>NC_134319.1:12864961-13521640 GCF_964195595.1 Calonectris borealis | reverse complement strand
TAACACTCACACCTGTGCAACATGAAAGCATAATAACAGTGAAAGCAAAAAATCCAAATGTGTTATTCAAAGGCTTGAAGTTTTGCTTTATGCTTTTCTAATAGCTCTGAAATGAAATGACACTAGATCTTTTTAACTGCATGCAGAAAAACTGATCTTGCAAGTGCCGGCTGCTCCCCTCCTGGTGCTGAGCGCTTCTCCTATTGCTTTAGAACTCGGCACTCAATGCACGTGCTTTGTACTTGCAGGACCAATCTCATAGTTTATATTTTTACTATTGCAAGGTGAAAGAAAAAACGAAACTCTCAGAGTTTGTATTGTTAATACGTGGAGTGGCCACAGAGCTGACTTTTGGAGCAAAGCTTAGCAACTGGAGGGCACATGCAAATGTCTGCATACTAAGTGGCTGAGAGCTTGTTTTTCCTTGAACTCAAACTTCAGCCAAATGACATGACATATGGAAATGGCTCCTTCAGGATTGGCTCATTCGTGCTCTTAAGACCTCTGATTCACCTACCATTTTAAATGCAAAAACTTCCACAAGTTTTGTAAATATTAAACAAAATAATGGTGTGCACACAAATGCATGGGCAGGTTTTCAGACAGCTTGTTTGTTGCCACCTTTTTTCCTCTGTGAATGTCAACTTGTTTTGGGTGGTGGCGAATTCTGATAACCAGAGACCAGTAGGTACTTATTCAGCCCTATGCGGACAAGGAAAGACAGCAACATATGAGATCTAAACCAGGAAACGTTTTGCATAGGGTCTTGGATCTTTAAAATGAACGAAATCTAAATCCTGACTCTGAAAAACATTGAGCTTTGAGATATTTGTTAACAGGTAGGCTCAAATCAGAGGTCTAGAGTTTGAATTTTTTTGTTCTCTGATACCTGTTTCTTCCCTATGCATAACAATGCAACAAATAGGGAAGAAACGCTGCCTTATAATTAGAGCACAAGACACAGCATGGGGAGAGAGGATATTCACACAGCTTAATTGAGACACTTTTCCCCAGGCTTTCTACAGCCATTGAAGAGAGAGAACTTCAGAAGACAACTCAGGGCCCCTAAGTAGGCGTCTGTTTTTAATCACCTCTCTCTGATGACTCTCGAAAGGACTCCAATAGCTGTGAAAAGAGGCTTTCACTCCAATGAATACAGAAGGAGCAAGAAAGCCAAATCTCCTAATGTAGCTTCCTGAGTAGGAGTTTAAATCTCTTCAGTTCTGTTTTTGCTTATTCCACAAGTCTCTGTGCCTGACAAAGATCAGGTGCCTCAGTTTTTTCATCTGCAAAATGGGAGAGCTGGTGCGCCTTCCATCCACCGGCTCCATGGCTGTGAGGCTAATGTTGAAGCCTGTAAAGCACTGCGCCTGTGCAATGGGAGTGCAAGAGGCAGAACAGACAGGATGTGATGCTTCACATCGCAGCACGCTGGATTCCATCTCTAACAGCAAATCTCCACAGATAACCTAACCTGAAGGAAGGCAGCGCTACCAGTCCTTAACTGCTACGTACAGCAATTGGAATATGAAGAGAGGTGCTGATATAAATGCTGTGCGTTGTATTGAGAGGCAGTTTTCCCGACAGTAGTGCTATCCTGGATGTAGTATAGCTATTTTAAAATGTTTTATGATTTTAAAGCATCATAAAGGTCAAAGTTTAATAACTGTGGCATATAATTCCCTCTACCTTTAGCTCTACTTCTAGTGTTATTAACTTATCCACAGTCTAGACATAATATGCAGTGCAGCAGTTCGAGCAATGCTCTGCCAAGCTGACAGGATCAGCTTCTCAAGGGATGTAAGGGTAATTCACCCTCCAACTTTACTGAATCCTCTTTGGACCAAAACCTGCTAGTTGAACAGAAGTTGCCACAATGTGTCATATGCTACAGCATATGAGAAATGTGAGATGTGGCGAACATTTGTAATTGAAAACACACAGTTGAGTGCAAGAGGAAGCTAGCTATATTTCAGAAAACGAATGGGATGGTTCCACATGTATAAATAGCGGTTTTCACCAACGTTATCCAGCTCCTAAGAATAAAAGGCTTGCTTTTGCTTCCACTGGAAGCAGACTCAGGCTCTAAATTGATTAGGGTAGCCACTTTTCTTGGATTACTGTAAGAGCAAAACACGGCCCAAGTCAACATGTCTCTGTGGAGGAATCCACATTCTCACAGCATCAACGCAATCAGTCCCCCAAATTCAATTAAAATAACAATTTATATCTTTTTTCCTAGCTCTGGATTTTCTCAACTGCGTCCATGAAGAGACTGATCTAAAACACACCCAGGCCAACGAGTGACTACCGCTGGCTTCAATAGTTTTAGATCAGCACCTGTCTAAATGAACTTGGACAGCCTTTTGCTCTAAGAATTGAACACAAATATTTAGTAATAAAACGCCCAGCATTTTTAAGTCGTTATGCAACAAAAGTGATTTTTCACATAGGTCAGAGAAAACTTGTGTCTAGCCCACAGCTACGTGACATTAACATGAATTTTTGTGCATTCAAAATTAAAACTCTCTTCCTACAAAAACTCATACATGAAATACTGAAATTTACTTTCTGCAAACGTTTATACCAGATGTGATTGCTTGACTGTTTGCAGAGTTAATGTAAGAGTGTGAAGTAAATTAACTTAAAATTAAAATGAATATTCATAGAAGTTTTTAGTTCACATTATTCATCCAGCTTTGTTTAATACAGAGGCCAAGGAACAAACATGCATGGAGGCAAGAAAATAATACCAGTCTCCTTTCTTTTGCCCCAATCTTTTACACTTTCTGGGCATAGCCTGCTACTCTCCAGTTCTGGCAGTCGGCAAACCTTCATTAGTAATAACATTTATATCAAAAAAGAAAGAAAATAACTTCATTTTGCTCATCCCAAGACACAAATGTGGAAAAAAATATGGCATTACTTAGCTGTAGAAACATTGTACTGGGGATAACCTCCCTCCCTGTGCTTGAGCCTATCTTCAGAATTAGTATTAATGCCGTGACACCATGCACAGACATATGGAAGTGTTATTTGTTTCTCATTTACCAAACAGATAAGAATATGGAAATAGTTTCAGTCCATTTGTTTGATGAGCTTCCTAAGCCAGTAATAAACAAATCAATACAATTAGTTTTGGCTCATCATCATTAGAAACCTTCACTACTGGGATACAATTTAATTATACCTCTTGTTCCACAGCAAAGGAAAGCCTTTGAAAATAGACTACTTTGCCAACTATCGAACCAGGAGGGAGGAGCAAGAGGATACATCAGTGATGGAGGAGTTATTATCTAAGCAGGGTGTACAACATATAAAGCATATTGTGCAATACAATTTCCCTGATTGCAAGTCTAAAATATTCCTGCCATTAAGTGCTTATGAGCAACCCAATGTGAAATGCAGCTGTAAAATGACTGTGTATATGACATGCTTCATGTGAATGTTGCAATTAATATGGCATGCATCAATCACTCTTGGACTTGATTACAAACTGCACTAATCCTAATTGATTAATTAAGCTGCGAAGTTACATACAGTAATGTAGGTTAAAAAATCCTCACCATATGTGCGCTAATGTCCCAAAATACATGTTCATTGTGGAGATTAATGCTGTTACTTTGCTCTCGGCTGTGCATCTAGAGTCTAACAAGAAGGGCTGCACTAAACATGGATATCCCCAAAACTAGAAATTCTTCAGGATAGGAATGCAGCTAGCTATAACAGAGGTAAGGGAAATAAACATCCACATTCAAACCCTCAGAAATACTTCTGGGAGGAAAGGGCTGAAATCTAAAGCTGACTTTCCTGAAGAACTCCTGAACCACAATTCTGCTGTGGCAATGCCTGCTGCAGAACAGTCCTCACCTCAGGGGGGATAACAGAAAATCTCGAGTTTTAGGTGCACTGAATGCACATTTAGAGTGGCAACTCTCCAACACCGTCAATCAAAGCCTCAAGACTTTAATTGGTATTTGTGCACCATCTCTTTGCGCCACGGTTGCAGTCAATCTTCTCTAAACCATGTCTGACAGGCTTGAAAGTGAAGATTGCTCCAGAGAGGGGGCAGCCGGGGTAGGACGGTGCCAACCTGCATAGGGAGAGGGGCCCAGACAACCTGTAGCTGGAGATGAAAGAGCTACACTGGAGAGGAAAGAAACCTCTAGTGATCTCCCCATCATGTCACCTTATCAAAGGCTATGTTTGCCAGGCTTTTATTTGCCATGGTTTCAATCCTCCAGGGAAAATATCTTTCTGAAATCTAAGGTGACTTGATACATAATAATGCAATTGGGATCACTCAAAAAACATTACATTCACTGCACATCCAGTGCAAAGCTCACTATTGTATTTATAACAATACATCTTTGGATGACACATTTTAGATCGACTTTTAGGAACTTTTTACACAATCAATAAACGTTATCTCCAAACTAATTGCTTGTATGTTTAAAAGTGTATTTCTGCTCAGTACCCGGCACCAGGCACTGGTAATCAATGCATTTTACTGTATAATTATCATCCTAATTTTCATCTTATTTTTAATGACACTAAAAGGAAAAAAAAATCATGTTTTTAAAATACAGGAACTGCCGCATGTGTATTTTGAAAAACTGGGGTATATTTTAGGTTTCTACATGGAGACTTAAGATGCTAACTTCAGACAGCCTTTTTTACATGTCTTGCTGTAAACAGATGCATAAAAATTACAGTAGGTTGTCTTAGCTGTAATTCAAGTGTCATAATGACAATATGAGCACTGCAAGCCACTGAGATGTAGTCCATCTAAGGCTCTGCTTTCAAAGTATTTGAGGTTGGTTTTCAGTTTCAGCTGGTCTCCAATATCATCAGAAAGGACCAATTCATCCTGGAAGGTAGGTATGAAAGGAAAATTACGCAAAGCTTCCCCAGTAATGCCAAAGTGACACTGCCAATTCAGTATCTCGGCAATACAGTCCCCGAGTGAGCATCTGTAGATTTCCAGAAAATAATAGGATTTTTTAAAAGCCTCTTATACAGGCCTCTACGCTTTGCTTGGCAAAGTCTGTGAAAAATAATATGGTCTGTTTCATGTTTGTTTATGGTTACTTTTGTCATCAGGATGTGATGCAGTAATGTATTTTTGACTGCATACATGTATGCATTTGCCCTTCCTAAGGTTTTAACACTTTAGCTTCTCTTTCATCAGGTCCCTGGATCATAATCCAAAAGTAATGGTCTAGTATCACTTAAATTGTCATCTGAGTACAAAGCTATTAAACACAGCTGAGCTGACAAAAGGAAAGAAGCTACTACTGGTGAAATGTATTGATGGTTGAGCTCTGTAACAAATTTATCAGTCTCTTCTAGAATGTATTATCACTAGTAACTGGTGTGGCACAGTGGAGAGGGCACCGTGTTGTTGGAGCTATTAAAAGCCCATTTTTTCTGAGGAAGTTTGCACTGTTTGGATTGAAGTGTTCCCTTTTGCTGTATTGTCTTTGTAATACCTTCCTCAGCCTCACAGGACATGACATTGGCTGCAAGCCAATAAAGCAAATCGTACAAGATGCTACAGTTAAGATGAAAGGGATGTGAGCTTGGGGGAGGAAATGCAAATTTATTAGCACAGTCATGCCTGAAGGGCAGGGGGAGTTGAACCTTTGGCACAGTTCAAGGATCTCTTAACAGGCCTGTGCCTGCCTCACTCATTGCCTCTGCTGAGAGTCCAGGAGAAAAGCCAGCAGTAACCTTAACGCAAATGACTCTACAGTGAAAAAAGGAAAGTTAATCAAATAGGGGCTGTTACGTTAAAAACGTAGCAGGACCATATTCCAGGATGTCTTATCCTCTACAGTGCAGTAAACCATCCACATAGATATAGGAAAACTTGATCCAAACATCTTTTGCTTCGATGGCAAGACCCTAAGGCTGTGAGATTTCACAATTTTATTTTAAGTTTTACAATATCTATCATGCTTTGAACCCCGCTTTCTGCAATCAATTGACTAGATGGGAGGTGCCATTTTTGGTAAAACAGAAGAAATTTTCTAGCCATCATGATTTCAGAAAACAGCTGGAAGACACAAACTCTGGAAGCCCAAGAAGAAGAACACAAATTAATAGAATTCCATATTTATCCCTCTGGAATCTCATCATCTTGGGAGGCTCAGCTCCAGCCTTGAACACCTGGGAATGATGGCATTAAGACACTTACTGACACCTCAAACGAGCTCCTGTTCCTGGCCCAGAATCTACACAGGGACTCAGAGGAGAAGCCCCACAGTATGTGTCAATGAAGACGTGATGACAAGCACACGTGCCATTTCCAAAGAGACATCTTCTTGCAGCATCTGGTATTTTTCCCAACAGTACAGTTTCACTGCACCAAAGAGCCAAAGTTCAAAAAGCAAGAAAACCAACACACTTTGGGACTTGAAGGTAAGACAGCTGACTGAAGCTGTGACCTTGCATGCCAGTGAAAAAATGTTAGGCTTGTTACGACATGTCTAGAAACCCTTTCTGAAAAGAAAACACAAGTGCATTTATTTCAGTGGGCATCCGTTCAAAGGAGTGCACACATTTTGTGCTTTTATCTCAACATCTCATTATATACATGCAAAACAACATTTGATTCTGTTATCAAGTGGGTAATTTGGTTGTTTTATTGTTTCTTTTAAAACAGATGATAGCTGCAAACAATGCAAAATCAGGCTAAAAGCTTTAAATGCACAAAAGCTTACCTATGCATTTTCTATGCAGCTCTTCACTGATCGGGTCATTCAGATCCACAGTTACAATCTCTGTGAGGACCTTGCGGTGAATTCTACCATCTGATTGTTCTAACCGTTCTAAGAGGATAAAGCAGTATGGCCAAATTCTCTGTTTCTGGAATGCAGTTATAATAATAGGCCCATAACTTCTACAGCAACCACTTACCAATATTCAAATGCTGTAAAATACCATAGCTGTGAAATCTAATAGTCATAACTGAGACCTCTCAAAATTGCTCTGCTTTCTGAGACTTAGTTAAGCTTATTTGGGAAATTTATGCCAATGGGAATCATACATGTTCATCTGCAGATGCTAGTTCAAAGGACAAGTCTTATGATTTCAGAATATATTCTTCCATTTTAATTGAACCCAGGGTGTTGAAAGCACGCTGTAAAACTCAGTCCTTTTCCAGTGTCATTATTTCCTACAAAACTGAGTGGTTTGAGTGGTTGATTGTTATGGAAATGAATAAAAAATGTCAAGAGATTCTGAATTTCGAGTGTTCTGCTCCTGATATCAGATCAGACTGTATTGTGATATGTAATTAATGGTGTATCTGCCCAGTGTACTCAATTACACTGCTTTTATAAACTGAAATAAATATTTCTTGTACGTATACACCCAGATGGTTGACTTACATTAGCTGTGTGACCTATAACTTTGAATATCTTTATATGCAATTAAAATCTCAAGCATACTGTTCCATCACCATAGTTTCTTGAATTTAATATGATATTAATTCAGCAAGTCACTTAAAAAGTATTTGAGATGAGCTAAAACAAACAGTAAGAATTTCACCTAATCTAAAGATCCAGTAACAAGGGAAAGCTCTGGGTTTATAATCTTGCTTCAGAACAGGAAGTCTTTCACATAATCACTCAAAATTTTAATTTCTCTGCACAGAATGAAATTCCAAATGGTTTTTGACAGTCGTAACTCTTATGCAAACCTATTTCATTTTCGTAGCTGAACATCAATTCATACCATAATGAAAAGCAAATCTTCAGAGTTGTCTCTCTCTCTCTTCCCTAGCGTTTAAATCGATGACACAACGTGACCGCTATCACAACATCTCTCCTTGCAGATTATTTTCTTAGTTAGCGTCACACATTTAATCAATGATGTTAAGATACTAAAATCACTTTGCTGTCTTTTTTTCAATTTATCAAGACTCAATCTCCCTCCAACTTTCAGTCAGCATGTAAGTTAAATAATACTGGTTGAATGTGGATTGATTTGGGGGTAATAGTTATATGTGAAATAGCATATATAGTATTTAAATTTAGTGATCTAATTTAAGCAGAGGAATTTCTGAGTACGTGTATCACAGATGGCATGGTAGTTTATCTCTCAATAGGTCTCCTGTTATAAACTGTAAACTTCACTCAACAAGCTCAGTAAAACATTTTATATATATAAACTGACTCCTAATTGTGTGCTGACATTTGTAATAGTGCAACAATCCCACGGATCTTTCTATTTTATTTGGCAAAGTGCTCTTTACAATATCATTCGCTCTCTTTCTCTCCTGAGATATATAAAGGTTTAACTGGAGCTCCAGGATACACTACACACGGTCAGAGAATTCATCAACAGCCAGCCAACCTCTTTATTACTCCTTCATTCCCTGGGTTTATGAAAAGGGCTGTTAATTCAGTGAGCAGCACTCTTACCTCTGTGCCGGTGCTGCTGGAGTGATGGCCCCGATTCCCCCCGCACTTGCACTGGTCTAAGTCTGCAGTAACTCCAGTGAAATCATCAGTAAAACTGGTCTTTGTGAGAGGAAAATGAAGCCCTTTATCTTTCAGAGAGTAAGTGTTCTTTCTTACTGTAAAGTAAGTGCTTTTTCTGTATTGAAGCTATTAAAAATGTCAGAGTGCATCTTGCAAGGCCAGAGACATTTTACTTTTATGACCAAATTCTAGTTTGAATAATTACAAGAGCCAGTTAAAAATACGTTTTCAACAAAAAGGGGCAACATTTTCATGAAAATGTTTTCCTGCCATGCTGTATTTTCCCCACTGTGTAAAATGCACGTTTGTTCTTTCCTTTCATTCTTAAATGTCTATATGCTATTTAGCAGCCATTGCATTTCATCCCAGAGGTGGCTGCATTTCACAGTGGATAAAAGAGACTCTTTTATAAATAGTAAAGTTAATTATTTCATCTTATTTCTTCATTTCCACCAAGATTAGCTGTTATAAATAAATACATTTACAGTCATCAAATACTACTGACTAATTTCCCATTAGATTCATTCTCTACACTTCTTTTCCATAAAATCAGACTCAGCTCTTTTATACAAAAAGGGCACATGATTTTTAATTCCACTAGGATTATGTCTTTGGGTCAAAGCATAATTGCCTACAATAAATAGAAGCATAAAAGAGTGACTTGGAAAAGGAGAGACAATATGCTGGACCTGTTTAAAAGACATCTGGTGCCCCAATTCACTGATAGCAATGCTGAAGGGCATTTGTTTTCCCCTGCTATGTGAAAATTCAATTTCCTTTGAACTAGGGGGAAATCATATTTTTATCGATTAAAGGGAACGAAAAAAAGCAGACAGATACCCAATTTTGTGGGTATCACACAGAGCATCTCTGGTCTTGCATATGGTGTACTACTGCTTTAAATAAAATACTGTTGGTCTTAATTTCTTTAGACAGCGGCCAGATCTAGGGAGCCAAGTGTGCATCTGTGGGAAGACCAAATCTTTACATTTAGAGTTAGCCTCAGGCTCTAACTACTACTCAGTAGAGCAGCTTGGCAGGGAAGGTATATAATGTTTTGTAAGGTAAGAAAGGGTCTCCATTCCCCACCCTGGCACCAGATGGAACTAATGAACTACAATTAACGTAACATTTGCTCCATTCAAAGATGAACTGACAGACTAAAAACTACTTATGCTCAGTATTGCTCTGGAAAGGAGGTGCAAACAGAGCTTTTAAAATCCTAATAGTCGTGTGCTAGGTAACCTCTACACCCCTCTCACCAGCTGTAAATTCTCCTGAGTTGCTGCAGCTACCTGCCAGTCCCTAAAACACCACCAAGAAGCTCTTCTCAATGTCAGCATCCTCGCAGTGGCTCCTGGACACGCGTCTTGCACTGACTGCATGTGCTTTGCACCATTGACTTTCTGATCCCTCAAGGTTATTCACATGAGGGGAGTAAATGCCTTTTCAATCAGCTGTAGGGCAGCTGTGAACCACTGGAACAATGAAAGACAGCCTGCTAGAGCTGGATCCCCTCCATTCAACTATCCTACCACTTTGGCAACACCCGAAGCTCCCAAAAACATGGGAAGGTGATGGAGGTTCAAGTACCCCCAACTACTGTGGGGCAGCTCCATCCGCTGGGCTGCTACAACACAGCAATGGCTCCACATTGTGAGGGGGTGGGCGGTAGGGGGTCCTGGGCCCCCGTGCAGAGAAGGCAGCAATGTCACGAGGATTTACTGCAAGCCTTTCCTGAGGCCCCAGCCTGGCCAGTGGGTGCACTCTTGTTAACAGCTTTAGCACTGGTGAGCAGGAGGAAACATTTGGAATAGTAACATTCAGAGCTGAAATCTGCTCACGACAGATGGGAAAGTTAATTCACTCCTGGACAGCAGACGCCACAAAAGGTTAGTCACAGAGACGTAGGTCTGAACAGGCACTGTAAATACAGTCGAGCATCAGCTTAAGGTATTTTACTCCTTTGCAAAGAGCTTTTCTATCATTCCCTCCAGGGGGTTCACTGCTCGGCCCTTGGTCCCACATCCCACAGGGGAACAGGTAACAACGTTAAGTGTTAGGTAGAGACACACGACAGTCTACAGACAAGTCTGACCCAGCTGCAGCTCTGTAGGCTGCAGAGTAAGATTACAAGGTCAGGAGAGAATGTGCTACAGACAAAGCAAGCTCCGTCCACACTCGTGTTGCCAAGTTATCAACCTGCTGGTGTACTAAAGGCTTACAATGTGAGTTCCTAAACAAACACGCACTTCTCAGTGTAGATACTTCAGTCTACCTGTTACAAAGAAAAGGTGTTTCCCCAAACAAACACAATTAGCTTTTCCCCCTTCTCTTAAAAAAGAAAATGCAAATTTAGTGAAAAATAGTCTGTGTCCAACCAATGCTATAAGAACTGAGAAGATCAAATGTTATTGCACCAATGGGAGGAATGAATTTCAGAAGAAAAGGTAGTCAACTAAAACTGCCAACCATACTCACATACTTAAGACCACAGTACTGTTGGCCTGAATGTCCCAGCTGAGTTTAGTCACTACAGAACTAGAACAAAGCAATTTCAGCCATTTCTAAACTCAATTTTTGGACTGGACGGATTCCAGATAACTTTGGACAGTAATCTCACTGCAGTGAGATATGTCAAGACTTTTCTATATCCAAGTGAATTCTAATACATCTAGGATGTTTGTAGGACTTCTGTATAACAATTAAAAGCTTCCCAATATTGTTCAATATAAGCACTTCCATGGAAAAGTACTTAGCAGTTATTATTCCTACACTTGGAAAAGGCACTCCAGCTATCTGGCCAAACTTCTACAGTTTTTTTGGTACCTCTCTCACTCACTTTTCCAAGTCATTTTTTAACTCTATCCCAGGGTGGAATTAATTTTCAGACCCAGTTTTGTGTTGCCAGAAATAAGTAATTCTTAAGAACCAGGATGGCAACCAGACTGAAAAGGGTATGATATAGCAGACAAACTTTCTGGTGTACTAAGAACATGGAAGATACCACCTCTGTCATGCCTTTACCAAAACCTTGAACTAAGTACAACAGCGTGATAAATAACTGCACACACCTATTAGAAGATACAACACATAAACAAAAGACACTTAACCACAATTTACCTCACCTTCCTTTGCTAATGAAGAGTTAAATGTCTAGGTCAGGCATCTAGACTCGCTTTAGTCAACAGAGAAGGGGCAGAAAATTTGCTTCACCTGTCTTTAGACAAGTATTTCTGAAAAATACTTTTCAGAGATGCTTACTGAAAACTGCCTGAAGGGAGGTGAGGGAACTGCCTAAACCAAATGCCTATCCTCCACACTGCCAAAGCGACCCACTGAAAGTCTACCTGCATTAGGGATTTTACATCTGAACCTTACGTCATTTCAATGAAGTTCTCTATATTTTATATTTAATATGTTAAGAATACAAATTCAGTCAGTTAACTACGTTTAATGCAAGCCTTTGGTTTTCACTGGGTTGGGAGCTCTTGCCTGCAGTAGCTATCTCCTTTTACATTAGCATTCTGTGTCAAGAAGCTGCCCCTATGACATTAAGGGTCTAAAAGTTTTATGACTGTATTCTGTAGCACTAAAATCAAAGAATCCAAATCAATGCTGCAGATCACAGAATGCATCATTGGGAGTTTCTCACCATTAAAAAAACATGTCTCATGATCCATGTTGTAAATATACACTCAATCAATTTTTAAAACATATATTGCTCTGAGTGTGTAGTGATGGTAATGGGAATGGCAAGGATGTCACTGAGATATTCCTGCCGAAATATGTCCCCTGAGTGGAAGATGTTTTATTGAACTGATACGTGAAACTATCAAGACAGTTGTTACAAATACAGATACACACAGTTTGTTAGTTGCAGCCAGACTCATTTGTAGAACTGACGACTAAAATTACGGCCACTAATAACGGTAAAAACCGATTCTGTAAGGCCAGTAATTCTATAATCCATAATGGTGTGGATGACAGGATGAGATACAATTTATCTTCATATAATCTTCGACACAGAGGCGTATAAACTTTCCTCTGATAGATAACGTAATGGTCCAGCAGAATTCTAACTTTTTCTGGAAAATTTATTCAAACAACAATGAAAATCAGGCTATTATATCAGCCTTGATAATACATGGGTGATTACAGGTGATTTTTTAGGAATCAGACAAGAAAGCAGAAAAGAAAAACCAAACCATAAGCCAGTCTGAACGAAAGCAAACCATACCATTTTGAATTCTCCTGTTCTGCTGCCATGCACAGGAATGTAAGAAATGAAAGCATCTATTAAGTACAAGGTGAGAAAGGCTGCTGATCAGACTTCTTAGCATCCAAAGGGCATGAAACAAAGAAGTGCAAAGGGTCTAAACTTTCTGCATGCGTCTGCAGCCCACTTGGTACCACTCAGTGCTAGGTTGGTATGACTTCTTAAACTGTAACATTTTAAGGTAATTTGCAGTTCAATTGTACTTTAAATAAAGAGGGCTCCCCTAGGAATTAGAAGAATCAATTACTGCATATTAGACACAGCAGATATAACTTTTGTGAGAGCCTTTAATTTGAAACCAATAGGTTCGGTCCTCAGTAGAAAAGCATGCACTTTGTAACTTTGACTTTAAACAGTATTTTCTCAGAAGTTTTTCAACTGAGATTCTCTGTATCACATTGCTTTCAATTCATTGCTTTTGCACATCAGAGACTGAGTTACACTTTGGAGTCTTCCACTTTTAAAGCAATGTCTGAACTGTATACATTGCTACTGCAGATTTCTTCAAAATGTTTAAGAATATTACTAAACAATAAACCTCTACATTGGTTTATTATACCAGTCTTTTACCCCAGAGACTTAAGGTCAAATCTAGATTAAACAAACTTGTGTAACCTCATAGTTTCACCAGCCCGTGGCAGTGCTTCATGTACATAGCAAAAGAGTAGTTTACATTAGTTGGGCCACCAATCTTTGCTCAGGAGAGAAGCCAAAGCCTGGGACAGCAGCGTTACAGTGAACTGGGTCTGATGCAAACTCACAGAACTGGAAAGGTTTTACCAGGTTCTGGTGTATGACATTAGTCTGTGACTTTTATGTGCACTCAAATTATTCAAGCTATTCACACATAAGCTAAGATTTTCAGAGAGTAAGAAGGATACAACTTGCCAAAGCAGATCAGGAATCTAATCCCAGTTTACAGGGACAGAAAGTGATTATCACTAGATGGCCGATTGCATGCAAGACGAATTGTTGTCTGTAGTTGCAGAAAGCAGGGAATGTTCATATCACAAAATTATCATGCCTCTCCAAGTACACTTCGTGATAGCCTGAAAAGGAATGAATGGGCAGAGAGACCAAGACATTAGAAACAATGTTTTCTGCTGAAAATACAGTATCTAGATATTTAAATGCATCATTCTGCTGTGATATTGGAGTACATTACTTTTAGACATGGACAGGATATACTGCAAAACCTCAATCTTCAGTATATTCCCAGCATATCCATCTTTTGTTTACAACTACTAGCATTTTATAATACTAAGATACCTGCAACACCAGCAATCATGCAGAACTTCATAATCATCTTTAGGAAAAACAGTGCAAGAGATTTAGACAAATGTTACTGGAAAATCTCTGCTTCTTCAGCTAATGAAAACATCCTACATAGTGTTCCCAAATCTACTTTCTAGCTATTTCATGGGAATTCCAGACACTTCAGTAGAAAAAACAAATTCAAGATGCCTAAATTACTCAGGGAACTGTTTCATTTTCAGATGTAATACAGGTTATTTGATCAAGGAGGTGCTTTGGAAAATCTTTTTCCCTATATTGTGCCGTGTCCACTGATTATAAACAGTAGTTACAGATGATCAAGAAATGTAAACAGGAATAAAACACTGGCAAAACTTGGCTGCCAGCTCTCAAATTTCCTAGAAGTAATAGAAACATCTTCCTCACTTTGAAGAGAGATACCAGCTCCTGATGCAGCACCCCATGTAGCAATCCTGTCTGTGAACAGAAGTGCAACACAACATCTGGCCTCCTGACTTTGGTGGGGGATCTGCATGTTGAAAACCAGATTAAAGATCTGCTGTTCAGACCAAGCTTGGATTTACAGGGATTTGGTGGCAGTGAGGAGAGGGGAAGGAGGTGGTAATGGCTGGCTGAGAAAGCTGTAACACTGTTCAATTCACAGTGCAGGTGAAGGGAAATCTGCAGCACACAGCAAGGACAGCTTTTCCACCTTTCCTGAAATGAAAGTTTGCATCAGGTTCTATTAATGCTATCTGGATGCCGCTGCAAAGGCATCTGAGCTCACAGTTTACCATGCTGAGTAAGAAGAATAGCAACATATTGTGGACTATTTTCATCAGGTTTTCTTTGGCTAATTTCATTCCTCTCATGCTATAAGATCACTCATAGCAGCTCAGAAATGCCTAATGAAAAGAGAAATAGTGTATCTGATTCCAGTCATGCTGTTCTAAGGGAATTAATCCGAGTCATCATTACCTTAAACACTTCTATTCAGAGTGGGTTTTATGATGAGCTCAAGAAAAGTAAATGCTGTTTCAAATAGGTACCTCTATATATTAAATCAAATAAATGAATGATAAAGTGCTGGCACTTTTTGGTTGTAATCCTGTTATTGCTTAGAGCCATTTCTAATGCAAATGAAGAATGATGTAGCAGAGCTATTTAGCAATTTTCTTTGATGGGCAGTGCTCCACTGCTGGAAAGTGGCAGGCATGCAACTGCTCAGATGTGGAGTGCTCCAACATGTCTTGTAAGATTCCCTCCCAAATCTAATGATCGCCCCTCCCTCCTGGGAAGTGTGATCTTTAAACAAGGCTCAGCTGAGCAATACAAGCCTATCTTTGCACAGAGGCCAAGACACAAGAGCAGGGTCTAGTCATACAGAATTTTAGGAAACGTGCAATTTCTAGTGAATTCACTAGGAAGTTCCACTTCTGCCTGTTTATAAAAATGCACTTGATGTGGATTTGATCATCACTTGGTCATCCAGGACTCCCTCCCAGGCAAGCATGAACTTACATAGGCAAGAATACACTCTTGTGCTTTCTGAATGTCACGGTGGTGCATCAGGGGCCATTTGGGAACCCTGACTGAAGGATATCTTCATAGCTCTGCCACAGACTTGCAGGATGATACCTGTGCACAGCTTGACAAATGACTCCCTGCATGAGTTTTACAATCAGGAAAATGGGGAAATTAAAGCTGATTTAACGTCCAGCAGTGCTTTAAGATCTGTGGATGATATGCATTATGAAATGCTAAATATTATTAATGAAATCTAACTGGTGAAGAACACGGGCTGCAATCTTGGGAAGGAAGATGGGCTTGGGAACTGTCCCTCTATTTAATAAAACATTGCATAAGGCCAGTAGGAGATTGCCATCAAGTAGGAGCATACATACGAAATGTGGTAGATTGTATGTCTACAGTAAATTCAAGCACAGAAAAATTTTCAGAGACTGCAAACTATCTGGGCAATGTGAAATGGTGCATAAACATCACCTTTACAATGGAATAGCATGGGCTTTCTTCAGGATATATATGGGAAAAGAATAAGACATGATTAACCTCAATTTCTTGGGCTTCTTTGGTGTTCGTGTCTCATGAATGTGGGACGTGGCACTGACTGGAAACCCCAAGCTACCAAGGTGCAACACTGCTGGCTGCAGCCCAGATCCCAGCCCTTCAGACCCAATAACACAACATCAGAAGAGGCAAAGTGTTATGAAGAGGTAATGAGGAAGAAAGACCAGACCACCATGTCTGCACTATCCACCCCCAAAACACAGAACAGCCATCCTGCTAACAGTATCACAAAGCAGACGCAGTCCTTCGTAGAGTGTACAGCTGGGGGCACCCAGAGAGAGACCCAAACATACCTTCCCCAGCCCTTAGCACACACCGCTACACACTTAGGGGGAGCAAAGCTATTTATACTGCTGCATCCTAGGGAAAAGTGAGGCATGGTATTCTGAAGTGAATGAAAACATCAATAAAACCACTTCCACTAGGATAGCAGAAGGTCTGGAAAACTAGGCAGACCTTATTGAAGAAAATGGCCAGGAAAAAAACCCTCAGAAAGTTGTTTTCCAGGCAAACTGACCAGCTTTGAAGGATGCTAACCAGTATTTTTGCAACAATATTTCACCACTTTTTTGCTCAGACTTTTCCATCTGAGGAATTACTTCGGAAGTAGAGAAGCAGGGCTTGCTGAGATCCATATGTTGTGGTGAGAAGAGATGTAACTCTGAGATTTTTCCACACGACTGGGCAGGGCAATCTGTCCTCAAAGGGCATATTTACAGGAAATCATCAAAGATAAATCTGTGGTTTCCACTTTCCTGATTGGGGTGGATGGTACTGTATGATTGCTATTCCAGGTCCTCAGGTTTCCTGCTGTTTTCAATACTTTGCACTTTAAACTGTCTTACAACTGACTTTGGTCTTTTTTTTTTTATTTATTAAAAAACACTTCCATCCATTTAACTAGTTAATGCTTTCACAGCCCTTTGAAGTTGTAAAGCACTGCAAATTTAGAAACTGTTCTTAATAATCATTTGGACAAATGGATCCAGAAAATTGCATATTGATGGAAAGAGTTTATGTTCTTTGCAGTCAAATATTTCCTCACTCGTTTCATGCAAAATTGCTTGGCCAAACAGATTTTCCCAAGGCTCTCTCAATAATGAATGTAACTTTCTTTTGTTTCTGGCTCTTCTCCGAACCCATAAGGAAAGGGTAAAGCATAATGACATAGGTCTGTTGTCTCCTCTAACCCTCTGGGACTGTTTTCTCTAATGTGATTGTTTGAAAATCAGCAGTTTTCTGCCAGGAAATAAAACAAGCCATTTTCCTTCCACTGAAAAAATGTGAGTGCCACAGAGCTTGCTCACTCATGCAACATTAATTTTTAAAAGAATCAATTTTGTAATCTTTCAATTATGGTTTATTATAATGATAATAATCACTGAGAAATCAGGGTTTTTTTCCACTGCTAGTGCTGGTCGCTGTCATCAAACCACTTTCAGCAATGCTGAAAACACCTGGACTAATAAACCAGGCATTATTTATTTATACTTTAGTTTTACTTATTTAGAAACATATTAAACGTTAATTCCCTTAGCAGTTGGTGATGTTACAAAAACTAAAAGCAAATAAATTATATCTGCAGCACATAAAGACCTAAAAGTCACTGCCAGTCTGGCTATCTTGTACTGTCATAATCGAAAAGTACTTACAAAAAGTCAAAACAAACCACACGGACCTCGCTCGTTGCTAACACTATGAAACACATGAAGTGAGTTCTCTGTGTGAACCTCTCTTGTGCTGGAAACTCACAGAAAGGCTGTCCCAGCTCCAGTTGGGCAGCCGCATACCAGATCCCTCTGCTTTTCACACTGAAATCATTGTGCTGGGTGTTTGGTACACTGCAGCATGGACATGAAGCATTTGTGATAGCTCGTATATATACATATGTATAAATTGCTGTATAACAGCTCCAAGCCTTTACCAGTGCTTGCATATACAGAGCTACATACTCATGTAACAGGGAACATGCACTGTTCATACAGCAGGTCATGCCAGAGCTTAGCATTTAACAGCATGAGCACAATGGGTTTATATTATGGTCTCATTTTACAATAAAAAGTGTACAGAAAAATCACTTGGTTTCTGATCAAAAGCTGAGCTCCCTGCTGTTTTAATTCCTGTAACCAACAATCATCAATAAATAATCATGTACAGCTTCTACATCCCACTGTGATATTTTGGTTTTGTTTTAAGTACTGGATGTAGTGAGTTGGGATCTGCAATTCCAGACCAGATTTTCAGGTGTTCTGCTCCAGGATTCAAGTGAAAGAGCAAGCACAAGGGCAAGGGCACACAGGCAAGAGCTGTTCTCCATCAGATACCTTGCAGGTCTGTGAGTTGTTTTAAAAGAGATTGTGCCGAAAACAGGAGGTGTGTTCGAGACAATATGTTTCATAATAAAAGGACAAAAGGCTGAAAGAAGAAAGCTATATACATGATATAGTTTCAAACAATGAGGCAGAAAATCAAAGAGGAAAAAATGTGGAAACTATCAGTAAAGTAATGATAGAGAAGGAAAAGATATTTGAAGGAAAGCAAGAAACATGCCAAATGGAAACAAGTATCCCATTAAAGAGAAAAAAGAACAAGGAAGAGTTTGTGACCAAAGTACAGTGACAACATTACAGCCTGTGATTCGAGTTAGCTAATTCAAATGGGAGAGTCTCAGATGGGCATAAGGAGAAGGCACAAAAGTTGGAATGCTTCAGGAATTGCTTGGGGCCAGGCCTCAGGCCTCACAGACAATGGGTGCCTTAGTATGTACTGAGCTCTCCTGGGATCCAACAAAGACTCAGACAGTAACAGGGCTCTGAACACCACCATACAACCATACACACTGTGGCTCACAAATTCAACCCACCAGTTAGCTCACTGGAACAGAAAACTAAACCCTACCTCTGCAAGGACACAAGAACTGTTACCTCCAAAGAGACAATCCTGTAGGTGGATGCACCAAATAACTCAGCTGGCCTCCAGCCTCACTCTCTTCTGTAGCACTCCCACCCCAGCAGCCTGGAGATGCCTTAGCCTTCCCATCGGCTATGGGCAAGAGCAGCAGGAAATGCGGTAGGAAGGTGGAAGTCCACAATCCCCTCCCCTCGACGGGAAAGGCTTCTCTACCTCCTTAGTGGGGAGGCCAGGCTGCCATGGACTTCTGGCAGCGGTGAGACTGCCAGCTCTATCTGTAGCTCTCCTCCTATCGCCATCTTTACCTCCCAGTCAGGTCTAGAGTGCTCCCTGGGTGTATGGGGATAGGACACTGGGCAGTGGAGGAATGGCAGAAGGCCAAGTCATTCGTTCATTCATTGAATAAAGCAATCAAGCCATTTGTTTCTGAAATGTAGGCAATTAACATAAACTAATTAAATATCACACTGTTAGACCAGAGACATTTTCTATTGATGTTATTTGGTATAACACCTAGAAAAATCAATGCAATTATATTTTTAATGCCTAGTTCATAACTGCTTAATTCATATCTCTTAATTCTGTTTTGGAGTGAAATGGATTAGATGATCTAATTCCCACTTCCATGAGTTTGGCATTTAAAGGTAACATTCAACCATGCCATTATGTTTAGAAAATATGCAAAGTATTGAAAACTGGAGGACAATCTTACTGTATCTTTAAAAATCGGTGTAGTCTGATCTGGATATACAAATACCAAAATGTCTTAATTCTAATTAATGTTCTTGCCATTAAGATAATTTGGGAGCTCTATCTATGCATTCCTGAACTTTTAACTTTGAGCTCAATATCCCAACATACAAAAATGAGAGGCTTCTCTATCCATGTCAAAGCACTGTTTTTCTATTTGTTCTCGCATGTTCCACCTCTGGATACAATAGAAAAGGAACTTGCTCGTGTGGCTGACAATACTACTCAGTATTATATTAAAACAAAATTGCCACAGATGATAATGCATACATTTAACATTTCTCATTCACCTAAAGAGAGACGGTATCCCACTGACTGACTCAGTGTCAAGCTACCTTCATTTATCTAACACATCAAACCTGAAGGACCTAAAATTATTTTTAAATTTTTGTTCAATGCAGCCATGTTGCAAGATTTGACTACCTCTGATAACTTAATTTCAAAAATGTTGTTTGTGAAGTCTATATGTACCATTTGATAAAAAAGAATTGTAACCATTGGTTTTAAAATAGTCATATTTTGAAGTACTTAGAGAGTGAACACAAACTTTACTGAAGCATGCAAATCTACAATTCTGTGCAAAATGTTCTCTTTACAGGAAGTGCAATAGTATTGTAAAATGTAATTAAATATAATCTTCCCTGTTTTCATTAGCTATTAACATTATGTAAAGATAAACTAAAGCATAACAAGTCTTTTCATTATCACATAATTGTTATTTTAACAGTTACATTACAAACAATATAATATTATACATATTTCCACCTCTCATATTAGTGGGCAATTATTTTGAAACTTTCTGTTATAATCTACCCACAGAGACCAATGTATTATTTGCCACAATTTTAGTATAATGATGACCATGGTTTTGAAATCAATATGATAGCCTCAGGGAAAAATGTAAAGTAATAACAAAGAAAATATTTGTATTATATGCCAGTTTCAGTCCTGATACACAGACAGAAGAAGTTTAAGGGAAACATGGAGCTGCTCTTGCTAATGCTATCCTGAAACTGGTAAAATACATATGAAACCAGTGGTTATTACTTCAAAAATGGAGGAAAACTTTTAAGTGATCCATAATTAAAAGCTTGGAAGTGAAATTGGAATAAGCTTTCCCTTAATATATCATCCCTGAGTACCATCCTAAACGATATCCAGAAATATTGCCTGAAATGCTCCATTTCCCACTGACATACAATGAACTGGCCTCAGTTACTCATCCATTCACTGCCTTTCTCCTAATCAAGCAAAGCAGTGTAGCTTGGGAGGAAGCCACTGGTGCTTAGACAGGTCTAAGCAGTACGTAAATCTTGAGGATATCCTGAGGATATCCTACATAAAGTTAAAGGAAATTTCATATTCGCAAGGCACTCCATGAGTAAGACCAAAATACCTCTAGGAGTGAGAAGGCTCTAGGATGCCACTGCAGCTGAGAGTCCCTGGCAGGATCTGTACAGTGGAGCTGAAATCCAACTCTGTTGAACACTGTGCTTTCTTGGAAGAGAAGGTGAAGGCAATTTAAGACCATGAAATAAGCCCGGAGGAGTTCAGGACCACTGCTTTCTTCTATTCCAAATACAAAACATATTTCAACAGTGTCATCACTAATATAAAATCAGAGCAGCACGAACAGAGAGAGGAAAAAAAAAAACTGTCCAGCAAAGACGCAATTCTCCCCCGAAAAAAGAAAAAGCTACCATGACAAACGCTAGTCACATTTCTTAATGGACGGGAGGAAGGTGTGGACACAATGCTAAGATGGATGGACACAGGATAGGAAAACAAATAATACTTGAACAAATTGAAACTAAAATTCTTCTTTTAGAGGAATACTGCTTTGCAAATACTCTTCAGATTGTTTTCTTTCTCTAATATTTTGATTGACTGTAAAATGTCAAGAGACTACTGCTGATTTTACATGGAAGGAAGTGCCAGAACATTACCGTGTTTGGCTGAAAACAGGGTATAGAGCAGCAGAAATTGGTTCCATTTTGCAGTTCCAGACCATTCCAACCCAAAATTAGCACTGTAAGAGACTGAAATGCCTTCATGGTAAGCATACAACATTCAAAAAGCCCTATGGGCATGAATTTCTGCACAGCAATACCTCTTGCTTTCCCCTACTGTCCTTTTCTCAGGGAAGTCAAGTTGTAAAAAGGGGATAAATATTCCTTGCCTCACAAAGGCATTTTGAGGCTTAAGTGATATCTGCAATATTTTCGGAAATGCCCTCACAGAAAATGTTTGGGACGCTCTTCAGAGACAGGAGCACTAGCATCTCTAATGAATGTACTTCAAGGAAAACTCTGAAACAACATATGGAGAGTAAACTGAACACAGAGCACATATTTCTGACATTTATCTTTGTTTTTATTGTTAAGATAAAAGCATGCTGATTGTTTCTTAGGATTTAATCTGCTATCTCTTTCTTTCCTTTCTCTGTGTCTTATTCTCTACTAGTGACATCATCTGCAGCAATTTTTGAAGTTTTGCAGCAAATCCTGTGCTTTGGAAGTTTTAATGAGTCATATAAAGAATGTTATTAGACAGGGAGTTCATGCCTCCTTCCTGTAACCAGTATGACTACAGCAGAGAGGATATGCTTGCTGGGATGACTGACTTTAAAAAATAAGAACAAAGACAAAGAAGTCTCCAAAGACCAGAATAGGATAGTAACAGCAAACTTGCAAAGAACAAATATGGGCATTTAGAAACTTTTTCTTCTATTGCAGTAGCATGTTTACTGAATACTAATGTACTGGACAGGGTTGCTCAGGTTCTGAGATGAGTGGTGTCTCTGGTATGCAGTCCCAAATGTACTGAATGTTACTACAAACAAGAATTGCTTACAAAATCTTGAAAATAGAATGGCTGAATTTTTGAACAATCAAAAAGTATTCCCCTTCACACCCAAACTAAGCTGCACGCTGATCAATATCCAAGATGTCAGACAAACTATTTGAGGACACTTCTCAAGATTCATAATAAATCCCCACAGTTGTAGTTGTTTTTCCAAACTGTTATAGCTTCCAAAACCTGCTGAAGATGTGAATGCCTGAGAAAAATTGTACATGCTGCTCTTGTGCCTGTTACTCTTTAAATGCATAGCTGCTTCACTGTTAAAAGCTCAGAGAATTTGAGTATCACACAAACTGTATAGGATGTAGTCAGCGATTGTTTTCTAAACGCAGGTTGTAGCACATCCCAATAGCACATCAAGTTCTCCAAGAAACACGGCTGTGAATCCTGAGTTACCTTCAAAGACATGCCCTATAAATCCATGTGCGCACATATATATCTGTACAGTTTCACAGTTCTGAAATTGTAGCCTGAATTCTTTATGTGGGGTACATGAAAACAGACATACAAATAAAACAGTGTAGAACATCTGTTTTGTTTTTATATGGGTAAAAATACACATTGAAGATGTGCATAAGCAAGCGCCTAGTTAACACTGAGTTCTAAATTAATTTAATGAGACACAAAATTTCACCATTTTCCCCCAGTTTTCCTCCCACCGATGTGTATGAGGTCTCACACAGGTTTGATTTCTTACCAATTAAATTTTCAGTGCAGTATTTGTTTACTAATCTTTCTACATTTTAAGGTAAAATACTCCAACATCAGGCTAAACTCCAACATCAGTTTTTGTTTTGCTGTGTTGCCTACTTGTTCAAAGCTTTGAGAAGACAATCTTATCTAGACATCATTCAGTAAGATATTTGAAATCAGTTCTCATACACCTTTTCTTATAAAAGTCTTTTCTAGTAAGTTTTACTAGCTAGCGGGTGGACAGATGTACAGAAACTCTTCTCTATCTGAAGCAACAAATCACTGTAGTGTTTTATTCCCTACCTCCTAAAGTTGTTATCCTCACTTGAGCAGCAGCTCTACAACACAAAATCTCCCAGTACATCTCATGCAGTTTGATTGTAGTATGTTGTCTTTTGCTAAACACTGTAAATACAGCTCAGTGCACTTTAGGGAGCTTCTATTAGAAAACCCACAGTTATCAGTAACCAACAGGTATCATACTAAAGTAATAGCAACATTGCATTTATTTTCTAACCTATTTAATATATCTTAGAAAAATATTGCTGTGTGACAACTGGTGATAAGTATAGACTTCAACGGTAATCACGCTATGTTTTTAAAGACAACTATTTCAGCTAGTAGCAAGGTTGAGTTAAAAAAATAGATTAATTTCTTGATTTTCTAAAAATTAGTTCTGTTCCTTTAAAATTGTAAGCTTCTTTAGGAAAATCAAGTGTATTTTAAACACTGTGATCTGAAAAATCAAAAATGTTGCACTATGGAAGATGATCCAGTGAAGCTTCTATGAACACCAAAGGCTTCGTTCAAAATCTACGCCTCTGCTAATTTTTCCCTCCAAGTCTTCTGCCTTTGCAACCATAAAATACCTTCACCGCCAGCAGCAAAACTGGAACCACTGCGATCCACAATGCTATCAGGATTGCTAGCATATGGATTACTGACTTGCCTAATCCTTTCAAAAGGTGTATGTTCACAGGATGCGAGAAAAGTCGAGGTAGAATCTCATTTATATGTGCAATCCCAATGTTGCTCATGAGAGATATCAGCAATACTCTCTTGACCATAAAAGCTGCAGAATATTTCAAGGGCAGGATGGAAAAGGTGTGCATGTAATTAGGACAATACCAAACACTGTGTAAAGATTTAACATCTGGCTTGTCAGGAGCAGAAAACAGATTCAGTGGCACTTAAAGAAGATGTGATAAATTAAAAGCAATAGATGTTGGATTAATTCAAAGAACGTGTGAAAACGCACAAAGATAAAGTAGATCCTGGTTATATATTTCTTGACTTAAATTATTAGGTAGAAAGAAATAACTCCATGGCTAAAGTCAGCAACCACCACAGAATCAATAGGTCTCTGAGCCCACACCAATCTATATGCAGCCACAGTTTTATCACAAAATATTAGCTAATATTGATATTTTTTAATAAAGTTTCACTTACTATGTAATTAGTGTAATGTAGTAGGAGCTGTGTTTCTTAACAAAAGTGCCGATGCTTTGTACAGCATTTACTGGCATGTTAATAAAAAACGGACTACTTCTATTGAGTTCCATCTGCCTAATAAAGAAAAATGTTCATCTTAATTAGGAAAATCTTCATAAAGAAATATAAATGCAGTTACTAACGGGCTGCAGGGAATAAATCTAGGACACTCAGGAATAACTGGTGTTTTACCAGGGAATGAAAGAGTGAACAAACAAAACAGTTGTTAGCCGTCCAGTGACTGACTACAAATAGCAATAGATGTTGAGGTTTTAAATGTTTTATAATGAAAAATCTATTTATTTCATTAAGGTTTCATGCTTTAGACCCATGTTTTTTCAGGTAATAAAGCAGTCTTAGCTGACAATTAAACTATTTAAACCCTCTATCAATTAAGAGGGACAAATCCATTAGCATTTTTTGAAGGAATTACTTTATAAAAAGAAAGAATGGAAGTGCCAAGCAATGGTTCAAGAAAGATCCACCATCAAGCACTTGAAAAATGGTGACTACATCAAACATATATTTTGGGGTTTGCTGTGATGCTCACATGCAGTTGAGAACTTTTTGCTGACTTTATTGGTGCAGTAGCAGACACTATATCATCATGATAAAGACTATATAAAAATGTAAACTACAATTCATTTTTGTCCTTAAAAATGTTTCAACAGGCATTATACATTTCCTCTGTCAGTCTGAATTAGTTTTTCCATCATTTTCTTCTAAGAGTTCTGTAATTTAAAGATGCTGATGTTCCCTAATGCTGCTCATTTTCCTTTCAAAATGAAATGAACTTTTACTCATCTTCCAGAAATTTTTTTTTTTCTAAGAGCATGTCAATACACAGCCCTGACAGGAAGTACTTCCCAAGTCCCAAAATCTAACTCTCTGAGCCAGATTCAGTGTCAATGTTCACAACTTCAAATGAAAAACTGCTTTCTGCAAATATTACCTAACACTGGCCTTGATACGGAAACTAACATGTATATGTAAGAAAGTGCAAAAGTGGAAATAGCATTACTATAATATTTCATTCAAGCCAACAATCAGAAATATGGCATAAAACTCTGATGTTCTGGCCACTGACAGCTTTACTGCCTCAATTCACAGAGAATATCACCAAACAATGGAAGTTGCAGCTACTTGAGCCTCAGAGAATGTAATTTCATTTATTCATTTCAACGACATTTTTACTAGACTACAGCTTCATCAAAACCCACATATTAGTTGAGGTGAAGCTGTGATGACTGCAAGTGTCTTAACAGTGTCAATCCGAACTTTAGATGAATATAATTTGCTAGCTCCAAATGACAGAGATATAATACAGATCTCGTATATCGCCAAAGTAATAAATAATTAGTGAGCAGAACTGAGTAAAATAGCAGGTTGAGCACACCCTCAAATTTTGAATCTTGATGCAGAAGTCAGTGATCAGAATCATAGAATCATAGAATCATTAAGGTTGGAAAAGACCTCCAAGATCATCAAGTCCAACTGTCAACCCAACACCACCATGCCCTCTAAACCATGTCCCTAAGCGACACATCTACACGTCTTTTAAATACTTCCAGGGATGGTGACTCCACCACTTCCCTGGGCAGCCTGTTCCAAGGCCTGACCACTCTTTCAGTAAAGAAATTTTTCCTAATGTCCAATCTAAACCTCCCTTGGCGCAACTTAAGGCCATTTCCTCTCGTCCTATCGCTTGTTACTTGGGAGAAGAGACCAACCCCCACCTCACTACAACCTCCTTTCAGGTAGTTGTAGAGCGCGAGGAGGTCTCCCCTCAGCCTCCTCTTCTTTAGGCTAAACAGTCGCAGTTCCCTCAGCCGCTCCTCATCAGACTTGTGCTCCAGGCCCTTCACCAGCTTCGTTGCCCTTCTCCGGACACACTCCAGCACCTCCATGTCCTTCTTGTAGTGAGGGGCCCAAAACTGAACACAGTATTCGAGGTGCGGCCTCACCAGTGCCGAGTACAGGGGCACAATCACCTCCCTACTCCTGCTGGCCACACTATTTCTGATACAGGCCAGGATGCCGTTGGCCTTCTTGGCCACCTGGGCACACTGCTGGCTCATGTTCAGCCGGCTGTCAACCAGCACCCCCAGGTCCTTTTCCTCTGGGCAGCTTTCCAGCCACTCTTCCCCAAGCCTGTAGCGTTGCATGGGGTTGTTGTGACCCAAGTGCAGGACCCGGCACTTGGCCTTGTTGAACCTCATACAGTTGGCCTCGGCTCATTGATCCAGCCTGTCCAGGTCCCTCTGCAGAGCCTTCCTACCCTCCAGCAGATCAACACTCCCACCCAGCTTGGTGTTGTCTGCAAACTTACTGAGGGAGCACTCAATCCCCTCATCCAGATCGTTGATAAAGATATTGAACATGACCAGCCCCAAAACTGAGCCCTGGGGAACACCGCTCGTGACGGGCCACCAACTGGATTTAACTCCATTGACCACAACTCTCTGGGCTTGGCCGTCCAGCCAGTTTTTTACCCAGTGAAGAGTACACCTGTCCAAGCCGCGAGCCGCCAGCTTCTCTAGGAGAATGCCGTGGAAGACAGTGTCAAAGGCTTAGTGAAGTCCAGGTAGACCACATCCACAGCCTTTCCCTCATCCACTAGGCGGGTCACCTGGTCATAGAAGGAGATCAGGTTGGTCAAGCAGGACCTGCCTTCCATGAACCCATGCTGGCTGGGCCTGATCCCCTGGTTGTCCCACACATGGCTTGTGAGCGCCCTCAAAATGAACCACTCCATAATCTTCCCCGGCACCGAAGTCAGGCTGACTGGCCTGTAGTTCCCTGGATCCTCCTTCCAGCCCTTCTTGTAGATGGGCGTCACATTGGCAAACCTCCAGTCGTCCGGGACCTCCCCAGTTAACCAGAACTGCTGATAAGTGATGGAGAGTGGCTTGGCAAGCTCCTCCGCCAGTTCCCTCAGTACCCTTGGGTAGATCCCATCCTGCCCCATAGACTTGTGAGCGTCCAGGTGGCGTAGCAGGTCGTTAACTGCTTCCTCTGGGATTATGGGGGGTTTATCCTGCTTGCCGTCCCTGTCTTCCAGCTCAGGGGGCTGAGTGGCCTGAGGATAACTGCTCTGACTATTAAAGACTGAGGCAAAGAAGGCATTAAGCACCTCAGCCTTATCCTCATCCTTGGTGGCAACGTTCCCCCCTGCATCCAATAAAGGATGGAGATTCTCCTTGGCTCTCCTTTTGTCATTAATATACTTGTCAAAACATTTTTTGTTGTCTCTCACGACAGTGGCCAGGTTGAGTTCTAGGTGGGCTTTTGCCTTTCTAATTTCTACTCTGCATGACCTAACAAGATCCCTGTACTCTTCCTGAGCTGCCTGCCCCTTCTTCCACAAGTGATAAACTCTCCTTTTTTCCCTGAGGCCCAGCCAGAGCTCCCCGTTCAGCCAGGCCGGTCGCCTTCCCCGCCCGTTCTTCTTACGGCACATGGGGACAGCCTGCTCCTGTGCCTTTAAGACTTCCTTCTTGAAGAACGTCAAGCCTTCCTGGACCCCTTTGCCCTTCAGGACTGTCTCCCAAGGGACCCTCTCGACCAGTGTCCTGAGCAGGCCAAAGTCTGCCCTCCGAAAGTCCATGGTAGCGGTTTTGCTGACCCCTCTCCTTACTTCACCAAGTATCGAGAATTCTATCATTTCATGGTCACTAAGCCCAAGCCGGCCTCCGACCACCACATCTCCCACCAGTCCTTCTCTGTTTGTGAACAGCAGGTCAAGCGAGGCACCTCCCCTGGTAGGCTCGCTTACCAGCTGCGTCAGGCAGTTATCCTCCACACACTCCAGGAACCTCCTCGACTGTTTCCTCTCTGCTGTGTGGTATTTCCAGTCGACATCTGGAAAGTTGAAGTTCCCCACAAGAACAAGGGCTAGCGACTGTGAGACTTCTGCGAGCCTCTGGTAGAATATTTCGTCTGCCTCCTCATCCTGGTTAGGTGGTCTATAACAGACTCCCAGCAGGATATCTGCCTTGTTGGCCTTCCACCTCATCCTTACCCACAAGCACTCGACCTCGTCATCACTACCATTGAGCTCTAGACAGTCAAAGCACTCCCTAACATACAGGGCTACCCCACCGCCTCTCCTTCCTCGCCTGTCCTTTCTGAAGAGCTTATAGCCATCCATTGCAGCACTCCAATCGTGAGACTCATCCCACCATGTTTCCATGATGGCAACTAAGTCATAGCTACCCCGCTGCACAATAGCTTCCAGCTTCTCCTGTTTGCCACCCATGCTGCGTGCATTGGTGTAGATGCACTTGAGCTGGGCTGCTGATTTCTCCCCCGACATTGGCGTGCGGTCCCTAGGCTCTTCTCTAGTGAGTCTGGTTTTATCCCCTTCCCCCTCCAAACCTAGCTTAAAGCCCTCTTGATGAGCCCTGCCAACTCATATGCGAGAATCCTTTTCCCCCTGTGAGACAGCTGAACTCTGTCCATCGCCAGCAGGCCTGGTGCCGTGTAAACCTCCCCATGATCAAAGAAGCCAAAATTTCGCCGATGGCACCAGCCCCTAAGCCACGCGTTGATCCGATGGGTTTTCCTGTTCCCTTCAGTATTCTTCCCTGCCACTGAAGGGATCGAGGAAAACACCACGTGTGCTCCCGATCCTTCCACCAATCACCCCAGTGCCCTGAAGTCCCTTTTGATCGCTTCGGGACTTCCCTCTGCAACCTCCTCACTGCCAGCCTGTATAACCAACAGTGGGTAGTAATCGGAGGCCTGTACCAGACCAGGGAGTTTCCTAGTGATGTCCTTAACCCGGGCCCCGGGAGGCAGCAGACATCCCTGTGGGATGGGTCTGGCTGGCATATTGGGCTCTCCGTACCCCTCAGAAGGGAATCACCTATGACAATTACCCTCCTTTTTTTTCTTAGCAGAGGCAGTCGTAATGCATGGGGCTGACTGCATCGCCTTGGGCAACCCCCTGGATGGGCCTTCATCTACATCCTCGTTTGTCTGGCCCTCAAGTTCCAGAGCCCCGTATCTGTTGTGTGAGGGCAACTGGGAAGGTTGAGGTGAGGGAGGCTGGGTGGGGATGATCCAACTTTCTGCCTTGAATGATAAAACAGCTTTCTCACAACCTAACACATAGCACCATCTGGCACAGAGGAAGCTAAGAACTTCTGGAAGAGAAGCACAAAAGCAATTTAGTTTCTTTGGAATTGTCCAAGATATTAACAAAAATCCTTCAGAAACAGTTATCTGACTGCAAATGAGGCTCAGTGAACCTGCCTCCTGTAGACATGCTTGTATAGCTAATAATCTCAATAAAATTTTGTTGAACTGAACTGCATTGTTTGGGTATCGGATGGGTGTTGTCAGAGTTAAGACAGTGTGTGTGGAAAGTCAATTGTCTACCAAACTGGCTGGGTTTCAGAACATTATCTCATGTTTCTTAATGGGAATTTTAGGAGCTCAGAATGTATCTCCTCAGCAAAGCTCCGCAGGCTCTTTTCAGTAGTTATTTATAAGAAGTGTGACTAGAAACACCAAGTTAAGCTGTGCTTTACATGGTATCAGCACATGCATTACTGGCTGTTTGCTGGGGCTCAGTGTCCTCCACGTGCAGTGGGACAGGAGCGGTCTGATCACACCGTCAGCCCCAGGAGGGGACGTGGAGCTGTGCCATCAGAGGCACTACTCGGACACACTGTGTGGAGTGGTTAGTCTGAGATGTTTGTAGTATAAACACAAATGGAGTCTGCAGTCTGGATGACATTAGATTGTTTCACTGATATTAGCACAGATTTATTTTACCATTGCTTTTTGAAAGTGACTTTTAACACAGACTGTTTTCTAAATGATCCTTAAAAGACACTCCTTTCTTCCTCATCACCTTCACCTAAGGCAATAACATCCAGTAGCATTGATCTATTTGCTGCTACTTTTCATTAATTTTACCCTCCCTAAGGGTGGTGCAGCTTTGGTGCCAGCTAATTAAAACCTATTTAGGGCTGTTCAGTGCACTTTATCAGACCAGAATTAGCTCTGCTGCTTTAATGAAGACTACAGTTTTCTCTGTTATCACCAATTAAATGTTGTTATATCATATTGCATTATATTTCTAATGTATGGCAAAGATATAGATGGCTTTAGAACCACTTACCTGGATTGAGGTACATACAAAGATGCCACATTTAGTAATTACCTAATGTTTCTTCAAATCCTTTCACTTGACTCAATACATATAATACACCAAAACGTTAGTGAAGTACTGGAAGAAGCTGCCAGCTTTATGCTCCCTCTAGGGAAGTACCAAGTAAAATGCATTAATGAAAAATTGTGAATGTCTGGTAATGAATATTATTTATGTACAACAATTATTCAAAGTGGATGAGCGTTCACTGCCTTGAACTCAAATGCTTCATTAATGAAAACTCTCAGAAAGAACATATGTCCCCCAGATTGATAACATCGCATGCAAGGTTAATTCTCCAGCATGGATAGCCCATATCAGAAGGTATTTTGTACTGTTGTAGAATTAAAAAATACTCATTGTGAAATAAACTAACTTGTTTGTTGGACGTTATTTAGAGGCAATTCTTGTTTCTTCCATGAACCAATAATAAACCATTTCTCAACACCAAAGCTGTGGGTTGTGAACCTGCACTCAGTGAAGTCAGGGGTGAAGCTCCCACGTCAGTGGTGCAGGACCAGGGCTTTTCTGCAGTAGAGCAGTGACGGCAGCACATATCTGTTAGCTGCTTCTCATCCTTTAAAACTTGAGCACCACTAGGATGAAACTACTGAAAAGCCCCACTAATTACTTAAAAAGATGTTACATCAAAGAGTAGAAATAGAAAGCTCATTAAAGGCTTGACAGACTAGAAATCTGTTGCAATCTTACTATGCACTAGTAGCATACACCGTACATAAGGACAGTATTTCAGGATTAAACTAAAATAGATGTGGTTACAATCCACTCAGTACATTTTAAAATACGAGTTGAACTTGGTTTCCTTCCAGAATTTTTTCTGGGAACATGTTGAAACAGACCTCTGTTCAATCTAATATTGCAAGCAAGAGTTGATGTTTCTCTGAGGAACTGAAGGAATATTTGGCTCGGAAACCTGAGTCTGTCTCAGCATCATAATAGTCTGGCACAATGCGCAAAACTATTTTCATCACCCACAAATCTCTTGTGCTCTCCCTTTACTGCTTCCACAAATGCCATATACCTCTAACAGCCTCATGACCCCCCTAGAAACAGCAGACGGGTGCTGTGAATTGAAGATGTTACAGATAATGAAACAGTTTCCAAACTGAGGTCCCCTGATTGTAGGGAACTGCAGGATGTTTTCTTGTGATACAGAAGGTGTTGGCTGGTGACACGTTGCTTGTTTCCCTTGTTTCTGGGTGACAAGTGCACTAAATGATGTTAAAAACACCACTTAGTATTTAATGTGGAAAAGTAGGACTAAAAATGAAAGTTGCAGTAGATACAAGGATGTTATCCGATTGCCACTGTGAGAAGCGTGGGGTTTTATTCACAGTGTTAAAGGGAGGCACGCACAAACACAATGTGATGCGGGTGATGAGGCAGGCTCTTTACAATTTGCCCCTGTTCGCAATGTGAAACTTCTAGCTGTTGTAACGGATTAAGGAGAAAGAAATTGGGCCACTTTGACATTAGGCTGCTTAAGAACTTTGTTCATAAGCACTGGGAGAACATGTCATGTCTTTGACATGGAAAGAAGCATTTGTAGTGTTAATTGTGTAATAATAAAATCTTGAGACGTGTTAATTTGTTGAAGAGGAATGGATTATGCTGGAGATGAGGATATTTTGACTTTGGATGATGAGATTTTTTGATAGGATATACGAAGGTCTGGTTTCACAATAAGGATTTTGGTAAAGTATTGTAAAGTCACTGTGACCTGAATGACTGTAAACATGAAAGAGTCAGAAATATAAACAAATTTATGTTTAGCAACGCAATAATGTACCCATGATCATATTTAGCTCAATTAACATGTAAACTGGATGACTTATATTATTAGAGGGCATTTTTGAGGAACGGATTTTGTGTATTCTCTCTGTTCATCAGCTTGTTCAGTTAAACCAAAGAAGCCACGACAACCTTGACACCTTTATGACATATAGGAGCTCCCTCCGACTCCAGAATTGCAGCAGCAACATGTGCACATAGTGAACAAGCTGAGGGGCAAGTTCTTCCCTATGTTTCAATAGTTTTAAAAAAGGAAAAATCAACTCTAACCAAGTTTTGACAGTTTAATAACAAAGTGAATCAAGGAAGTTTGAGAGAACAAGCTCTTCTACTTCAAAAGTTAAGTCAAAAGTTTGGACTAAGCTAAACTGTTTGTGAATATCTGTATTTTTAATTTGGTCAGAATAGCTACAGTCCTTCACAACTGCAAATTCATGATGTGCAAATTCAAAAATTAATAGTAAGGCACAGCAGTGATCTGGAAACTCCTTCCTAGTTAGCTCCAGTGAGTATGCGTGACGGGTGTTCTTCCATGCCAAAACACAGATGATCAGAATTTTTGCAGCTTGGTTACAAAATCCTGTAATTTGTGGTCTTACTTCCACAAATCCAATTTCTGCCCTGAACATGCTAGCCAAAACAGTGGCCCTCACACTTTCATCTCCTTACAGCCCCCAACTTGAGCAGCATAAAAACACATTCTCAGGCATGGAAAATAGAATTTTAGCATAATTCTGGTAAAAACCTAGATCTATTACAGTATCACTGATAATTCATTTTCACCAAGAAATAGAAATAATGCATAACCCTGAGGCTTGTGTTTGAAGAAAAGCTACAGTGAATCTCAACAGAGAAGAAAATACAATATCCAGAGTTATCCTGAGATTGTGCATTTGGAAATGTTGTTTGTGTAGGATTATTCTCTTCAAATAAAATGTCAATTTAATCAATAGTAAATTGAGCTGAAAACAACACACAGCTTTGAAAATGTTTCAGGAAGACATCCAATATTTTTGGGACTCAAGCCAACAGAAATGGAAAGAACAGAAGGTAGCGTAGGTGGGGTAAATGGGGCCTAGCTGCTGCCTCATCAAGTGCTTATAACAGTCAAAACCATATAACAATCCATTAAAAAAATGTCTGGGGACTCATTTAGAAGCTGGCATCCGGCATAGACTTCTCTCATGTATCTTTTGTCAAACATTATAATTGTTCTTCACATTTAGGACTTACCGGTCTTTTCCTGTCTCCTTCTTAAATACAGCATCACAGTAACTCATGCGCTTTTCTGTTGTCACATAGATTTTGGCAGTTGGGTAGCTGTCAACAGTTTTCTTCAGCATGTTGTACACAATGCCATTTCCATCCTTCCTCATGTTTCGAAAAGGTCCCCAGATCACATAAACAGTGTTGTTGGTTTCTTTGAAAAAGTACTCAGGATTCTTGAGTAGGAGAGGCACGCTTGTGTGAGAGACCACTCTTACGGTTGTCCTCTTCCCAACGTCCTCCTCATAGCCCTTTGTGGGAGCATTGTTCATCCTCCATATGCAGGAGGACTTGTCTATCTCGGTTCCCACTTTCTGGCCAGCCATCTGTCCCGAGTTTGAAACAATGGCACAGAGGTCACAGTCAAGTTGTAGAGGCTGGAAGAAAGAAAACAAAAATATTGGCAATTCTTTCTCTGTAAAGCATGAAGACTGAAAATTCAGTTAAAAGAAAGATGGGCACAGTCCAACAAATTGAGAGCAATGCTTCTCTTTAAATAAAACTAACTACCTAACTACCATGTGGTAGAGGTGGTAGAAAACCCTACCACTACAAAGCTCTGATTGCAATCCTTTTTAGTGAAATAGGTGGCAGTTCCAATCTTTTCCTTTGTTCTCCACCTTGCAAAGTCAACTAGAAAAATAATCATTCCTTTTTTTCCTCTAAATGTTACTTTTTCCACTAGGAAACAATGAAAGAAAGAAGCAGCAGAAAACAATATTTAGATCAATGCCTTTTTCTCTTTTAACAAGGTGTTGTCAGCAATAGGAAAAAAGTACAGAAAAAGTAATGCTGAAATTTAACTACACACTGACTGTGTTTATGTGTCTGAATGAATAGTTCCCAAATTTGTGATAGAAGTCAAACATAAGATGTAACTCTAAAAAGCAATCTGGTAGCATGAAAATCCTGCAGCTGAAAAGAAGATGTAGACATAGGAATACGTTGTTCTCTCCAGAGAATGGTTATGACCCATGAAAACTGAAAGGCAGACAGACTGGTGACATACGAACTAGGAACTTAATCCTGGGCAAACTGAAGTCAAAGACAGTATTTCCTGAGCACGTTCTAAGGTATTATTTCTCCAGTATGAATTGAAAATAGGAACAGTTATCTGTCTAACAGAGATATAGGAACCTATCTGATATTCTGTTTGTCAGAGTATAAATAGTAAATGTCTTTTGGCTCTTTTGTACCAACAGACTAAAAGGAAATGCCCTGCGTTTAAGTTGGATTGTATGAAAAGTTTGGTTAGAAATCTAAATCAAATGAAAACTAGATCCATCAAAAAAAACTACAGAAGATGGTCCAGGACATGGATCATCTACAATTTTTTTATGGTCACAGACTTGATCTTCTGTCATGCTGCCAATTGGGAGCCAGTGACTTCAGTTTAATGTTTGTTAGGAATAATTCCCTTCATGTTCTTCAGACATTTAGCCTGACAGGATGCTAGGTGCTTTTCTGGCCAGACTTGTGCTTATTTCCCTTCAAAATCACACCTCATTTAGCTGATGAATATCCTGGCTACATTTGACCACGGTGGCTGACAAAACATCAAATTTCTTTAATAATGGTGCATAATATAAGGACAAGAGATAAACATTGGAAGAAAGCCAAATTATAACAGCTGAAATATCTCAGCTTTGGGTGACAAATACTCTACAGAACTAAGGTGCATCCTGCAAGACTTCTGCAATAAATCTCACAACTGCAAAGGTTTGATTTCTCTGTTGTGATTGGTTTCATTTCTCTATGTGAGCAGTTCATGAAAATGTTCTTTCCTCATTTCATCAGGAATTAAAGATGCCTGACTGCATGCAAAAGCATTGGCAATGTTTCCTTTACAGAACACCATGTATTTTTTTATAGCTGTTGTAGTTTTAGAGAGCTGTCCTGCCTCTGACAGCAGGGATGAAATCCCAGGAGATGCAGCTGAACACAACAGTCTTTCTGTTGACTGCTTAGTTACAGAAATCCTCTCTAAGATACATTATGAGGACATGGCTGGGTGACCTAAACAAATCCATAAGCATAACTCACATCCTCACATGAAGTGAATTGTTAAAGTCCCAGTAGATTAATTTATAGCTTTCAAACTAACAAATGCTGAATATGAAACTGCTAGCTGGAAAAAGCCAATTTGGTCAAGAATCTGGTCCCATTTAAATTTGTCTCAACCTCAGTGTTGGTTTTTGTTTTTGTTTTCCACAATATTCTTTCTTCTCCATTAAAATGGAGCTGCTCTCTTAAATTTGGAATTGTTTGATTTTCTGACCTTCGTTAGAAATGCATTGCACATTTTCTATTCACTGAGTGTAACTGTTCTGCTCGAATAAACTGAGTAAACTCACTCCTGCAATTGTGTCCCCCGGTTTTCTAGCTTTTTGTTGTGATTCATTTATCTTGTTCCAATTTATAAAGCACTTTCATAATATCGAATGCCTGCATGAGGTCAACATATAATCTGCTCTTCTTCAATAGAAGCAGAGGCTTAACCCCTCCCAGCCCTATCTCAGAATAAATATTTTTTACAATGTAGAGAAATTTTACATGTCCTAATATGCAAGTTTCCCCACAGAGATCTCAGAGAGAGTTAGAAGACTGACTGACACCCATGACAGACATTCCACTGACTCCAGAATCATCCACTGACTTCAGTATCTTTTTGCATCGTGTCTTCCTCAACATATGAGAAAACACACATCAATATTCATTCGTTGAATCCCCATATGGAGACAGGCCGGCAGCTTGCGGTGTTGGTTTATAAGCGTCACAGACAAAAGGGGCAGTTTCAGTAATCCACATACAACAGCTTTCTCATTTTCCTTATTTAACATGACATTCCTGTTTGTTATTCCAACCTAGCTCAGGTATGGCTGTCCCATCACTTTAAGACTCAAAAGCTGCTCAAATGTAGCTCCTCTGCCAGGTGGCTCCCATAGGAGCTATTCAGGCACAAGGATTTGGGTACCTGAGGGGCAAGAATTGGGAAGCACCTGGGTAGTTGTGGTTGCTACTTTGCTACTGAACTAGAACACAGCTGACAGCTCCCTGTGACCCTTGAGGAATTGGAGTGATGTGCTGTTGTCCCCCCTCACCCCATACTCTGTGGTCTTACATCCCTCACACCCTTCTCCCATAAGCAGATTTTTGGCTGCAAGGTTACCCATGACAGGCCTAACCTGTATGAGAAACAATCACTTTTCCATTTAACTTGCTGTATTACTTGTATTAAGGTTGAACAGAAGCAGAGAGACAATTCTTACACACAGAAACTGGAATACAGAGAGATGAAAACTGGAGAATTAGAGAAAATGTGCCTTCTTAGTGATCTGTTTTGCAGTTAACAGGTGTCCACATCACAAACTGTTTACAGGTGTCCACATCACAAACACCAAGACAGCAATTAAACACTAAGTCATCAGCAGCCTTATCAGAGAAACAAAAAAAAGGTTCTGGCAGGCAGTCCAGGCTGCCCTCTCATCTGTAGAGACGGTCCAGCAGCAATGGGATTGATACAGATTAGCAGGACCATACAGAAACCTATGCTGTTACTGTTTATGCTCTCTGGACCGAGAACGTCAGTTAAGGGTTTACCTATACCTTTCAGAAGATCTTCATTCACTTGCATTGTAGATATATGAGCTAAAGAAAAAAACATAGAGAACCATTCACCTTTTCTTCTCTTTTCATGTATTTAGGCACATATTTCACCTCTACACACCACGGGGGCTATTATTGCTTCTAAAAATTATTCATTTTGTCACTGACCAGAAGGATATAGAAGTCCTCAGCAGAGCAGTTGGGCATGATTCTGACAAATTGTCCCATCTTTTTCCTGAATGATACATTGTAACTGTTGAGGAGCACTTATATTTTAATCAGTAAAGAAAATGAAATGTCTGACCTTTCCATTTCCTGTGCAAGCTTACAGACAATAGAAAAGATAATTAAAACTGTGAATTAGAACTTGCAAAACAGTGCTGTTTCTCTAGCAAAGAGAAATAGCTGTGTAATAAAGGTCACTTATCAAACAGTTCTAGTTATTAAATCTTTGCATTTAGCACTGAAGTGGCTTCACAGAATCAAAGGTCAAATCATTAAATAACAAAACCAGCCAGAATTAGAAAAGGTCACAAGCAAATCTAACTAGAAGTAGGTCACAAAACATGATTCTCTTCCACAGAGTATTTAAATATTTGGAAAATTGGCTACTTTCCAATCTTAAACAACTCCCCCATCATTTCAAGTATCTCCACCAAGAGACTGAAATTCCAGCTACAGGACTGTTTGTATGGGTGGGTTTCCCAATGGCACAGATCCTGGATCACCAAGTTTTCCAGACCTGGACCTGTAGGTCTGCTGAAGTCCCAAGAGGGGTTGATCTCAGACCAGATCTCAACCTCTTGACCAAAACTTCAGCACAAGTCAGTGGAGTCCAACAAAACAATTGTCTTGACAGACCAGTCACGTGCCAAGCTCCCGTCTTAGCAGAGACTGCCAGATTCACTCTTCAGTTGGACCAAATATAGCTCAGGACCTATGCAGATGTAATTTACACTAATGAAAAGCTGAATATCTCTTGCGATCTTAGCACTATAGGCTGGTGGTGCGCTGTACAGCTCACTCCAACCACCAACTCTGCTTCACTCTGTGAATCCCACAACGAATCATACAGATAGGAAATTCAGATTAAAATTTCCCAATTGTTACTTTAACAATATGATTGTAATTTTGTAAATTGGACGCAATGCCCATTCACTACATAATGAGGCAATTATTAGCAGCTTGCCACATATTAATTTGCTCCTTTAATGTTGAAACAAATGAGATCTTTTCTTATAATCATCCTATTTGAGTGAATTCTAACAAAGCCGATTGAACAAAGCTCCAGAGAGACTTTCTTTATTTCAATGCCATTTATTCTTTTACTGTTCTTGGATGTCTTTAGAGTTTTAGAGGATACAACATTTATAATGATGCCAATAGGGAATAGATTTTGCCTTTATTCTTCTTGATGTTCTTTTGAGGTCTTTGAAATGAAAGGTACGAGAGAGGCATTAACCGTCTGGCATTGTTTTTATTGCTTTTCTCTACTTTACAAGCAAAAAAAGTATTTTAATTTTTCCTGTGTTTCAGTGATGATTTTCAGCTGGTTTTATCTACACTTACTCGCTTTCTTCAGACCTCTGACTGGGAGGAAAGACTTGCCACGCTTCTCTAAGACAAAATTCAGCACATTTAAAGAACAGAAGGATAGTACTTGTGTGTTGACCCAGCAAGAGCTATCAATTTAATACAGCACTCAGAAGCACTGTACATAAATCGCATTATATAACTAACATCAAGCAATAGAAATAAAAATGATAAAAAACCACGGGTCTGATTACCCTGAGTTTGTGGTTGTAACCCCTTCCCTCCTGTGGTAGCGTTGTGGTTCTTTAATCTTCAGCAGTTGATTTTGGTCCTAGCCCCCAGCATCACATCCAGCAAACATCTCTGTCTTCATAAAATTTAATGTTAAGATTTCATAAAGATTTTAACATTTTGACATTATTTTGAAATAAGCTCTATGTCAACATGCAACCCATTTCCAAATAAACAGAATATGATCTGCCTCTTCATAAGACTGTTCCTGAGACTGAAGTGCCTGGGATATTTTATTTAGGTGACTGTCACTGATATGTACATAAGTGCTAGCAGGAAGTTTTTATTTAAATTGAATGAATTGGAAGGGAATGCATAGGACCCAAATAATGGAACTAATCTTGCAGTAAGAGACTGAATAAATAACCTGAATCACTGAAATTCTTTCTATATACACTGACCCAGTTGTTACAGAACTGCTATTCTTTGATTTGCAGCTCATGTTGCAGCTCCTTAAAAGGGTCAGTGGTAAAGAGACAGAAAAGGGAAGGAAGCTCAGACTTTGGGCAGAGGTTGAAACTTGCATGCCAGAGTCTCCAGCACCATCTAAACTTTCATTTGGTAAGAGTATTTTTGAAACATTTTAGCTTTCTTTCCCATGGAAAGGAAAAAAATATATATATCCACAAACCCAAACCTTCTGAACATGAACCACAGTGCAAAGTGATGCAGTGTCATCTTTCTCACTTTCAAGACAGCTCCAGTTATTCCATGCCAGCTCGTACCTCTTTCAAGATATAGCAGAGCAAATGCTCACCAGAATGTTGTTGATTTTGCTGCTGCTATTGGGAACAATAGAGGCAGCTTTGAAACAAGGCAACAATCAAGTACATCTCATGATACTCAGCGCTGAAAAATGAATGCCTCAAATATATGTGAGAAAACTCTGAGTAGCAACAGAGTCAAGTATATGACCTATAAAGAAGAAAACAGAAAAACAGGTTTTTTTATGTATTCTCCTCTACTCTAATATAAAGAAAAAATTGAAAAGTCAAAGATAATACCCCTCCTGATAATCCCATAAAATAAAATTTGAGTAAAAACATGTCCAGCTTGATAAAAATATTTTAACTTTCTGTTTTCTAAAAATCATATTTAAATAGTTTTCTAAAAGGGAATTAAAATGCTCCTTCAATTGAACATTTTTCTGTATTATGAAAAGCTTAACGCATGGCAGTTCACATTAACAGAACAGTCCCTTTCATTTTTTCCTTTCTTCCTGATTTCCAGCTGAAAATTCATTGAAACGGACACCTTTTAAATAAGCCTACACTAGTATTTTCTTCTGGAATAATAAACTATTGAAAGATTCCTGATAGCTGTATTGGTAAAAAAGACTCAAAAATAGAAAGCTGGCGGAGAGTAAATAAAGAAGAAGAGAAATTGTTCTGTGTCTGCATGGAGGGTTAATGACGGAAAGAAGCTGCCAGATTCAGTGTTTCAAGTACAACAGAAAGACCCAGCAGAGGCAGAGCACTGGAGGACTGATGATCAACAGCCCTGCGGGACTTTGAGCACTGACAGTGGCAGGTGAAGAAAGTTTTGCCCTAAGGCATTGCCTGAAGGATATGCGAGGACCTGTCCTGCACACGCACTCTTGGTCAGTTGAAGACACATTTTAGTTTGCGTCTCAGATGGTTGGTAAAGTCTCCTCTCCCAATATACGATGGCAGAAGGGACGTGCTCTTATTAACATGAATGAATATGTCGCAAAAGCGGAAGGAAAAAAATGGAAGCAGGATACCAAAAGAGAAGAGAGGACAGAAAAAAATTCAGAGAACTGAAACAGGCTATGAAAAGGTAGAATATAGTCTAATGTTTAAAAGAGAGATGTAAGGGGAAAGAGGATTTGAGAAAAAGTAAAATACTGATATATGGCCAGTAAGATAAACCATGATGTTTGGGAATGAAATCTAGCAAAAGAGAAGAACCAAAACACCTGAAGATATTTGGCAAGGTATAAACTAACTGTTGCAAAGAAAGCTTTATCAGACATGTCAATCAAATAACTCAGCATTAGGCAGAGAGAATAGCTTTTTTCCTTTAAACTACAACTGCCCAAGCAGAAAACAGATAGAAACAGATACATTCACTCCAGCATATAGTACTACAGCTTGTAGGTAACCAGAAACCCTTACATCTGTAGACATACAGATGTCTACAGTTCCAGATCCACCTAATTAACACCTCTGAATTGGGGATTGGGGGGGTGAGGGGGGGGAAGAAAAGCAGACTCTTCTTTGGCATATTAAATATCAAGGTAACATTACAAATATTCCCAAGAACATATATGGAAATGCTCATGTGAAACACAGTTGAGGATTGAATGCCTAATTGTTATGGGAGGGAGGCAAACTCCATCATGCACACCCTATACAGCAAGTTCACAAGGTAGGCACTAAAATAACATTCACTCTGAAAAACAGCCTATGAAAATATTAATTTCCCAGTTGCTCAAAAAGGAAAACCAAACAAACTATATCAGTTCTAGAGTACCCCTAACTTCATCCCAGTGGTTTAGCTGATGACCATAAATAACCAGAATGTTTGTGACACTCCATCTATCACTCATTTGCAAATATCATGGCTTTGTAAGAGTTCAAAAGGTGGGAATTCTTCCAACCAAATACTGCTTGCTGAATGCTGAATCTAGTAAGTCGTTTGTCTTACCATCCACCACATTGCTCACTTGCCCTTGTTAGCACGTGATGGCTCTTGAATTTTGTGCACAAAAGTTATTGGAGAAACACAATTTAAACGAGACACTGTCCATCAAACTTCATGAACAACTCCAAACACAATCAGCTGCCTTAACTATGGCACCCCTTTTGTCACTCTGCTGCAAAACTGTACTTGCAACAGTATATTTGTTACCAGCAAAAAACGTCATCACTTGATCCAGCAAGTTATTGGTATCATAATATTTAGGTTTACTTTATCTTCTGCAATTCTCTGTTTATATCGCATTTCTTTTCTGTTTTTTTGTATGTAGCAATAAGGAAGATAAAATTTGTTTCTTCTCTATACAGGCATATTTGCTTGGCAAACAACACAAAACACAAGCAGGTAAAACGTCACTTACAACTCAAGGAGACATAAAAGGGAGGAACGTACTGTTAGCACATGGACTGAATAGCGAATGAATCACAGCATGAAAGGACAAAAACAATTTCTCACATGCAAGACTGTGTATAGCAGCAGAGCACAGGTAACACAAAACACAAAATCCTTCCTTACAGAGTGGACTCGAGAACGACGTCCTTCAAAGCAACCAAGGCCAAAAGGACTCTCTCCACAAAAGCTGGTTTTTCTTTGCAAATAATAATAAGTATCTGTGCAAAAAAATTAATGAGAATTCTTCGCTATGAAGATGCCTACTGTAAGACTATTTCTAAGGAATTCTTTGTCACATACGCAAAACATTGGTTACTCTGTAACCGCTGACTTTAATTTGTATTTATTATAAATACCCACAGATGGCGGTAAAGTATATAATGTATACAGCAGATTTGTTCCAAGTTTGCTTTCTCTAATAACCTCCTATTATCAGCACTCACCATTAATCATGGGCCATTATCTAGGAATTTATTTGGCTGAATCACAGATGCAGGAATGCCTGTTAGGCCTCTAATCTAAATGCATTTGAAAAAATTACACTCAAATAAATTACGGGACTTCTAATATGAAGTTCATATCTTATTTCAGGTCAATTTATTTGGGATCTGATATGGAGAAATGATATTGAGGTAAGCAGCAAAAACTGTCATAAAAACTACCTTGTATTTCCTTTTTTTCCCCCCATGAAAATACACCTAACAGGCTGGAAGTCTAACCTCTAATTTATTTCGGTTCTATGCTGTCTAGACCTATTATTTAATTTTGTCTCTCTTGGTGGTCTGTCTATAAAATTATTTGTATGCATGGAAGGAAAGTGATAAGCTAAAATGCTAATTATCCATTTTTCTGAAATAACAAAAAAAAAAAAAAATCCATGCCAGGAATAACAATAAGTTTTATCACAATAGCATTAAAACCAGTAGCATTTTTCATTTGACAAAATAAGCCTTAAGAAGCTTTCTGAGTCCAGTGTTTTTAATTGCAGGATGCCTTATCTAAAAAGAATACATACTTGCTTCTGGCCACATTCATTTCTTTTCCCCTCATTGGTATATTGGGAATAGTTGCCGTACCACTTTATCACTGTCAGCTTTATAAATATTTAAAATCTTCTGTAAAAATGTCATTTCAGGTTAAAACTTTGCTTACAAGGTCCTAGCCCCAAAATTAAATTGTTTTAAATATCTTTTATTTTAAGATATTGAAATAATTTCAATTGCAGAAAGATATAAGGTTAAATCACCATTTTTCAGATATCTGAACTTTCAAACACGATGGCACTGGGCACTAGGACAGAAACTTACACTGGATTGGAGAGTTCTGTTTAAGTAATTAGGAAGATTTATTTTAAGGTCTTTTAAGTCATTAATGGAAGCTGTTGAAGCATAGCTGCATATTTAAAAACTCTGAAACTGAAGGTCTCTTTCAAATGAAAAAACTGTTGTACATATACTCTCTTCTGATTGCTTTTACATCATTGCCTCAGTGTGTACGTCCACTAACTAAATTTTCATCAGCGCAGACTTCATTGCAGGCACTAGTTTGTATCATGGACTAACATTACCTGCAATAACTTTGTAAGCACCCTCAAGTGGGAACTACGGGGTTAAATGATTTGTAAATAATTCAAAGATCATTCTGTATCAGTTCTCCTTCCTCATGGAGCTTGACGATCTAGTTTCTGCTACTACCACATCCCACAGCAGCCCAATTTCCCCCTCACTTAAAAGCCTTTGCTAAAGAAAAGCCCCTGAGCGCAGTGGCCTCTGCCAAATCTTACTGAAGTCAACAGGGTCACTGCATCAGATGCAGGTCAGTGCATCATCACTACGGAGCTCAGAACAAGGCCTGAGGAGATGCTGAATAACACACACACACAAATGAGGTGAAGCATGCTAGAAGCAACTGCAAAACAAAATCTTATTAAAAAATGAAAATAATAAACCCTATCAATCTTTTCTCCACTATATAGTCTGGCCTGACAATGATATAGTTGCAGGATATAAACAACACTACCTCCAAAATGAGTAGTTATAATCATATAGCTCTTCTAACTATAATTTAAATTTTTAAGAGAGAAATTAATTTTTAGTCCTTCACACATCTGAAGGAGAAAAATACCACTGTAATGTACCTATACACTGACTTTCTAGGAAAATCTACAGCACATTCATAGCCTCCATTACAGTCAAAAGCAAAACTCCCACTGGCATCACTGGAGCCATGACTTCACCTAATGTCTGAATTTTGAAAGAGAAATTTGGATTTTCAGTTCATAGATGGAAAAGCTTTCTATCTGTAAACAGACTCAGCTCAGCGGCAAGATAAACAGCAAAGAAACCTCCCATGTGACCAGTCCAGCTTGAGGTGAGAATCTGTGCAGGGCTGGGCTCAACAAAACATACTCTACTCTGAAGAATAAATTTAGACATGGGACCATAAAATGAAATAACTCAGAAAAAAATATTCTGTGCAATTACAAAGATCATGGTGCTGCTCCTTTGCCTGGGCAGCAGCAGGGGCCTCTCAGCTACGGTTCTGCTTCAATCTGTGAAAAGGATGCAGAGTATTTTCTTGATGTAAGCTATCTACTCACAAAGCCAGATGACAGTCTTCCTTCTTTGTATGTGAGCATGCATACAGATGTTCTGTTCTATACGGACTTACCTGATGACTATTGAAACTATTTCTCCTTGAGTCTATTCCTGGGATGGAGACCTAGGAGGCCATGTTAGCTTCCTGCTCTTGCTGGCATCAAATGGGTTAAGCCAGATTCTACATTTCAGCCCTGCCTGTGAGTGCACAGGGTTTGTGTAGGTTTGTTTTTGTATGGTTTTTTGTAAACCTGTTGACTTTAATGAAGCTTGTGATTTCTTATGTTTCCAAGGACTGTAAGGACAGCAGGATCTTCATTGTTTGACAACTTGAAAAGCAATCTTAAAGGTCAACACCAAAGCTCATCAGCTGCTCTGTAACTCCAACCGATATAGCAATGACTACCATGGTTCTGACAAAAGAGGTTCTTGGGGACAGCAATAAGGAGGGAAACTTGGTGCCCTCTGATAGCATCCGCCTGCTGACAGCTTTGGCTTGCTGGCACTATGAATATGGTGAAATACATGTCAACTGATGGCCTAGCAAGGGAAGAGATAATGGAAGACTAACAACTGCCTTCTACAGTAAACATGTTGTGCCTCTCCTTTCCTCCTCCTTCCAGAACAATGGAAGGCTCCAGAACATGAAGCCAGCTGCTCCACGCTACAGGCTCTGTTGCACCTCTAGCTCCCAACAGCTCACAACCGCACATTGGGAACTGGAGAGGCTAAGTTCCACCTCACTGCCACAAAGAAGGTCTGAGGGACTACAGTATGCAGCTAAGTAAAAATAAATAAAAATATTCCACTGAAGTCATCAACTAATTATAAAATAATCATCCAAAAGAAATGCCCACCCAGGTTACTTCTGATGTTGAGGGAAAAGCCCAGAGGACAGCAATGAACCTTCGCTTGCATAGAAATAACATTTCTTCATTTCCATGAACAGTATATATTGGAAAACATTTTCTATAGTCATGTTCGTTCTATGTTCTCTTGTCTGCTTAGTGACTTTAAAAAAAGCATATATATATGTATTAACAAAACTAAAAGCAGCAAGAGAGGTATATATGGAGAGTTTAGATGAGGTACTAATTTCATTATAAGAAGATATTTATAAAGCAAACGTAAAAGCTTTGGCATCTCCTCTGCCTGAGTCATACTACTGCAGAATTATAGATGCAGTATGAACCAAAATGTGTGTGCGTGTGTCTTCAGACCCATCATACATGGTCTCAGACATTCACAGTGTTTTTTGGCTAAAAAGGACCAAGGGAGATGAGCTGAGGAAAGCAATACTGATGGGTTGCATCTATCCCATCAGAAAAGAACCCTTTTTTCAGGGAATACACCTTTGTAACAAAGGGCAATTGAGCTTTGGAACAGGTGCCCAGATGCTGGAGTCTCCATCCCTAGAGATTTCCAAAGCTTGACGAGGCACAGAGCTGACCTAACCTTGATGTTAGTCCTATTTATAGATGATATTGGACAAGATGGACTCCAAAGGTTCTTTCCAACTTATTTTTTCCAATACTTCTATAATTCTATCACTTTAAGAGCCAAGGGGAAGTTGGATGAATTTTAATGAAAAAGACGACACACATTTTTAGTACTAAGAACTATTCATCACTGGGGCGGGGGGGAACACAAAACCAAAACCAAACCAAACCAAAACAAAAAACACACCAAAAGATGGAAAGTTAAATAATTAGTGAAAAATTATTCTCTTTTTCCTTGTTTGTTCTTGATTCTTTCTACTGCCTGTCACACACAAAATCACATATAAAATACAGCAGGAGAGAGAAACATTCCTAACATGAAAATGGGATGATAAGGTTTGATCCGCATGACATATCACAATCCTGCACAGAACCTACACCTAATAAATCTTATTCCCGATAAAACATTATTAAGCACAGTTACAAGACTGGAATCAAAACTGACCTGAGATCATAACCGCAAGTGCACTCCAGCCAGTGTAGCATAGGGTACAGGCAGGAAACACAGTGCAATTTTGTTCCTGGCACATGTGAATTAGCTCCAGGACTGCTAAACTGGCTGTTTCAAACAGTTTAGGTTCATTACTTCATAGGATATTTGTAGAGACTGTAGTTTTTAGTTGCATTCTCCTCATAGGTCTTCTTTGTAAGGCCTGTTAGCAATGAATACAAGGTGATATCTATCACGCCATGCCTGGAGAACGGTGCTGTGAGTTCTTGCTAGTACTTTTAGCTCTACTAACAGTGGTGCCTCCACCAGTACTGGAACGTGGCCAAGATGCAGAAGTGGGAACTCTAATGGACTCTGGGGATAGGAAAGGGTTAAAAAGAAAGAAAAAACCCCCACTGATCCAGAATGAATACGTCTTTTCCAAAACAGAAGTCAAGACTGCTGTCATGTGCTAGTGACCACTGAGCAGTAAGCTGTTGCTTCACAGCCAGAGGGCTGTGGAGATTGTAAAGTCCAGGCTGGGGCAGAGGGGAGAAGGAGAAGAGGTGTGTTGCAAGAAATCAAATGCACACTGCATTCTTGAAAAATGAGGAAAACTCCCATACAATCAGACCTGCAACACTCCCAACTATAATAAGGCAGAATTATAGTGGCTACGAAATGTAGGATGATGAAATAAATTCTGAAAAAGTATATCACAAGTGAATACTGTACTTATCCCCTCCCCTTGGAATAACCCCACTGTAGCAGCAAAACCATTGCTAGTTTTGTGACAAGATCCTTGCAAAAATCCTGCAGACCCTGTTTTTCAAAAGAGCAATAATGAAAAAATAAAGTCCTGTGGTGCTTTTCCTCTATCAGCCCTGTTTATGAATTCATAGCACAGCATGAAGGTTATTAAAATCCCATATGTGAGAACCACACACAGCACAAGGAGATATGAATTGGCATTCCACAGAGATAATGCTATCTAATGGGCAAAACAAGTAGCATGGTTTCATTCTTATTCTGAGTACATTTGGAAAGGGCAAAGTATCTGGCTGCTGCTCATGGATAGCTGACCAGACAGAAACCGTTTCTTCTTCTTACCTCTTGATTAATAAGTTAAATGTAAAGAGCATGGCTGTTATCCTGCTGGACCTTGATATTCCCAGGACACCCTTTTACCCACAAACCATTTGATGTGGGGTGGATTAAATGCTATTTGGGCGACCCAGATGCAGTAACTATTAAACATTGCTGTTTACTTCCACATACACGCATTTCAAATCAAAATGTAATTAACTGTGGAGATAACCAATACACCTCAAGATTTAATTCCAGAGTTCTGCCTATCCAATAATTTAATTATTTTCCAAAATTATTTGTTTATTTCCCATTTTATTGTTGAGACAAAACAGTTAATGCTGTGCTTTATTTTGCTGCCAAAAATGTTTTGATCCCAAGTAGCACAGAGCTATTTTGAACATTATCAGCAGCTGGAAAATCTTCAAGGAAAAAAAAACAACAACTGTTTTGGAAAAAAGGTTTATGAAAAAAAACCCAAACTAACAAAGCATAGACATGCACAAAAAGTTTCCCCAGTGTTCAAATACTCTGAAACTTTGTTAAAGAGAAAGCAACCCCCAGTCCATGATTCTAAAAACCTTGACAAGAGTCAAATTTAACATCTAAAATATACCCTACTTAAGGACAACGATCAAAGGTTTGCAAGGCTGTTTCTCTGTCTTGCATATGTGATCAATCAGCCATCACAGTGAGACCACAGGTGCCTGATGGTAGTCATCACTAATGACAGAGACGGAAATTTCCAGAATAGGAAAGGCAGGATCTGCCGTGAAGCAACATGATACAAAACCATCTTCTGGCAGGATTAAAATCCATGTGCTTGCTTGGTACTCTGCTATATCGCTGAGGAAGGGTTTCCTTCTCATCCATATCTCTATGATCACACACTGCTGCTCCGTCTCCCCCACTTGAACAATCACTGCTGAAATTCAGAATTGGGATGATGTTGTGAAGTTTATGTTCAGATCTGAACTTTCTCTAGTTTCAGGAGTGTTCAGACTCAAGATGCTCATTTATACCAGATTATACACTCTTTCAGCTGCACCTTCCAACCTTGTCACTATGTGATAGGCCCCATCACAATATTACACCACCTGTTTCAGCTGTTGGATACTACTTACATGCTACAGTCAACATCACTGTCAGAAATTATAATCTATATCAATATTTTACAGAGGCAAAGGAGGGAAGACAGTGAAAAGAAATTAAGTTTCATAACTAAAATGAAAAATCCTTTCCCTCTAATGACTCCTGCCTTCCAAACTGTCTTTCTTTATGCATGAGACAATTTGACTTGGGATTTGCTATCTGGCTAGGATTAGCTACATATTTTGGAATGGGAGCCCCACAATAAGAAATACATAAAACATAACAATTTTCTGCAGCATGCCATTCCAAATAGAGACTAAAGTTACAGTCAGGTATTTAATACTGTTCCACAAACCAGAGCTCTTCGGCATGTATTCAGCATGCAAGCATGAGACTACTGGCTAAAAATTTCAGGGTCTTTGTTAGCAGCCAATTCCTTCTGGTTTTTGGTTGGGTTTTTTTTTTTTCTTCAAAGAATGGGGAATAACAGATCCCAGGCAAGAGCTGGATTACATTTTGGTTTGCACTTGAGTGCCAAGATGAGCTTTGTAGATGCCTCCATGATCTCATGAGCATTGCCTTATCATCTCACAAATGCTGATATATCTAAGGCCAAACCTGAAAAGAAATTTAGGTGATCTTTAGGTGACAAATCGAAAAATGCAAACCCTTAATATCCCCACTACTTAGCACACATTCAACCTTAGACTTGCAAGGGTCTTCTTTTTAGACTGAAATGTTTCTTCAGTAGCTGAAGTTCCACATGACGCCCAGGCTAGGATCTTCCTGTGGCACGAATCGAAACCTCCATCCCACTGACATCCAGGAACGAAACTGTGTTGTAAAAAAAATTGAATCCAGCAGATGACATCAGAGAAGGGCTGTCAGAGATCCTTTTGGATCTTATTTCTGCGTTCCTGCCACCAAGTAGAAATTGACCATTTGTCCTTAGTTTTTATTTCCTATGACATTACCGGCTAACTTGCAAGATAAACTTCCCTGTGACGCTGAGACATGTCATTTTCTTCAGAATCTTTAGATTCTTAAATGAAAAATCTTCTGATTGTGGTGAATATTTATTTTTAATTCATCAGTTTGTTTTAAATGCCTTCTGATATTGTTTTCTTTGGAGGGTTGGGGTTTTTTGGTTTTTTTGGTAGAATAGATTATGACTGTTCTGAGCCTCTGATATGGATAGTGAGTCGTATTTAGAACATTGTTTGGAGAGTAACAGCTGACATATGCGAACGCAGGAGACTTGCTGATATTGGAGCTCAGGAATACAGTTCCATAGGCACTTCCAAGTCTTACAGAAGCATTCAAGATGCAAAGTGGACTCCTTGCCACATCACCTGAAGAATGAGACATCTAGTTTGACCTTGTTGTCAAAGGAAAACATGTTTATAACTGTAAATATGTCAACCTGAATTTCAGTCTTGCTGCATTTTTAATGTGGACACCAGAACTTCACTGCTCAACACAAAAATTTATGTACATTTGCACCTTTAGGACATGCTTCTTTATTTCATTATTTTTACTATTCCCACCTTATAACAGACTGTGTGTTTTTCTTACCATGAAGTATCCTGTGGTTTCTCCAGCGACAGCTTATTGGCTATGATGCAGGGGAATTCAGAGCCCAAATGCTGGGACTTCGTATTCTTACAAAGTAGTCAGGAACACAGAGCTAAATCTTCAACTGTCTTGAAGGGAGAAGCAAAGAGGGGAAGCCAACTACTCCTAATCCTGGCTGCAGCTAAAGAATGGTACAGCTTCACCTGGACATTGGAACAGCTCAACAGAAGCTTAATTTCTGAAGATTTCTGGTAGGGAAACCAATTAGTGACATCTGTCTGGAGCGCTTGGCCTAGGAATATACATGCAATGCATTTATTACATAGGGATGCCACAATTTTATTGCCTGAACATGAAGTGAAAATGTTGGTAATAGTAAGTAATTTTTTTCCAGATTCATGAAGGAATGATTTGTGGTTTTGAAAAGGCACAGCTACAGTGTAATTGCATTGTACAATGACAGTCCCTGCACTTTGGAGGAGGTGGAAGGTTAGGTCACCTTCTACAACTGTGCAAACAACCCTTTTTAAAGAAGTAGATGAAGAAACATGTTCTTCAGGGTTGGGGAGATTTTCTGTATGCAGTTACCTTCAGGTTTGAGTTCAGCTCTGAGGATATTCTGTCTCCGCACAATACTTTTGGATGATCGCACAGCAAGTCATGTCAGTTTAAGGTTCTGATGCTGCAAAATACTTAAGGTCAGCTATTTTATTATACTGTTGGATTATTTTTGCTTTAATCACAAGCTCACAGAGTTTTGATCTATGCTGAAAATAAGTGCACACCTTTGTGTCTTTTTCACTGCCACTACTGCTACAAAACATGAGGAAAATAACTGCATTTTACTTTTACCTTAGCTCCCCAAAAGAAGCCTTACTGCATCTCTATCAAATCAGAATCAAAAACAAAACAAAAAAAAAAGCAAGGAGAAAAACTGACTTTTATTCTCCTGACCTTGGGAAATAAAAATTCACTAGAGCTTCCCTTCATCTTCCCACTTCATTTCTGCCAAGTCACGGAACAAAATAAATATCCAAGGGAAAAAAATCTTCTATCAGTCTTTTGAATACTTTCGGGACAGAAATCACTTAGAAGTGATGTGTCAGGGCACCTTGTCTGTTTCTTCCTCTCCCTTTCTCAGTCTAAGGATGGTATTGAAAAAGCAAAAGCACTTATAAGTGCTGTTTGGGGCATAAAATCCCCTGCCATTCATCTCTCACTAGGACAAATTTTGAAAAGAAAAGCACTTAGCAGTCTCTTTTTGTCTCCATCTACATTATTCCTTTTCTCAGATGTGTTTTGAAATAAAAATAGAAATGAAATGCTATTTTCACTGTTTTGATGTTCAAATCAGGCATGTCTCCTCTAATTTCTTCCTTTTGCATTTGCTCTGTAACAAATATCAGTTTTGGTGTATACTTCATTCCGTTTCTCTCTCTTTTTAATCTCAACATCCCCCTCCCAATTCAAGTAATGAGATTATGATGCTATAATCTTATTCTGAGCATGACCTTTGATTTCTACGGATTTCTATTCCAAAAAAGATACATCTATTCTGCTGGCCAGATGACAGCAATATAAACATTTAGCTAATTTAATTGATGCATTAATTTCCTAAAGTGGGGGAACCTTCACTGACAACAGCAGTCATCTTCTAAGCCACAAGTCACAAATGCGTGCTCAGTGGCAGCAAAATCATCAATACAGTTTTTAATAACTAAAAAAGCAAACATAATCCTGAGACATACATAAAGAGTTATGAAATTATCTTTTCAGTCTATTCAGCAGCAGTGATAGTAAATTCAGTCGGGGCATTTGACTTCAGCACAGATTTGGATCAGCTGCTGGAAGGCCAGAAAAAGCAGAAAGAATAATCCATATCCTAGAAAACTTAACCAGTAATGGAAGAACTGGGTTAGCGCAGAGAAGAGAAGAGAAAATGGAGGAGGCGTGATAAATGTTTCCAAATATGTAAAACATGCTGCAAAGGATTCTCCACGTCTGTTCTGCATGAGCAGGGTGGTAGCAAGAGAGATTTGGGTTAGACTTTAAGCAGCTTTCTAGCAAGTGATACATGAAAACAGTTATAAACAATCTTGCCAGGGGCACAAGTATGAACTAGATAACTGCTTAGGTCCTTTCTTATCCTATTTTCTGTGATTCAGTGAATTTTAGTAGGCTGATATACATACAGCACTTCACAACTTAGCCTTCTTGGGTGACACTAAAGAAAGGAGGTGATACTCTGTGCGGTATAGTAACAGTCTGTAGCTCAGCACTGTGCTCTGCACTACACGGAAACGTAGCTACCCAGGTACCCTTTATCAAAAAGGTAGCTGGGCAGATGTGTGCGTGCATGTGTATGAGTGTAACTCACGTACTAGTAAAGCAACCTGCAGTTTGACAAACCCTAATCCCCAGATAGAGAAATCAGTAAAACGAGAACAAATCTAGTCCTCCATAATGTAGTAGCAGCAATAATAACAACTTCCAACTTTTTAGAAAGTCAAGAACTTTGCTAAATATTAATGGTTGTTTTAAAACACTGTCATGTGCTTCCGACTTCCAAGTTCAAGCTACAGCAAAATGAAACTGAAATGGAGGTATTCATCACCTTTTGAGAGTTCTGCTGAAATCCTGCTTAAATACAACAGAAGAGTTGCAGTCAACCTTTCTTTCCTCTAAATCTATTCAAACGTTACCTGAAGTATTCCTAGCAAACCCCTGCTTCTTGACAACAGTAGATATAAAGTTGTTTTTGAGTAAAAGCTGTATTTCTTCTTAGTTTATGATAGCTTTAGACTTGCTATCTTTTTTTTTCCCCCAGTAGAAAGAATAGGAGTAATTGTGGAATAAAGTACCACTCATCGTGAGCAAGAATGTCAAATTCTGTTCTATTGTGAGCTCTGTCAAATGATAAGCAATTAGACCCTGCTTTCAAGGTCGCTTAAATAAATAATATTTTGTATGACTTACTTTTCAAAAACTGCCTAATGTACATACCACAGCCTGGAATAGTGATATGTCTATACTGACTGTGGTGTTAAATGCATATTTCAAGTATAAGAATTTCTATCTGTGAAAAAAAATGCTGTTTTTAAAGTCAATTTGAGGGTGTGCATTTTCACATGTTTCTGATCAGCTCTTCACTGCTGCTTTTCCAAAATCTTTGCCGTATTGTCAGCATCATCTTCATATATAGCTGCCAGTAGAAAATGGATCAGATGCTACAAATTGCTCAAGGGCAATGAAGCTTTGAAGGAACCTTCTGCAGAAGTTTCTGAACACAGAGCCTAAGCCTGCTGTGCTCTAAATTTTCTTGGTGGGATACTCCCGTGAAGGCAAACATATGTTTGTTTACTGCAGAGGCAGCATAGATGTCCTTTGGTAAAGAAATGCTAGTTTGTGGCTACTACATTCGATAATTTATTCAAGAAAAATATAGTTATGAATGCTTTAAAAACATTACTAAGTTACTGAGCCTACTGACCTACAAAACACAGATTAAATCTGCATTTCATGTGTTGCTTGGTTCCAACTCTTGCAAGCTTACATGCTAACCAAGTAACTGTTTCACTTGAAAAAACAGATAATAGGGTTCCAATGGCAATACCCCTTGATAAAACATAAGTGTATTGTGTGTAATCTCTGATGCTCTCTGCATCAGAGAGGTATTGTGAATCAGTGACATTCAGTTTACCATCAAAGAAAACCCATCACTTGTGGAAACACATATGTGGAGATTCTGTTGCGGTAGATTTCCACATCCATCACTACAGCTGAACTTGTCCAGTGAACTACAGACTGGCCTCAATGCATGCAAATCAGTCTGAGTACTGAACAACTCCCTCTGACAGAGGTCAGTCTGTCTACTCCATTTCCCGTATGGCAAGCAAATACTGCAGTCACACAGAGCTCGCTGGAAACAGAACCACTTACACATGGCTACACAGTGGACGGGCTCTGCTACAATAGGAAGAAAAGGTTATAAAGCACAATAAATACTACAAGCTTGGGAAAGACAGACTGTAAAAGCTGATGTGCTTTAAGTATTGGCACTGGGATGTGAGAGCCAGATTCCTAAGATTTTTTTGTGCTATCTTTGACTTTACGCTTGTAAATATTAAATGTAATAGCACAACGAGGTCACTGTATTCAGCTCAATGATGCTGAGATTTTCTCCAAGATGCAACCTTAGGACCACTATTCTATTTATTTACTTATTGCTTCAGCAGGATTACTCATATGGCCAGAAAGAGCTAGATTTATACCACTAGTAATTAAAAAAAAAAAAAAAATCCTGACTTTGTACAAGTCTGCTAATGCACACAATTTTAGTGCGGGGAAAAGGAACAGAGGACCTCATTCTCCTTTCACACTAACATAAACCTGAAATCCTGGGTAAGCCATTTATGCCAGTGGCAGAAATAAGAAACCTGCCCTGTGAATTGTAAACCGCTATAGAGAGATCTAAACAAAGGAAGGTAAAGAGCCTGCGCAAGTTTCTGGTGAAAAACTGCTGCACTGAGGGAAGATACTGCTTCTGGTTTATAATTGTACTTTTTAGTTTTGTCCTTGTTGCTGAGCACAAAAAACACCAAATCTGTTCCCCAAAAACACGATACATGAGAAATAATAATGAACACAGATATCCTTTAAACCAAGGTCGACTTGTTTAAAAGACCTTTGTTACAAATAGGTGCTATTGTTAAAGGGGTATGTAAGAGTACGGATGAAGAGTAATTAGGAGGGTAATGAAACAACGCCTGTGAAGAAGCAATAAACAGCACAGAGTGGAAAAGGTTGAGTCTATTTGTGGGTGCATTTGCAAATTTAGGAGTCCAAACTTTGGCAGCGATATCCATTTCTGAACTTCTAAATTGGTGGAGTAGCCATCAGGGCTACTTCTGACATCAAATTATTTCTCAAAGAAATATACATTTTTCTAGTCTTGGAGCAAATGCATAACAAATGGCGTATAACTCGCACTCCCTTGGACTCTAAGCCTGATAGTGTCACCTTAAGTAGCACTTCCTTCTGTATAGGCCTTCTACAATCTATAGCGTTATTCCTGAAATGAGCTATTGCTTATGTTCACCAGACCCCAGAATATTGCAGTTTGAGGCAACATTCATTTTTATGCAGTTTTGTCTGTGCTGTGTAACATTTGCTGTCTCCTATGGGGAGACTCCACAGACAGATGCAGGGAGGAAGAAATGGGAACAGAAGTTTAACAAAGCAGAAGGTAGGCAGGGACGGCAGAGCCCATATGGAGCCAAAGTCTAAACCACAGTTAATATATACCTTGTGGATCCTGGCCCAGGGGAGCAAATCTGAATTGACAACTTTTAATGGCAAGACCAGGACTTTTAATGGCAAGACCTGTTCAAGGATCTGGTGTAAATACCTGACTGGAGTGGGTGAGAGTTAAGAAGGTGGAACCAGACTCTTCTCAGTGGTGCCCAGTGACAGGACAAGATACGATGGGCATGAAGAGAAATACAGGAAATTCTGTTCAAACATATAAAAAACTTTTATATTGTGAGGGTGGTTGAACACTGGAACAGGTTGCCCAGAGATGCTGTGGAGTCACCATCCATGGACATACTCAAATGCAACTGGACAAAGCTTTGAGCAACCTGCTCTAGCTGACCCTGCTTTGAGGAGAGAGATTGGACTAGATGATCTCCAGAGTTTCCAAACCCAGAGGCAAATATCTTGATCAATCCCAACTGAGCTGTGTTTACAGGAAAGATCAGTCACAAGAGCTTTTTTTTTTTTTTAAAAAAAAGGAAGGCTGTGTGTAAAAAAAAAACCTGCTTGAAATCCTCTCACTGTTCAGCAAAGAAAAAGGTGTAAGGCTGGACATATTTTTTCTGGATCTCAAAAAATGATTTGATACTGCTTCATCCAACAGATTGATTTCTAAAGTGGGAAAGCATGGCATTGAGAAAGACAGAAAACAGAGCGGGTTATAAATCTTTCCGTAGAGAAGAAAACAAGGATGTCTATAAAAGGAACATTTCAAGGTTTTAGTGTAGAGAATGTGTAGTGCCATACGGGTACCTACTAAAACCACTTAAGCTTTTTTTTTGCCATTTGTCACCATTATAAAGAAAATTAATCAGGGCATCTAACGTAAGTCAAACATAAAAGTAGAAAAGGATAGTAAAAATTTTCTGCTAAGGAGAAACAAACGGAACTGCAACCTGCTATGCTAGCCAGGGGGCCTTTCTTAGACATAGCGAGGTTATTTCCAGTCCAACACACAGTTTCTGCCAATGATCAGCAATATATATCTTAGACAGGCAAATAGCACATAGATAAAAAAAAAGTCTTCACTACATATACAGTTTTCTGCTAAATGTATTTTATTGCTTTTTATTGTTTGCATAGAACTAGCAATAAGCTGTGTCTGTATAGAAAGTTGGAGAGGAAGATTCAGGTCCACAGGAGCTGATCTGAGCTGGCTGCTTTTAAATGCAAGACTACGGAGAGCTGAAATCATAGTTTTGGGACAAAATATCAGTCAGCTCTATGCAACCACTAGGCAACACTGGCAAAGCACTATAGTGCCAAAACCCAAATAGTATCGTCTTCTCTGTATCCACAGTGTATCTAATAACACTAAAACAATGAAGATGAGGGGTAACAGTTTATACAGATTGACTTCTATTATTTTGTTTGGTTGGGGTTTTTTTTAATTTACAATTACGTAGAGGTATCAGCCCATGTTCTGGGCAACTATCCCAGGAATCAAAATATGTAAAGACCACACATATCCAGGTTCATTTTGACAGATTAAACCCATGTTTTACAAAAGGGTTCAGAAAGAATGGTATGGTGAAGTGTGAGCTCCTGAGATGGAATGGTAGTAAAAATCATATAGGCTGAATCATAAAAGGAAGGAGTGAACAGTACAACACCCAGAACAAGGAAAGGATTTGGAGGTGATGATAAATTATACATTAAGCCACCTGTGCAGTATATTTTCAATTGATGTCACTTTATGAAACCATCAGAGAGTAAGACCACATTAGAAATACATTAGTAAGCAGCCTGAGCTCTGTTACTTGCAAGAAGGAAGTTTACTGTGGATGAAAAATACAGCAGAAAATCAACCAAAATCATGAAGCAAGTTGTTTTTTAAAAAAAAAGAAAAAAAAAAGGAAAAGAATGAGAATTGAGGGAATATCCTCATATAGTATAAACGTCTCTTAGCATCACTGCCTTCACCGTACACCCATTGACTATCTCCCTTTAAAATTTTATCTATTACAAATTGGAGGTAATTCAGCCAATACAGAATTTAGCATGTGCTTAAATGCTTTGGGATCCATTCCAAAACATATGAAAAATCAATGTCTTTATCTGGTTTTGGATAAGGCCCCTGTTAATCATATCTGGTGCTAAGCATGAGCTGAAGTGTTTTGCTAAACAAGTATAAGAGAGAAAGAAAGATCTCACAGAGGTAATTTCTGTCTGTATATAAGCACTTAAATGCCACTAGTCTATCTGAGATACCAAGTTTTAAATAATGTAAGGTGAAAGCATTTGGACATTTCAAGAACAGCTTCTTGAAGAAGCCTAAATGTAGCAGCAGAAGATACTATAAGTTCTGGATAAGCACTGAGCTTCGCATGTCCTTTGGCTTGACCTGTCATCCTTATTTGTTATTATCTGATCATCTATGTTCTCTGTGTTTCTGATTTTAATTCACATGAACAGGGTGTTACAGGAAAATGTGACTCTATAAATCCTTAACCAGAAAAGTGAAAAATGTGTTACAAAATTCAGATATGGAGCTCAAAATAACAAAGGATCTGAAAAGCTTCTGTAATTTACGTATATTCCAAGACTGTCATAGCCTGTACCAACCTAAGCCTTAAAAAAAGATTCCAAAAGACTTCACAATATGAGATAAAACAATAATTTTAGGCTATGCTATAACTTAATTCATTGCCAAATGATTTCCATACGGTTTCTAAAAAAGAGCGCTTTATAAGAATAGAAAGCTTTGTAAAAGTCTGGTAAAATTGATATAAAAACTGCAATAAAAGAGTCAATATAATTTCAGAGTTAGCCATCTATTTTCACTACTATTTTAGGTATTTTATGAAAGGCTTTCATGTTCTTAGAGATTTTTTAATGCACCATTCCTGAATGCTAAAAAATCAAAAGAAAAAGATGCAACTAAAGACAATTCCAATGGAAAACTAAAATAAATATTATGTACTAAGAGCAAGTAAAAGGTCACTTGCAGCTTATTTTCTGTCATAAAAAAAGTTATACTATGCTTCTTTTCTTCCATTACTCTACTAAAATTCACTTCCTTTAAGGAGAAAAAAAAAAATTCCCTTCATTCCTGTGAATCAATGTTTAATTATAGCACATTTGACTCTAAGTCCAAGAACTACTGGTTCTGACAAAAAATACATCATCTTTAAAGATGATGTCTGCATGGCTTGATACATAACGTAGACACCTCCATTCATGATTTCTTGTCCCCATGATGACAGCTTTTTATTTCAGGTAAAATCTTAGAAAAGGGAAGGAAAATGATTGAGTTATGAGTTTGTGGAGAGAGCAAGATGAAAAAAGGCTGTTTTTTTCAGGCTTTCTAATCCTGAACCTATCACCTGTGTTTGTATTTTGATACTATTACTAATGCTGAAGATTACCTAACAACACCAGCTGTCCCTTTGGTATGAAGACAGATTTAGCACGAGTAAGAATATAAGACCGTTGTTTTTAAAAGGAAACCAGACTGCTTTAACTCTGCAAGCTATTAGGGACAGACTGTGAAGGTGGACATGTACTGGAGCAAAGGAGGTGCCTTTAGGAATGTATGCTGGCAAAGGTGGCTCTAACTCAGATGTCCTTACATTCCAATATCCCCCCTTTCGCCTCTTTGTTCTGACAGGTAGGTAAAGGGGACCTGGCCTCTGACAACAGCAATTTAGACATCCAGGCATCTCACCTCAACCAGGAAGCATAGGGAACAAAGCCCTTGCTCAACCCTTGGCCATACTTGTATTCAAGTGAGGACATATTTCAGAATAACGGCATCCTACTTCAAGTAGACCACTTACAGTGCAATTGTAGAGGCACAGCTCAAGAAAGCAGAATCATTGAAGCATTGAAACAATTTATTTGCATGCACAAGACAAAAAATCTGGATAAACCTTCTTTATTTTCCTGTCCATCATTCTCCTGTCCCAGTCTCTCCATTTTTCCAATTTTATGTTTTTTGTTCTTCACTGATAAGCTGAAAAGTTCCAAATCACACAAGCAGTTAATGCCAATTAGAAAGCTGTACTTTAGAACCAAAATATCTGGCTCCAGATAGTATTTTTCCAAAAGGAGAAATAGATGAAATAAAATTATCTTCTAAAATGAGGGCGATAACTAGACTGCTCACACTTAAGGGAGAAGAGTCTTAGGAACACAATTCTCATTAAAAAGATGTTTCATCCACACCATCATCAATAAGCCGTGAAGAATAAATGTAGAAGCAGAACTAGAAATAATGTAACATAGTGTGTAAGAAAAGAGACTGCACTGAAAACATAATTTCTTAAAAATAATTAAGCAAAGAAAACAAATTCATCACCACTGATGTAAACCCTTCAAAGCTCTGACAGCCTGAAGTTTCCTGCCCTGCAGCATGATAACCAAGGTTCATTGCAAACCCCTGTTTATCCAACTAACTGCATTTCTCAGTAGTTCTACCTAATTAACAGTTTGGCAATGAAGGGGGCAATGGGGAACATACATATGTAAATACACCAAAAATATGCTAGGGAACATTAAATGTGTAAAATCAAGCATTGAAAATTTAGGGAAGTGTCAGAATTAAGGTTGCTGTGCAGCCCTAATTGGGCAACCTTGTGTGCATGCATTATGATACTGTCTTTAATTACCCGACCACCTACTATTTTTTCCACTGGACCCCTGCCTGCACTGACTGACATAATGAGCAGCTACTCAATGCCTTTGTTTTCTTGTTATTAGTCAATGTGTCCCCATGCCTCATTTATTGAGCACTATTCACACCCTGCTCTGAGACTTATTAATTTCTGCCTGGGCTGTCATACAGTACTTATATTCTAGTAGCTTCTCACTTCTCAAATACCATTCTAAAGAGAGACAGGAAGAGACTGTAGTAGCCCTTTTCAGCAGAAGGGGTCTGAGAAATGAAGTTATAAATTAAATTAAGAAGTATACACTCACCGACACACAGAACCCAGAGCAATTAGAATTCTTTGGTAATTTGTACATTAAAATAATTTTCATTGACTTGAGCTATCTCTGTGAAAGATCAGCGCTTCATAAATCAGACCCAAGGGTCTCAAACTAAGCATTCAGAAAGTAAACAACACACAATTAGTAAAAACATGGCTTGATTAGATTGGAATCACACAGAAATTCTGTAACAGAGGCAAGAATAGAATCTAGCAGCTAGCATTAATGCTTAACCATGACAGCCTTGCCTTCCATTCCTGGAACGTCCAGACTCCTTCACACCTTGCCATTTCTTCAGCAAATGAGGCAGCAGTCCTAGCAACTTCTTTACACATTTCCAGCTGGCACCAGAAATGGTAAAATCTGGACAATGAATGAGGCTGAAGTTGCCCCACTATGCACGGTCATGAATACATCAAAGAAGTCTGAAGCAAAAGTAGACAGGTGATTTCAGTTATGGCATTTCCCAGTCCCTGAACCTTGACTTTCAACCCTACTAGTATTATGTCAGCTTCAAAGGTACACTTATGTTGTCCATGGCAGGGCCAGAACCTTTCTATCCACCACGCAGATTTCAGTCAGTTGAACTAACATAGTAATAGGGGCAGCAGCAGAATACCACCCTCTACTTTTTCTTTTTTAATTATAACATCATGATTGTTATTAGGAAAATATTTTTCCAAAGAGCTCTAGTGAAAATAATATATTTTCCCCTAAGAGCTCTAGTGAAAATAATATATTTTCCCCTGACCAACAAATATGTCATTAAGAAATAAAATACTCATATTAGAGAAGCATCCAAAATTTTGAGTCTAACAGGCAGCTGTAATGCAAAATTCATTATGTAAACTAATTAAGAGGTATTTAACAGGACTATGTTCTAAATTGCTTTTTGTGTCTTTTACCCACCAGTTCTCCTTTTGGGAATACAAATTATTCACTGGACCTACAAGCCCACTGCCCCACAAGCATAGCGAAATCGAAGTCTAGAAGTCTGAACAGTGGCCTTGGACTCAGGAACCCTGAGCTGTGGTCTGGCCTGCTACTGACCTGCTTTGTGGTATCAGGTAAACGACAACCTCAAGGTCTCACTTTCCCAATTTGCAAAATGGGATTGATACTTGATCTCAAAAAGAACTGCATGGACTTGTTATATTACCGTTATTGAAAAAAAGCCTCCCTATCTCAAACCTCTCCACATGTAAAACTGTGTGTGAAGGCAAAGTATTTAGCATGGTCCATTTAGTCAGAGATTTATCACGTATCCTGCAAAAGCCCCATTTGCTCCCTGTGCATGGAGATCAGCGGAGTTACGCCTCCGACCTTCCAGGCGTCACCCTGCAGGGATTGGAGAACAGACGGGCAGATCAGTTCCAGGGAAGCACAGCAGAGGAAACCTGAGGCACTGGCATGTGCTCCATCAGTCAAATTTAAAATGAGCTAGAATTTCTTTTTGCAAAGTCCTCTTAACTTGATGTGGATTTAGCTACTGGTCAGCTCTAGACATGACGCAAGCAAATGCAAGGATCCTACAATTGAGTGATGGATAAAGCCTTTCTCAGGTGCTCACTTCCTATGCACAGCAGGTGCTCAGGTATTAGAACTGAAAAATTCAAATAGTAAAATGTAAAAATCTATGTAAATATATGTTCTAGAGGAATGATTTCAACTGACTATTCGAAAGTATAAAGAGGTCATCTCACTGCTAGTAAAACCTAATTAGCAGAGTGACATAGCTTTTACTTATTAATTATATTTCTTTTGTACCAACACTACATGAACTGCAGCAAAAAAAAAATTATAATCAGCAAAAATCTTTTCTGATGACAGGTTTTTTCTCCTATTAGCTCTGCAAAACCTATTAATCCTGAAAGAATGATATTTCCTTTCAGTTTTGCATAGCAGTGAGTACAATAAAAACGTTAACTGCCAGGACATAATTTTCAGTATGCTTGTCTTACTTCAGATGTGTGTTTTCTGTTTGGAGCACAGCTGTTCATATTTCCCAACATGAGCTTCAGTGCTGTAAATATCTTCTCTATTGAGGGCTACATTCCCAACGTACTGCACAGGGGCCACATGTACAAACTGTGTTAGTGCTAATATAAGCTGTGTGCATGCAAATCCATTCACAGCCCTTAGAAAATGCAGACCACGGACCTTGACCCCACCACTTTGCCACTGAACCAGAATTGCTCTATTTAATGCTGTGACTGTGACATAAATCAGGTTTTTCAAAAGGCTTTTATTCAGCTAAAATAACTCGTTCTGGGATAAAATTTAAACAGATCATGCTGCAGAACTGCATTAACGAAGCAAATTACTCCCAGGAACCTGGAAAAAAAAAATAATTTGGAAACTGAAGGTAAGATTGTCTGGGGCGTATTGCCACATCTTTTTCAACGGTAGAAGTCTGTGCTATGTTTAGCTCAATTTCTTTACTTCTGGATTTCAAAAACAAGTCCTTCGCCTGTCAGCATAACACAGCTGGCAGCACTATTGCCTCTACGCTAGAAGGTCAGAGATGCACTTCTCTGACTGAGACATGGGCTTGTATCCAATGCTGACGCTGCAACAGAGCATTTGGAGGATGTCATTGCACAGTTAGAACTGCCTGCCTTCAGATGAGACATTAAATCAAGGTCATTTCTGCCCATCAGTGGGGACCTCCTGGGTGAAAGGTAACAATCCCACGGCAATTTTCACAACAGTAGGACATAAGCACAATGGTCTTAACAATGTTTGCTCCTAACAAATAGCTTCTGGTATCTGAGATTCTCTGGAAGCAGTTGTTAAGCAAAATAATAGAAATCCATGCGACTATCCAAACCAACTCAATGATATTGCCCTCCTTACTTTGCAAAGCTTTCTCTGTTTAGGGGGAAGGGTAGCCTACTTCTAAACAGAGTGAGAGTACTGAATCCAAGTACATATTAATACATTTTGTATAGATGTAGTGTATACATGTAAGTTTTTAGAAACATGGATTCATGAATTTCCAGTTTCCTGAAGGCGAATTTGCAACAATAATTACCAAATTAAGTTAGTATCATTCAGTCAGTCTGCTGTTTTAGGAAGAGGGAAAAATGCAAGAAACATAAGAATATGGGAAATAAAAGCTATTTCTGCACCTTTTCGTCTGAGCCCAGCAGTCAAGTTTATTCTACGGCTGGTGACAAAAGTGGTGGTTGGTGGCCATCTGTGCCCTGGCTTTGTGACTACAGGGAGAGAATCTGATGAAGAGACATGGGCATTTTCTAGCTTTCATAGGATCAATCTATATTGTAAGATCAAGAGCAGAAAAAAAGAATGGTACAACTACTGATGGATGACAGGCTGCCGCTCTGAAAGTGGTGAAATATCACATCTTTTAATAAGAGCTAGAACAATACAGAGATAACGTAACAGGATGACATGAAAGCATGGTGTACTCCACTCAGGGAACTTGGGCAGTCACAGAAATCTCTCATTCTGATCAAGGATTTCACCTATTCTTCGTGGACTATAATCAAGCAAGAAGATTTCTTTTCTTTTTTTTTTTTTTAATCAGACACAGTCTGAACTAAAGATGAGGGGGAATCACAAGCCTATAAAGAAACCTTTGGGTACAGCAAGAGATTTGATGAAAAAAAAAATAGGAATCCGAACTGATTTGCAGGCAAGAAATTATAAAGCATGTTTTTCTTTCCAAGGAAGCCCTCAAAAGGAAATTGAGAGGACTTGCATCATTTCAGGTATTGATAAAACAGGGCTCTTCATTGTGTTAATTTGAGCAATCCTGGGCAAGTCTCAAGGAAGGAAATATGTTGCTTTATTCATTCATGTGACAGGGGAAATAAGAATGGAAGAATATCAGATAAAAGGCAAACTGGACTAAAGTTATCTTTGACCAAAACTGAAAATGAGAAGCAAAACCTAATATATACATAGTTGATAGTGAAATAAAACTAAGTATACAAGTAAAAACGCTGCTTCTATAAAAAAAAGAAATACGCATATATCTAACATCCATCATGGGAAAAATTCCAGTGAAGTTACAATTAGATTTTGAGAGTAATTTCAGTAGCAACCTATTTCATTTCTATAACACTATAATGATTTCATCAGTAACATATTCTCTAGGTAGTATCACACTGGAAGGTTTAAGGATGGCACAATTAAATAGCATCCATAATTGTTACAATCAACTGCATATTACACAAAAGGGTGCATTTGTGGATGACTCTTAAATGTACCAATTTGCCAGATTAGCATTTTGCTGAAAGTAACACTCTGAGCCTTCAAGAACCTATTACCTATGGACCAAAGCTCATGTCAAGTCCATTTTCTGCTGCAAAATGAAACTGGGCATTCTTTCACAGTAGGATTTATATTACAGCCACAAATGCTACTGATTACCATAAACAGTTTAGTTACGATGGGGCAAAACATGGGTTTTTAAAATGCCACTGAGCATAGGGCTGGGTATAACAGCTGTCAATATACGGATGTTTCCTCACCTTGTTTCAGTCTCCTTTGCTCTTGAACTATTGCAGGAAGCTGTGACCAGTGCTTTGCAAAGGGCGACAGAATTTCGGCTGTGAACCTGACAAAATACCAAATCTATTTAACAGGAAGGGAGCGTTGCAGCCACGCACACAGGTTCCACAACGCACAAGAACCTGAGGTTTCATTTACAGTGATACTGAGAGCAAACACAAACAAGCAATCTAGAAACACATTTGCCCTCCCAAATCCTCTAGATCATTAAATAATAGACACTACCTCTGCATAGAACACTTATTAAAGATTATCCTATCTCAAATACAAAAAAGTAGTAGAAATCTAGAACATCCATAGGTAGAAAAATACTAATGGTTACATAGAGAGATACTCATATTGGAAAGAAACAAAAATGCTACATTGATGAATCCTCTAGCAATTTAAAAATTCAAACAGATTTTAAGACGTATTATACAATATCTAATATCTACTCACTCACATCTAACGTAGAAATGCCTGTTAGTGATATGTAGTTGCTAAAGTTGTATTTCTGTTTATAAAGATCTTGCCAGACAAACTAGATTTTTCAAAGATAAATGGCACGCTTAGTGAGTGAAGGGAAATTACTAGAGGCATTTTTACGTTTAGTAAAGACTGATAAAAAGACTGATTTTCAGGAATTCAGAATACAACTTCCTAGATAATTGGACAATTAATCTGAATGTACAAGAACTACAAATGTATATACAAATCAGGTGTTTTGAACGTAAAATGAACCGCTAATTTCTTAACAGATCTGGCACATTCCATTATGAAAACTGTTCCTCTAATGAACAAACACATTTAAACTGCAAGAACGCTACTGCAGACTGAATGGAAAAAATGATGGCCGAAAATCCTATTTCCAAGAATAACTCAAACAACTGTAAGATTTCTCACATGGACTGAAACAAAAAAACCCCACCAAACCAAAAGCAAAAAACAAAAAAAATCACCTTGCCTTTTAGTTCTAAACTTTTTTTTAATTGGCCCTATACAACACACATCTTTGTGATCTTTTCCTCATTAAATATGCCTTATCTTTACAAACAATCTTCAGGAGAAAATAAATGGTATTTGCAGAAAGAGCAGAAAAGCATGAGGAAAGTAACAAGCTGGGCATCATCTTGGGAAACCACGAAGTGTTTAATCTCATAAAAAACCATCTAAGACATTTTAGGAAAAATAAATCCTAGGTAATTTGATATCTAGAAGCAGAGGTAACATGTTATGTCACCTCCTCTCTCCCATTACAGCTGAATCCTATGCTGAGTTCTAGGAAACTGAGACAGCGAGAAGTGAGCAGGGGGTGGGCTTTTGCTATGGATGAATTAGGAAAAATAAGGAAGAGTTTTGCTTGATAACATGGTGATGAAGATGGAACTGCAAGTGCCTGTATATACTAGAAGAAAGAAGAGAATGAGAAGTGGAAATATTTAAGATCTTTAAAGAAGTAAGAAATAAAGAGGTGTAAACAGCTATAATATTTTCCATATCTCAGTCTGAGGAAAAACTGAAGTGCTGAACTATTAGTCCACGACATGATCTTCCAAGGGATGTGGGAAAAGGCCCAAGAATTGTAAATATAAAAGTAGACAGGTTAAAACCTGAGTTAATATGGAATATGGGTCAGTCACGTACTAGCAGGGAGATGAGCAGCCAATTGTTTTTTTTCAGCTCTAGATTTTATTTTTTGTATATGCAACTATTTAGCACACACTGAAACTAGCAGAAAAATATATGCATTATTCATGCTATTCGTGGTAGACATGCACTGTAGTTTCAGTGAACAGGACTGGAAGTAATACCAGAGGAAATAGAGGCCTTAAAGGAAGACACTAATGTCAGAAACCTCAGAGTGTCACTATAATTTTTTTTTAAGGATTCTGTTATGATAATAGTTAGGTTTGCCAAAAATTATTTCTGCCCTATTCAGATAAACGACATCACAGAAGGCTATTTCTTCCCCAAGAAATGAAGAGTGGATAATACCCACCAGGATGGGAGAAAGCCATATAAGAGCAAGTGGAGGGAGCTCCACAATGCTGGTTCCTATGTGATTATCAACAGCCTGAACATAACAAATGTTTTAGCTTTCACAACAGAATCTACCGTGTGTTGTGGTCAGCAGAGGTGGCAACTCATTTTAAACAGGAAACGATATCGCCCCCATCCATTGCTTGAAAATGACTTCTCATCTAGAATTATCTGTCAGTTTTGTCTTCTCATTTTCAGCTATCACCAGCCTCCATACCTACAAAAGTCCATGCCTCCTTGATTCTTGTGCTCAGTTCCAAAATAATTTATTAGGATTTACACATGCTTATCAAAGACAGACAGAATTCGTGCAGAAATTAATGGCAGTCTGTGGAATTTGCTATATATCTTTATATAATACATGCCAACACTGCTGTCACAGTACCTGGATTGTCTTGTCCTTTGTCAATCAGAATAAAGCATTAGTGTAGTACAAAGATAATTTTTGTTGTTGTTCTGACAATAAAGTTCTGGCTGTAATACCAGATGGTATTAAGTGACCATCAATCTGACTTTTGAACATGACCAGAAGTGACTTGATCCAAAAACATTACTTGCTCTTTATAAACATGAATCCTTTGCAAACACGATGAACCTGAAGCAGTGAAGAGTACTTCGGTCCATGCCAGCAGCAGGACAGAAATTAAGAAGTGGAAATATTTAAGATCTCGGGCTGTACTGGTGCTGACAAGGCGCATCCAACACCAAGGACCAACTGGAGCAGAAATGAATAGAACAGCTCCACAGTGGACTCGCCTGAATGGGAGATCCCACAGTACTGTCCCTCTACCTCCAAAGGACTCTCCTGTGGAACTCCCTGAAGGTTTGCCATTGAGAGGATTAATGAAGAAACACCATCTACTATGTGTTTGAGAAAATTACATTTCTCTGACTTCTAACTAGAAAGCCTGTTTAGCCTTGAAAACACTGAAAAGTGCCTGTACTCAGCCTTTGGGAGACACTGGCATGGCTGCAAATAAACTTTTTAGGGACTCACTCCATTTGAGAAAGAAGTTATGCTTGTAAAGACATTGGAAAGAAACTTAAAAACGTATGTGAGCTCTGACCTGAGACATAATTTTGCCATAAGTTCTTCTGGTTTGAAATCTATTCCCAGTTGCTTTTCCAAAGCCTGTCACTTGAAGACTGGATCGATATGATGCATTTATCTTGGAGCCACATCTTGAATCCGTTTGGGAACCACACCTTGTGCAGAATGCAGCAGTAGCTAGTTTAAGAACAGCCTCTCGTCTCCTAAATCTCCAAGCTGTGCCTTCGAAGCTGTCCTAAATGGTAGTGTATTTTTGGAGAAGAGGTAATCTGATGATCTGAGTGAAAGAAATTTTGGGCAGTGAAGGACAAGCTAAGTCAAAAAGGACAGAGGCTGAAGAAAGAAATCAGCAGTTTTGAACAACATCGGCTGGATCTAAAAAGGAAGAGCTAACAGGAAATAAGATAGACATTACAAATCTTTTACATGCTAGAAATAAGATGACATGAGAAAATGTATTGTAAGCTAGAAAATGTTAATAAATCAATAATATTAATCACACAAAAAACACCTGAGAACAGAATTGTCAGTCATTGATCAATTCCATAATATACTGTATGTCATCAAATATAGGGTTATTGTTTTTACCTGAAGACCAAACTTTTTCCTTCACCTTGGTGTTTAATTTCTGTTGTAGGATATTTGCCAGTGCTGATCTAAGCGTTCAGTGTACTGCCCTGGAACTACTCTGGGGTGACTCCTGTGCATGCAGTCAGGCATTTCATTGGATTCTGAAGGCATCTGAAGAAAGGCTTAGAAAGATACTTTTTCAACTTGATGCACTCCAGAAATTATATTTTCCCTTTCCAAACGTGAATCCTAGGCACCAGTACTCAAAAAGGCAGAAGGGTGGTAGCATCACTGAACTAGAACAAGGGAAATCAACCCAAACCAACTTGCACTTTGGCTGGTGTAATATTAATACCAGGCACTTGAGCATTCTTTGCAACCTCTAACTGGAGCAAGCAGGTTCTGCCCCCTGGAGAAATATTGATCCAAGACCTGTGGCATTTCCATCAATTTCAAATCCAAAACTCTGGGTCCTAACTACGAGACTCTTAAAGACAAATTCAAGAAGCTGTACTTCGAAAAATGATGCTATTACTTGTGGAAAAGAGGACTTGACTGGTATGAACAAGGTAAAGGCAGTAATGTGCACTCTTCAGGTTGGGGACAAAAATGGAGGATGAATTGTTGTTATTAAGTGGACAATCCCAAAATCACTCTAGTAATTTCTCTGCACTCATTTTGGGAATTTCATTTAACACTGTATTAATTCATCTAATGGGCATGCCAACTGCTTTTCTGAGTGACAGGAAACAACAGATTACTCTAATCTCTGACTAGCTGGATATGAAAAATATATCAAATGGGGAGGAGGAAAAATAAAGATGGAGGAATAAAATACTGCAAATAACACAGAACTTCATTTTCTCCCCACCCCTTCCCAGATTAGAATTTGTTTTCATTTTAGGGTGCAGCCCCATAGACACAATTTACCATGAACTTTTCAATGTTAGTGGTAATATCACTTATTGGTTTAGTGGTAGCTAAAAAATTATTTATGGTGACTAGACAAAATTTACAGCTACACCCACAGAAAATGCAGCTCCTTGTTACAGATACTGTAACTCTATCAAGTAGAGCTCTAAGATGCACACACGGCCAGCATAGTAATGCCAGTAAGGGGCATGAGGTTTTTGATATGACAGTCATACAGACCAAATAACACATATTTGGTAGTATGGATTAATGTATTCAGCCAGACGAGAGAGACTATCCCAAGACAAGCAATTATTGCTTCTGCAATCTGCATCTGCTCTAAGAGGGTCTCTCAGCTCATTTCTCTCTATGCAGCAGTTACACCAGTCCACCTGTTCTAGCCCAATCTGCAAGCAGATAGCACTGATTAACAGCTCAAAACTGCATTTAAGGTTCACATTTTAATCTAACAAAAAGCCTAAGAGAAAAGGCTCGTGGTAGAAACTTTCCACCAACTCAGAGAACAATAAAAAGACGAAACTATGTATTCAATCCACAGAGCCTGAAGCTTCCAAACTCAGGCTATGACAGATGGCCATGGGAGCAAACTTGGAAAGCAAAGGCTTTCAAGGAAGATGGCTGTGGCTTTAAAACTAACCAGTAATTGGCATGATTGTCAGTGTTAGGAGTCTGTCTCTTGAGCAAGTTCTAGCTGCTGTGTTTATGTGTGCACCCGTGCATGTATGTGTGACTCTGTGTGTGTGGCTGGCACACTGCTTCCCTGCAGGGAAGTATTAATAGCCTTGGGTCAGCTCAGTGCTCCGCATCTCTGCCAGAATAGCTATGCTGGGCAAGAGCTCAAAGAGCTGAAATCGCTGATTGCCACAGCCAGCAGAAACCCCTTGTGTAGAAACACTTATATGAGCAAAATTCCATTTTCACTGGCTCTTTTTACTCTGTGGTGTATTTTATACACCAGTACAAAGTGTACCTTAGCTGTCATCACTGCATCCAAAACTAGCAACACTTAGCTGCAAAGGATACCTTGAATCTCTATGAGAAATAGACTCCAGGTATAAACTCAGGAGGGTGACACTGAACTTCTTATGATGGAGGCATCTTAATTTTTAAAAAGCAGTAGTGGGAGGATATTTAGTGAGTAAAACAGGGCACTGCTCTCCCAACTGATGAAATGGAACAAGATGACACCTTGCTTGCTTTAATGCAACCAGTTGCTTCATTTAACAACTATTATTGACAAAGGCTGAAATCACATCATGGTAACAGATTTCAGTTCTCATCCAAAGTAAGAGCAGTAAGTTCCTCCTTCCTCTGCTTGACCACAAGCCTCATCCTCATCTGCTCATTACACTAGCAAGCTGATCTCTCCTAACTTCCCCAGTGGTTTGATCTCATTCAAGAAGATATTACACCAAACCCCTCTGTTCTTCTATTTACCAGTCCAAAGAATACTCCATTCACTTTGGTCCATCTGCCATTTAACTAAAACAAAACTTTACTGACAGGAGTTTGTCTGTCCAGCTGGCTAACTACAAAACTTAGGTGTTTGTCTCTGTTTTCCAAATGATCTCAAGTCAATTTTCACGGTGTCGTGTCTCTCATTTGGAGAGGCATTGTTCACACTTCTCACATGGAAACCACAACTGGTACCTTCTTGTAGGGAGTCTAACATTATCTAATATAAACCTCCCCTTCGCTAGCAGTAAAAAAATCCTCAAGAACGTGGGAGAAATCTCTGGAAATTACACCAGGCATCTTTTCCAGTATAACCTGTAAGCTCTGTTCAACAGATCAATCCAGCCCGTGGCTGTGCACCATAGACATTTATTTCTACCAGCCCAGATTCTTTATGGATTGACTTTTGATGGCACAGCTAACTGGCTGATAGTAATCTCTTCTCAAGTCCCTTAGTCTTTTTTTTTAAAAAAGCAGAGCTGCCACACAGGCAGCACTGCTTGACTCATCACAGTCAGGCTCTGCGTGGAGCAGATTTAATTCCTTTGTATAGAATACTCAATATATTTATCCTGGCACTTGACTTTTTCCTCATGAGACACCATCAGAGTTGTAGCAGCTTTAAAAACCTAAGCTAATTCCATATACACAGAAGCAAAAAGGCTGAGCTGGCAGGTTTTAGTCTACTGAGGATACACATCATCTGTGCTCCCTTCTCTCCTGTAGGTTCATAACAGCCTGAGCGGTTTCAAGTGGACCTTGCAGCTTATTCTGATGGTTCTCTCTTCTCCCAGGCAAAAAGAGGGTTGGAAAGAGGAAGAGGGCAGTGGGGATTCTGGTGATAATTTGTTTACTGAGTTCTATTTCTGTAATATAGGATGTGCTCCTGGAGTTGCTCATTTGGTGGTTAAAGTCTTGGGCAAGAATTTTATTTTCAAGCATGTGCCTATGGCTCACAGAGCCAGGAATGGGAGCTGTGGTATAGTTAGCAGACACAGAGGGGTGGGGGGACGGAACAACAACCCACGATACAAATCTTTCTCAGAAGTGTAACAAGCAATATGATTGTCGTTAAAAATGTTATGTAGCCAATCCTTCTGTAATACTTCCAAAAAAGTTGTTCTGAAAATTTATATAGCAGAAGCAGAAAAATATCCAGAAGAATATATGGCATGTTTAGTTTTACTTCCATTATTATTACTATTATTATTACTATTATTCCGTAATTACTAAGGCTGAAATGATGTAACTGAGCAACTGATATAAAATTGTGTCTTAGAAGGGATATAAATGATAAATGACTATGAAACAGATGACCTTTTCTTAAGGAAATATCCTTTGACTTCTTAAGCTGTAACAATGAATAAGATCCCAAAGGAAAAGACAGGATGGAAGTCATGAATTTGTCAGAAATTACATACTAAAGCAACTTTCTGTCACAGTGAGTTCCAGTTGATGTAGCTTTTTAGTTTCTCTAGTCCCCAGTTCTTTCCAGCAAGAGTATGAAACAAACATCTCTGAAGTTAGCTGAATACACCATGCAAGTTCACAGTCTGGAACCTTCTGTTTCAACATGAAGCCCAGTGCTATTCTCATAGTAAGTGTCATTCTGCATCCATCACTAACAGAGGCAAAACTTGAACCTTCCCAGGTTGATCACTAGTTTTAATTATTTTTAGTATTTCATATAAAAATTTCAGTTCTTTTTTACTTTTTTCTTACTTCCCATATCTGGAAAGAAACTAATATTAAAACATCCATCACATTCTTTGCTTTCTTTGTGCATTTTTTAATTTAGTTATTCAAGTTTTATAAGAACATGGTCTCTCATGATTGGTATGGGTCCTTCCTATGATTACTCCTAACATGTTTGACAACTATGCTTTTGCTATCGTTGAAATGGTATATGCCTTATCTTATGGTCAGATAGCACATCACATAGCCTGTATTTCTGCACGTTATGTTAGTTTTCCTCTGTACTTCAGGTGCTGTTGGTTTTTAATATAATTACTTTATTCTGTAAAAAAAAAAAGAAAACAACTACACAAATGTGTATAAGGTCTGTAGCCTTCTCCTATTTTTATTCATTTCTGGGATATTTCATTTGTGGAAACCTCCACTCATTTCAGCTGAGTTCTACCACAGAACTTCTGGTAAAAAAAAAAGAAAAGAAACTAGACTTAGGCTGTATGTTCACACATGTATGTGGCTGTATGTGCCACAACTGGCAAGCAATTAATGCTTGTATACTAGTTTGTTCAGATTATGGGACAAAATGGTATGTGATAATATGATCCAAATTTAATTCTTCAATATCAACACAGTATTGATGAGTTTTTCAGTTACAATAGGATTAAAAAAAAAAATCTAAACTGCTACAATGCATGTTCCTTTTATCTAGTGCTCATCACTATACCGTGAGATTCTTCAATGTTCATGACACAAAGGCTCTTCTCTCCCTCAGAATTCATTTTAGATGAAGCCATTAGATCTCACAGTTGCAGTTTAATGTAGGGATTTTAGGTCATCTCAGAACTTACCCTTTTCCAAGAACAGTTTTAATCTTTGTATAGTACTTGAATATACTTCTTATAATTATGTTTCAAGTGTTATTGCAGCTATATTTCAGATTTTACGTATGTAAGAAAATGCTATATTATTTTAATACTGACGGTACAGTAAAAATCTATTCAATATTCACCTTTCAGGAAGCACACTCAAATATCCAAGAACACTATTAGACTTGCCTAGCATAAAGCTTCAAACTGCTAATGGGTTTTAAATTGATGTCATAATGCTGCAATTTAAATACATGATGTTCATTAATTTTGCCAGAACTCTTTGTAGAGTAGGAGTGGTACAAAAGAAGGAGGAAGGTTATATTTTCTGTACCTGCTTCTTTTTATCTACTTGCCCATTTTTGGTACACAAGAAGAATCATTACATCAGCTTGGGGTGGGGGGGGTGAAATTGACTCAAATGACAATAGGTTTCAATTAGGTAACCACTGTGGAGTTGTATCAAAGTAATATTTTCTGTGAAAAAATACAAGGCATAGGATAAAACTAACTAACACATGATAGGCGTGACATTTCTTAAAGATGGATTTCATAGGACCTATCACCAAAAATCCATAGGTACAAAGTGGAGGAAATAAGGGAGAGAAAGGTCATCTTGCCCATACACCTTTTCACTGAAAGGTCAAAATTCATGTACTTGAGCAAGTGAACAATATTGCAAAACAGGCAGCCATAGTCTTTCGCAAATCTCAGGGAGTCCCTTCAGATGTGGACACTGAAAAGGGAAAAGGGATCACATTGTGGAGGACTACTAAGGGATCCTGTTCTCTTGAGGGGAGGGACGGCGGGCACTGGATACAAATTTTCTAGGTAAAGAATCATCTATTTCAGAAATATCTCAAAAGTCAAACTAAAATATGTCTAGACATAATGGGCCAGTATAGTGCAACACTTCACATCTATTTATATTTCAAATACAGTATGTTTACTGAACATAAAGTCAGTTTTTCCAAAGCTGTTGCTATAGCTACAAATCAAGGAAACCATAGCAACAACCCTGTATTATGTACAGCCTTAATTAGGGATTAAGTTATGTCTCTCTTTGCATTTTATATTAAATACTCCCATCTAGTTATAGTAATCTTAAATTTTTTTCAGACTTTTTAATAATAAAAATTCCATAGTATGATACTGTCAAGTCAAATATATCACACCCTTGAAATATGCCTTTACTGCATTATTCTGATCATACCTAATAATATACACGTCACTGTTTTTTACTTGAGATAAACATAGATGTTCATATCACCGTATCTCCTGATCTTCTTTAATACAAATCATCGATCACTTCAGCCTTAACCACCAAGTAATTGATTTTCCATCATATCATAAGGTTTTCAAGTCTCATCCCACTCAGCCTTCCCCCAAAAGAAATCAGGTCCTCCTAACTTAAACTTTTTTTCCTATGGATTAAAGTCTGGTTTGTTTTTTTTTTTTCCTTTTTCCTCAGAAAGTAAGTATGTGAGGGAGGGACAGGAAAGGTAGAGTAGTAGTTCATATAGATCTTCTACCTTTCCTGTCACATCAGATGACTGACTGGGTTGGTGGTAAATTACTCTAATTACTCTGTTTTGTTGACCTTGTATATGTACTATTTAAGTAACTGAGAAACTGGGATTAAGAGAGCCCTAGCATGCTGCATGCAGCCGGGCCTCAGAGTGGAGCCTGAGAGGAACAGGTAAAGGAGAACAGAGAACAAATGTGAAGAAAAGGAGAAGGATATTGGAAGTGGCTGAGGTACAGGAGGGAGTGCTATTGAACAGCAGGAGACATGTAGGACCCAGTGGGGTGACAGGCTTCAAAGGACACCCTGGAAGACTATGAACACGTTCAACAGGTGTGCGTAGATTCTCTCAACAAAAGAGAAAAGAGAAAGCCAAAATCACGTCTTTAAAGGCCTTCTCTCCCATCTTCCCTTCCATCACATAATTTTCTGATAAATCATTATGGTATAGTTTCCTCACCTTTTGGTCCTTGCCCATTGATGAGATGGCATATGTCCCAGTTTGCAAAAACTTTGGCCACATTTGTTTAGGGCATTAGCTGCACTCCCAGATTGGACATTCTGCTTATCTTACATACCATAGCAGCATAAAAAACTAGAAAAGAATATCTTGATTCTATGAAATAAGCAGAAATTCAATGTATTTGGCACTTACAGAAATGAGAGATCTGTGGTTTTAATCTCTATGAAGAATTGAGAATTGCTGGCCATTTTAATACAAATAGTATACAAATGCATATTTTATAAAGCAATTTGTGTTATAAAAATTGTAGTCTGAGAAAGTTAAGAGTGTGAGTTAAGAACATGAGCCGTATAAAAGCTTTTCACATGGGCAGCACAATAAAACTTCCCTCGCACAGGGAATAACTAAGTCAGAAGATAGTGCATTCACAATTAGCAAGGCATGTTCAGTTTCTTCATTATCATTTTAATTAGAAAATATTAATGTAATCTGCAAATACAAGGGGGAAAACAATTAAAATTACTAAGTTTAAGGAGTCCTTCATGACCTAAGCTAAATTGAGACAAATGTCTTACTAATCAGTACTCGTCACCAACTTTCAGGACATTCATTTCCATTTACTGTTAGAACTTCCAAGCGTGTTATCAAATTTAAGAATGAATTAAGGCTCCCACAAGCTATCTCTAACCTCTGATGAAGGCAATGGTGAATAAAAATGGATTAGCGTGCTCCTCTCCTCTCCAGTTATCAGTTCAGACTGATAGTGATCAAATGACCGTGGCAGCTTTACCTCATTCAGATTTCACACCTGCAGCTGTGGTAATAACCCAGGGACATGCAGAACACACTGCCCTCTCATTTTTAGTGGGTTCCTGGTCCTTCTGTATTTAAGATATGCTGAATGGAGCCTTAGCCCTTTTGAACTCAATAGCAGCTGCCGTTCATTTCACTGGGACTAGGATTCACACCCTGACCCAGATTCCCTTTCGGGTGCTTGTCCTTTTTCTGCTCTGTAGATAATGTACTTTGGCCTCCAATATACTTAGTGGTGCATCTTACATGGACAACAATTAAAAGATACAGAAGTTTAAAAGAAGCTGCCTCCTAAAAACCATAACCCTCTCTCATTCTGGTTTTCATATTTAACACTTTAAAGGTAAAATAATAATTAACTTGTCCAATACACTTATAGGACTGAAAACCATGAAGTGGTAAAGTATTTTCATTCTCTATAAAAGAGAATTCTCTGTTATGTGAATGAATTTCATTCACGAATATAATAATTGCAATTTTATAAAAAAAAATAAGTAACAGTAAGTGGAAGTCATAGTATCTCTCATGACTGACAGTGCTGTAACTGATCAGAAATAAATTTTAGAAAGAGTTAATTTTTTTATGTTAGCTTATTTTGCAAGTTTGCATCTGTTCGAAATAGTACAGAGAGAGAGAGAGAGGAAGAGCCTGGGGGAAAAGCACTACTACCACCAAAACCCAACAACGTCATTAGATATTTTGCCAACTAAGACCGTTTAAAGCAGGAGTCCCTGTAAAATACAATTTTATCACACAAGTATTTTTATCACATAGCAAGTATTTTGCAAAGCAGTTACAGGCCAAAGCACTTTACAGACTGGAAATACATACCTGGCTTTGAAATAGCTACCAAGTGTTAATGTAATAGTTTCAGAAAAATCCAGTAAACCTCTAGGCTCTATAACATTTCTACACTCACATATGTTAATTTCACAAATCATCCACTTTTCCTCTTCCATGCACATATAAACACAAATAAACTACTTCTTCCCAGGCCAAATTACACATTTTTAGGACTTTATTATAAACACACACAAGAAAATTTCCTTTTGAGTTAAAGGGACTGAAGGCTTCAAATTAATCTGAAAAAATCTCTTGCTTGTATAAATATCAATTTTCACTGCAACCAAGCCTCATTCTGAGGCCAGCTCACTGCTCTCTCCACTGCAGACATGACAGAAATTTAAAAAATTCAATGGTCATTTAAATCGTACAACACATTTAAAAGACACTTTGCTCAGAAACATTGCTTGCTTTAGTTTTTACACTGGGCAGGTTGGTAGAAAAGCAGTTATGTGGATCAGAGAAAGAGAAGTTTACAGGTCCATTTTGCTGTCCTCTTGATACCAGGTCTTACCTCTTGTGTTTTCACATTTATATATCCATAATGAGTTCTCAGAGGCTGCCTTTGGCCATTAGAAAATGGTATCCATTTGACACTGGTTTGTCCAAAGCAGTTTAGGATCAAAGGGAAAGTTACTTCATTTGTGAGACGAACGATGATCAGACAGAGGAATGCTGCAATGAAACTCACAGCAACAATGGACTTTCTCTGTAATGAACAGAAGAAAGAAATAAATTATTAAAATTAAGAATTGGTTTTAATAAAAAATACATATCTTCTATTGTAGGATGAGGGAAAAACACTTTGGAAAGCTTCATGTGAAATTATTTTTATGCTTGTCACCTTGCTGCAGGAGCACAAGGAGACAGGTGACTGGATCATTTTCTTTCAATAAATTTGCATTTCGGAGGTTTTGAGAGTTTCCTTCAGAACTGGTTTAAATTTTATTTTTATTTGGAATGAAGATTTTCACGTGAACATCCACACCAAAGTCTCCATTCAAAACCGTCAGTGCTCTAGACGCATGACAAATAGACAACGTCAAAATGCCATTTGCAGCCATACCACACAAAGTTTATTGTGAAGAAGATGATCACTACAGATTGTATGTATTGTGTGTTAATTTTAAATCATTCCCCTGCAACAGAATTCATACTCTAACCTTAAATATTTTAGAATAAATGTGAAGTCAGCACAATGTTCTGCCTTATTCCAGGTTCACAAATTTACAAAGTGAGGCATTATTATCTTGGACAAGATGACCTCCATTGTTAATAATGTAACAGATCTGAAGCCTGTATCTAATTAACCTTTGCTTTCCACCTCTAACCTATCTAGTTGGTTGGACTGGTTACTGTAACCACGGAACGATATCAACTTTTTCCCTGGGTAACCACCCAGTCTGCAAGACAAAAAACTTATATGAAATATGATGTTCCCCTCATTTTTAGCTATTTTTTAACTACTGCAATCAATTACTTCTAGACAAATTAGTTAAGAACAAAACATGTTAGCTGGCATATGTAAAGATTCTAGATATGATACTCTATCGTAAAGGTTATTTTTAAATTTTCCCTGAGGGAATGGAACAATGATCATTTACAGGTGTTTTTACTGTACTTTAATTACATCCTAGCTTTACCTAATTTGCCACAGTTTAATAACACTACTGAATGTAGTTCTATTCCTCTAAACAGTAATATATACAGAAAATAGAGAGAAAAAAAATTATTTGCCTAAGGGCCTACATAAGTATATAGTAACACTTAATGCTGGATGGCAGAATCTGATCACCACAATTCCTGTCTACAAATACCACCAACTAACAGGAACCAGCAGAGTACACATTTAAGACAGCTTTTGTACATGATGGCAATAAGATCGCACATGCTGCAATGGCGATGGAGGGGTGAAAGGAGAGCTCTGATTGCAACCATGTAAGATGAATCTGTTCTTTGCCTGGAGGTTCATTTGACAGTCTGCAGAAACTAAAATTCAAAAGGTTGAGCAGAAGAAACGATATTTACACTGCAAACATACTGGGAAAGACGTAGGCAAAGTTTTACTGAATACAAGCACACAAGGCCTATGTGCCCACGCACAAGGCCTGTAGACACTGCTGCCATGCTTTGGTTCAGTTTCTGGACACAGAAAACAGCGAGAATCACAAAGAGCACACAGCAAATTTGAAGGGATATTACTGTATTCTCACACACAAGAGTTAACAAAATAGTACATTATGGGGGTCAATTGCATGGCTCTATCTGTTTTGATGTATTGGGAGACTGGAATTTATAAGACAAAAGCAATGAAAGACTGAGATGGAAAACTTGGGTGAATGAGGTCACTGTGAGGAGCAATGGAAGAGGATGATGAAGAAAAGAAGTATCGTGGCAATGTGATTCAGTGAGGAATCAGTCAGCTAATGGCTGTGCAATGTAAAATTAAACCCAGCAAATCTTCAGAGGGCAGCGCAGCAGCCACAACCCAATCACACCTTTCAGAATTCATGGAACCACTGCACTTTTCATCAGCTGCATTATAACAGATTTACATTAAATTGCAATAAACTGGCTGGGGAGCACTTCTGTGTCACTTCTCTTTGTACCAGATGGAGTCAGAAATGTTTAGCTATATACCAGGGCCTTGTAAGCATTAAGAGCAGCCAAGATGCGCAGTGCAAGTGATAATCATAAAGCAACGAGAAGGAGCGTGGATTAGTCATATTATTTACTGCAAATCAGAATTAAAATATTGCAAATATTTAAAGGGGAATCTAGAGTCTCATTCCACTACATGAGCATGCTTCCATCAAAACGTCCACAGAAGGAAGCAGCAATACTGCCTTGTATGATGCCGCTACCGGACTTCCACGTATTCTATCTTCCTGGTTTGTTGAATACCATTTTTTACTTCCTTTATTTTGTGCAGATATGTTCTGAACTTGAAAACGTTGCAATCAGCTTTGTGTGCTTCTCACAGGGAGCTGTTCTTAAGAGCCTCTGTCGCGAGAAAAATTCAGATTGTGTAGCTAGATTTCTTGGCCTTCATTAGGATGCCATTTGATTTTTATATTCCTTTTCTTTAAATACACTCTACTACAGGAGGAAAATAAAAAGTATGGCCTTCTTTTGTTTGTTTATGTAAGAAAATATTGTTTGAAAAAGAAAACAGCAAAGATTTTTCTGTGTGTGTTGCTTAGCCAGAAAGAACCTGCACTAACTAGAACAGTGCAATGAGAGAAAGGAATTTTTACAACAGAAAGGAATCAAGGCATCTGTTGTAATTGTTTTGGGAAAAAAATGTAGCCATATGCAAACACAATGTCTACTTATCAACTTGTACAAAGGGAGCTTGGGTTAGGGATTCAGTTCCCCTGTAATTTTTGTTAAAGGCATGAGATCCAACAATATGCATTCTCTGAGGGAAAGACTATTGCAAATTGGAATTTCAGTGGCTCTATAAATTTCACTGTAAAAATACAGAAAAACAACAAAGCACCTACTTATCATAATTTTAGCCTTCTTAAGCATCAAGTGAGGCAGTCTGCTCTGTGGCCAAGAGTATTCTGAAGGGCACCTCTAAAAGTAATTTGTTCCCCTTAAGTTCCTCCCTCCTTTACCTGCTCAAGAAAAAATAATACAGGCGCTATTTGTCAGTAAGTGCTTCTTGTAAAATCTCCCTTTCTGCAGATAAATGGATTTTGTTATGTTTCCTCTGATAAAATTTAGCATTGGAGACTCCAGGAATTCTATATGACATTAGGATATGTCAGAGAAGTATGAAGGTATATACAGGGATGAATACCAGACTCTAATTTGTCTCAAAATTTGTCTGCATGAACATTTTAAATACTTACACATCCTACCATTTGGAAGAGCTAAACCAACATTAATTAGCAAGTCTGCACAGAAACAAACCTTATTCCTTCTTAATTTTCAATTGTCATGAATGCAAATAGTCTCTTAACAAAAGAAATGTTTCTCTAACATGGAAACATCCCTTGTATAAATTTCTTTATATTTTTTTAGCTAATTTAATGTAGATATTTTGATGTTGCCGACATTTAAATAAAACACGTATAACAGTTATAAACATTTTTATACATATTCAGTGAGGAGTAAACAATAAGACATATTTTAAACAATTTCTTAGCTGGACGACTTGCACAGTGTATTAGCTTTTGTAACATTTTATTTCATTCACTGTATTACATGACTAGTCTAGATGACAGTTGTAAGAAGAAAATTACCATACTTACGAATACAGGATCCTATAGCAGAAGGATAGAGTTTACTATTTGTTACTGACACTAAGTCAAAGTAGCTGCTCATTCACGTTTTTTTTTTTAAAAAAAAAAAGAGAGAGATAAAAGTGAACACACTTCAGATCAGAGTACATGTAGTGCAATACCTGGGACCCCACTGGGCAGAAAGCACACAGTAGAACTAAACAGTTTCTTCTAAACTCTTTTTACTCAATCCCCACAACAATATAATCCCAATTTCAGTTGCAGTTATTTCTCAGACACCGGGCTCATTCTGTCTAGTGTATATATCAAAATCAATAAGCAGTAGGTATGAGTCACACTTCTAAGGCTTCAATTTATATTTACATTGTTAAAATAAGAATTGAAATAAAAACAGGAGTGTTATACTACTACTATGCTGGTTAGGATTTAATGAAAAACTTCATGGAAATAAAACAATAACAACAGTACTTTTATGGGTGTGTATATATATATTTGGCAACATGGTCCCTAACACTATTTATAACCTTCATGTCATCTGGTTTTGGCTATTTACCAGTACCAGGGTGATTCATTAGCTTCAGTTTGGCAAGAACTTGACAGTCTGAACAAGTTTTAGTCATTTTTCTTTCATAATCTGTTAAGAATTGTGAGATGACAAGACCATTTTTTATAGTTCATTAATGCCTGATAGAATAATCAGACAAAAATATTTTTTGTGTTGTATACAGATGTCTAGCAGGGATGAAGAAAGGAAATATTTTCAGCATAAGAAGAGAATTTCATAAATTGTAAATTTTATTGAGGTATGTACTAAATATCTTCATTCTACTTTCTAGCCCAAGAGCAACACCCTGCCATTTAGAATGTATTATACGGCAGAGACTATCAAACCACTACTAGCAGTAATAAAACCCCATCCTAGCGAGTGTAAAAACCCATTTCACAGATGCATAAACCGAGGCTGAAAGCAACTTTCCTAAGATCACAAAGAAATCAAAAGAAGCTACTCCTAAACTTTTATTCTAGAACTATATTTTTTCTCAGGTTTATTGTTTCTATTATAACTAACTGCCTGAATTTGTTAAGTGCCAAAGTTGAATATGATATTATGGAAGACTCTAGTAAAGAACCCTTGGAACCAGTGAAGTTCCATGCCCCAAATAGTAATTGAAAATAAAGCTTTTTTCAGAAATGGATTTTTTTACAGTATTCATTTTTTCTGTTATTTTCATGGATACATGATAACACTGTGCTTGGAAGGATAAATCAAAGGTAAAGACTTACATAAGGGCTTTGATTCTCTTAGATGACTCAATATGCAGTAATATTGTATTAGTTTCACAATACCTACCTTTACGAGCATACTGAATAACTCAATCACTTTTTTAATATCTCTGCACATTATACTACTTTTATTATAGGACTGATGCAGGGTTCAGGTTTTTTACTCAAGTATAATACCAATTGAAAACAATAATGGCTACACTTACTGAATTTTTTCATTTTGCAGACCGTTTTATGTAAAAAATAGTTTTATTTAATTTTCTCTTCTATAGTCTTGAGTACCCTCTTTGAATGCTGCTTTCTGTTACAACAGAGCATAAAATTAAATTCTTTCAGCACACTAGTTCAGTATACCTTACTGATTTCACTGGTATTGCAAATAAATATGCCTTCCAGCTATTTCTTTCGTCCTGAACCTCCCTTTAACAGGGCTGCTGGAGGGATATTCAGGCAGGGGTCCTATCAGTTTTCAAAGAGGGAGCACGACTATATAGCAAAGATCCTTTTAGAAATAGACATGTGTCAAGCAACATTTGCATAAAATCACTAGCTGAAGATTTACTTACTTCTCCAGAAGTGAAAGTTAACCTGAATCTGTTCTAAGGCTCCACAGGAGATGGCTGTCAATGTCTCTCTCTCAGGAGAAGAGAACAAAGCAGGGTAAGGGGTTATATCACAAGTAAGATCTGGTTTGGGTTCAAAAACCAGTAAAATTAAGATTAAAGCAAATTTTCTTTTTTTTCTTCTGGAAAAGGGCACCTTTGCTAAACTGGAATGAAAGTAGCCAGGAAGCTGAGGAGTAAGAGCAGAAATAAAGTTCAGTGATGGAGAAGTAAGGCAAGAAATGCAGCATACATAAAAATAGACAGAAGAATCATAGAATCATTAAGGTTGGAAAAGACCTCTAAGATCATCGAGTCCAACCATCAACCCAACACCACCATGCCCACTAAACCATGTCCCTAAGCGACACATCTACACGTCTTTTAAATACTTCCAGGGATAACGACCCAACAACTTCCCTGGGCAGCCTGTTCCAATGTTTAACAACTCTTTCAGTAAAGAAATTTTTCCTAATGTTCAATCTAAACCTCCCCTGGTGCAACTTGAGGCCATTTCCTCTCGTCCTATCACCAGTTACTTGGCAGAAGAGACCGACACCCACCCCACTACAACCTCCTTTCAGGTAGTTGTAGAGTGCGATGAGGTCTCCCCTCAGCCTCCTCCTCTCCAGGCTAAACAGTCCCAGTTCCCTCAGCCGCTCCTCATAAGACTTGTGCTCCAGGCCCTTCACCAGCTTTGTTGCCCTTCTCTGGACATGCTCCAGCACCTCCATGTCTTTCTTGCAGCAAGGGGCTCAAAACTGAACACAGTATTCGAGGTGCAGCCTCACCAGTGCTGAGTACAGGGGCACGATCACCTCCCTACTCCTGCTGGCCACACTGTTTCTAATACAGGCCAGGATGCTGTTGGCCTTCTTGGCCACCTGAGCACACTGCCGGCTCATGTTCAACTGGCTGTCAACCAGCACCCCCAGGTGCTTTTCCTCTGGGCAGCTTTCCAGCCACTCTTCCCCAAGCCTATAGCGTTGCATGGGGTTGTTGTGACCCAAGTGCAGGACCCAGCACTTGGCCTTGTTGAACCTCGTACAGTTGGCCTCAGCCCATCGATCCAGCCTGTCCAGGTCCCTCTGCAGAGCCTTCCTACCCTCCAGCAGATCAACACTCCCACCCAACTTGGTGTCATCTGTAAACTTACTGAGGGAGCACTTGATCCCCTCATCCAGATCATTGATAAAGATATTGAACAGGACTGGCCCCAAAACTGAGCCCTGGGGAACACCGCTCGTGACCGGCCACCAACTGGATTTAACTCCATTGACCACAACTCTCTGGGCTCGGCCGTCCAGCCAGTTTTTTACCCAGCGAAGAGTGCACCTGTCTAAACCATGAGCCGCCAGCTTCTCTAGGAGAATGCTGTGGGAGACACTGTCAAAGGCCTTACTGAAGTCCAGGTAGACCACATCCACAGCCATTCCCTCATCCACTAGGCGGGTCACCTGGTCATAGAAGGAGATCAGGTTGGTCAAGCAGGTCCTGCCTTCCATGAACCCGTGCTGGCTGGGCCTTACCCCCTGGTTGTCCTGCACATGGCTTGTGAGCGCCCTCAAAACAAACCGCTCCATGATCTTCCCTGGCACCGAGGTCAGGCTGACTGGCCTGTAGTTCCCCGGATCCTCCTTCTGGCCCTTCTTGTAGATGGGCGTCACATTGGCAAGCCTCCAGTCATCCGGGACCTCCCCTGTTAACCAGGACTGCTGGTAAATGATGAAGAGTGGCTTGGCAAGCTCCTCCGCCAGCTCCCTCAGTACCCTTGGGTGGATCCCATCTGGCCCCATAGACTTGTGAGCGTCCAGGTGGCGTAGCAGGTCGTTAACTGATTCCTCTGGGGTTATGGGTGGTTTATTCTGCTCTCGGTCCCTGTCTTCCAGCTCAGGGGGCTGAGTACCCTGAGGATAACTGCTCTGACTATTAAAGACTGAGGCAAAGAAGGCGTTGAGTACCTCAGCCTTTCCTCATCCTCGGTGGCAATGTTTCCCCCCCGCATCCAATAAAGATGGAGATTCTCCTTGGCTCTCTTTTTGTTGTTAATACATTTGTAAAAACATTTTTTGTTATCTCTTATGACAGTGGCCAAATTGAGTTCTAGCTGGGCTTTTGCCTTTCTAATTTTCTTTCTGCATGACCTAATGAGATCCCTGTACTCTTCTTGAGTTGCCTGCCCCTTCTTCCAAAGGTGATAAACTCTCCTTTTTTTCCTGAGTCCCAGCAAGAACTCCCCATTCAGCCAGGTCGTCTTCCCCACCCGTTCTTCTTATAGCACATGGGGACAGCCTGCTCCTGCGCCTTTAAGACTTCCTTCTTGAAGAACGTCCAGCCTTCCTGGACCCCTTTGCCCTTCAGGACTGTCTCCCAAGGGACTCTCTCAACCAGAGATACAATGAAAGAAACATGAGTTTTAGCCTTCTGTATGGCCTGGAAAGTATTTCTTCTAAGAACATATCCTGAATCAGGACTGTGTTCATAGCTTATGATGTTTGAGAAGGCATGAAGAGAAGACACATTACTTCTTGCATGCTTCCTTTGTAGGAGCTCTGGACTTTTTTATAGCTAAGGCAGCTGAAGAGCTCTCAAGAACACAGCTCATCATTCCTCTCTTATTGTTGTCGTTTGTTGAAAACTTGTTACATAATTCAGTTTTCACCATGATTCACAATGCAGTCCCATACAAATGGTGGTGTATCTAGATTCATAACAGCTCGACATATTTTTCACAGCAAAATAAAACATATTCAAACATCTCCTTTGTTAAAGCCAAAAATCTGCAGAGAGCGCTCAGGCTCACTGGGGTAAGACCTGAGCAATGAACAAAAACAGGAGTCAGCACAGTATTGTCCAAACGATTGATGTAGCGGCAGCAGCAGCAGTCTATATTAAAAACCTTCACTGCTTTCATATAGGAGGATTATCGCTATTGAGATTTAGTCTCAGGTAACTGCATAACTTTATTACATACAACATTACCATCAGAAATAGTACACATGTTTGGGTAATAATATGAAATTATGTAAGGTGAAGAACTTCAAAGTTTCAAAGAGTAACTGCTGAAGTATTTTGAAGGTCTCCTATATGCTATCATGCACAAGAAGTTACTACATTTGAAAAGTCTCAGTGATTCTGAGCCCTTCAAATTGCAAAGCATTGCCAGATTTCAGGAATTAATCTGCATCACTATTCCCTCTTGCCCTAAACTCAAAGCCTGATAAGAAGGACCATTTTTTTGTCTGGAGATATTCTTATTCCTTAAAGTGATTTCAGGCTTTCCAGCACTTTGGGTTCTCCAAATCCTATAGTGATTGTTTCTCCCACTCCTTTCCTTCTTACTCAAAGCTGAATTTGTATTTCCTTCAGCAGTCTGCTTCTGGCCTAGGGTTCCCTATGCAAACAGCCTCTACTCCCCACAAGGCACAAACATGTCATTAGCAAAGCTCCAATCTTCACAAACCACAAAGTCACAGTACTACCAAGGCAACCTAAACTTCTGAGCAAGGCCTTCAGCCAGTCTGCTACTTCATTTTATGCTCTAACTGAAAGCTGTCCAGTAGCTTAAAAAAATCTAGCCCATTAAAATGCCCATGACAAAGCAGCATACTTTAAATAAGGTTGTTGATTTTTCATTCTATTAAATCTGTTAAGAATATTTAATCTAAAACTGCTGTTACTGATTCATCGATGACCTTCACAACTAGGGTGAACTTCATCAGTAGCTGTAGATGCATATTATATAAATACTAATGTAGTCTCTGCATAATAAAGTAATATTAAAAAGGAAAAAAAGCCTCTGCTCTTAAATGGTACTTTTTTTTTTTTTTTACTCTGGATTATTGCCCAGCTCTTCTTATCAATAGCTTGGCAAGCTTTCAGACACACACACAGGCTGATGTATGCTTCCCTATAATAGAACTGCTGGTACAAGAATTTGTGATCTTTCAACCTGGCTGTTGGTTGTAACTACTTATTGAAGTACCACCTGATTGTAGCTGTTTTTCACCTGCTGAGAAAAAGTTCAAAGAAAAAACCACCCATATGTGAGTATTAACTCTTACCCTGCCAAATATATCTCACATAGATGACCTCTCTCTCTCCTCTATAGAAATATATGAAGACTCATGATAGGCAACATCATAAGAATGAATCCCTAATTGAGCGATTTTCACAAGCATTCTGAAAGACACCCTATAGCTGCCAACATTTTAATGAAAAATCCCTTTCAAAAAGTTGATTCTTTCAACCAGAAATAGACTCAAAAATGCATAAACCAGAAGAAAAGCAACAGCAAAAAACCCACAGATGCATCAAGAAAGATTCTTAGAAAACAATAAAATACTAGCAGGCCTCTGGTCTGCAGATCTCTCTATATGAAAAAATATGTAGTTATTAAAAGCCTACTGCATTTTTTTGTTATTTTATACAAAATATCAGAAATACTCAATTTTTTGTTTCAAAAACTCACAGAAAAGGCAATGTGATGGCTTCTAAAGTGAAACTGAGATAAATTCAATTTCTGCTTTTAGCAGTAAAACATCAGTGTGTTTGGTATGCAGCACAAGGAATGGATGTTAATCACCGACCTATATGTTTAGCAAACACTATGCTGGGATGTAACCTCCGGAAGTACTAATTTCTAGATAAGGGGAAAAAAAAAAATCAAACAAATAAAATTAAATATATGATAGCAGCCCAGGGGCAGAAGAAATGAAAGTAAATAAAATGTAACAATCCCATATTCTCAGTATTCTCAGGCTGCACATCTGTGAAGAAAATGCCTTTTGCTGGAAACCTTCACTTGCCTGCAGCTCACTTCTACCTGCGGGGGAAAGTTATGCTACAGAGCAAAAACTGCATAACCAGAAATTCACACAAGTGAAATGTAATTGCCTACCACCATCTGGACAAGCCCAAACTTCCTCCGCTGAATTTTCCTCTGTAAATATCCCTGACTGCCATGCTCAACTTGAAGCTAACAAAAATTGGCCCCATGCCTCAGTGTCCTTCTAAAGGCCAGATAACAGTGGAAGACAAAAGAGATCTTGCCCAGTCTGTCACTTGGCAGGACTCTTGCTCTGGCCCTTCACACCAGCTTCATCCCACACTGTTCTTAGGGAGGTCGGCGCTTTTGGAAAGTTGCTCTGGATGCTCTCTCTGCCACAGTGTATGCAGCGCACCTGCTATTCGGAAGCATGAAAAGGAAAACAGAAGCAGGTGGTCATTATTCATTTTAGTCTTGTGTTAGGCACCCTCAGATGGCCAGTGCACCCTAACACAATGCAGATTAATGTCTTGTTTCAATGGCAGGGATGCAAACACTGTTTAGTGTGAGGAGGCATGTGGGCATACAAAATACAAGAAGATACAAGTACTGAATATAAGGGTTAGGGACCTCCTTCACAGCCACCAGGCAAAGGTCCAAATTCAGAGAGCAGAAAGACAAGTTTTTTCAAACTGGTCTTCCCAAAAAAAAGGAGGACCACTGTGAATTAGAAACTATTCTTAAGCGGAGATGATGCTCTTCAGCCAGCCTGCAGGAGGTCGTTTGTTCCTCGAGTTATGTAGTTTCTTTCTTTCTTTCTTTCTTTTTTTTTTTTTGTCAGAAAAAGAGACTCCCTGGCACAGTTGTAGCCATGTTGTCCTGGGTTGGCAGGAGGCACGAGCAGCCTCCATGGACGGCCTTTTACATAAACCCAGTAAACTGGGCTCTAAATTGTTTTGGCAAAGACCCTTCCCTTCATCAGACACAGAAATCTCCCTGTTTTCTTTGGATAAACCTGCTCTAGCCTATATCATCCATACATAGTTGCCACATATGTCATCAGAAAAGTAAAATGTATTATTCAGTGCCTCCAAGCATTGTCTGCTTCTGGCACATGGAGTAACATTTCAATAGGCATAATCATTTCTAGCTGATAAAAAACAAGACCTAATTGCAGAGAAGTCTAGGCGGAGACCAGCTATTTCATAAGGGGAATTTTAAATTTTCTGCCATATAGCTGGGTCCATACTACTTTTAGTGAGGAAAACACACTTCCTCTGCTTAATTTTTGTTCTTTTCTTTATGCTGTTTTCTCTATTGGAAGCTTAGAAAAAGGGGGTTTGGGAAAAAAAGAAATTAAAAAAGGATTGATAAAGAAGCTAGACACCAGCATGGCAGTATCATCTCTGAAGAGATCTTCAAAGCCAAGATTTAGATGTAGATGTTAAACTATTTCTGTGGCATACAACCCTTCAGGGCAGCAAACCTTTGAGCAAATGGAGGCACATGAAGGATGTGTAGTTGCTGGGATGGTCGCATTAGGGTTCATACTATCTGATAAGTTTATTTTCCAGTACAAGAGCAACATGCCATCTCCAGGACATGCATTGAATTCATTTCTAGGATGGGTTTTTTAGGGGGTTGCTTTTGTATGAAGGTATGCAGAACTCAGCAAGGCACTTTTTACAGTATACATTAACAATCATATTATTGTCACAGCACTACAGTATAGAGCTTTCCATCTAGGATGCAGATCAGCTGTGTTAAACACTGTACGCTCATAGCAGCAGACCCAACAATGTTATGATCCACATGGAAAATAGAAGGCAGGCCTACATTTTAAATCTCATTTGTAGGAGGGGCTGCACTGAGCAATGCAGTGTCTGTACTGACACAGAGGGGCAAATGGCCTGTACATTTTTGGCAGAGACTTTCCTTTCAAGTACTGGCATGATTTGACCCTGCTTTACTGGCTTCTACTGATACAATCACAGGAAAATGTTGCAAACCAGCAGGAACTTAAACAAAATTTCTTGCCCGTTGAGTACAATTGTATTCCTTCTACATGTAAGAGTCTGTTCATTATTCATCCTTGGATAACATGAGCAAGAGGTTATCAGAAGTTGCCACAAGGGAGACTCTTCAGATAGCAAAGAATATGCAGCATTATAATTACAGAACATAATGACTGCTCACATACTGCTCAAGAAGTTGATGACATATCCCTCAGTTGACTAGGGAGCTCCTTAAATCAGGGCACTAAAACTCAATAAAAGCACTGATCAAAGCAGTGGCCTCAATTTAATTACAAGCTTTACTGATTATGTCTTCTCTTTACAAAAAAAAAAAAAAAAAAAAGGAAAAAAAATAAAAAAGAAAAAAAAGAAAAAAGAAAAAAGAAAAAGAAAGAAAAAAGAAAAAAGAAAAAGAAAAAAAGAAAAAAGAAAAAGAAAGAAAGAAAAAAGAAAAAAGAAAGAAAAAAGAAAAAAGAAAGAAAAAAGAAAAAAGAAAGAAAAAAGAAAAAAGAAAAAAGAAAGAAAAAAGAAAAAAGAAAAAAGAAAGAAAAAAGAAAAAAGAAAGAAAAAAGAAAAAAGAAAAAAGAAAGAAAAAAGAAAAAAGAAAAAAAGAAAAAAGAAAAAAGAAAAAAGAAAAGAAAAAAGAAAAAAGAAAAGAAAAAAGAAAAAAGAAAAAAGAAAAAAGAAAAAAGAAAAAAGAAAAAAGAAAAAAGAAAAAAGAAAAAAGAAAAAAGAAAAAAGAAAAAAGAAAAAAGAAAAAAGAAGAAAAAAGAAGAAGAAAAAAGAAAAAAGAAGAAAAAAGAAGAAAAGAAGAAAAAAGAAGAAAAGAAGAAAAAAGAAGAAAAAAGAAGAAAAAAGAAGAAAAAAGAAGAAAAAAGAAAGAAAAAAGAAAAAAGAAGAAAATGGAAAAAAAAAGAAGAAAAAAGAAAGAAAAAAGAAAAAAGAAGAAAATGGAAAAAAAAAAGAAAAAAAAAAAAAAGAAAGAAAAAAAAAGGTGTCCACGAAGCACTGAGCTTGTGGCAAGGCCTGGTGGGACACTGCAGAACAGACACCTTGGCTGTTCTGACAAATCCACAGGACAATCTTTGCCTTTTGCGCTGACCTTTCACTTCTAGGAATTAGGGAAATAATTTTATGTCAATTAGTTTTCATTAGAAGGAAGCAAAATACAATTTCACACTTACAATAAAATCCATGTTTTGAGACCTATTTTGTGAAAACACACAGCTGACTGGTGTACCTGCAGTGGAATAGCACCCAAAAGCCACAATCGGGAGCCAATCTCCATTGTGTCAAAAGCTATAAATTCTTTGGATTCATTATTTCTGCAGAGCATTTCAATAGGAGCTAGAGGAAATCATAAAAATTGATAGTTTTCCGAAAGAAATTCTTCCAAGCAATAAAGTTTAATCTCTCACTGATCTGTTACCCTGATAGAATAGTACAGGGACAGTAACATATATATCCTACCCAAATACACGTTCTATCATCATATCACACTCCTCTCATGCTGGGTGAGCTAACTGAATTGAACTTGACCTTCAAAGCCCTTGGAATGCAAGAAAATATCTCTGTTTTCTGACATTTATGGGGGGCTTTTCTGCATGGCTGCTTTTATTGCCTAGAAAATAATGGCGAAAGCTGTGTGTACAAACCTACTATAAACACTGACAAATCACATGAAAGGAAGACAGATTTATTCGGTGTAGATTACTCCAGAGCTAATCTAATCAAATCCAAGATTTACATTTTTAAAGCAGATCAAAAATTCATAGAGTTAGCATTTCAATATAATAGATATATATTACAGTTTTATTTTAATCTGCAAGTGTAATTGAACTGATTTGGATTTTCTGTGCTTTTATTTTTGCTTAAAAAGGCTTTATGTGTTGCATATGAAAATGCATCATTGAACTAGCACATGCACAAGGAAAACCCTATGGAAAATTTATACAGAAGATTATCAATCTCTAATAAAGCTTAGATAAAAATACATTTGGACACGAATCTATATTAAAAACTAAGTGTGCTAGATATGAAAAGGCAAATACATCGTATTTGTGGCTTTCTTAAACTTAAAAGGAACCACTCCTAGCCACTCTACCAGAGCTGATCCAGAACATTTTGATGAAGAAGTGTGACACAAATGTGCACCTAGCACAGTTTTCCATCCTTTAGTCCATGAAATATAGAGGGACTGTCAGGTATCAGAAATTATTCCAAACCCACTCCCTTCATGTACATTTTATTTATTTGCATGCAAGAAACAAATAAAAGTAGTAAAAAAACCCCAAAACATTCAAACTGAGCTTAATTTTTATTTGGTTGTAAATGAAAATTACAGTGGCAACACTGCCTCATACAGTCTGTGAACTGTTCTCTAGAAGACAAGATGGGCTCATGATACAAAGGATGCACCTCTACTATGGGATGGACACAGATGGCTCTTGTTCTGCTGCCTGACCTTGGGCAAGTCACTGCTACTCTGTTCCTCATTTTCATTGCAAAAGTACCCTAACATCCACCAGGCCATACTGTTTTCAAACAGCAAAGTTTGACTCAGTTAGAAACAAGCACGTTCACCAAGTATTTTAGTTAAAGGCATAGTCTACTGTCTGGGTACTTGGTTCTATGCCAGCATATCTAGCTACTTGCACTGACAAAAACAATGGTTGAATCCTGTTCCCCTTCATTTAAAGATATCTCTAATTGATTTAAAGGAGAGCAAGAGAAAGCTAGAAGCACAGTTAAATTTGAAAAGGAATAGTAAGAAAAACATAATTATAAAATTTTATTTTTATTCCTTCCCAGTGCCTTTGCGTATCAGTTACTCAATTTGCAAACTAGGATCCCTCAACTCCCACTTTAGTCAAGTGTGACGTCACCAAACCCAGCTCCTGAACGCTCTTGTTGAGGTCTGTGGGACTGAATACTGCATCTTTGTAGCTTACAGCTATAAGGAAACTTCCTTAATTGCCAACTGTGCAAGCCTTGACCTGGATATGAAAAACAAGTTCTCATCTTCAGTTTTGCTGCTGATGCAGGAAGCAGATTCTGCCCACAAGCTTTCTGTAGGATATAAATGTCTCCCATGCACTAACAGCCCAGAGACCATTTATTTTCAATTCTCTTTAACACCTGGTCTAAAGCAGTAGAATAAGGCCACTCGGACCCTAATGAACTCATTGCAATGTCCCAGAGGTTACAAAAGGGTGCTTTCCATTCTGTCAGGGAAGCTGCCAGAGATGCCAGTGAGATTAAATAATGTGCCCCAAGACCCTTTGGAAGTACTAGGCAAAGCTGACTTTTCCTAAAGTTCATTTAGAATCAGAATCATACTCAGTTATTTCTAAAAAAGCAGCATTATTTTTAATGTTGGAGTGTCTAGGATCTATTATATTCAAAAAGCATGTATAATGAATGCAATAATGTTACTCTTACATTTACTGTTTCATCTGTTTTCAGTATTTTCCATTATTTTTCTCAGGGTCTTCATTTTTAGGTAATAGTTATCAGTTTTCATCTCTAGCTTTACCCCAATGCTGCTTAAACAGCAGTTACCAATAAAAGAATGAATCTGGACCCACTGTCCTGTGGCCATATGTGACCGACCACCTTTCATGGTGCCCACGTTTTCTGTCAGAATATTTGGGTTTGTAGTAGTTTGTACAGTCATTACAAGTTATGAGAGTTTATGATCCGTACCAATCACTACGAGTCATAAAAATTATCCCAGTGCTCTGAAAAAAGCAGCACAAGATTTTCTCAGTGAACCTCTAGATCTTTTAGCCATAAATCTCAACAGATAACACTGTTTGTTTAATTTAACACTGCTATACAGATTAATAACACAAGTTGTCTCCTAGTCAAGGGAGGAACACAAAGATCCATCCTAACTTATTTCATTTCCAGGTTTATTCATTGTAAGAGTTATATAATGTGACATTCAAACATTGCGGAAGAAGTTAAAAGAACAAAATGCACATCACTAATCAGCTGATCATTTTTCATTTGATTTTAGATGCCAAAATTAACAATACCCTTGCTTTTTCATTAGATGTCTTTTTTTATACTTTGTTTCATTAAATCAGAAACAGAGTATGTGAGCAATCAGAACATTTCTCTGCAATTTCCTTGCTTCTGCACATGTAACTAACCCCACACTGCTAGAAAATAGATTTAATCGGTTTAAACCTTAGGTCTGTTGGGACTCCAACAAATTTTTTGGCTAGAAGATCCAACTTCAGATGTTAATGTTCCAAGACATTAAATCCTGATATTTTCAATTTCTTATTCTTAGTTATTCAGCATTCAACACAAATGTCACCAGTCAAGTTTCAGCTGGTCTTATTCCATTTCCTCTTGCCTGAAAGTTTATTACCTCATTGAGTGTCACAACATCTAATTTTATACCCGCTGACCATTCTTAGATACTCTAATCCTCCAAAACCTCATGCAGTACTCCCCATTTTGCTGTGCTGGATAGTGCCTCTGCTTCAGCAACTTCTTGCTACCCAATGATACTGTTTTCAAATTCTCCTCTTTTATTGACCTTAAGGAATTGACATCTTTAATTCTTTAATCCCATAGTTTTTCTGCAGTTATGCCCCAGCTTCCCATTTAAGTCTTAAATCTTCCTGCCAATTTCTCCTTTTAAGAATCTTGTACTTAACTATTCTTCATTTATATATACTCCTCTGTCTAGCTGACTAATTCCATACTAAATTCCCTCTCAGAACATCATCTTTCATCTCATATTAATTCTTCTTTTTATCATATTAAATATCCTTTCTCTTTCTGGAAACAGAGTCACTTTCCCTCTGCAAACAAGTACATGTGCCCCTTTTTCCTGTAGTTGTTTGGCTTTTGTTTTTCTGTTATGATACCACTCCTGTGGTTGCTGTAATGGTCATGGGCTGCTGTATTTCAGCCCTGTTAATATGTTTAAGCCTTTGTTACTGAGATCGAAATGGTTTGACTGGTGCTGTATTAAGAAAAAAGGTGATGTATTAAGAAAAAAATGCTGTATCAAGAAAAAGAAAGTACTGTTCCACTTAGGCCCCGCAAAGTGCTCTCTACGGCAAGAAGTATGCACTTAGAAGTATAAAATGCTATAGGGAAAGAATGTGCTTTGGGGGATTGCTGGGGGCACCCCTTTTCATAATGTATTTGCCTAGAAAGTATTAATCTAAGCTAAAGGCCAGTAGACTAGAAGCAGTTTTCTAAACAACAGACTGCATTTAAGGTATCTAATTAGTCCTATCCAATTCTAAAAGAAATTTACCTTTGATGTATCTCCTCTCAACCAGTTTTAGCAAGCTAACTGAATCAAATTCTTCTTGTATCTTCCAGTAAGCAGGTCCTCCATTCTCCTGATACACTAGCTTCTCAACCCCTGTTCTTCTGCTTTCAGGTCATCTTCCTTGACTATAGGTATTGCACTCAGTCTTTCGAAAGGGATCTCACTAGTGTGCGTGTACCAGCTATAAAAATTCCCTGAACTAAGGTATTTCATGGTTCAATTTTATTTAGATTCCTGATCATCTTGTGAGCGATCAGCATACCCATAATGAGTTCTATGTCATTTGTTTCCAGCTGATGAGCTGCCAGTATATCAAGTATATATAGTGGCTGCTTGATTCCTTTGTTTTTCTAGAGCTTGTCTAATTGATAATTTTGTTTGTTTGTTTGTTTGTTTGGGTTTTTTTACATTGCAGAACATCCCTGGAGTCTTCTGTAACTATAGCTTTGGTGTTAACTGTAAGAGCCAAATGACCTCCAGAAAGCTTTTACAAAAAGACTTTCAGAAAAGCTCTGGTCTCAGTAATGCCAGGCAGGACAGAAGCAGCTGCAGCAGCTAGAATAATAGGAGCTGTTGGGTTTAGGGTCAGATTTTTAGAAAGCACTCTCCCCTTTCTGACAGAGAAGTTACAGAAATGGGTCTTGAAAACAGCATCTCAATCTATTTTTAAGTCTTGAGACACTACTTCAAAAACAGTTTGCAATGGCCAGCCTTAACTCACATTACTTAGGATGTATCTCAAGGAAACACATTGTGCACAGACCGTACCATAACAGAAAACCTACCACAGTCAGGTCACTTTACATAAGAATACTCACTATGCTTTTAAACAGAGTTAAGAGGAATTTTCACACTAAATGATTTAGCCTCTCAAATTTTGACCAAGATTGTACCAAGGAATGTCATATGTTGTTCACTGAAGGGTAAAAGTGTACGAAGCATTAGAGGATGAAGTAAACTACTAGGGTTACGCACAATTTATTTTATTCTTCTGCCTTTTTTTTTATTGAGCGCCAGAGCTGTCATCTCCTAAAAGCCTCATACTGTCACCTCAAAGAGACAGCAGCTGACATGTCCCTTTAAAGTGAAAGGAAAAAGAGATTTTGTGACATCATAAAATTGGAGATGATAAAATCAGTTTAAATAACAATAAGTACAGAAAGACATTTGCTGCTCATCTTTCACTTTTGTCCCTTCTTCTTGTTACTGGATGCTCACAGAAATGGAGAAGTAATGCAGCTTCCTCTTTTACACTCAAAGTATTTCCCTTTGGTGATCCAAGGACTACTGAAATCTGTAGGAAAGCTCTGCATTGGTTAAAAATCTGTGTTTTCTCCGTCTTCCCTGACCACAGGATAGATTGCCTACATGATATTTATACATAGAAAAATCATGGATAAATGACTGGACTGTTTTACTGCACAGAGACCTAGGAGAAAGGAGAATCAGAGAGGTTTTGACAAATCAACTATGCAGCAAAAAAACCATACTGCAATTAAACAACCAGTCCTGGTATACAAGCTCAGTTAGAGAATCTCCTCTGCACCACGAAAAAAATAAAGACCTTAAAATAAAGACCCTTCGCCACCTGCAGCAAAAGCATGCCACAGCAGGCTATGCTGCTGACTAGGGTGAAATGTTGTTATTCTATTATATAGGGGTAAATGGTTTGCTCTTGTTTTAACCACATTGTAAACCCAATACAAGTGCAAATAAAGCTGCTCTCAAGAATGAAGAAGGTCAATAAGCTGAACTAAAAGCCCATAAAAAATTGCATCAGAGGGAAAGAAATGATACAATAATAGTCCACTAAGGCACAAATTCAAAAACAATCTGATCAAAATGCAAAGCAGTTCAAAATTTGTCAGTTACTTGAACTATCTAAGATTCAAACCAGGTAAGGTAATCACATCACTAAGAAAGTAAAATTTGATTTTTTTTAATTATGCTATTGTCTAGTAATGAATAAATTAGGTTTGATTCATTTTATGCTCTCCTCCTATGCAGCACAATTATAACAGTACTGGAATGAGATTAAAAAAAAAAATTACCATTTCATCAAAGGTTTTTAATACCCATCTATGATTTAATTTGATCACCAAATTTATCTATAATGACATTAATAGATAGAAAAATCCATAGTAGAGTCCATTATTGTTGAACTTTATCATCTTTTTAGAAAGTACAATAGTAAAATTATCTATTAATTAGATTAATTTCAAGGAAGTGTAAATCATCCTGACCCATGATACTTGCTTGCAAAGCTATTGTGAGAGAATAATTAATAGGTAATAGTCCAGGAATATTATTCTGAGCAGATGCGAACCTTGAACTTCCAGTCACTAGACTTAAATTCTAACTAAGAATACATCATCTTACAGAAACTCCAACATCCTGGAGCACTGCAAGAAGGAGGAGAAGAAAAAACAAAAATCTAAGTGGATTGTTGTTGTTATACTGTCTTGGTTTCGGCTGGGACCACTCAGTTCTTTTTGGTGCCCAACTATCGTGGTTTAACCTGGCAGGCAGCCAAATACCACGCAGCCGCTCGCTCACTCCCCCCTCAGCGGGGTGGGGAGAGAATCGGAAGGGTGAGAGTAAGGAAGAAAACTCGTGGGTTGAGATAAAGATAGTTTAATAGAACAGAAAAGAGAAAATAATAATAATAATAATAAATAATATATATAAAATGAGTGATGCACAAAGCAATGCTCACCACCCGCGCTGACCGATAACCAAGTAGCGATTGGTACTTCCTGGATCACGCCTACCATTCATATACTGAGCATGACATCACATGGTATGGAATACCCCGTTGGCCAGCTGGGCTGGCTGTCCTGGCTGTGCTGCCTCCTCCCAGTCTTGGGAGGGTAGTAGCTTGGTAGCTTCCTGGAGGGTAGTTGCCCTTGACAAGATACTTAGCAACAACTGAAAACATCAGTGTGTTATCAACATTCTTCTCATACTAAATCCAAAACACAGCACTAGGAAGAAATTTTAACTCTATCCCAGCCGAGACCAAGACATATATAGAGTCCATATTATTGCTTAAGATTACCATGAATTAAGAGTGGCTATAAGTAAAAATCTCTGAATTTTAGAACTTCAAGGTGAGAAGGACTGTGCCACTCAAATAACAGAGCCCCATATAAAGAACAAGTCTTACAAGTCATTTCATTTGTAACCTATTCTGCTGGCAAACTGTATGGCCTTGGGCAAGTATTTAACCCTAAGCAGTACCTAGCAGTAAATACATTCAGTAAGGAAGACAAATAAAACACTTAAGCATAGGTTTGCAATTTTTCCTCATCTTTCCATCACATGAAATCAATTTCTACAGATTCTGGATTAGATCTGTCCCAAACATATATCTGATTCCTACATCCTAGGGTTTAAAATGTAATTGTAAGGTCTTTATGGCAGCAATAGCATCCACTAAACAATGAATGGGAAGTAACAAAGACTAGAATCTTGTATTCACATGTAAAATTTTTAATGGAAATTAGTCATTGTGTTTTCTGATGAACTATATGTCACATTGCACTACCTATCTAATAAATTGTAAAATGTTTTGTGATGGATGGAGCTCTTATCTGTAAAACCTATTTATAATACACTGAGAGGCTACCAAAATGTTCTGTTTCAAGAGCTGAAGAGAGGACAGAATTGTTTTTATGCACACACAGACTCCCGGGAACACCCTGTAAGCATGGATGGAAAGCACTATTCTGCTCTACGATGGCATTCCCCCACGTGATGATTCCTGTACCATGTTTTATAACATCTAGGCTTTTAAGACAGACACTGTGCAGGCTAAAAGCAGATCGCTGAACTGGAAAACCTAGAATCTTGCATCCCAAGACTTCCATAAAGATCAAACTGAATGAATGTACATTTATAATATCGTGACTAAAGAAGGAAAGGGTGGACATAAAATGAAGAAAGAACCTTCTTCCCATCCCTTGAATCCCTAGTTAGTTTTAACTCCTATGCAGTGCAATGTATTGAGTAACAGACCATGATAAACACCATTGCTTTAGTTATAATTTTGTAACAGCTCATAGCACCAAGCAAGAACACTTCTTCTTGGGGAAATACTGCATGCTTCTGACAGACTATTTAGCAGATGCTAAATGTGCTGAATTCTAATGAAATGTGTGCACCAGAGGGTCAGTGGAAGAAGGACCTTGCAGTATGGCCCTTGATCCCCAGTCAGAAGTATTTGGTGTGGCATTCAGTAAGGCCTGGAGTTCTTTTATAACAAAGCTTCAAGAATAAACTCCACCAAAAACACCACCCATACTTCTGCTATCTCTCTGGGAAATCTAGTGAAGTGAAATTGATTTTCTTCTTTTATTAGTGAGGCTATTAAGCATGAGGCAGCAAGAGATGAATGGAGAGCAAGCCACATAAAGAGATAGAAGCATCTGAAAATGCCTTTTATTTGTTGCACAGTTGCTTTTTAAGAAGAAACACCTGCATGGGTGGAAGATCAATCTCTGTCCAAACTCCACTGGCAACAGACACAGTGACTTTAGGAGCCCGCATGCATCCAGAAATCTGCAGATGCAGTAAGCGGCCACTAGAGAAATCTGATCCTAAATTTGTCAAAGGAACAAGGACACTTCTCCTAACTTCTGAGAGACATCCTAGCTCACTAGAGACTGTTCCAGTAAAAGCCACATATTGCTGATAGCCCACTTTGACTGTTCAGTATAAAGAAATTTGAAACTGGGACTTGCAGATGAGGTTAAGAAACTCATTATTCACACCTCCCCCTTTCCATCCTTTTCTTTTAAACTCACATCCTCATTGCTTTTTCTTTGATTTTCTCCTGCTTTGATCATCCTGAGCTGACCATACGGATTTGTTCCCTAAGTCATCTTTCAACAGAAGCAGAAGTGGTAGGAGAGCTGGAAACCAGACCTAAAAGGTGTTGGTACATCGCTGCTGTAAAACAACAGGCCCTTATTCTGATCTTGTTTCTTCCTGATGCACTGGCTTCCTGGCTGGTCTTTTAGACAGTGTGATAAAAATATGGTAGGCATAATGTTTCATTTTCTGGTACTAGAACAGTTTGGCACACAGTGATAAAGAGAACAAAGCAGGATACCCTCCAACACATACACAGTTTAAGATGCACTTATGGTCCTACAAGAGCAGAACGAATTCCTACAAGCAGAATTAATAGGATACCTTGTTCTTTAACATCTGAAGGAGGCAGAACTAAAAGAAAAATGAAACTTAAAGTGTCTTTTATTTCAAACAAAAGGAGGATATTTAAACAGGAGAGTCTCATGGAAAAGATTTCATATACTACAAACAGTGCACTTGTTCAGAATATAATGGCAATGATAACATTACTAATGGAAGTAAGATGTCCTCTTAATTTTCATGTGGATTGTAAGTTAGAGAAACAAATACCAGAGCTAAGATATCCATGTATGCATGTGCACATGTGTGCACATATACGCTGCTCACCCTTTGCAGTTACTTAATTGTAATGTCAGATCAAAGATAGTCAGAGTACAGATGGATGATTTCTCATCTGCATCTAGCTGTGGACTTTCTGTTTGTCATTGGGCCTAGGCGATAGCATGAAGCAATATTACACTCATTAGTCCCTGGAGGTTTCAGCAGTTTATGATCAGAGATGAGTTTTCCATCTTCCCACTGCTTGTATATCATTTAGCATTACAAGATGTTCCATGAATAATGGAAATAATGAAACTATGTCCTCTAAAACACTCTCCCCAGGCCAGAGACAGCATACACTGTAGTTACTAACAAATTATATATGCGTTGATTAGCTGGCAGCTTTTGTCAAGCAGAGTGTGTATTACAGCACAGCTTTGCCTTCCTTTCCTTCACCTGGGACCTTACTTTGGATCCTCCTCTTCTAAATGGTCACTAATGTTCACAAAACTTTTAGGAATGTAAGTAGCTCTGAGATGATAAGGAAATGCAGAAGTTACTTAGAGAAGAGGACTGGACAGACAGATGAAGAGGCAGATGAGCACCATGGCTGTATAAGCGTTATTTCCAATAAAGTTTAAATAGCGACTGTTCTTCTAGTTATTTCCTTACTGGTTCTTGCACATCACAATTTTAATATAAATAGTAAGTAAAGACAGACTGAGCAGCTTTTAACGTATAGATTTCTCTCATTTATCTACAAATTTGAGGAGAAGAACGTCAGTGCTCTACCTGTTCTTCACAAGTGTTTTTGAGCATTTCTTGGCAACCTGCATTTCTTAGGAACAGTAAGACAGGATTCAACTTACTGAGTGTTGAATAATTTTTTTGTAGTTACTTAAGTACACTGTAACAGCAAAGGCCCTTAGAGATTTATTTAGTAAAGTAGGCTGAAATACTCTAATTCTGGATCCATGCTGGCTTTAGTAAATTCTATAACAAATCCAGGGCCATGCAGGAATTCACGATTGTAACTATATTGAGCAGCATGGCCAGAAAAATGCTTTAAAGCAACTAAGATGGAATTTAATCCTTCCAAGCCAAAAAGGATTTTTCTTGAATTGTTGCCAGAAACAAGTGCATGTTACACAATTTTAATTCCATTTGTTGGAAGTATATAAGCATTGACTAGTTCACTGTTAGATGAAAACTAAGATCTACAGGAAGTAAACATCTTTAATATAAGAACTGACTGCTGAAAACATGCTAACATTGGTTTTTTGGGTGGTTTTTTTTTTTAATAACTTGAATGTGACTTATCTGTCTGCTATCCCTCCCGTCTGCCCCTAGTAACTTAGGTATGCATTTGCAAATTTTGACAAAATCAGAAAGAGTGCTAGGCTGGTTTCTTATCTCAGAGGTAACTAAACTCCCAAGAGAAAAACCAGCAGCTGATCAGATCAGCACCCACACTTGAGGTTAGATAGGCACAACTCGTCTGTTCAATGTTTTGCTTGACATTTTGCTGGCTGACCAGCATATGCACATAGCTCCAGACTTCGCAGATTGTTTGCCATCTTGCATGCTGAGAGTACAGCAAGAGAGAGCAGGTGAGTGTACAAGGAGGATAAAGGGCACATTAGATCACCACTCATGGAGAAAAACTTGCTTACTCAAATACCACCAAACTTGTAAAGAAATTCTAAAACTCTCTCAGTATCTCATCAGACATGACTAGCTGAAGTTAGAAGAACCCTATGTGCCATTATACATGCGTACCTCAAATTTACTTTAGAAGATGCTTTAATGCAACGAAGCTGGAAAATGCAAATATTTGTTAAATTGTGTAAGACAAATAGTTTCACAATCACACTGCACCAGCTAATGTGGTGTCATGTGATTCATGATTTTCATCAGAGTTAAAAGAATTCAGTTCAAGATTAAGCAACAATTAAGTTTTTAAAATCCCATGAACTAAATGAGAGGCTGAAAGATGCATATACTAGAGCTTTAGTAAGTTACTGATCTTTATTGGACTGTGTTATCTTTTATATGAATGGTAAAAGTTACAAACTGATAAATAGACAAAAATACATTGTTAGAAAATCATGCTGTTCTGCCATCTCACTAGAGATGAAGGGCAAAATACATTGCATGAGGTCTGAGAGCATGCAAGGCTTATAAAAAAGCCAGGGATAGGGTGGAGGTGAATAAAAGAAAAAAAATATAGTCCTGAAATTTGGGGATATACAACGCGTGTGGATAGAACTACACAGCTTCTATTCCCAGGGATGCGCTTAAATACATCCTCAAGGCAGCAACGTGATTACAAGGAATTGGTGCATTGAAATGTTCTGAGAATGGAAGCTGATCCAGTTCAAACAAGTGAGAAATGAGGATGCTACAATGTTGAATATTTAATTAATGAAAGAACAACAGAGAAGATTCACTAGAGACAACTGTTGTGCATTCCTGGGCTTTGGCTAGCTGGCTGGAGAAACATTTCCATTGTTAAACTCAATTTAAAGAAAGGAAAAGAGATAGAGGCGTGCAAGAGTCTGATATTGTTCAATTAACATTTTGGTTTAAGATTTTAACAACAGCATCTTGAAAAAGCCCATTTAATGTGTAGGAAAATGTCTGCTCCCGATTGGTTTGGCATTTCTGGAAATGCTGTCTGATTATACCTCAGCCCAGAAGATTGAGAAAGCTGTCTTAAAGGATTACAACCTACAGACTTACATTTCTGATTTGTACAACTGCTGGAGGGCATCGTGGAGTGAAAGCATTTTGTGAGGGTATCGTACAGAATGTGCATCTCAAGTGTTTTACACACATGAATTCAGCAAACCTGCCTTCCTGGACAGCAGTAAATCAAGGACCCAAGCATCTTAGGAAGGAAAAAGGGAGAGTAATACATTATATAATTTTTTCTTTATTTTGTCCTGTGAACACACTCTTCTTACAGTGCAGAGGTCTGTTTGATAAAGCAATTTGATTGATAACAACTGTGCAATTCCTCTGAAAAGTCCACACGAGTACCACAGATGGTGAGATAACTTGCTGTAATTTTCTCACTAAAGAACACTGAATCAGGCTTTCAGCCTACATAGCAGTCAATAATTTCCAATAAAATTCACTAAAGGAGGGTTTTGGGGTTTTTTTGGAGGTAGGGAAAGAATTTTGTATTTGCATGTCTCAGATTTTGATTATCCCAGCATCCATGTCTCTGCTGCGATACTGGAATGTGTTCTACAGTCAGCATGTGCCCTGGTGATTCTGAGTGCACATGTAGGCTAATGTCAGATTTTGACGGTGATAAAGAAATGAAAATATGGGAAAGGAAAAGGGGAAAAAACAGGTATATATAATACTGAAGTACAAGTGAATTAACTGAGATGCCTGGAAGACTATAGAACCAAGGTTCTAGTCTAGTAATCACTTTGTAATATCTTTACATCATACTGAACTAGCTGGGTAATGCAGTGTCATTGTGTCCTGCTACTCAGAGCCTAACTAGAATAACTGGACTTAATTACATTTAGAGTGGATTTGTGGGGTAAGGCATCTGAATCTACAAATAAACCAACTGTATTTTACTATACTGAAGGATTAGATAAATTGAAAAAAAAATCAAGTATAGCATTTCTATGATCCAAGCTACTCAACTGCAGCTATCCCTTAATGTTTTAAATAGTTTTAACCAAATACGCTGACCACAGAATGGACAAGCACAAATAAGACTGTCAATTTGCAGGTGTAAGGATGTACAGGAGTGTCCCGTAACATCTAACTAGAAACATTGATAATTATGGGTCTACAAAATATGTACCACTCTAGACCTCAGACAGCCTTCTGCAAACTGAAAAAATAAGCCTTCTGCTTTGAGAAGATTTTATTCCTAGTTCCCTAATAAGCAACCCTTCCTGTTTCATCAATAATATCCAACATAAGGCAAGGTTATATCAAGCCAACCTTCTATTTCCAGTGACTCTCCACATTTTCTAAACCATCAACAGGTGAAATCACTGTCTAGCCACTGACTCAAGAAACAGCACACCTGGATTGTAATATCTCCCTGGACTTGGGTACTTACTGTGGTGAGGGAACACTATACCAACATGCATAGCTAGTCTGGATTTGTTACTGGGGAGGTAAATAACAAACATAACTCAGCCCTTATAACTCAAATGCTGTAGTAACCTTGCTCCCATGAATCTTATTGTTTCCCTGGATAGCACAAAACATGGGAGCACTAGAGTTTGCCTGCCAGTGTTTGTCTCGCAGGTGTATCACTCCGCTGCCTATTCAGGTTTCCCACATGCTCCCTTTTCACACAGAACCCTAAAAGCATTTCCACTGGCAGCATTCCTGGAATATGCACAAAACTGGCTGCTTGTCTGCAAGCCTCCTTCCTCTGCTAGTGCATCAGCAATCTGTCTGAAAAGCCTGCTTTAATTCCAACTCTCACACCTTTCATTTACTGGCATTTAGTTCCATTCTCAATGGCTTGCTTCTGGAGAGTTCTTCCCCTCGGGAAGAAATGCCGCGGCTTCATTGATCGGCCCATGCTCTGTATATAGCAATTTCACAGGAGTAGACTATATTGCTTGAACTCCATGGCACAATTTCCATTGTTTTGCAACAGCTTTAAGGCTCTCAAAATGGTCTCATCAGCAACACGATTATCTGTTTAAAAGGCTGCACTGCTCTTTGAGTGCTGTCATTCAGTAAGCCCACCTGCACTGAATGGAATAGCATTCTTGTTGCAAGTCTAGATCACATTTTGGGTCTTGAAAAACAAACAATGCTTCAACTCAAATATAGAGCTCCAACTAAACTGCCAAGGCATCTTTTTAGCCCTTGCTGCTTTTGATTGTAACTGATAAAATGCCAGCTATATATTTTTCCCAGTGATACAGCCTGGGAATTTGCTTCTACTTTGGCAAGTTCAAAATAGTTTCTGCTACGACTAACTCCTGCACAGAATCCTATTCAAACTAAATGACTAGCTTTCTTGACTATTTCCTATGCAAATCTTATTTTCAATTTTATGAACCAAATTAAAAAAATGTGTTCTTTGGATAAGGATTTGTCAATCTATAATTTTAAATTCCTTAAAGATTCTGTTTCCAGGAGTGGGAATATCCAATTTTTCTCAGAAGTCTGGCTTTTAATTTCCTTCCTGCTTTCTTGCAGTTGTATTTCAGACACCTTTTTCATAACACAGCTTCTGATTTGTCTGGTTTTTACTTGTGTGAAGTGAATCTACTCTTGTTACTTCAGCACTCTTGTGCAAAACACATGTTTTTAAACTCCAACAGTATCCAGTCTTCTCAGCTTCTACCACTGAAAAAGAATACTCTATTTTTTATTTTCTTTTTATAGTCAAATAGTGTTTTTTCTGTGAAGTGCCTATAATCTGTCCCTTAGCTTTTCTGCCGTTATCACTCTTCAGATAGAACAGAAATCCTTCTCTCACCAAATGAAAGCCATTAGTCCTTTCCTAGCCATAGCACTTGCAAAACTGAATCTTCCATGACAGTGGCAGTCAGCTATAGCCTATAGGTAGATTTCTGGAAAGGTCAGGTCTTCACATTTAGCCTTTTCTGCCTGTTGTTTTTTGTTTTGTGGTACAGTGTGTTACAAGCGTTACGTTCCCATGCCAGGAAAGTAATATATTAAAGTTAGTATCCAAAATAACCAAACAGCAATAATAACGGTTTGCAAAGGAATACGCAGAGGTAAATGTCTTTGTATTTCAACAGAAATGATGCTTACCAACTTGACATTATCTAAATGAGCAACATGCAGTGGGCCACTCCCAACATTTCTGTTGTTTCAGTTACAGTAAATTTCAATGACACAAAAATTTTTATTAACACTGGTAGAAAATTGGCCAGCTGTGCTTTGAACCCTTTCAGCAAAAGGTAAGTTCAGAGCATTTTTAGAAAGTTATGAACAAAGAGTTAAACTTTGACCTCTTAACATCAGGAAAAAAATATACAAGCAAGTAACATTAACTGTTAACTGGATCATCATCAGCATCTATCCATAATTGTATTCACTGTATTAGATGTAGCTGTATGTGAACAGCAAAAGTATAGCCTGACTGGAGCAGGAACACAAGTGATCTGCAGCCTTGCCTCTCTGCCCAGCCATTCATGTGTTCTGGTGTGCAACCACAGAAATGCACGCTCCTGAAGGATGGGAGGGATCCATCTGCCTCAGGTCCCTGGCATGGCAGAATGGTCTCCTTCCTATGGAGCATCGATTAAAGGCAAGAATGAAAGAAATAGAAGGAAAGAATAGACTTTGATAGCATGAAATGAGTGAATTGCAGATTTTAGCAAGCACTTTGTCACTATGTGGAGCAGGCAGACCCTTGCTCAACACTGTGCAAGTACAGCCCCAGTGTGTCTTATGAGGATCTTGGGGACCTTTCAGAGAGAACAACATTACAGCACCACTGACACATACCAGCACTCTGTCTCCTGGTTGCAGAGTGTTAAGTTTTGTCACATCACTCCAGGAAGACAAGAGACACCATTCAGCAATTTCAATCTCATTAATAAAGTTTTCTCTCGTTACAGTTGAGTGCTTTTTTTTCTAAGACAAAATATTTCTCCTAAGAGAAATGCAACTATGCTTAGGAGGTAGTTAATTGACCACCTGTTCAAGCATTCCCCATCCCAAACAAAATGGTTTGGGTACGCTTGTAGCATGCCTGTTTAAGTCCTATGCAGAAGCACAGGGTTTCCCCAGAGGCTTGTCCACATGCTGAAAGAAAAGAGACCTTATATCCCCCAAGAAGGGCACTGACTTGGACACTAGAGAAGGGATGTCTGGTTTTTACATTCCTGTGAGTGCCTGTCTCCTGATGTTACCTATGCAATGATCCAGTTTGTTATAGTGTTTTCCAAATCCTAACCAACACTTTTATCCCTGCAGATATAGAGTAAAGGGGTTCTTAAGAAATGTACTTATTAAGAAGTCAGAAACTGTGCTACCAAAGTCTGTGTGTGAGTGGGGAAACATCACCCATCATGCAAGCTCAAGTTTTTCCAAGGTTACTCATTAGGAGCACAAAATAATTCTACTTCATATTTCTACATAGAAGCTCCAGACTTTGAGCCCAGTTCTTTTGCTAACAATAATGGCTGACAGACAGATGGAGGTTATAATGGCTCTATTATAAAGGAAACCCAAAAGGATACAGAGTTAAAGGTTTCACAGCTCACCAACTCCGTCACTGCTTGATGTTTTGGCTTTTGAATTCTTGTCTTTGCATCTTCCTTTTAATATTTTTATAGGACTTTTTAGCTGGACTACCTATTAAAGCAGCTGTGTTATTTGCTGGATAAAAATCTAATAAAATATCTCCATCTTTAAAACAAAAAAAAATAAATGCAACAAACGTATAGTTCTACTCTTGCCTTATTGATTTCAAATCCCTCAGGAGTTTCACTACTGTATTATCATTTACATGATAACTCAGGGTAGAAATTGTGCAGTGAAACGCACTGAGGTTCACCTTGGGACCTGACCCTGGTGGGGTTCTATCCTCCTGCATTTTCATTTTGCCTTCAAGTTGAGTATTTGTTTTTAAACTGCACCAAAGCATACATATAACTCATGATAAAATTCTCAAGAGGAGGACCACAAGTTTTAGAAACAACAGTGGAAAGAATACGAACAGAGCAGTGTGAAAAGAAATCTCAGCAAGGCCCTGCCCAATTGAAGTCTCTTCTGCATTCAACATTTGAATTTTCTATAGTATTTATTGCCACCATCAAAAGTTTAATCCTTAAGTCATCATTCTGCCTGCAGTTGCCATACAAGTACATGAAACCCCAGGTAGCTTAATTCTAATACAGTTACATAAATTATTAACCTCATCTCCAAATACGATGTGCATTTCATCTGAGGAATTGTCCAAGATCCAAAACTTTACTGTGGAGACCAAATTTCTTATATTCAAGCTCATTTTCAAGAGCTCTGTTAAACGGCCTTTCACTTGAAGACTATACTGTAGACAAGCGCCCTTTTGTAAACTGCAAGTAGGACCAAGAAAATATCTCCAAACCCAAACATTTACCTAATGGAATCATATTTTCAACCTACATTTCTGAATTTTTCTCTCCAGCTGACCAGACAAACATTCTGAACACTTCCCCCAACCCCCGACACTAAAAACTCCAGGCAGATTAACCTACAATTGTGGCTAATTGTAAGATACCTTGAGGTAACTTACTACTTTGAGTGCATCAAACATGATAACTTAGGACATGACAAATCTCACAAGAGAAGACTCTCTGCAAGCACCACTTCTATTATTCATTCCCTACTGTCACCCTGAGTGTTCTCAGAAGAGTTCTGCAAATGTCATCTTCCCACTAACTTTCACATAGCTACATACATGTGGCTAGAAATACTGTTTCAAGTATATCCCAGTGTAAACGTTCAGTTTCCACATACACAGAAAATGCATTAGTTTCTTCTAAAGAAAAAAAATAGGGAAAAGAAGAAAAAAAAAAAACACGAAAACAAAACACATTGTGTCCACAGAGCCACTTCATCCTTCTATGTTATCCTCAAAACTAAAAGTAGACAGAATGAATAAAGTTATTTTTAACATTACTAGAACTCCAAAAAGCTTCCTCCAAGGGTCGTTGAAGTACATGGGAAGGCATGGGTTGACTTCTTTCTGCAGTGGTCTGGACCTTGCATTCAGTCCATGCCTGCCTGCGTAGTTTGCCTATATTAGTGATTCAGTTGTTATTTCCATTATCTCCCTCCAAAATTCATATCTGAGAAATAGCAACACTTTGCACAAGTATCTATATTCTTGTACATAAGGAAATATGTATATTCTTTGTTAGTATTAGTTTTTATTTCTACTTGAGAAATTTTAGCTATCTAGCTAAGAAAAAGAAACAAGAGAAAATAAGCAGTTATCAAGTGGAATGCTATACATCAGGCAAGGGACTGTTCGGCTAAACTACTGGTAAGTACCACTGATAAATCAGCACAGATCAGAATTCACTGTTTGCCCAAAATGGAAAGAAAAAGCTTTGTATTTTGAACAAGTGAAAGAAAGCAACTGCAATGTATATGTATCTTCCGTAAATATCCTTAGATCTCTTAAGCTGAAAGAGAGAAAACATTCTAAGATTCGAGAATTAAAATGCTGATAGTATCTCAGCTGAACCCATTTTAGGATCTGATCCAAAATTCAGTTAGTAAAGACATGGTGAGTTTCCATAGGGCATTAAGATGTTGTTTCCATAGGCAATCACCAATAACATTGCTGCTAGCAAATAAGGAGTGGTTGTGAAGCAGGCAGTACATATCCAGAAACTGCATTGCCAATATGTGCATTTAATTTTTTATTGTATAATACCCTTGGGACATAACGAGTTTTGAGAATCCCAACATTACAAGCACTTTAAGTGGACTTCTGGGTTTCTTGAGCTAGCCTATTAAAGCAGTAGTCTTTCGATACTTAGATCCCTTGAAGTCAATGAATTTATTCTGCTTGAATAAAATGGTCCACTTCCTCCACTGATTTCTTTTCACCTTTGACTTCAGAGAAAAGCTCAGATTCTTTTAGAATCATAGAATCATTAAGGTTGGAAAAGACCTCCAAGATCATCGAGTCCAACCGTCAACCCAACATCACCATGCCCACTAAACCATGTCCCTAAGCGCCTCATCTACACGTCTTTTAAATACCTCCAGGGATGGTGACTCCACCACTTCCCTGGGCAGCCTCTTCCAAGGCCTGATCACTCTTTCAGTAAAGAAATTTCTCCTAATGTCCAATCTAAACCTCCCTTGGCGCAACTTGAGGCCATTTCCTCTCGTCCTATCGCCAGTTACTTGGCAGAAGAGACCAGCACCCACCTCACTACAACCTCTTTTCAGGTAGTTGTAGAGAGCGATCAGGTCCCCCCTCAGCCTCCTCCTCTCCAGGCTAAACAGTCCCAGTTCCCTCAGCCGCTCCTCATAAGACTTGTGCTCCAGGCCCTTCACCAGCTTTGTTGCCCTTCTCTGGACACGCTCCAGCACCTCCATGTCCCTCTTGTAGCGAGGGGCCCAAAATGGAACACAGTATTCGAGGTACGGCCTCACCAGTGCTGAGTACAGGGGCACGATCACCTCCCTACTCCTGCTGGCCACACTATTTCTAATACAGGCCAGGATGCCATTGGCCTTCTTGGCCACCTGGGCACGCTGCTGGCTCATGTTCAGCCGGCTGTCAATCAGCACCCCCAGGTGCTTTTCCTCTGGGCAGCTTTCCAGCCACTCTTCCCCAAGCCTGTAGCGTTGCATGGGGTTGTTGTGACCCAAGTGCAGGACCTGGCACTTGGCCTTGTTGAACCTCATACAGTTGGCCTCGGCCCATCGATCCAGCCTGTCCAGGTCCCTCTGCAGAGCCTTCCTACCCTCCAGCAGATCAACACTCCCACCCAGCTTGGTGTCGTCTGCAAACTTACTGAGGGAGCACTCAATCCCCTCATCCAGATCATTGATAAAGATATTGAACAGGACCAGCCCCAAAACTGAGCCCTGGGGAACACCACTCGTGACCGGCCGCCAACTGGATTTAACTCCATTCACCACAACTCTCTGGGCTCGGCCGTCCAGCCAAGAAAGCTCCTCCGCCAGCTCCCTCAGTACCCTCGGGTGGATGCCATCTGGCCCCATAGACTTGTGAGCGTCCAGGTGGCCTAGCAGGTCGTTAACTGATTCCTCTGGGATTATGGGGGGTTTAATCCTGCTTGCCGTCCCTGTCTTCCAGCTCAGGGGGCTGAGTACCCCGAGGATAACTGCTCTGACTTTTAAAGATGGAGGCAAAGTAGCTTCCACTGTCAAGACCTTTACTATATTTAAAAGTATTTATAATGTCCAGCAAGGCAAAGAATGTTTTCTGCCATCAAAGCCTTTACGAACATTTTTAATTTTGTTCCATTCCAGTTTTACTTTTTTTTTTTTACCACAATCTGTATTTTGAAATGAGGTAAACTAATGCAGATAGGTTAAGTAATCCAGATAAGTGTGGATCTCTGAGCACACCAGAGTCAGCACACAAACCACAAGATCTATTACAGTATATTAGTTTAACTGCTTTCAGCACAGCCTTAGCTACAAAACTGTCTTGTAAAAGTAATGCAAACACCACTGATTTCTCTTGCATACTTTCTCATTTAAAAAAAACCAAAAATACCTTTTTCCTTAGAGCATAAAAGAAACGTGCTTCTTAGAGTTTGCTTTTCATTAGAAATCAGGAGTAGTATCAACTTTTCTTCAAATTACTTTTGGAGGCTACATCTGGTTAGTTTAATTCTTCAAAGATTGCCTTACTCTGTCTCCTTGGCTCTTTTTTCTCTGTCATACATTGGCTCATTTTACGTCTGACAGTTCTTTTATTACCAGATTTCATTTTGAATCCGATTTCCCCCCTGTCTCATTACTTCTGTCTTGCTCTCTGTTTGTTCCCTTTTTCTTTTCCTGTCTGACAATTCTTTCATTAGTGGATTTGGTTTTGCTTTTGTTTCATGCTTTCTGGTTTTATTCTCTTGTGTCTTATTTTTGCTTTTTTACTTATTTTTCTCCTGTCAAGACCTCCTTTTCTTTCTGCCTATTCTCTCAAAAGGTATATACTTAGCTTTTGTTTAAGGTTACCGGATTTCAGCACGTTGTAGAGTTGGTGTAGACGTGGTGCTTAGGAGCGCGGTTTAGTGTAGACTTGGCAGTGCTAGGTTAACAGTTGGACTCGATGATCTTAAAGGTCTTTTCCAACCTAAACGATTCTATGATTCTATTGTTAGATATTGCCATGCAGAAGGAACCAGGTTTAAATCTTTGTTCCTTCAGCTGTTTGGTCTAAGAGCACGATCACTAATCTAAGTATCAACCTATTTATATAGCTATTAGCTCTGCTTCTCAGCTACTACGACATGCCCTAGATCTAAATTTACTGGGTTAAGAGCAAGGACACTGCTTTTAAATTCATTACTTTCTCCCAGCATTCTCCAGAAGCCATTAGGTTCCCTCCAGTTAGTACAGAGAAAAGGTGACACACAAGCCATGCTTTCGCTCTGCTCCTCGCAGGTTCTCCTAACACGATGGCTACAGTAAATGAATACTCTCCTGAAGCACATTAAGAGGCACAGCCAATGTTACTTGCAGTTCCTTGTGTCTCAGCTCCTCCCCAGGAAACCAGTGGTGTGTGCACATCACGCGGTCTTGCTGTAAGACATTTCAGAGAGAAAATGAGAGCTTTCATGTGCTCCATTGAGAAAAAGGTGGAAATGCTGCTATTAGTGAGTTTCATCCAGCTGGTCTCCTAATCCTTTAAAGAACTCCTACCACCAGGATTGCATGTGTCCTAGGGGCTAGCAAGCACCCATTGGAGCAGAATGACCATTTCCAAGCAGTCAGGGCCCTAAGTGAAAGCCAGGGAGACCTCACTTATTTGCCACCAGCATCACTGATTTGCTTCAGGTGCTAGAACTTGAGGCAAGACCAAGAAAGCACTACTGGGACAGGGAGCTGATCTGAAAGGAGATGTTTGGCTTATACTGATACTTGGGGATCCACTTATCAATGGGATATTTATTTTTATATGGGAGTAGAAAACTTAGGTGAATTTGCTGCCATTGACTGCAAGGTGGAGGAGAATATCGTCTCACTGCCCCTTCTTATTGTTGTTCTGGTGTTTTTCAAATTAAAAGGGAAGTATTACAGTCATAAATTTTCTCCTCCATGCTTATGGATGGGGAATTTCTGTTTCCAAAGTGTGCTGGTTTTTGCTGGGGTAGAGTTAATTTTCTTCCTAGTAGCTAGTATGGAGTTATGTTTTGGATTTGTGCTGAAAACAGCGCTGATAACACAGGGATGTTTTAGTCACTGCTGAGCAGTGCTTACACAGAGTCAAGACCTTTGCTGCCTCTCACCCCACCCCACCAGCAAATAGGCTGGGGGTGCATAAGAAGCTGGGAGGGCACACAGCTGGGACAGCTGACACCAACTGACCAAAGGGATATTCCATACCATATGACATCATGCTCAGCATATAAAGCTGGGGAAGAAGAAGGAAGGGGGGGACATTCGGAGTGGTGGTGTTTTGTTTTTCCAAGTAACCGTTACGCCCTGTTTTCCTGGAGATGGCTGAACACTCGGCTGCCGAAGGGAAGTAGTGAATGAATTCCTTGTTTTGCTTTGCTTGCGTGCGTGGCTTTTGCTTTACCTATTACACTGTCTTTATCTCAACCCACGAGTTTTCTCACTTTTACTCTTCTGATTCTCTCCCCCATCCTATCGGGGGGAGTGAGCAAGCAGCTGTGTTGTTCTTAGTTGCCGGCTGTGGTTAAACCACGTCACAAAGGCACCAAGGAAAGGAGCTGTACTAGATTTTTGGGCGAGAGCTCAAAATGATGTATTATTTGTCAAGAGACACATTAAATAAACTTGGCCTTTTTTCTGTCATTAGCTGTCTGAAAGACGAGCTACAAGCACTAGAGTTTCTTTTAATGCCACAGCACTTATGTTAGAGAAACCACAGTTGAAGCATCTTATATTTGGAAAGAAGATGTGATATCAGGGTTGAGTACTACTTGCTGGGGCTGTTTGTTACTCAGTGGGGCACTGGTTCCTGTGCAGTGTTTCCTATACATGTTTACACCGGGGGTGAACAAAGTAGTAAATTGTCTTTGGTAAATTAAGATTTGGTGTATCAATAGGAGGATGAAGTGCCATGTCATTTTCATAGCCTATAAAGAGGATCTCTATAAAGTGACTCAGCATTCCTTTAAAGGTCATTACTGCCCAAGTGCAAGGAACACACTTCCATTCAGTTATTTTCAGAACACAGCCTCTCTGTTGCCGCCAACTAAATTTTCAGGTCATTTTTTTGTTGACAGGTCACAGGAGTTTCTCACAGTTTCTGGTTCTCTGGACTTAAAAATCAAAAGTAGTACTCTATACAAATGGCAGTGCAGACTAAGACGACAATGATTTCTGTTTCAGCTTCTGAAAACTAAAGAAAAAGCACATCATGTGTCATGCACTGTGGGCTAGGCATACTAGCACCCAGTTCCATTTGCTAATGAAAGCTAAGAAATCAAAAAGATATAATGCATACAACGATATGGGGCAGTGCAACATAAAATGTAAAGGCACGCAGCCATGCAGCATTATTTGCTGTATTTAAATCCTGTGGACATACTAAAAACTACAGCTGTGTGAACCAGATACCAACCCTTCCTTGCTATGCACAAATTCTGTATTCTTGGACCAGTATCAGATTCATCAAACTGAATCCAGGATGAGAAAAAGAAAGAAAACAAAGAAAATGCTCTGAAACATACTGTTGGGGGGCAGGCTATTTTTTTTTTTTTTTTCCTTTAAACAGACACATCTGCACCAATTTCGCAGACTAAATGGTATTAATCACATTACCACAGTAAGTCCCACAGCAAAGATGATTCATCTGATCTGCTGATAAGGAAGGCTACCTCCGTTCTTGCAAACCCTACTCTTCTCCACATCACTTAGTTTCCTATCTTGTGATTTAAATAGAATTGGGACTAGATTGCATACTCTTGATACAGAATTCCCACTAACATTTCAATAACTGTTCACCACTATGCATAAAAGCTCCTATTAGTGGTCTTTGAGTGCTGCTGAACTTGACATAGCACTAAACTGCAGAAAGCAGACTGGGATTAGAAATTTCAAAGCCATTTAGATGCCTTAAAGATGCAGTGTCATAATCTGTGTTTGGGAATGATCTGCCCTCATAGCAAAAGCTAGCGTGTTAGCAACGTACTCCAACTCCCACAGGGTCTCCTGCAGTCTAGTTATAGCTAGCATAAAAAGTGTTTCAGCATTTTCCACTGTCTATGCTGGATTTAATCACCATAAGCACCCCATGCACCCTTCCCAGGACAGCCAGAATCAGGTATTTGTAGTCACATGCTGCTTTTAAACTAAAACTATATGGCAGAGCTTCCCTTGTTTCCAGCGTCTCAAGAAATGGAGCAGTCAAAAGACAAATAATAAATTTCCTAAAGTCAAACCTGCACCCCATAGAAATTAGAGACTGATCTGAATTCAAATGCAGGACAAATTCTGTAGACCAGCCCATAACTCTACTGGACCTGTTAGTCTCGTACTCCAAACTGAGACTGGCAAGAAACACCAAAATTTGCCTCTGCACTGCAATTATTAGCAGAATCCAAACAATCCCAAATGGAAGATGCATAAGAGATCCTGGGTCCTCAGTTTCTCAACCTTTATGGGTTGAATTCAGGCCAAAGCAGTGACTGTTTTGAATCTGAATGCTGATCTGGAGTCACGAACTGCTCCTCCGTTTCTGCCTGGAGCCCATCTACTATGTTCAGAGTAACTGCACATGCCAGAACCATCACAGACCCTGCACACTTCTGCCAAAACTCTATCCACTTCACTGGAACTTAATTTGGCCCAGAGTCTGAAATCACCTAATTCAAACAGCATCATGTTATAAATTTGCTGGGAAGTATCCCCCAGTTGTTTATCAGCATGAAGACAAAAATTTAAAATACAGTTTATATTTTCCAAGGCCAAGAATTGCTGGCTTTATAGTAACACTATTGACTTGTAAATAAACAGTAAAAAGGAGGGTAAAAATCTATCATGCAGGATAATATCCCTCTCATAAATACTCAAATTATATCTACCTAGCAAATAGAGACCAAGCAAGGCTTCTGAACCACTTAACATTTCAACTGTTCAGAGACACCCTTGGATATTATTAGCCGATAAAAGATAACTTGTGAAACGAATATCCTTTCATTTCCCTTTCACTTACTTCACATTACTTGAGATAAGAGTAAATGCATCCCTTATCAAAAAAACAAGGATATGTTTCCATACCCTTAAAACATTTATATTTTCAGTTGACATTTCTTCCTTCAACTTTTGTCAAAGATGCACGTGGTACCAGTATTTTCCCTCCTGTATCCTGTCCTCAAGAAAAGCCTATGGTATACAGAAAGCAAGTGTCAAACAACGACAAGGTTTGGCCCAAATCTACATATCTTGATTTTTCACCATCCACTTGACCATAGTTTCCCCAGAGTTCAGAAGTATTTAGATGCAAGTGTCAGTTAATGCACAGGAACAGAATACTTCAAGCAAAAAGGAAAGTAACCTATGGGTAAAACACAGTATTAAAATGTCTACATATTTCAGACCATACTTCAGGAAAGCTCTCCCTCATAAAGGCTTGAGTTTGTCAGCAAAAAAGGCATCCAGCAAGTAACCAAACTATTTCAGAAGCCAAAGACCAACTTGCTGCCAATTTTGTAGCCTTGTAACTCCCAACCCAGAACTCCCATGACTGAAATACTTTGTTAATTGATAGTATTTTTCTACTATAGAAGCACTTCATCTACACAAATATGAGGCGAGCATAGGAGGCTGACTCTGAAGATGTCACCCTTACATGAATTGACTCACAACACCGCTTTTCATCTTCACAACACCGCTTTTCATCATTGTTTTTTTAAAAGTTGTTCCAAAAATTCACTGGTTTGAAAATACATACTAAGAGACAGAAATTGCAATCGAGTTGGGAAAGGCTATACCGTTCCTACAAATAAATTGAAGAAAAAAAACTATGCTCCTCCTGGTTTTTATATTCTTACTATTTCCAAACAAAAACCTCAGTCTTTTGTGGAAGATAATTTCTGATCAATTGATTCTAATCAATTGTTTCAAAATCAATGCTTGAATTTTGTACAAACCACAGGAAGATTGCCAGTGAAGTCTACGCCTCACCCCTAGTAAGGCTGTTTTATGAGCTGTCAGATTCTGCAAATCTCATCTAAAACCAAGCTCTGCCTCTGAACTATTTAACAATTAGATGAAATGTTTTGCTACAATTTCACTGTAATGCAATTGACATGAGAGTTTAAGTGAAACAAAACTTCAAAATGCCATTCTATTTATACCCATCCTTATATTGCTTAAAATACCCAAGACCACTTCCAGCAAAAATTTCAATTGCTGCAAAAACTTAATGGGCCTTAACATTTCATATGCCACAGAGCCAAACACGGACAGACAAACTACAGGTTGATGTTATTTAGAATACTGTAGGACACCAAAAGAGCACTCCAGGGTAAAAAGCTCCCTGCCGCTAATGGTCTGTGTTTGAGCTGACAGCAGTGACATACTGATATACAGGGTGAGAATTCCTGGGGGCAAAGTCATGATACAAATGAAACACTGTCTTCAGAAGGGGGAAGCATAGATTCGCTAGTAATGTCTATTGTAAATTTGCACATGTACATGCAAATAAAAAAAAGGTTAAAAAGCAAACTAGGCTGAAAGTTAGCTTGAGGAATAAAGAAGCTGAAGTACGAATTTAGGATACTATCAGAAAACAGAAAAGGAAATACATGCATGCAGAGGGGAGAAGGCAGGGATGCCCAGAGAGAAAGACAACCATTACTTGGTCAATTGGTGGATGTGTCATTATATTCACACTTGTCCTGGCTGCCTAAATATAAAGAAAACTCATGAGTTCCACCTAGCCCTGCCCTTTCTATGAAATCATCAGTTACAAAAACAGATCTGTCACTACAACCTTGACCAGTACAGAAGGCACTTCATGCTTGCATGAAACAAATAGGAATTGATTGAGTCAGCACTAACACATGAGATTCAGCTGATGGGCCATTAGAAGTGGTGAGCAGCATTCCGTTATTTTTCCAGCATCTTCGCTCTCATTTGTTATTTTTAGTTTGCTGTTCTAAGACAAGAAGTCACAGACAACTATATCCTGCCTGTCCATTCACCACATTTAATAATCGTATTTCCTTACAAGTTTTTTGAAAATCTGTTTCATAGGGTATACTCAAAAGTTATCCACGCTCATTGCACGGCTGGTCCATACCAATACACACAGACTACCCAGCTACCCGGAGTTCCTGTAGCTCAGGATCTGTCATAGCATTGATTTAAGAGAGCCCTGCTACTAAGGAAAAGAGCTAGACAACATGGGGGGGGGAAATCAGAGGTACTGCAAGGAGATGCCATTTCATAAAGGCTGAGGGGAAGCAGCCAGAAAAGCAAGAGATACTGTGAGGTGGAAGGAGGGAGGAAAGCATACAATGACATAAGATCCCCATTCCGAGGCAACCAGGTTGTATGAATTCCACTACTGATGGAATGACTTTTTACTCATTAAGAAAGTCACTTTAGATAGTCTGTTAGTGTCTGTTCTGATTGTTTCCAGGAGAGAGATTCGTTAAGAAGGTTAGATAACGATATGTCCATAAGACAAATGAGTCAATGTAAAGGTGTTTCAATGTCTGCATAAGGTCACAAGTAAAGCGCTCAGACTTCTGCTAGCGGTGTAATAGCTGTTCAACATTGGCCACCATAAAGCAAGTTCCAGTGGCACCATGTGAATAGCAGCCACGTTCAGGGCTTACCATGGCCCAGCACAAGTCAGAAGAGACTACTAGGGTTTGTACATAAATACATTAACTCTTACCTATTATCAGGAAACAAAATGTTTCCATGGAGAAAGTGTAAGATTTTTGCTTACAGCAACCCTAAGACATGAGAGCAAATTCACAGAACTCATATTTCTGATAATCCTTTTTGACACAATTCATTAGACAACTCAGGAGTCCTGTGGTTTATTTTGATTAGGATGAGAAATTTATGCTAGAACCAAGTATCTCATGCAATTCTGACTGCTAACAAAAAAAAAAAATTGCCTCGAATGCAACAGAAGGTAAGGTAAAAGGAGGTATTTTCTTTACTCACACAGTGCCAAACTTCTTTCTACCTGACATTCAATCCAGAAGGATTTTTTGGCTTTTCCTCTGGACTAGACTGCCAAGGATTTTGTAACTCCATCCAATGCTTTAAATACAGACCTCTCTCACTGCTCTAGTACTCTTTCTACCTTCCCTCGCCCATATATCCAAGCCTTCATAAAATCATATGCAATGAAACCTTCTGCCCACATGCACCCTGTGCTTGCTCATGTTTGAAGTGGAAGCTACTATCACTCTGCCATCTGTTCTGTAAAAGAGCATCTCTGTTTCATTCGGTTTTCCCAGATGAAGGGCAACTATTGTTTCCCCATCGGCAGCAATAGTTTTAGTCCAATTCAGAACAGTATCTAGTAACAAAAATACAGGGCAAAAATGTTGCATTACAACCTAAAAAGAAAAAAAAAATTTAAATAAAGTTGCCTGCAGAGCAACCCAAAAGACTTTGAAGACGGTAAGGAGAGACAGTAACATTACACTCGAGTGTGTGGGTCCGCCCTGTTTTAAACGCTTTATATGAAACTTTTTTGATGCTAAAGAAAAGTGATAGCATGAAAGTGTTTATGGTAAAAGGCCAGCTGAAAATGTCCTTGGCTCAAAGGCCATCCAAGGCCACCTGTCTTTGCCTTTTTTAAACATAAATCTCCACACTCAGTTCATTTCTTTTCAAGTGGAAGTGCAACGCAGTTGTGGTAATCTGGGAATAAATTTAATTTTAAGAAAGAGTTTCAATTTTGAATGTCTGATCCTACCACTTTTGTCCTATATCAAAAAGTCAATTAAGAAGGCCCTATTTTTCTCCCTGCAAAACAACTGCTATTCAGCGCAGTGTTGTGGTGTTTCACACCTATATGACCATTTTTTCCTCTTGTTCAGGCCGATAACTCTGTTTAGCCTCAGTGGCTTTCCTCTCTGATCCATGAGCAGATATTATGAATCCCTTGCACTGTGTGTTTGTATTCTTTGGTCCCTAGCTATAGACATTGGATTTTTTCTTTTTAAAATTTTCTTTGAAAAATTCTGATTTGCTGCCCATTTTTAAGGTCAGGCTTACAAAACATGCACACCCTTCCTGTGCTTGATATAGCTTGTTAAATATTTTATTTTATTTGTGTTTTTATTAGCTGGATACAGCCCTCTGGGGCACTTTTATGAAGGATGCTTTTGAAATGTAAATGTGATTGATTTGATATTACAGCTTATATTATTCTACTTGCATAGTGCCTTTGGGAACAAGAGAATGGAGTTTCTCTTTTTACTGATGAAAAAGTCCAATGGTAGGTATTTTCCTCTCTTCTACACACAAACACAAAGAGCCTACTAATTTCTAAGAAAAGTTAGCAGTGTTCATATGCTCATGCCAACCAACTTTTAGTGCTTCTTCCATTTTCTGAACTGTTTTGGATAATAAAAACAATAAACTTGGTACTCCCATTTAAGAGGCAAGTTAAAATTTACACGTGATGCAAACACACCTCCCCCTTTAATAGACTGAATAGTATAAGCCATACCATTCTTATCACAGTTGCTAATGAAAAGTACATAAAGCAGTACAGCTAAGCAGTCTAGAACATGCTGCTGTGTTTGCCATTGCAAGAGAAAAGGTGTAAGAGCAAAAGAAAAGTTTGCAAAACCCTATGATTGTGAGAATGATTTGACTACCTTTAAAAAGTAGATAAAAAAATGGCCAGTTCCTTTATGTAACACCAAGTCCTTTAAGAACAATGTACTGCAGGAGGATTTTCAAACATCTGGAAATGATGGGCTAGCACATTCCCATTTGAAACACTGTGTTCCACTTCCCCCTGCCCCCAAGGGGGTGGAATGGACATAGCAAATATATTTCCCTGTAGTTCTGCAATGAAATCTTCTTCTGGTTTCAAAGGAAGCATATTTGTATGACTTCTACAACCTATCAAACCCCAACAATTTAGCAGAAATACTTTTGACTGTAATAAACAATGGAAACCCTTTCAAAATAGTGATGTATTGTCTGGGGAGATATTAAAAGTAAAGCAAGTAACTAAGAAGCTATCTGCATTTCACATGCACAGTATTAAAATACACCCACAAGAACAAAAGGCATTTGTGTAAAATTGAAGCAATATTAAGTGTGCAGTTTTTCTGGTGAATTGTAAAGCTCAGAAGATGTAACTAATTAGAACAGAAGGCTGGAACAGTTAGGCTATTTCAGAAAGAATAGTTAAGGTACGTTGCCATATGGTTCTGAAAACTCATTTAATGCAATCCAAATAGAAGAACATATGCATATACCCTTGTGAGTTGCCCGAGCATTAATACCGCCTTTTAACTCAGCCATTTAGTACAGGCACAACTGTTACTGAGCTGCATGACTTTAGACAGTGAAGGTAAAATTAAATTGGGAAAAGATTACAAAAGCTGTGAAAACAGCATAAATCAAAACAAATTAAATATTCACCTATGTGTTATATGACATATGATTTTCCATTCTGCTGAAACAGACAGCAATGTATAGCAATAAACTTTATAACTTCAAACTTTGCACAAACTCACACAGTGGTTATAACAGTGTGGTCATGCAGCAAATCCTGAGGTAATGGACATAATCTATATAATATTTAAATTGCAAAGCTACATGCTTAAAATACAGAAAAAGCCACAGCTAAAAATCACTTATAGAAAAGGAACCTCATGTTTGAAAGTATCAGGTGCCATCTGTTCCTATTCAATTGTGCTCCTTGAAAAAAATCAAGAAGAAAATTTTTGAGTTTAAAAAAGAAGCTGGCATGTCATTTATGAATCTAAGGAAGAAGTAGAGTTAGAAATTGAGAAGATAACGTTTAAGACCTTGACCAACAAAATTTGGCTGTCATTCACTCCTGTGAAAACGCAAACTAATTTTTTACTAATGAGGAAGCAGCATTGTTGAAAGTTAGTCTCTCCTTTAACTAGGATGTTGCACTATTGATATTGATCCAGAAATAACACCAAAACCAGAACTTTAGCTCTTCCTCTGTCAAACTTTGAGAAAGTCTGGACCTCATTTAAATACCAAGGCTTAGTTCACCACCTAACAAATAAACTGTTCATCCTTCTACCCTGAAAAAAAAGATTAATAGAAGAATGAGTAGTTTGAAAGCCTTATTCTCTCTTCTGCTGGAGCTATTCTTACCCACTGTGTCAAGATCTATCATCGTATAAACTCTTTGACTGCTATTTATTTTTACCATTGGACTTAGCATGTTTTGGGCATCAAATAATATACAAAATAAGCCCTTTTATTGAATCCAAAAGAAGAATGGAAGAATATTTTTGCTGTTGTTTAACGAATAAAACTGTCTCATATCCATAATCCCTGGCTCATCCCTTAGGAGGCAGAATATAATCCCCTGGAAGGTTTCAGTAAAACTGGAACTGTGCTCCAGCTCTGTAACTGGTAATTGTCTTCCATGAGCTCTGTGCTGACGCAAGGACACCGTGCACAGGAATAGCTGTTCTGCTCACACCATCGGTGATAGGGTAACGGCCCTGTATTCATACCTGTTCCAGTTCCTGAATCTTAATCACCCGGGGGCTGAAGACACACCCTTAATTGTGTATATTTTACAACCAGTCAATGCAAAATTAATTACTAACTCTCCCAGTCCTCCAAAACACATTTTAAAAGATTTTTAGACCTATACATTTTTAAAAAGTGACCTCCATTGATCTATGTCTCTGGCATGGATCTGTGTGCTGCTTTCTGTTCTCTTCAATCTGAGTCTTGAAAACAAGGTACGTTTTCTGAATCCCAATGCCTAAATGTATTCATTGACATTTAGTAATATGTTTTACTACTATGGCCTTTGAGTATGTTGTATTGCAACTGCCTGGTCATCCCATAGTTTCCCCACAGGTCAACGACGCTTCTAAGGAAGGAATAAGCAAAATGCTACTTGAGCTGATGGTATCACTTTCTTATTGTGACACCTTTGAATTAAAGATTGTGAATAACAGTAACAACACAAGGCAGTTCATTGCTTTTGGTGTCAGCTCCCTTCAGAAGCTACCTTACTGCTAGCGATAAGGCCGCACTCACAACAGGCTACAGAAGAAAGCTGCGTTGCCATCGCTTTTAAGGAGACAATAGATTTTGCAGAAAGTTAATTCTGAAAATAATGTGGTTGTAAACAAGATTTTCTGAAAGCTGCAGCACTTATTTTGAAGAAATCTACGTGAGACAGAATACACAGGGAAACAGGCTAATGCTCTTTACAAAGAATCACTCTTATGTCACTTCCCTGGTTGGTAACATCTAGCTAGTGTGAAAAATAGCTATTTAAAAACCCATACTTAAATGGGTAAGACAGATATTCAGATATTATCATAATCCTCAACACTGAAGATTCTTACTAGTAGAATTTTGCATCATTGAGCAGTCTTCCAAGAGAACATAAATATTATACATGAATTTATGATTTATTTATCTTTATCCCAGCTGCTTTAGAGACTCTATTCTTACAGCATGTTGAAATCCAGCCATCTCTGTAACAGAGAAACTAGCCATCCAGCGCCCCAAACCAGCACACTTCAGGAGAAAGCAGACGGAAAAGGTGCCAGAACAAATATTATCTGAAAAAAAGATGTCATAGGGATGTCAATTCTATAAAGAGAAAGATATACTTATAAAGGTCTCATCTGAAAGCCTCCAGTTTTATGGGAACTGATGCAACGAAAATACTCCATGAGGGTACACACGTTAGAGCAAGGGACAGACATCTTAATTCTAGGTAGGTAGTTTATATATATAGTGATCAAAGCTTTCTTCCTTGAAATCAGCAGGACAACTCCTATTGATTTCCATAGGGACCGCGTTTTCCTTCCCATAGCTAAATTTCAATAGAGGAGACCTTAAGGAAGGGTGAATAAAAAACTGCTTCTAAGAGGAAAATGCCTCTTTTGAAAGTAATTATTAAAGGCCCTTCTTTGTTCTTCTACCCTTTTCTTTCCCCCTCCACAGAAGAAATCAAAATCTGTTTTTTCATCTTCTCAGATCAGCATTGCCTGTTGTTATAACTGTACCAACTGACTGATTAGCTTTCATTTTTCAGTCAGCTGTTTCCCATTAAGAGTCTGTGATCTTTGTTCTGAGAAATACTCTAGATAAATTAGCTGATATCAGCTACCTAAGCACATGTGTCTACCACTATTTTACAAGCCTTAGTCTCTAGCTGACTTTCCAGGACGGCTGCATCATACCTACCAGCTGAGTGCACGTGCTTTTGTTGCCCCAGAATACATGAAATGGCATTAGACACCTATGTTGAAGCAACTGAATCCCATTGTTCAGTACAGACCTTCCCAGAGCAGAAAATATTGTATCAGTCTGATAACTCCTATTCCAAATTCATAACCTAGGTCAGGACGGATGAAGAGAAATCTCAGACTTCAGGTACTTTGGTACACAGTTTAATTCCACTGCTGCCTTAAAGGACAGATTCCCCAAAGACCATATTGAGTTTATAAATTTAAGAGTGGTGTATCCTATAAATTCACTGTACACTTGGGTTTACATATTAGTCACCACTATTTTGTAACAGTAGATGGTTATAATAATAGCATTTCATGTTGTTTCACAGTTAGGGAAGATAGAATAATCATTTGGGAATCCACAGGAGGCCAGTGAAACCAAATACATGTTTTGCTATTCAAATTGTGGCGTGAAAGCAAAATTTTTCATCAAAAGTGCTGATACAGATTTTTCAAAATCTCTTTAAATACCTTTCCTACAAACTGTGTCACAATACATGATAATGTTTTCTCCTGACTCCCAATCATGAAATTAATCACAGAATTACCTAATGATTTCTCAGAAATCTTTAGGATGCTTAGCACATTCTTTCTATACCTGTTTTACCTTTCTGTTTTATAAGCAAGTGATTGCAAGGAAATATTTAAAAATATGCAGTACTTAAGAAAACAACTTTGATAAGAATTACAAGTGATTGCTTTCTGCTGGCAGGAAAACACTGCAACAAGTTACAATAGTTTGACTGAAAGTTGAAGTGAAGTTTGGATGACAATATTCAGAGCTAGGCAGAAGAAAGCTGGTGAATTAGAAAAGAAGGGAACACAAAATGTCCGGGAAGTAGTCAGCGAGTTTCTTAATCTCCTGTTCAGAAGTAAGCTGGGCAGCTCCTTGAAATTTGATGGTATATTTACACTAAACACCGTTGCAATTTGTCATTTGTGTTTTAGGACCAAAAAACTCCAGCAAATTCTTCTAGAAGAGAAATGTATTAAATCATATTTCAAAATATTTCAAAACCTCCGTTCTCTTAGACTAGGGAGACCCTGGTGCTTTGTACTACTAGTTTTGGTGCAGTTGATTTACTTCCACAGAAATCATTCATCTATCATCACGGAAAACATAAATGTCAAAGCAGCTGTAATATATGTGCACCAATAAAATAATCTGTTATGCTTTTCTCCCCCCCCCCCCTTTTTTTTTTAACCCAGCAAATAGGAAAAGACTTTATTAACCTTCACTAGTATTAAACATGGATTTTTAAAACAAAAGATCACTGGGTGACTTCTACCCAGCAGTCCTTCAGAGGGGACAATGAGCCTAAGCTGCAGACCAGTAACCAGAAACTGCCAATGCCTTTTCTGGCCTTGGCAGCATCATTTAAACTTCCTTGCCTCAGTTTCTTAATGTGGGATCATTAATAACAATGTCATAATGCTGATGATCTATGAGGTCAACTTATTCCCATGGCTAATACTGTCAGTAAATTTAGCAATTTAGCTATAAAGTAGTTTGAAAGGAATTGTATGTGTGAAGAAACACATACACACACATAACCTGACAGAACAGATGATCCACGAACAAGCACAAGTCACTCACTTCCTTCACATTTTCTAGCTGATCCCAAATCACTTTTTTCAACTTGTTCAACCATCTCCAATTCATTTTCCCCTTTAGCTAGTTCGACTAGATTAAAACAATCAAAAACACGCAAAGTGCCACACACCACAGAAAGAAGTCTCTGCTCAAGGTTTTTGTGTCTCTGAAAAGAAAAAGGAAAAAAAAAAAAAAAAAGGAAAAATAAAAAGTAACTAAGTAAAAAAGAACATTCCCCAAATGGAGTAGTTCTGTATGATGAGTTGATAGATGAAGTTAGAAAGCAATAAAGAAATCCACCACTATGTCACAAGAATATGGCTCTAGCGAGGGCTCATCAACCATGCTCCGCATCATTAGGTGTTCCAGTAACAGCCACATGCTGAAAGGTAGAAAACTTGGAAAAGAAAAACAATATGATCTGTCCGCTTCCGAGAGCGATGTGACTGAAAGTACCCGAGAGCAATGGAAGTTCATGTTCCTTCAGGAGAAACCCCATCCACCCACTCTTGTTCACAGACTGCACACATGAAGCACTGTCTTTGTTAGATCGTTAAGTGATACCACAGGCTTAGTGCAAGCCCTTGGCAGAACCCCCCGAGGAGGGTCTGTAGGATTACGTTCTATGTTTAGTTTTAGGTCTTGTTCACCAACAGAAAACAAAAGACCACAAAAGATGGACCAAAAGATGAGGCACATAGTAGGAATGCAAGACTAACAATATTTTAGAAGTGATCTAGAGTTGAAAATTTCAGGAGGGAAAAAAAAACAAACAAACCTGTTTTTTGAATGAGGAACCTTTATCAACGTTTGTTCTGACATTCAAAAGTAAAAAGTAATAAAAATAGAAGTTAGACAGCAAGTGTATAGCGAACAAAAGGACCCCACTCCACAAAAATATTTGAATATCAAAGTTCCATTTATGCCTGTGCGAGTTAGACAACTTGATATTTTTGGTCCAAAGTGTTTACTATTAAACAATGTGGTAATCACAATTCAATCTATTCTAGCATCAGTGGTGCTTGTAAAATTCTTAGTTGGTGGGGATCTCAAATTTTGTAGTAGACATGCATGCACGTGTAATACAACAGATGTTAAAGAGAACAAATTCATACACAACAGGTATAGCACAGGCCAGAATATTTATATGCTGCAAAACAAACAAACAAAAAAACAAACCAAAACAAAAAAAAATGCATTGTTTTGCAGAATTTGCAACTTTCTCCTACACATCCCCTCTTGGTGCTCAGACCAAGAGGCTGCATGTCCAGCCCAGGGAGCCTGGGGACAGAACATGAAAATCCTACTGCAGGCTAGGGAGAAGGAGCACAAAGGCATCAGAGAGCTGTACGAACGTTAAATATCGCAATAAGTTGTTACACGGAATTTATTCAATGCTATGATATTGTTCTCTAATTTTCACTCCATTTTGCCACCATGGCACCTTACCCAGGAAGTATTTTTGCCACTTTTGTAAAGTTTTGGTGGGCATAAGACCCTACTAACGCCAAGGTAAAAGCCACCCTGTCTGGGGCATGCAGTATAAAAAAGGGTAAGTTTAAATATATCTTCCACAAGTGAAAATAGATTTTTAAACAGTTTTACCAAATATGTCAAAGTTCACTTAGGCTAATCTTGTGCCAACCAAATTTAGTATTCGAAATCCACTTACTTTAGCACTTTAAGAACTAGTGTCTTTTGCAACGCTACCAGTTCTTTCTGGTATGCAGCTTTGGGAAAGCTCTATTGCGTCCCACATGGTCACACCAAAAAGCTGACTTGATACATCACAGCTACGTATACAAGAAAATGTAAGGCATAACATAACAAGGTATTTTAAACATCTAATTTTTTCCTCAAATGATCTACTCAGAATATAGTTTCTACTCTGGAATACCATACATCCAGTGCAACACATTATGGCTGCCTGGGTTTGATACAATATTGGAGAGAATTTTTTTCTTTCATTGTCTCAAACTAAACCCAACAAATGCTAGCAGGAATAGTCTGTGTTATGGACCTCTTCACTGCTGAAAAAGAAAACAGGTCCAAGTCACTGTAAGGTTAATCTTTCTTCACAGCTATCTCGCATCCCTACAAAGGCTGCACTAAACACCTTCCAAATGACAAAACAAACAGGTAAAGCAAAAACAAAAAAAGACAGACATGAAAAATATGGGTTTTTCCCTTAAAACATCAAGAACATGAATTTGAATTTTGTGTCTAATGCCTACACATTGTGGCTTACAGAAACACTAAAAATGTATAAACAGAATTTGAAATAGCTTGAAGAACCATAGAACAACACATCTGTTAACCAAATGGAAAGTATCTAAAAAATTAAAGAGGTTGTGGAAATTATTTGTTTTATTCTTTTGCATTGCACACAATCATTATGTGTTCTTCTCTTCTAATTGAGTCCTCTAAGCTATGAGAGTTTAAATAAACACAAGGGTCCAGCCATAATGCCTGTTTATATCAGTCTTTGATCAAGCCTAACTGCAACAAATTAGGAAGAGTCTTTAAGTAGTAATTAGCGGCATTATTACAAGAGAGCAACAAAATACTTGCATAACGTATTTCTCTGAGACCAAAGCTATCGGCAGTGGTAAGGGAGGATAGTCTTAGACTGCTTTTGAAGACCTCACAATATATAAAAGAGTATGAATTGACTTCGGTAAGTACCAGGATAAGAGTATACAACATGCTAAGACTCACACTAAAATAAACCATTTTTGAAGATTAAGGTGTTCTTCATGTAGCATTTCCCAATCTATTGTGAGGAGGAGAGAAGGACGGGCATGAGGTCAGCAAGAAAAGGAGATTGACTGATTGTAACCGCAAAGGGAATATAGGAGGAGGGGAATGTCTTCAGCATAAGTGGACTGCCTTTAATTTGCGTTTATGATATGCATAACACTACTTTCCTGCCCCCCCCAAAAAAAGTCCCAAAACCCCAAACCAAACCCCAAATATATTGCAAACCACGTTTTACTGTTTGCATAGGCTCCATCTTGAGGTTGTCAAGACACTGAAAGAATCCACAAGTAAATTAATGTGATATAGCAAACCAATGAGAAAGGTGTATTTTTCTCCTATGTCTTGTTTTAGTTCATTAGCCAGCTGGAGTAAAGTCTTGGAGTGTGCAACTGAGCAATTTGTCTGTTGTCTCAGAAACATACCAAACATATTTGATATGCTGGGGGGGTGAGGGGGGGGGAATCATCTCTCTCCTTATTATTAATCTGCATCTGAGAAGTCATGCAGTTTTCATGCATATGTACGCGAAGAGCCAACAAAAGTGAGAAAACTAGATGTCTGTGTCCTTTCGTGATATAACCAAGTCTTTCCATTATTTAAAAAAAAAAAGTTTTAAAAAAAATCTAGAATCAGGGCCATAGATCAAGGAAAAGATAACCAGTCTTTTCTATAGCACATTACCATTTCACAACTAAGGCTAAGAAAAACACTACCACTTCATAAAAGGGCAAATAATTAACTTCACTACCATCAGAAATGCTTTTTCTAGAAAGACATCTATTTTTACTTCTTCAATACCATTAAAATATGTGTACAGCCAACCCTTATTCAGAGCTAAAGGCAGTTGTTAAATTACCAGTTATGATGTTAATTCTTTGCTAACAAGATTTGTGATCTATGTAGCAGGCACAGTTTAATGTAACTATAATTTGCCCTCCTGCTGCTAACTGATGACAAAGCACTATATACTTTTTTAAAACTTTAAAGAAAAATTAAACATAATTTTCCAGTGCATTATTGACCTTTATTGTACACAAATTGCTTGAAATAATAATGCTATGATGATCTACAATCCGGTTCTAGACTACCTTTAACTTCCATACCCTGAATACCTCTGTAACAGACCATCAACCAATTAATATAATCTCTTTCTATGCAATGTGAATATTAGTGGAGGAAAATGGAAGGGTAATAAAATGTACAAACAGAATAACGTGGGTTTGAACACATTTTACAACTTTGAGACTTTGCTATTTGTAATTTTGGAAAAAATGACACTGCTACACAACCATATATAATAAACATAAAACAAGCCTTATTTAAAAAAAAAAAATTCCTTTTAGTTAGTTTACAGATATTTCCACTTCCCTTAAAGCACTGCTTTTTATTTTAGCTAGCAGAAATTCTGGCAAAGATAGCCAATGTTTGTTCCCTGACATTTCTGCTGAGAAGAAAAACAAGGATTTGCTCATCTCGCTCTCTGAATCCACAGTACATGTGTGAGAAATAATCAACAGATCTCCGTTAATACTGCAGAATATTTCTGCAAATAATCACTGCAGTTGTAATATTCGGTCCCATAGTCAGGGGGTCATCTTTGACTCTTCCCCCTCGAGAATCCTTTTCAGTGTCTCAAAGCTACTTCCTATATAACATTTCCAAAGCAGTCTTGTGTGGTGTGCACATCAGTACAAACTAATTCAGGTCCCTGTTATTTCAGTTTTGATGATTTTTCCTTCCCACAGCTGCTAAAAATTTATTCATTTCAAATGCGCCCAAAAAGCTGCTGCCAAATTTATCTTCTAGTTTCCCCAAAGCTTTTATTGCTTTAATTACTTCCACTGAAAACCCTTCCAGCCAAATAAAAAGAAGATATTGTTTCACCCTGCAGAACTCAACTTCATCCTTTCCTTGCAATGTTCACCCCAGCTTTTCTTTCAGAAACCCCACTGGCAGCTAACTCTGTCTGTGATCACTTTCAGTTCATCTGACCATCGGGCTTCATTCTTTTCAGGACTCCACACAGCTTTGAGGCTTACAAAGCCTTGTCTGATAGAAATGAAGTAAAACATCTTCCTTCTCTTTCCAATACTCCCAATCTGCCATTCCTTGCTCTGCCTTTACACAGAAGTCCAATACTAAAAAAAATCACCCTCTAACCCCCCCCGCCACATAATTAAGTTGGGTCAGATCTTGTAATAAGATCATTTCAGCCACACTTGGCCTCCTTTGGCTCTTCTGCTTTCTGTCAGAATTTCAGAGATTATCTTTAGTCACAGAAATTTTAACAAAAAAACACCCAAAACTGCAGTTTTCAAGGTTGGTTCAACAGCGTTTGTACAAACCAAGGTCTGTCTTTGCATGCATGCACTGGAATGCTCAATTGTCATAGGGACAGAGAACAAAAGTGACAGCTTGTAACTCTTTTGGCAACATAAGCAATCTGTAGATCAAACCTGAGAATAATGTCTTCAATATCAAATGCTTGCACAGAACTAAGTGATCCAGTCCAGGGAATATTCTTTAGTAGGCCTGAACTGATTTTTAACTCTATCAAGCCCCCCCCCAAAAAAAAAAAAGGAGTAAGAATAAATATATTATGGAGTTCCTCTTCTTCAGAAAATATTTTTCATAGAAGCCCAACATTTGTATACCTATGAAGAGAACTTTGCTAAGAAATTCGTATTGTGACTTCACAGTTTACATCCATTTTTTAATGGACATATGTATATAAAGTTTGCTGTTAAGCTCCCTGGAACAAGCACTGCACTCCTTGCTCTTTAGTTGAAGACCAACTTGAACAAGAGGTTCTTGTCCTTAATTAAGCTTCTTAAGGCTCTAGAGTAAAACATAATTTTTACCACCACCTCCGTTTAGATGGATAAAGCTTTAGCATAACGAAATCAGTAGAGAACTTCACCCTACAATCCAGAATATAAAGATAATATCTTTAAAATATAATACGTCACGTAGTACACGTAGTGGGAGAAATACAGAAAATTATGAATGACATTTACATGCTTGCTTGCAACTATGTGCAAATTTTGTGGCTTTTTAACTAAGACATCTTTACAAACCACAAGTACTTACTTAACAAGGTAAGGTTAAAGCAAACGTCTTCAGTGAGAAAGACGACAATCCCGGTTTATTTCTAAGACCCTATTGAAGATATTTAAAATTAGGGGGATACCTATCTGGAAGGGCACTAAGTCATGATACCCAGATCACTCATACAATCTAGAAGAGAGATTTTTATAAACAGGCTCAGGCCAAGGAAGACTCCTAGAGTTAGTGACAAGTTGTGTATAACTCCTAGAGTTATACACAAGCTTATGTATATTCCCTAGGGAGCCACAGAGTTTAGACAAACTTGAATTAAGGGAAAGTGCTCTCTTAAGATCAAAAAGAGGAACAACAACATTTAATTTGCTTGATTAAAACAAATTTGATCTATTTCCACAAGGAAAAAAAAAAGCTCGTCTCTGATCAATTGAGATTCTTTGAGGATACTGCCAAGATGAAAATCACAGCATAACTCAACCTATTCATTTTTAACAAAAAAAGGAAAAGGAAATCCATCTCTGAGGTGAGTTCTAAGGTGAGAGCTTAATTATAAGGATAGGGAATTATCTTTAGGAAGATGATAACTTTAAAATTTGAAGAATGGCCAAAGGTTATGAAGTAAGTAAACTTTTAGCAAAACCAGCATCTCTTCCTTTCCCATTTCTGCCCATGACCACAAGTGGAAGAGCTGAGACCACAGACTCAGCCCTGCTCAGTGGGAAACAATAGGCATCAGGCAGCCAAGTAAGGTTTAGTAGAAGAAGGTAGAGATACCGTGTCCTCTCCCCACCTGCTGCACTATGATCAGGGCCTCTGCACATGGAATACACAATTCGGACAATAACCTCCAGCAAAAGCTGTCTATCTTCCATTGTATATTGCAATTGTTATGGAAGATGTCTTGCCCTTATTCAGCAGGACACAAGAACCCTTGGAAAACAGTTTCTGTAATCCACACGGTCACCTCAGCCTTCAATCCAAGGAAGAGCTGAAGCTGAAATCAGTGGGAGCTCTGGGTGGAGCACAGAGAAGGCATAGTGCCTGGGAACTACTGACGACAGGGGACAGGGCAGGGGACAGCCTACAGGCAGGACCCTGCTAGAGATCCTGGGGCCCAGCCAGAAAAGTGGACACAGACACTGGAACAGACTCCAACTTTATGCTCAGGTGAATTGCTGGGGAAACGTTGGACCTTTCTGGAGACTAACCTACGCACAACATGATCCAGCAGTTCTGTGGAATTAGGATCAATACTGTCAAGTGGGATATCAGTGTTAGATAGATAACAGGTAGAAGCAGAAGATTTGACTTTTAAAATACTCAGTGGTTATAAATAAGTGAGCACTGCCAATTATATCAAACGAAAAAGAAGGCAGATCATTTAAGAGCAGGTGCACAGGCTAACAGATAGTAAAGCAGTTCAATACTGATAAGCTTCAACCAATATATCTTACAGCAAAAGGAGAAGAAATTCTTGCAAAAATCTGTCCATAAACAGATGATAAAGGAATGAGGTAGGAATGTACCTCTAACATCCCTAAGCCAGTGATGGTGGATGCTGGGGATTACAAGGGAGTGCTACTGCTATTGGAACAGAGCGATGGGCTACATGGACCATTGGTCTAACCAAGCAACATTATGTTCTTTAAAAAAATGCAAGCCGTTGAGACTGTTGTGCAGAGAAGAAAATGCTCAAGCACAGGCAAGGAGGGGAAACGGCTCAGTGTGCAGCTGCAATAATAAAGCTGAGTGTGAACAAAGGCAGCCATCACTACCACCAATTTTGCAGTGCAATCAAGTTTTTCATTCACAAGTCTCCAAGGATTATACAAATGTTCATTAATGAGGTAACCAATCTCTTTCCAACTCATTTTCAGATGAGTTAACTAAAATAAATAAAACAAGGATGATAAAAGCTAGTTTTCCAAGCTTGCTGTTTTACGATTATACTGTTACCCAGTAGAAGATTTTATTGCATATTCACATATAAGGCAACATCTAAAGAGCTCTGCATTTAAAAAGTGCTTGATGAGATGGGATAATACACAAACAGAAAGGAAAAAAGCTCAAGTGTTAGACTTCTTGGCTCCATCTCCTTTTATTCTCCTGCAGTGAACTTGGTGACAGAAAGGAATTAGCTCCTTCAGATACCTAATATCAGAAGCTAAGAATACTCAATCTCTCTCCTGCACACACACACAAAGAGCAAACAATGATCATGGCAATGTACCAGAGTCCTGTCCCTGAGCAGAAAGACATGAAAAGAATTTAGTTAGAAATTGGAAATCCTTCTGATCACAATGAAAAATTGCAGTGAAGCTAGATAGAGAGAACTAGAATAAGAGCAGCCACATTATCATCTGTAATGGGCAATGGCTGCCACAGGCTACAAACAGCATTTGGATTTGTCAGCACAAACCAGGAGGATCTATATAAAATTTTAGAAGCATTTTCAATCCACAATGTCCATCATATGCCAACAAAGCATAGTCATGAATTTGAAGAAAAAGTAGATTGGTAGGTTGCCAGTCTGCATGAAACAGCCAAGTCATGCTATTATGACATCTTAAAAAGATGAACTCATGTGCAATAGATTAATAAGGGGAAATAAAAATATAGGAAACAAATAAGAATACTCAGGAACTCTATTAAGACCTACAGATAAATGCAAAGCTAGTGAGCAAGGCCACATCCAAACAGAGATGATGTGTGGTACAGGCTGAGTCCATTCATCCAGTACCTCAGAAGGTAAGAAAGCAAGCAAAAAGCAAATGCGCAAGTAGAAAACATAGATGAGCTTAATACAAAGACATGTGGGAATCAGGAAGAAAAATAGCCAAGGTAGTAAAGCATTGTTTTGTGTAATGGTTCATGTGCACTAACTGTGGTAAAGGGAATAATTATGTCACAGCTTCCAGACAAGAAAATAATGCACCATATTGAAGTAGGTAGCAAGAGGGATCAGTGGCTTGGAAGATAACATTTTGCATGTATAACATTCATGCAGTGTCCTGTTTGCAAAGCAAAGACAGCACTAGGTATAGAGAAAGAGACACACGTGCACAAAGTCCAAACAATTAAATGCATTATGAACATTAGTCCATGTACTACACCATGCAAATTTCCTCAGAATTATGCAAGAAAATAATGCAAAGCTACTGTCAGACAACCTAAATTAAATAATCATGAAACCGAAGGAAGTACACAGGTTATAATTATATACAAAACCACTAAAGAATAAATATACACACTGAAGTTTCAGAAAGTACACCATCACTGCCTTCAGTTAAAACAAGTGAGTGGGTGCTCCTAGCAATGCTAAAACAAGCAAAGTACTTCTATAAGAGATGCAGCAGATGCAAAATAAAGATGCAGCCTGGCCTGAATATGTCTCTTTCAACTTGATACAGCCATCAGAGGTGGCATGAAGCTTATTACCAATCATCCCACCTTGAAGCACTATGTGAATGAAAAGGCAATCACACAACATGATGCCAGTGAGATGGGGCTTGAAGGATCATTCCTATAAAAGGGACAGTCAGTACCTTGTGTGTGAAGGTCACTATCACCAGAGGAAAAATATACACCTGATTGAAAAGAAATGTCTTGCAGTAGCGTTTGCATGTGAAAAGTTTGGTTCAAGGACAGGAAACCATTCTAGTGGAAAGAGATCATAAATCATCAGAGAGCTGCCTTTTTTTTTAAAAAAAAAAAAAAAGTAATGACAAGGAAAAAAGACTGAGATATACATAACTGACTTCCCATCCAGTACAACCTTGCAGCATCAAAATATGGCAGCTCAACAGTAATATTAACTCTTCAGTTTGACAGACTCCGCTGAAAGTTTTATGCCCATATCAAGGGAGATGCTAGAATGAATCAAAGAAATCATGAAGAACAAAAGTTTACTCAGTCTTTCATCCAGCATCTTTTCAGGATGACACTCCTTCCCAATAATACAAGTTCCCAAGAACAGAAAGACCTTCCTTCCCTGCATACCAGAGTTATGAGGTAAGGATGCAAGGCACAATTAGATGTGGTGGTAGCTGAATCTCAGTGAGAAATTATCACTGAGAAAAGAAATTCTCTAAATATTAATTCAGACATCTTTTGTAATATGAACAATGGATGCTACACAGACCTCAGGCATGACAAAAGACACCTGAGCCCAGTGAACAGCAATAACTCATATAATGGTGTCCCGTCTAAGGAAAGACATTAGCACAATGTAGGAAGAGCCCTACAGATTGCTGGCTAAATGGCCAGACATTGTAAAATTACTCCATACTGGGCAAGCAGCAAAACCAAAACCAGAAGTCGAAAATTAGAACAAAAATACATATTTTTTACATTTCTTTGTTTAAAGGCATTGTGTTGAATGTCAGCCCTTAAAGGAGAAGGCCTAACTTCAACTACCTTTGAAGACAGAGTCAGTCATTCAAGGCAAATTACACAGCAGCAAAGCTACATCTGTTTAACAGACACTAACTTATTCGTAAACAAATTGCAGAGGACTGGGATATATTTCACAAAAAAGCAAGTAAATATATTCATGACAAACAAAGTCATAACTGGGAATGCTGAAGAGGACAAAATATGCTCTTGAGACTTGATCAGCAGACCACAAAAGAAAATGGCAAAGTTTTCTAAAATCCCATTGTACCAAGAATTTCTTCTTGTCTGAAAGGACAGATTCAGACTGTTTTTTAAAAAAAAAAGTTTAAAAAAAAAAAAATTAGGTCACTAGCAGTTCCCAACACAAATTAAACTGTGAAAGATTAACATATTCAAAATCAGATAGGTTTCCAGCCATTACAGCACCAATTTTTTTTTGCCTTTCCTTGACTTGCATTTATTATATAAATATACAGACAAATTTTAAAAGTTTAATTAAGGCAAAATGAATGATGCATTTTTTTCAGCACTGCCGTTTCAGGTGAAACAGAAGGGTAGGACAAGTTCCCAAGAGAGGGTGTTGTAGTAGGATCGTATGGCTGCATTCATGGTAGCATACAGGGATCCGTCTCCAGACAGGGCTCAATGATAGAAAAGCATAAAACCTGATAGTACATGTCTTGCCCATCGGTGTATCACCACTGTAGGCTGTGGATCACAGGTGCCATCACACCTCTCTTTGCAGCATGGGTCTCAAGTGCAGTTCCATCCTCTGCTGTTGGCAGGAGCTAGTGATAACAGCTCGCTACTGCTAGAGGAACTCCTCTTTTGCTTGAATTACATAGATGGTGCTTTGGGTGCCAGAGGTCTCACCTTCAGTCCCTGCTGACTCACATCATGTCTTTTCTTTAAGCAGCTATGGTTCATTAGTCATCAGTCTGCAGGGTTCTTCTGTTCACATCTCTGAATAACTATTAAAGCACACTAATACGGAAGATTTACAAGAAAATGGACTTCACTACCTTTGATAAAAACAGTATTAATCATGCAAAGATCTGCTCTGTGCATTTGTAAATGTTGTGGGGAAACCAAGAAGTCTGGGTGTGTCACAAGAATGTGCTTATAGCACTAGAGCTATCTAGTTTTAAATCTCATCTTCTAAGTACTAGATTAAATAAATACTGCAGCCCACAGTGGAGAAATTTAGTCTTTTCCAAAGTGCTTTTATAATATTAAAATGTCATTTGTTATGCAAGAAAACTTGAGTATGTGGAATGCCAAGTAAAGAAAAAAAAAATCACCTTGCCATACTTCCCAAATGTACCCAAACAAAACAGTTTAGGCAGAAGAATGAGTTGAAGCAGAAGTAGCTTCCAATAAGTCCTCCAGCTTCTGCATGCGGCACAGCTGCAAGAGAGGACTAGGTTTGAGAGTTTTAACATAGCAGAAGCTGCAACTCTCATGTTTCCTATCACTTTAATATTATTACAGTATTAGAGGATCCTCCTCCTTTTGAAGCAACTTGATTCTCATCCATTCAAAATTGCTTCTGCAGTGCTGGAAGAAAGAAAAGTCCAACTTCAGAAGCAATGTGGATGCTTTCATATGATTAAGACATGGTTTTCTATTTGAAAAAGTCAAACAGCTTTCTCAGCCTCTTTGGTTGCTAATTTAATCCCTCTGTTGGCAGATATTTTTGGTTAAGTTGGTGGAAGAGTTGTTCTGCTTTACAGTCAGGTGGAAAACAGTAATTCTTTGAAGACATCTCCGTCTGCAGAAAACACAGGCAAAACATTAACTTTGTCCTTGGAATCAAGATAAGGATTGGACATAGGGGGCTACTTGAGAGATATTAATTCCAATTTCAGCTACCGGAATGCTGAGAATCAGACTTGCAAAACGTTACATTCTTTTTGCATAGCAATGCACACATCTTAGTTGGCCAGGGAAAAGCAGATCCTTTCTGACCTCTGATCCAGTCTGACCTCTATGTCACACACAACTGTGTTTCACCCAAATAACCTATATCAAGCTGAAAGACTTGAGTTATACATTTTAATTCAGGAGTGAAATACTTAGCATACCGTAACTACAGAAAAGAAAAAGCCAAAGCACCAATGTTACAAAAGCCTTTGCAATGGCCAGGAACTAATGAGCAGAAGGAAGCCCAGATAGTTTTAAAAGCCAAAGCATACCTCTGCAGCACAAAGTTGAAGCACTCCCAGAGCTCCTGCCAGACTAAGGCAGAGGAAAAACCTGAATGATCACAGGCCTGCAAGCAAATCACTGCCGAGACACACAAGGGAATTCTCTGCACCAGCTTCCTGGAGATTATGCTGACCTGACCTAGTTATTATCCAGATGCCAACTACGACCTGGTTTTGATGCTCACAAGGAACTCTGCTTTCACCAAAGTTGAAATATGTAAGGGGAACGGGCAGAGTGCAGAAGAGGAATTCATTCCTGGCAGGCAATTAGCAGAAACCCTGATGCATGAAATATAATGTAACCATCATATTAATGCAGAGTTCTATGTAATAAAAGGTATCCCTAATTTCTTTCAGGGTTCACTGAAGGAAGGAAACAGGCCAAGGAACCTTTAATTCCACACCTCCAGTACATACAGATTAAAAAGCATCTCCTAAAACTGGAGCAAAGCAGGTATTTCAAGAAAAGCAGCCAATTTCTTCTTAAATACTCATGGTGATGCAAGTGCACTGTCTTCGCTAGGGCACTGTTCCAACGCTCTATCCCTTGAGTGCAGTGAAAACTAACAAGAGTCACTAATGACATGTTTGCTACAAGGCTAGGTCTGTTCTTGGTAATATTACTAGACTTATTAGCAGCATTTGTTACTGTTCAGTAGATCCTGCTGCATTGCTGACTAGCAGTGATCAGTTACGTACAGGTACTTCTTCTCTGAATTGGCTGCAGTCTTGCTTTTAGTTGGTGAAAGTGAATTCATTCTCTCACTTTGCTGAGTTTATGCACGTAGCTCACTTTTCCCCACGTTGATTTTAAGGCCTCAGGGCAGGACATATTTCTTTTATGACTTTTACTTGTTCTACATGAATTCATATGCATACTTGTAAAGTGCATCTGAGACAAATATATAAACACATTATCTAGTAAACTAGAGCACTAGCCAACTATGAGCAACCCAACTGAAAGGTGGCAGCTCTGACAAGTATCAGATATATACGACAACTTTCCCAACGTTGTGTCTCATTTAGTTTTCCATCTCTGCTTTCCTACTTTTATTCTGCCACTAAATTGCCTCACTTCAACTCCCACTCAAATCCTCTAGCTCTTTCTCCTTCTCTCTGAGACTCAACCAAAAGGCCACCTACCTAGCTCGTGTAGTGGGCTCACAGCCTTATATTGCCTTTCATGTTTCTGCTGCATCAGTTATCACTTGATCTCCGCAAGGATGAACAGTGCCAAAAGCACCAGTGTGAAGCAACTAAAGTGAGAAAATGGGACAAAAAAAAAAAAAAGACGACCAAAAAACAGAAAAAAAGAAAAAAGCATGATATAACAGCCCCTGTTTTTATGTGAAACATAAGGCAGCTAAACTCAGCACTGTGACATAAAATAGTACTGACATCTGCACTTTCAGAATGTATAGTCTAATCTCCATTGGAATCCCTAGTGCTTAATCTGTCAGTCACCACACACAGATTTAGCATTTACTGCCAGGTATTAATTCTCAACTGTTTCAAGAATAAAAATCATCAGGATTGGACAATACAGCTAAGAAAACATGGTTTTTATCAACTTTTTTCACAGAGATGTCCTACCTTGTTTTAATTAATAAAAAAGCAATCCTATGGACTAAAAATTTAATCTTACCCTAAGTATTTTGCCAGTATGACCACAGAAATATCTCTGAATCAGACTGAAATGTGAGGCTAAATTCTCATTAAGAACAAAACCAAAATAAACTTTGCACAGTGGCAGATTAGAACAAAATCTCCTATACTGTAAGTGGCAGAGGACTTTGGCAAGGAAATTTCTGGGAAGGTTTTTCACCTCTGGACCGTACTATCTTCTCTAGTTCAGAACATAATTGAATTTTTACTCCCTGGGTTCCTTTGATTACTCTGCATGTAGATCATGAGTTATAACAAGAAAGTGCGCTCCTTAGGCACGTCATGCAGGTGTCCATTCACCCCAAGCATTTGCAAAACGAAGGTTGTTTCTCTTTCCTTCCTACTGTTCTTTTCCTTTTAGAAAGTGGAAGAGTAAGTAAAATAAATGGCTGTACAAAGGAAAAAGCAGGGAAAGATTATTCCCTTTAGGAAAGACAGGAAACAGTTAATCTGAAACAAATGTAAATAATTACCTCCAGTCTCCAGTTCCTACAAGTAGGATGTAAATTGTGTACAGTTCAAAGGGTTTCTTTTCTTTACTGTTGCTAGCGTCATGCAAATATTGGGCCAGAGGCCCCATTCCTCCACCACACTAACAAAGCATCAACTATGTTAAGCACAGCTCACTGGAGCCCATGTGCAAGAACCCAAGATGAAGAGAGTAGCACTTCGGTAAAAATACTGGCAGCCCATGATTGTGTGATTAATAGTGAGAGAAATAAACTTCCAGGTCTGTCACCATATTCAGATCTCCTAACTTCCAGGATGACTTTCCTTAGTATTTTCCTGGACTATTCACAGCATATTTTGAATACGCTATACGGCCTACACTATACCGGCATTTCAGGACAAGAGTTTTGAAACTTCCATAAAGTAACTCATAAAAGTAACTTTATTTTATGGCTGCATCCTTCATTAGACAATTTAGCACTGATTGCCATTGGTCATCAAATTTCTTTCCCCTTCATTCACATTTTCAAGGCAGAGGCCACAAGGAATTACATCCCAGAATATGTCAGTTCCTTCGTTGACCAAGGCAGTCTCATATATTTTATGCTACTAAAGTCAAATCGCTTCTCTACCTTCTCATTTCAAAAGGTACAAACAGACAACAAGCATTTTCCAGCCAATTCTTGGCAGAGCACCTTTAAACACTACAAAGTCATTCTGCTTGCCAACTCATCTACCAATACTTTCTTTGGAATTAGAATGACACTCACTGCAGCAATCTTTTAAATGTAAATGTAGTCAACAGACTGCCTATATTTGCCAAACTAAGAGCTATACATTTATGAATACTTCTGTTCAAGTAAGCAGAGACTGCAAGACTAGGTGTTTATTTTATGTTATTGACAATAATGTTTCTGTCTGACGGAAGGCTAAAAACTTAAATAAAAAGCCTCCTTGAAGTGAAAGTCAGCACAATCAGATACTTAGGACTCAAGGTTTAATTCACCATATGAAGGTTAGCAAAGGAAACCATCAGAGACTACTTTGTACAATATTACTAATGCAGAAAGGCTCGCATACCAATTGCAGCAACGGATTTTTATAAAGGGTTGCTGAAACATTTAGAATGTCAACACAGGATCAATTTAACTGTCCAGCATCCAAACAAATACAAAGAGCAACCCTGAACAAGCCTGCTTGCTAACTGTGAGCTAACACAGACCCTCAGCTCTGGATCCAGTCAAACAGACCTTCATTATCACTAGAGAAATAAGAGAGTGTGTTGTAATCTTGGTACCTACTGAGGAAATATTTTCCTTGTGCTAGACTGGTATTTAAAAACAAATGCATTTTAAAAAATTATAAAATACACACGAAATGACTGTATAAGAACTACAAGCATGAGCTCAGTAAAAACTATATTTGAAAAGTTTCCTTCAAACACCCTGTGCTTTCAAATCAAATTAAAGTTATGTGTTTAATTCTGTTCTGAAAATATTCCAAAATCATTATCAACCATATGCAAGCCAGATTTTCACAAACTCAGGCCAGTGTTGTACATAACCAGTGGACTTTTGCCTGGAATAGCAAAGATAAACAACAATGCTGTGCTTCAAGATGTCCCAGGACTTAGTTACAAATTAAATAATACATCACCTTCTTCAAGGAGAAATCATGTAGCTAGAACTCCATGAAATGTTTGATCTAGCTACAGACTAACTGCAGACAGACATCTCCACAGTGTTATTGTTATTGACAAAACTTCCACAACAGGGACACAACCTAATAAACCAGAGAGATCAATTATTTCTGCACTACATTCTTTACCATCTCAGTTCTCCAAGTCCTTTAAGTAATTTCCTTAGGAGTAATTCAAAGCAATGGCAAAGAGTCCTTGGAAAAGTGTGTTTAACTTTATCAGACTTCTGGAGACTTCTGTGAGCTAAGATCTGGTATTTATCAACATATTCTGTGTAGTCTGTATAGCACATGCTTATATTAATTACCAGTTTCTTTTCTCAGCAATTCTCCTATGAAAACACTTTTCTTCTGATGACATGGGATCATTTCAGCAACCCAGGAGAACAGCATCCCCTTCTCCCTCACATCCTCCCCCCTGCTTACGTCCTCAGAAGCTGGCTCCAGCAGAAACAGCCCCAGCACAGCCCATGCATCGAGTGGTAGGAATGATAGGTCCAGATTCAACTGCTTCAGACAGCCACTGTGCCTGCATCTGTATGCGGATGCATTACCTCATTGAGAGCTCCTTCAAAAGCAAAGCACTGATAAAATACCAGCAGTATGTCATTAAATGCCTGTCTTCACAAAGGTATCTGATCCTACATACATAAAATGCTGACACTTTGCCCCAGCATGTACTGGTTACTCCAAACACTTCACTAGAAGTATGAAGATATTTGAAAGTTTTGTTTACAAATCCTTTCTTGCACAGTGGCCAATTCAGATCACGGTTCTCTTGAACATCATCTTTTATCAGTGCACTAACTTTATGCCTTTTTTTAACCAATAAAACACAGAGGCCCTCTAAACACCGTGTCTGCACTAGCTTTCACAGAAGACAGTACAGTAGACAGAATTTTCTGGTTTATTGGCAGTTGATCTGAAATTAATGTGAATTTGGCCAACATACCAATGACAGTAGAACTGCTTGGAGCAGACCACCTCCACACTTCAGATCTGATCACTGGAACATCCACCCAGCACATGCAACAAAATAGTTGGAAAGACTGGAATCAGGAAGCAAGTTGAACAACGCACATGCAATGGATTCTTGCAGACACCCTTCTGGATGGCGTGAAACTGCAGCAACACTGTTTCCAACCTTTGTAAACCCTGGAGGGAGAATCCCGTACCAAGGCATATTAATTAAAACCTTAGTTGATCCTTTCTTTAACAGAGGCATCAAATTTGCATTTCTTTAACCAGTAAGCCAAAGTGGGTATCTAGTGATCAAAGTGTTAGGTATTTGATACTCCTCAGAATTACAAGCTTAGATCCTATCAGAAATCTAGTAAGTATGCTCAACTTCTTGAAATTTACTACAAGAAATCTTTCAATAGAATCAAAAAAATAAAAAAGGGAGGGGCACCAAGAAGGTAGTTCTAGAAGATAACAAAGTATGTTTGCCAAATCTTACCCAGCTTAAACCACCATTCTACTCACATCGATATATAAGTGAATTAAATAATAGATCATCTTCCTAACAATGCCCAAGAATTATATTGATTATGCCATTTAAAGAGACCAAAAAAAAAAAAAAGCCATCTTAATTCTTACAGTGAACATAAAGAAAGAGTAATTACAGAACTACTGGATGGAAAACAATCACAGTATTTTAGTTAAAGAAGCTGAGACTAAGTAGTATAATGTACTCATCTGTGTTCTGTCATAATGAAGGCAGTAATTTGTTCCAATACCATTTAAGTATCTTAAATCATTTGGAATGCATGGTAAACTTCACAACATTGCAAACATTTAAAAAGCTATAATTTTGTTGAAAATCTGAGTTCAGGATTAATCACACCCTGTTGTTGCCACCCTAAAGTGAGACACTTCACTTTCAAAATTTCCAGAAGGGGTTCAGGGCCAGGGGAGGGGTTGCTGTTTCCTTGGAAACTAGTCTACATGTATAGTTGCAGTATTTAATATGGATTAGATGACATAGTTACTACAAAGCAAAAATAATTATTCTTCTTTAAACTGAACAAATCTAGAATAAAAAAATTTCCAATCTCTAAGAAACATAAAAGGATGCTCAATAGGAAAGATCAAACAGCAAGAGTGCACAACCAGAGCAGAAGAGAACAGTCACCAGTGCCCAGGCTGTAGAAGTAATAATGAGAATAAATTTCATGTACGTCCTCCTTCGTGATGAATGACTGCCACAAGCACAGTTCAATCTTTTATTTGTTTGTTCTCCCTACAGTCATTATTGGTAGGATCTTTTCACTTGGCATAGGTCTTGGAAACAGGCTGCATTTCAGGAGAGCAAACTCATTTAAAGGTATTTTTGTTAACAAATACATCTTTTATAAGGGCTACACACAAGATATTTACCAAGAAGCAAACTTTCAGGGAAAAAAAGGATATACAAAATATTGGTCAATCATTTTTGGTTTTAGCTTAGCTAATATTTTACATGTATTCTGGAAGTCCAAAGCCCTCTGCACTTGAGCAATCAGCTAGGCAGGATTGCTCACGTGATAACTTTCAAGTGGTTTTTAGACAGAATTTCCTAACTGAGTGGCCATAAGACCTTCCATAAGATACAGCTATAGAAGGTGTATGTTTTAACTGGATATATTTTAGTCCCCAGAAACATCTGCTCCTGACCTGGAACACACCTATGAATGCCCTTGATTTTATGATCACTAGGGGTCTCTAATGTCAGCAGAAGTATTGCAGCAGTCACTTGCCCTGCAGACATACATGCACATGGTTAAGTCTTTGAATATGCACTTAAACACAATCTCCACAAAGAAAACTAGTGGAAATCAGCTGAAACTAAAGGCTATAGCTAAAGGCAAAAAAAATTCATACAGTTTACACTGAAGTCCACCATTAAAAAAAAATTTTAAAAAAAAGCATCTCCACAGTTTTCATCATTTCACCTGCACTGTTGAATTACAGGAACCATCAAGAAGATTAGGAGAAAGAGAACATTTAAATCACTATGTTTTTTTTAAGCACTTGAAACAATTACACATCCAAAAAAAAAGATAGAAGGATAAAGTTGTTTAGGTTTTAAGTCAGAGACAGATCAAAGTCAGCCCTGGATTGAAAGTCTATTTAAATCAGTTCTTGATACAATAAATTAAATTTTCAGATACAGAATGCAAAAATCCAATAGAAAAATTGGATCCAATACAAAAACAGATCTGTTACATGAAACATTCCCTGATTACTAGGCACCTAAATAGCTGTCAACATTCCTAAGAACTCTATGTTAAAAGACGCGCTCATGACAGAACAAAACAACTACCATCAAGTTAAGTCCAAGTTATAGGCCTGAATGCAATTAGTGGCTTGTCATTCCCCTTCATTTTTTAAGACACACAGTTATTTAGTAGAAGGTGTTTGATAAGGAAATACTGAATAAGTACTACAAACAAATTGTTGGTGAGAGCTTGTTCACATTTTAAAGAGAATTTAAATTTTAATGTGGGATGGTGTTTTTTTGTTTTCACTGATCACCAAAGTACTGCATTTTAGTGCACTATATTAATAGTGCCAAATTTCAAATTCAAAACCTACCTCTCCTTATGCAAAAGACTCTATGAAAGAACAGAAGCTGTGTACCTCGGGATTTGGAAAATATTCTCAATAGTCTACGAAAATTTGAAGTTTCCTATCACAAGTAAAAAAAGAAAAACAAAACCAAACTTCAACCTTTATTTAAAAAGTGTGCTGACAGAAAAATAAATTACTAATTTAAAATTAGTTCTCTATAATCACAGGATTCACCAGTAAACAGTTAGATGTACTTTTAAAAATTGCCAGCTTTTAAGCATATTCAATACTAAAATCTAAATGTAGCCAGGTAAATGTTACAGACTTGCATAATATTAAGAAAATCTTTGGCATCATTTAAAGCCGCTGTCTGGGCGCAGGGGCACATCAGTGTGAAAACTATATTTTAAACACAATCTATATAGGGTTATTGTCCAGTTTATTTATTACTGTTACCATGATACATGGTAGCATGACGATTGTCCTAGTCACAATGGAGTTGCGACATACTACTAAAGAAAAACATAATTTATAGTAACTACACATTTCTCGTTTTTAGCACTGATCCAGGAAAAAGTCTTACTAGAGCATAATGCTTGCAAAATACAGCACTGTTGATGTCAAAATCTAATGCAAAAATTTCCAGTGATTTAAACTTAGCTCAGATGGCATTGAGTAAAGAGCTCTAAATCAACTGAACACTCCTCTTAAATATCCATCATTTAAAGAACAAGATCACAAAGAGGAGGAAAACACCCAAGATTTATCAAAGGTAAATGGGCTTCAGATAGCTTCAATACTCTTTGTGCTAGAAAGATACCACCGAGTTGGAGATGTCATATATAAAAACAGAGTTGTTATTTATAGTTGCTCCTTCTCTAAATTTAATGCTCAGCCTTCCAATGCAGAGTTGCCATTTTTCCTCTTGTATGGAGACTCGAAAGGATAAAAAATGAACCTGTACTGAAGATATGCCTTTACCAATCCTGTTCCTTTGACATGCCCATGCCCTCTACCACCAAAACAACAGCTGACATCTCCACTGCTGGAACAGTAGCTGCACTTAAACAGCAATTTATTTATTCCATGTGTAGATCATCTAATTATCCCTCAGGATAATTAGCAAAATTCAAGAGGCATTTTTAAAAATAAAGTCACAAAGACAGTAAATCTGAGCAAGACATCACTTGTTTACAATGATATAATAAATTAGTGGAAAAGACAGTATTTCTGGCAATAAATGGCAAAGCTCTTCAAAAGGACCATATAAGCTCAATTTTTCATTTCTTCCTCATTCTTAAAATATTCCCGTTTTCTGAGAACAAAATGGAGAAGGTAGAACAGAAGTTACTGGGGAGGTATATAACCCATTACAAATGTATTTGTCAGCCACATTTAAGCTTTTATTATTTACATATATGTAGATGTAAAAAGAAAAAGTCAAGTCTATGAAATTGTTCTGTCTTAGGTTTCAAAACTTCTTGAAGTATTTCCTACTAGTTTGGTTTAGCATCTTACCACACCTCTCATTGTGTATCATTCTGTAATAAAGTCGTTCTGCTGATTCAAATGTAGTAGTAGTAAAACTATGCAAGAAGTCTACTAAATTAAAGCAATTATTAAAAATAAAGGTAACTAAACCACTATAATTTATAGGTACACACTGAACACAGAGTAACTTACTATCTGCAAAAAAAACAAACCAACCAACTAATCTATCAGTCAATAGTAATCAATCAGTTTTGCTCTCTAGGGTTTTTGGTACTGTCAAAAGCATTTAGGAATAAATCCAGTGATGAAGCCAAAGGAAACCCTTCCAACTTGTCTGTTTAGTGAACACATCTCAAGTAGTAGCAACCAAAAACTTGCAGTTAGTTTATTTTGAGTTCAAAAAGCACATAAAGTAATAGTCAAACAATGGACAGAGGAAGGACAACAAACAGAACAACAATCACTCGGATGATGTTCCTTATACCCTACTGGCTCATGATGAAAAGAATAGGTTTTTCTGGCTGCTGGGAGCAGGACATGGAGAACCAGAAGGCCCCTAAATAAAGCCTAATAGAGATGGAAATTATATTTTTTGTTTGTTTGCAACTTCATGATTTCTTTCCTTGTCTCTAGTTCAAATATTTATGGGCTTCCACTTTATAAAATTGGAAGAAATTTCTAAATGAGGACATTTCAAAAATAAAAAGATTCTTGTAAAATTTGACTTTTTGTGGGTATACTTTTTAATGCCATGTTCCCTCCCACCCCCTATTTCACCATCCCACGTCCATTTGGGAAAAAACATACAAGCTCCTGAGTTATTTCACTGTCATTAAATCTGTAGTTTTCCATGAAAAGTCAGCTTTCGGCAAAAACATTCCCTAAAGGGAGCTACAGTTGCAGGGAGTTCTGGACATGCAGAGAAATCCCTGCTCTTCCAATCTTTGTCCGTAAGGGAGGTAGGTTCCTCACTGGTGCCAAGGAATACAAAATGCTTCCCCTTATGATGCCTGGAGTCGTATTTGAGGTCATGCCTCTGCTTATGCTTCTTCCTCTCTTCAGCAAACCTCCCACTGGAGTCAATTAGAATTTTGCTTGAGTAAGCACTGCAGGGTATGGCCTGTTGGCATTAAATAAGTCATCATTTTTAATTGGCATTTTAAGTTCCATCAAACTACAGACTATACCTCACACTGCCTTAGTAAATGTTTGCACAGGGTAACAATTTGGATCATGTTAATATTCACAAGTGATCCAAATATACACTGTACAAATACTGAGGTTAGGCAAGTTATTTCAGGACAAAAGATATCTAGACCTATTCTTAAATTAGTATGTATTTTTGAAAGTGATAAGACAGCCCAAAGTTATTTATTTTAGGTATTGCACATATTTCTTTTAGATCATTTGGTCCAGCGCCAGTAAGTACTGGGTATACGGAAGACATTATAAAAACTTGTTTTATCAGTAAATTCATCCTAAGCTTCTTTTTAAGTGTAACATTATTCATCTTGAAAAGGCTGTAACAGCATGCTCACCACTTTTCATGATTACACTAGCTGCTATCAGAACACCCCAAAATCTCTCATTATTGGGATTTCTTGTTGGGACTTTCTCCCCAATATCACTCCTCTTGCCCCTTCAAAAGGGGCATTAAAACAAGCTTTTGGGTTGTTGTGTTAGCTGTATTATACACTCAGGACATCTATTCTTTGAAGCAATTTGGAACTGGAATTTGTATGAACCTCAACAGATGTTGTAAAACATAACATCAGATTTATTTATTTTTTAGGATCCTAAACCACTTAGCACAATATCATTCTGGATATGTGAAGGACACACTTCACACTGATGAACGGGCTATCTCGCAATTCCTATTTACGCATGTGCTTCTGTTAGCATCTATGGAAATACATGTAGGACACTAAGTTAGTCTAACCTTCAAAACCTAGTTTTCCCCCCAATTTCTTCAAACAAAGAAACACAGAGACTTTACTGAATCTTACGACACATATTTCAGTCCAGAAAGTGGGTTTTTTTCCCTGTCCTGTTAACCCTTTTGCAAGGCCAAATCATACTTTTTAAATTCCGCCCCCCCCCCGGAAGTTCCCATTTCCTGGAGCACTGATCTACTTCAAACATTCCCATGCTCAATTCCTAATGCGTCTTCAGGATTAATGACAGCTAAAAGACAGAAAATATTGAGCTTGTGTAAGAGTAAGTCATGCTTACAGAGAATGGGTAACTAGAAATTCAAAGGAACACATGAGCTTATGTACAGTGATTATGTACAGGCAGAACAAAAAGTGAAGAGAAAACACTTTAAGAGCCAAATCAAGTGGATTGTTTCTGTAGCATCCTAGAGTTAAAAGGCAAATTACGATCAGTCCCTCAGTAAAATTGAATTTGACACCTCTTTTCTATTGAGATTAGGAATTATCATCTCGCAAACCTGCACTTTGGAGCATCAGTGTCAACCTGTCTGGAATGTAATTTAGATTTTTCAGTAACATAAAATGCCTACTCTTCTGTAGTCATTAGTGGCTGGCATAAACAGTCTGACAGTATTATAAATGAAAGGCCCGACAGTTTGCAACACTAATCCAATATTTTGCCAGCAGCTCTAGAGCTTTCTGAGAGGGGAAAAAAAAAAATGCACCTCTTTAATCAGAATCCCCTTTTTTTATTCTTGTACTGATGGTTTGCAAGTCTTTTTGTGGGACCATCCTGATTTCTGTTGAAGAGCTAGAAAACACACAGTGGAGTTAAGAAATACAAACATTTATGCGCATGTTTAATGTTCTTATCATAAAAAAGATGAGCTAATATAGATTAGCAGTTATTTCTTATAGATGAATCTAAAACTAATGAGAAAAAAAAATGTTTCTTTTGAAATGGAAAGTCTGGGATCTCTCATTCCCTCTAGTGGCCACTGGAGCTTAGACACCGGATTTAAGAATGTATGTGAACTGCATCCTTTCATTTTATATATGTAACTAGACTGAGCTCTGCCGTGATGTCGCATTCTAAGTGGAACTCCCTGAAGAAATCAATGGCAAATTCTGCTTAAAAACCGGTGGCATGTTATGGCCTATAGTTGCCTAAGGAAGATTTCTTCCCAGCAGGGACAAAAATGAAGGTCATTCTCTAGGAAGAGAGAGCACTAAGGCTCGACTTAAAGTAATTTAAAATTACATTAACGTTTTGGTTGTTTCTTATGTGTTGTGCTTGCCTGAGCCTCAGATCAGAAAATATAAAATAAAGATTTAGGAAACATGAAACAAGAGAGAACCAGTGCAATTCATGGTGAAAAGCAGTTAATGTAAAACAAATACGAAAAGGCAAGCTGCTTTTTAACAAGCTCCACTTCGATCTGACATATCAAGAAGTTGGAAAACCTTCTGTCTCCTCCTCAAAAAAAAAAAAAAGAAAAAAAAAATTTATGTTTTGTGCTTATTGCTATGTTTAAAACTTCATTGAAAAGGGAAGAACACTAGTCTAAGTAAAGTGTAGAGCAGCAACATGTGAATATAGCATCTAATTATTTAGGTTAAGCAAAGAAGATGGATAGGTACTACAGAAATTTCAACTCCGAACTCAATAATCCTCATCAAGATGAAGGGAAATTTTGAGGAGTGTAATATATGCAGAGAAGAGTAATTCAAACTATTATTGCTAGCTTCAAAGTTAACTACAAGCACTGACGGCAAAAAACCAAAACAAAATCCTGGATTTTACAGTTCCTGTTCACAGTGGATTAATGATTAAAGATAAATAACATGATTGATTTACATTGTACAAGGAGTGGCAACTATTGAAAGTATTAAGATGCTATTAAACTGACAGCAAATGGTACAAAGTTAGTTCTGATATCCCCATTTTAGAACAAATAGAAGAATTGGATTTCTATGATTGAAGCACATATAACCGATTGAGAAACTTGGGATTAGCTGGTTTGTAAAGGAAACCTAAGATTGGACTGGCAGTTTGACTAAGAGCATGAAAATAGCAAAACTGAAATATACTTCTATTAAAGATCCAAAGTTTATTTTGGAATTTAAAATGCCTCTGCTTGCCTTGCCAAAAAAAAAAAAACCCAAAAACAAAACAACAAAACAAAACAAACGAAAACCCAAACAAACAAAAAAAGGAGTAAACATCATATAGCATCTCTATACAGAAGTATCTGCAAAACTTTTGTTCTACTGCAAGACAGTAAAATATCAGTTAAAATATCATTTTCACTTCTGAGCATCACACATCAAAAAAATGGAAATGAAATGGGGAATCCAGAGAATGATCAGTAATGAGGATGATCAGACCAGAGATTTAAAAAAAACAAAATGAGGAAAGGCTAGGGTAAATACTTCGATTAATTCGAAGGAGAGATGACAAGATGATATGCTTCAAATACATAAAAGGCTACTGTTCTTCGGGCATGTTGGACAGTACAAGCAGTAAAGGGATTAAGTTTCAGCAAGACCGATAAGGACAACATTTTCAAACAGTAATGAAATACAGTCGTTTAGCCTGCAAAGTCTGCCTTATTGAAGGTGTTAAGAACTAGTTAGACAATCATCCATCCAAAAGGACCGATAGAGCCGGATCTTGCCCTAAGGCAAGATCATAGAGGTGATCACGGAGGTCCTTCCCCTCTAAGACTATGAACAAGAGAAGAACAAGAGCAGTCACTGAATCTGGAAGACAGAAGATAAGAAGCAAAACAAGTGAATTAACAGCAAATACTCTTTAACACATTAGCTTACTAGGCCACAGAACTCATTACCAGGGAAAAATAGAGGTTGAATGTTAAATACCTTACTAAAAGCAATCATTCATTTTTATAGACACTGAAAAATATCCTCAAACTTACCAGGACTGTGCAGCTATAGCACTAGTAATGTGATTATTTATGACTGTTTACGTGGTAATTTTGCAATACAAAGAATAGTTCACTCAGAAGGTAAGTGAGGATGAGACTGATTCCCTCCACAATTTCCTGTCCTAAAAGACAGGGCACCAGTCTGCATGCCCAGACATTAAAAGAAAAATATTGCCTGTCTCAATACTCACAAGAGGCCCAGAATAATAATGCATTCCAAAACTAATGCATTAACATCTGTTTTACTGTGGTTTGTACTCTGCTTAGCCGGTGCTCTCTCTTTAAAAACAGTTAGGTAAGAGGTAAGAAACTTATAGGAAAGTGTTTGTATTTCTGGAGAAGTGGAAGAACCTGCTCCCATAAGCTCCAAAATGCCAGAACCAGATTTAACACGTTTGTCTTCCCAGAAATTTGGCATTCTCTCATCAACATTTAACATTTCTTACCATGGAAACTGGATATCAGAGGGTGATGCTAATGACCTACACTGCCTTTCAGCTTCACATCATCCAGTTCGAATCGTAACCAGGCTAGTAAGCATTCAAAAATCATCAGACCTAAGTGACAACAGATGAGATGAATTCAGTAGGAAGTGGAATTTCCACCTTTCACAAATGTATCGCCATACTTTATTAGTGCATTGCAAGTTCTTCAACTACAGCCCAGATCTCCTAACCTGTTTTGAGTGTACCCAAGACAGTGTTCTCAGCTGAACACACTTCTTTAGTGTAAAAAAAAAAAAAAAAAAAAAAAAAAAAAAATTTCCCTTACATAACAACCCTCCTGCTGTAATTTTGTGTGGAGATTCTGGTTTTTCATTGTTTTTTTTTCTACATTAGCCTAAAAGCAGATGCTTTTCTCCAGATACTAGAAATGTAATAATACTTTCCCAGCACAAGGATTTGCTTTGTCAGTAAACTAAAACTAGGTCATATTTCTGACTGACACTATTCAAATATTACATCTTGCACAAGAGTGATCACCCACTATTTACATAGCTGTTCTCAAAATCTGCATGGTTATGCTGTTCATCTCTTCTCACTGAGTGGTTTTAGTGGTTAAAAGTTGTAATATGAATAGTTATTTGTATTAATCATTGTGAAAGTAAATATAGAAGGGAGACACCACTTTCTAAGGTTCTGAGACAGATAGCTTTGAAAATGGCATATTAAAATATACATGCATGTAAAAAGGCCCTGATAGAGCCTAATACTTCTTTTAAAATTCCAAGAGCGCCCTCTTGTGTGAAAACTGGCAGACATTATACTGTATGCAATGGTGAAGCACGTTAAGAAGAGGTTTTAAAGTCTGCAACAACATAATTACACTCCCTCTTATCACCTCATAACTTCCCCTATTTCTGATATGTAACTTTTTTTCTTCCAAGCTGTTTCACTGGGTTTTTATTCTCATGGACACGTGAGCAGGCAAAGTCAAAGCTAAATCAGTGAAAAATAATCTATTCCGTATCTTGTCTCATAAATACAGTTTCCTCCAGCATTTCCCTGCTCAGCTCTGCAGGAGTGATGCTTCCTCCAGGCTGCTACACTGACACATATGAGACCCTAATAAAAATAATAAGAAAATGTCAGCCAACACTTTCAAGCTGATGGGAGAAAACTGAAAAAAAAACGTAACTAGAACCGCGAGAGGTGAGTGAGCAGGGGACTCAGCTTGCTCTTAGTTGTCCATCTTCAAATCAGACAGTTTGCAATGGGAAATTTCCAGAAAATAATGGCCTATTTACAATGGAACGTCAGTAGGAAAGCATTATTTGGCACACAGGAAGATGAAAACTGAAAGCATCGCAGACACTTGCCCGGAGGTAACATATTGACTAATGCCACAGATTTCAAAAAGCCACAAATACAAGCAGCCAGAGTGAAGCCAGATTTACTAGGGAAAATGCACACATTACCTGTTAAAGCCATCATAATTACCAAGAGTAGAGCAGACTCAGAGCTACTGAGAAAGAGTGGGTAAAAGCAAATAGGGAGAGAGGCAGGTGGAAAGACCTAAACCAAAGGTAGAAAGATAAAAGAAGAAAGGGAGAGGAAAGGAGTTTACAAGTTGAATCCACATAGAACATTAAACCCTCATCACTTGTGTTACTCATTCTTTTAATTTTGTGCTTGCCTTCCCCTAGCAATTAAACTGAACGTCCTTGACAGTCTGTCTGCTGTAGCAGCACAGAACTGAAACCAGACATCAGCTTCAGCCCTTTATGGTCCCCGTAGTATTTTAATTCTCTAAATTGGAGATTTATGGAAATTCTGACATTCATCTCTCGGTTAAAATGCTAGCATGTTGCTTACAAACACAGACTTCTTCTCCTTTTAGCTAGAAGGTTGACAAGAAAGGCTTAGCTGCTTTTTAATCATTATCCTGCATATGATGGGCTGTGAATTTTATGAGCTTTATCATCTTACTGCTTAGATCTCTGAAAGCTCTGGCCACAGACATGCTTTTGCTCTCTGTATTCTTTAAGCAACAGTGGTAATAATTAGCAGCTGTGAGCAGCCTGAATATCATATGAATGGAGAAACAATTGAAAATACAGCAGAATTAGGACCCAGCAAACATCTAAGTCTTCAAAATTACAGAATCTTTAGCAACAGATGTCATTCAAAAGTTTACCTGCCACCACATCATTACATTAAATACTATTAACAGAAGGCTCTAAATTGCATCACAAGACTTCAGTTTTGATTGAAGAGACTTCATACCATTAATGACCTCTTTCCCTATGTAGACAGATAATAAGGGGACCTGAAGTCAGGTTAGTATGTTTCCAGCAGACTTATTTATTATTATTTATAAAAATATATGGTTTTTGTCTCTTCTCAGATAGCAGAAAGTAAATCTTCAAGTGGTTAGTTCTGCATATATGTTGACAAAACTAAAAAAAAACTTGATGTGATTGAGAATCTACTGTTATTAGAAATGTTACCATCCATTAAAAGTGAAAGAGGAGCGACAATCATTCCTTGTATCTTAAAGAAAATTCTTAAGTCACATGAACTAGAATGCTAAGCTGTCCTATTGAATGGTAACTATCTTTATTTCTGCCTTGTGCTTCAAGGGGCTTTCAAGGAGAAAGTTTTTAAAAAAGCAAAACTGTACATAAAACCAAATATGAAACATCAGTACTTCTAACCCTGTTTTAATTATCCTCAACAGAGTTAAATGAGCTGTCATGCTGCAGAACACTGGTAAAGGGTTAAGAAAGGCTAAAAGAAAATGCAAGTTCTGTGATTGTCGACATTCACCCTTGCAAAAAGGCAATGAAACCACACCAGGAAACTAAATTACTGCACAGACACCCTTTCATGCAAGAGGCTAACCATGAAAATTAGATGGAAGACAACTACAGCTGAGTATGGGCTCTTCTACATCAGAATGAACATGCAGAATAATGATCAGCTATAGCCAACAGCGTACACTGACTGGATCTAATGAAAAATAATGCACAACTTCCCCAGAATATGTTATGATATGGGCATGTCTGTCACCAGTGGGATTCCCAGAAAGAAAATACTACATGTAAACACCAAGGTGTGTTAAGAGCTATTTATAGCAAAAGGTGTTATCTATTTTATAAGTGTTTCCATATGCCAGACCCACTCAGTGCCTTTCCAGAGTCCTACTTTAATAACATGAAATTTCATTAAATCTTCCGATAACTGCTGGCACTGCTGGCCATAAGCCAAGGCACTAAAACATTCCTCTCATCCTGCAACGGAATGAATCCTAATGGAGCATGTGTGCAATTGTTAATCCATCAACAGTCTTTTCTCTGTACCCACATCCTCAGCATTGTAAGTAAGCCAGAAGTGGGCTGGGATCAGTCAAAATATTTACCTACCTTTCTCTCATACACATATCCTTCCTCCTTTACTACATGCTTCTCTTCCAGACCATGGTAATATTTACATTTAGTGTTCCCTATGTGAACACTGAGAGGCAGATAACAGCATATGTAAATTATTTCTGACAGAAACAGTGAAACTTCATTTTTTATTAGTGAATTTATCATCTTGCTTTTTTCCAGAAGCCAGAAATTGAAGCCATTTACCAAACTGTAAATCATGTCCTCAGAACTTTTAAATTTTATTTGCAGAGGTATTTAGTGACCTGAGAGCCATAGCAGTATTTTAATATACCTCTGGAAATGGCTTCCTGCTTTTGCTTACAGCTTGAGACAAACGACAAAAAACAGAAAAAAGAAAAAAAGAAAAACAAAAAAAGAAAAACACACTAAAAAAAAAAGGCAAAAAATAAAGAAATGCAATGGTTTCCCACATATGGTAGTTTGTGACTGTTAGTTTCAGCTTCTGAGTGTTCCCATTCCCCTCACAGCTTCAGAAGTAGGAAGGGGGGGAGAACGGGAGGGGAAAAAAACCAAACCAAACCAAAAAAACCTCTTCACCACACAGCACTTCTGGGATATCTTCAAATCCACAATAACATTCCTCCAGGACTTCGGGGATTGACAGACAGCACACTGCAAGCAGCACCCACCACTTTTTCCTCTAACATTTTTAAAGCCCAGAAGCGCAACTGTTACCCATTATCATCCCAATTACCTAAAGAACAATTTCCCTGGCCTCGGGTCTCCTGCAGCACAAGGCACAGAGCTGTCACATCTCTTGTAGGTTTGCTGCCTCAGCAAATTCAATTTACACTTTTATTTGTTTATTTTCTAAGCGAAATCCAAGCTGGATCACTTCCCCAGGAAGGAAAATTGATGTTAAAAAGCACCTGAATTTGTCTCTCCTGACAATACTCTAAATAAGGAGTTAAGAAATAATTTTCCCTTTATAAAAAGGAGGGAATTTAAGGCTTTAGAAGACAGCAGCTTAGATCATCCCATCAATCAATCCCAACCAGCAAAATCTAGGTCAGTGAAACTGAATGGAAGTCAGAAGGCCCCAAAGAACAAAACATTCAATTGTTAAGAATCACGGAAGAAGCTTAAGATCTGGTTAGGACAAAGGTCGTATTAAAGCTGCCAAGTGGAAATACAAAAGTTATCTGGAAAATAACCTCCTTCCAAATCCTACATGCAACAAACTACTTAGAGAGTTTGTCTTGAAAAAACAAAAATGAGGCTTTGCAGGGGGGAAAAAAAAAATAAATGCAGCCATCTTGGACCTATAAGTAAGTATTTATTGCAGTGATCACAGGCTTCATCTGACATCATCTCAAGATTAATAGAATTAGATGCAGTATTTAACAGCGTTGTGAAATTTCTACTATGACAGAAAATACCTGCTGTTACAAACAGGTCTCTCTTGGTCTTACAAATGGCTAGAAGCAACATAAGACTTACAAGTGAAGACACATTACAGTAAATGAAAGTAATATGCATTACTTCATTTTCCTTCCTGTTGCAGCAGCAACATAAAACCTTCCAATTCTGTTTCACATAAGGATTACAGATCGCTCTGTGGAACTGCTCCGAACAGTCTCTGTTCAACTTCTCTGAACACAAAGCTCCAGCTGACCTACAAATCCACATGGATATTGCGTATCTCACACTGATCACAACTTCAGAAATCAGAGCTGCTAATACAACTGTTGACAGAACATTAGCTACTGGAATTTTGTTAGTGCTCTGAGTACCTTTAAGGATTCCCTGTCCTGGAAGGTGAACTTAATGAGGTAATTGAAAATCCCAATTATTTAGTAATGTCCTAACTGGTCCCTACAGCCCTTTAGCAATTCTTAAGCAGGATATGGAAACAATGCCACACCCACCACTCCCCCATCCTGTAATTAAACCTACAAGTTACAGTTAACTGCTTATGTGTGCTTTGGGGGGTGGGGGGGACACCCACCTACAGCTATCTAAGTTTTTCTGTTGGAAAAATGATACCTCAAAAAGAACCCCCTGCAACAGGACCAAAGAAAAGCCCTGAACCCCAAGCATAATAGGTACAAAGGTTCCTGGATTGTCAGCATGGAGTTTGTTCTGCTTACCATGTGAAGGCAAAACAATAAAGCCTGTTGTGCTCCTTGTGTTTCTTTATAGTACAAAACAGAATCCTGCTGACCAATCCTCATTAGAAGACCTGCAACACCTCCAGAACTCCTCCAAAAGGGATCTGCATTGCAAGGACAGGTTAAAGGGCAACTTTTCTTGAACCCTCATTTTACATGGCACGGAGAAAAGCTTTGAAGTAGGCAAGAAGTGAGAAATCTAAGTCACACCTTGCAATGAAAATTAGATATTTAAGTGATAGAAAGACTTTGATGTGTTCCATACTATTTTAAACCATACTGTTCTGTATGGACTCCTGTGAAAAAGATCTTCAGCCTGCTCACAAGCAAGATGGAAAGAAGCTATTACTTTGCATTGATCTTGTGCTATTCTCTCAAAACTTCTCAGACATTTGTTTGGGGTTTGGGTTTTTGGTTTTGTTGGGGGGGGGTGTGTATGTTGTTTTTGTGGTTTGGGGTTTTTTTTTCAGCTCAGCATTGTTCTCCGGTAAGGACAGAAGATAAAAATTTTGAGACCAAGAAAGGTCAAGTCACTTGACCCCATCCACAGAGACGGGAATAGAGGATGCCTCTCTTTGGTCTAGAGCTATATTTTAATAAACCTAAACTTACAATGGCATTAAAATAAATGCACAGCTATACAGTGTTATCAAACTGGAATGGAGAACATTTGTTGTCAACAAGGGAGCTTCAAAAAGTATATAGACTGATCTGGTCAGTTAACTACAGGCCTTCTGCATTATTTCAAAGACACTTGCATCATCCTTCTTTCTGGACTGTATTTCTCATCAACAAAACTCTTCTGCCAAGGACGTGATCCAATACTAGCGGGTATAGTGCTAAAGATTGATTTCACAGCAGAAGAGTTTAATTTTCCTTATATGCCCAATAATGTCTATGTGCTGTCTGGAAAGCTTAAGGTTTTGGAACACTTAGAAAAAGATCAGAAAGTCAGACTTTAAGGGGTGAGAAAATAGAAATATATTTTCTAGACAACAGGAGGCTATGAACCACTGCTCACAAGCAACAGATATTGATGTTTATCTCTTTATTTATTATGTCCAGCACTGAAGCATCTAAACCGTTAGACGCCACAATTTTGTCTTCCCAACCAAAATGGGACTTGAAGAGACAGCCTGACAGTTGCAGACACTACTTGCAAAAGAGTTCAACAGAATAGTATCTTTTAAAGTATTCACTAATACTTAAATGTAATATACTGCCTTTGTGGTGCTCTACTACTTACTACAAGGTCTTCTTAATGCAGGCACGCATGTGAAAAGTTTAACATCAGCATTATCAAAAATACCAACATTTAAAAATACACAAAAAAAATTAGCAATAGCAAAATTACTTAAGGAATGCTCTTACATGTTTATGCTGGCTGGTTGATTCTCGTGGTAAAAGAGAATGTTATTCTTTAAACAGTATTTTAATTTCTTAAAAAGCGAGAAAAATGAATACAAGCACGTTGGCTCACATTTGGGAAAACAACCTGAATAAGGATTAAAATGCAGGAATTCCCATCTCCCAGCCTAATGCTCAGGTAATCAGAATACGGCTTACTAACACAGCAACAAAGAAACTTCACATCTCTAATGGCCACGTTTGTGGCTTTAAAGAGCGACAACCTCTTTAAACATAACAGATCTATATAACATCTAGAGATGTTATCCAGATGAGTGCCATATTTAATCATACAGAACGCTACAGTACTGTTTTCCACTCTCAAAGTTTCCAAACTACTATGTCTTTTACCAAAAGAGGAGCTTCACTTCATCTAATGGTAGGCTTCTCTAGACTGCACTGACAGACTATGCTGAATATCTTCCTTCCCCAAGTAGCTGGGGAAATAGTATTTGGAGTGGTATGGAGAGGCTAAGGAGGGATAACCTTTTATTGTCCCTTTCAAGAAAAGAAATAGGGGGCATCAAGTGAAGTTAGAAGCGTGTGGCTTATTTAAGCTGTGGCACTTCTTGCCACAGTACACAATAAAACTATGTGGGTTCACAAGAAGACAGTGCAAGTTTATGAAAGAAGTTTGTTAAGGGTTATGGAGTAAACAGAAACCACTGCTGGCTCAGGAGGCCTCCCCTCCCAAATTGTTGGGAGCTGGGAGAGAGAGCAGGGGAAGCATTGTCTGATGCTTGCGCTGGTCTTTTACTTCTGCCAAGGAGGCCTTTGATCTCACCTTTCACAGCCAGTCTCACATGTGCATTAGTATAATTTACATCCTTATTATTAAATGATATTCAAAAGTCCTCATGAGGATCGGAGCATCACGCTGGATAAGCACAGGACTAGAACTGCTTACGACATGAAAGGGATCAATACCTTGCTGGTAGCCCTAAAGCACCTGCACAGAAGTGGGAATGGGAAGGCTCAGATCTCCACATCTCACTGCTCAGAGCACCCCACACAGCAGCTGTAAAATGCTCCGTCATATTTACAAGTACCTGTTTAAACTATCTCCTTCAAAATAAACACCACTTCAGGTAAGGTACTTGAAAAGCATCTCAGAGGCCTTGGGATCCTTATAAAATAACACACAGACTCCTATGACCTAAATTCTCACTGATATCAAAGAAACAGAAATCAGGCACCAAGTATAGTTCTTATTGTGTGCCCAAATGCTTAAACTGCTTTTCAAAAACAAGACTGAGTCCCAGCAATCCTGCAAGATTTTTTTAGATCCCAAGCATGACAAGCTTTTGAAATGTCACCCTTTCGGCCAACATGACGCCACCTCCAGTATTTTATGCCTAGCCTTATCAATCCTGGCAGGGACCCGGCTTCACAGCTTGAAAATCTGTGCAGAGACAAACATCTGGCAGCAATCAGGATGCGGCTCCTCTTCAGCTGCCTGATTAACAGCACACACTATGTTTGGATAGCCACTATCTCAGACACCTCCTTATGCCTCTAACCAGACTCCCTGGGGGAAGACAGTAGCAAACCACAAAAAACATATCCATAGAGCAGTCTCTGGAACTGATGAGTCTTTTCGGTCAATATTCTTCATTTGTAAGATTCGGGCCTGGATTCCAGTTCTTCTGACAGCAACAGATGCATGGCTGGGAGAAGCAGGTTCACAAAGAAGGAAGAAAACCAAATCTGTTCCCCCCACTCTCCCCGCATCCATTGCGACTCCTTCCATCCATTATCCGGTATCAAGACTCTATGGCAAAAGTAGCTGATAGATGTCTGGAGGGGAAAAAAAAACAACAAACAACAAAAACCAGAGACTGCAGTTGCTATGAGATGTGTCCTACGTAACCCAAAAGGACTGACACCACTGCCAGCCATCTTCTGTGCCATTCCATAGCAGAAGGGAAGCTGTTGTGACACAGTTACACATCTACTAGAAACTGGACAGATGGGAACAACGCAGACTTTATCATTATATTGTATGGAATGGGACCCAAGAGCTTTCACGTGATGGATGTCACCATGCTCCTGCATGGTCTCTATCATCAGGAATCGAAGAGTCTTTTCTCGAAGAGATCACAAATCTGGTTAATTCCCACATTGTAAAAAAGCAGGATTTACAGGGCGGGGCTTGGGGGGGGTTAGTTGGGATGTGCAGTTTTTTGCTTGTTTGTCTGGTTTTAATAGAAACATGGTGAGCGATAGACAAACCAGATCCAGGGAAAAGAGCAAGGTGGCTGAAAAATCAAATTGAAAGTGAGTACAGCTGCAAGAGAGATAGGTCTGTAGCAAACAGGAACCTTATTGTAACATCTGTCATACCACACAGTCATAAAAAATGGAGAAAGCAAGGCAGGAGCATAAAAGAAGGATCAGAGGCTTCCAAGATGGATGCAGAGAAATTAATCTAATGCACAAGGCTATGTCTAACCTAAAGCATCCCAAATAACATCAATACATTGTGAAGAATGGTGCACGCACAGTAGTGTTGACACTGCTGATAACACAAGCTGACAAATCTCCTAATATATTAGGCACAAATATTTTTTAATGCAATATCAGACATGCATGACTTCTTATCCCATTGATTTCATTCCCTTTTCTGCTAGCAAAAGGATTGAGTTAAGATCCAGTCCAGTCCATGAGCTTCTTTCCGTTAACTTTTGTGAGCTCTGGCTCAAGCGCACACTTATCATGGCCAATGCACGGTTTACAATATTTGTCTTGTCACTGTCCAAAGAGAAAATTATTTCAGTGCATGCAAAGCATATCTAGGTGCTAAATCAGAGAGAAAGCAGATTTTGCTAACAGCAGTAGAAAATAGCTGGGAGGAGAAGAGACAGAATTAATTTTGAACCTTAACAAGACAAATTGCTGGGCTATTTCCAGTAATTGACATGTTGGAATATAATAAGGGGTCCTAAAGACTCTGAATTCACCCAAATCACCTACACAGCCTTTATGTTCCAGCAGGGAGGGGCAGGGGGAAGGGAGTCAGGACAGAACAAGCCAACCTTGCATATGCATAACTAGACTTGGTATCAGACTCTCTAAGTCTGGACATTTGGGTTTAGTGTACCAGGAACAGGATGTCATGGATTAATTCAAATTATGACTAATACAAATGACAACAGCTCTAATTCCCGTGTGTACTTACAGAGCCACAAAGAGAGCAGGTATCATACAGCAGCTAAACTAGAATTCAGAGATCTGTGCAAGAGAGAGTATTTCTCCCGATCCAACCTGATCTCCTTCTATGACCAGGTGACCCTCCTAGCGGATGAGGGAAAGGCTGTGGATGTGGTCTACCTGCACTTCAGTAAAGCCTTTGACACCATTTCCCATGGCATTCTCCTAGAGAAGCTGGCGGCTCACAACTTAGCTACACTCTTCGCTGGGTAAAAAACTGGCTGGACGGCCAAGCCCAGAGAGTTGTGGTCAATGGAGTTAAACCCAGTTGGCGACTGGCCACGAGCGGTGTTCCCCAGGGCTCAGTTTTGGGGCCGGTCCTGTTCGATATCTTTATCAATGATCTGGATGAGGGGATTGAGTGCACCCTCAGTAAGTTTGCAGACGACACCAAGCTGGGCGGGAGTGTTGATCTGCTGGAGGGTAGGAAGGCTCTGCAGAGGGACCTGGACAGGCTGGATCGATGGGCCGAGGCCAACTGTATGAGGTTCAACAAGGCCAAGTGCCGGGTCCTGCACTTGGGTCACAACAACCCCATGCAATGCTACAGGCTTGGGGAAGAGTGGTTGGAAAGCTGCCCAGAGGAAAAGGACCTGGGGGTGCTGGTTGACAGCCGGCTGAACATGAGCCAGCAGTGTGCCCAGGTAGCCAAGAAGGCCAACGGCATCCTGGCCTGTATCAGAAATAGTGTGGCCAGCTGGAGCAGGGAGGTGATCGTGCCCCTGTACTCGGCACTGGTGAGGCCGTACCTCGAATACTCTGTGCCGTTTTGGGCCCCTCACTACAAGAAGGACATTGAGGTGCTGGAGCGTGTCCGGAGAAGGGCAACGAAGCTGGTGAAGGGCCTGGAGCACAAGTCTTAGGAGGAGCGGCTGAGGGAACTGGGACTGTTTAGCCTGGAGAAGAGGAGGCTGAGGGGGGACCTCATGGCGCTCTACAACTACCTGAAAAGAGGTTGTAGTGAGGTGGGTGCTGGTCTCTTCTCCCAAGTAACTGGCGATAGGATGAGAGGAAATGGCCTCAAGTTGCGCCAAGGGAGGTTTAGATTGGACATTAGGAAAAATTTCTTTACTGAAAGAGTGGTCAGGCCTTGGAACAGGCTGCCCAGGGAAGTGGTTGAGTCACCATCCCTGGAAGTATTTAAAAGACGTATAGATGTGTCGCTTAGGGACATGGTTTAGTGGGCATGGTGGTGTTGGGTTGACGGTTGGACTGGATGATCTTGGAGGTCTTTTCCAACCTTAATGATTCTATGATTCCTCCATGCTTGAGCTAACTCATTAACTTAGAAGAGGAATCCAGTCTTTTACAATATTATTGTTCTTAAAGCACTTTTCTGTACGTAGATTTCAGGACATCACAGTCTAGAGTCATTAGTTTAACAAAGGGTGCAGAAAATTTGTACTAGCAACACTGTACAGCAATAGCTTACTTGTGGGAAATGCAACAAGAAGGAAAATTAAAAGGAGAGCAAAAGCTACTGAACAAGCTCCTACAAACACACAGTGATTAGTTGATGCAATTATGAGGGGGTTGGTTGGTTTGGTTTTGGAGCTTTTTAAGAAACCACAGGATGGAGGCAAAAATTTCTAAGACCTCATTATTCAGCTTAAATTTATGGATTATAAACCACTTTTTGAGCACCAAATGGTGTTCAGAAATGGATTCCTCTTGCCCACCTGTGCTTTGTATTCTAACATAAACCTACCAATACAAGCATCTTCACTTTTGTATGGTTGACTGTGAAGGAGTGAGCAACCTCCTGCTCTTCCATACTCTTTCTCAGTAATGATAATGGTGCAACACATGATGCTTCCAACACTATCACTGCCTGCTGCCTCCCCCTTCTTCCAAAGCACAGCTAAAGAGAAAATGTTTTTGATGTTTACTCTTATTTCTTCCGTGATGCACACAGTATAGTATCTTACACTTCCAATTTTGTATGCTCTCTCCAGATATAGTCCTTGAGAAAATATTTTGAAATTTATGTTTCCATACTACAATTCTGAATGAATTTTCATCATATTTTGTTGTTTTTTTTTAAAAAAAACCCACACAAACAACAACAAAACCCCCCAAAACAAACAACAACAAAAAAAACAACCAGGGGGGCAATCCACATGCAGCTGCACATTCTGAAGGTACTTTCAGCTAAGCTTTCCAATTATATTATTTATTTATATGTGTGCTATACCACTGTTTTGCAGAACAACAATCAAAATAGAAGTGTGATTTTTTTTTTTTTCCTATTTTATAGGCTGCTTAAAAATGTCCATACTTGGCTCTGTAGTCCCTTATCCTTGCCTCAGTCAAAGCCTTTTGGTGGGTTTTATGAGGTCCACAAAAATGCTTTTTGCATCCACAGTATGCTTAAAAGCTCTTTTTTCAGATACCAGCCCCACATACAAAATCCCATTCACGGAGCTTTAATCAGACCCAGTTAGCCTCCACAGTGAGATAAGGAAACACTGGCACAGTGATGAGACCAACAGGCTGAGAACCAAAATAGTTTGAGGGTCAGCCAAGGAAAGTAAAAATTTAACATGTTAATTCATGATGCTGCTGGAAGAGTAAACGAAAAACCATGAGTGCTAGAAAGGAATAAGGACCTTGGCCCAAAGCAGTCACCAGGCAGCTCCCAGTCCCATTTTCTCCTTGTGTTTCTGACTGTCTGTAGGTAGTTTCTCTGCTCCAGGTTCTTGGTTCCTTCATCAGTGTAACTCTGCCAGACAAACTAGCTTTCAGATATTCACAGCCCAGCTATCAGCAATATTAGCAACAACTATGAAGATGAACTTCAATGTAGGAATATGCCCTATTTATTCTTTCTCTAACTAAAGATTGCTCCAGCCACTAAAGCAGAAAAACTGTTTTCTTTGCTAACAGGCATGCTATACAAGAAAAGAAGAAGAAACGATCCTCAGAGAAAGGTAACAACCCACCTCCAAACCACAATCTTAAAAAATATCAAGCACCCATCTTAGGCTGGAATATAAGGCAGGATAACTTTCAAAATGTCATAGTGCCACATGCATTGTTTTCCTAGATGCATGGTTCCTAATTAAGTAGGTTTTACAGTCATCTTTTCCACATGCAATGTTGAATTCATTGTTGCTACCTAAGAAAACAATACTATAGTATATGGGACAAATCCCCACAAACTGCTTTTATCAGTAAGTGTGAACTACAGAAAGCACCATATGCTACAGACTGAATGTAATGTTTTAAAAGTCGTCTCCAATGACTTCTAAGGAGCTATGCATAAATAAACATTTTCTGATGATGTTTCAGTAACTTATAAACACTGCTCAAACAATTTACAAAGTGTTAGCAATACCAAGCCCTACTGGCAATGCATTCATTTTAAGAGACAGAGCATAGCTTACTAAACTGGTTTACATATGTTCAATAAATCATTTATAATGAACTGTGAAACCCTTAGAAAAAATAAATACAATAAATTAAATTCATTTCGTAAATGCAGCTATTGACTAGCTATTTAATAAAGCACTCATAACAGACCATATGAAGCATCTGTCTATAGCACCACACGCTTACTAAACTATTCACCACTGAAATAGGCAACCTTTAATAAAAAACCACTAAATTTAATTCTAAAGATTATTGACCTGCTCTAGTTGTTAAATATGTCATTCATAACACATTTAATGAAACATTCATTCCGAGTTATGCAGCCCTCAAAACGAACACATTTTCACAGCTGTTGAAATAGTACCAGTCTTCTATGCAGTAACTACTTCATAGATTATGATGAATGTATTACCAATTTATAGGCTATCCTGAGTTAAGACAGAGAACATTACAGACAACATGCATTTGGGTATCTAGCAGAACTGAACAGCAGAGGCAAAGAAACACCACATGAGCACCACGCCCTCAGGACTTCCAGAGTAAAATCGCGGCTTGCTTCGGTCCTGGAAGGATCCTCTAAAACATGGGGCTGGTTCTTACATGTCTTTGAACTTTTGCAACTACCTTAAGACGTGCTAGTTTCATTTGCAGATTTTCAAAGCTTACCTTCTGTTTCTACAAGTATTTATGCCTTAGCAGTGAGTGTTTTGAACTCAGTGTGAGAAAGGGAGTTGGTGCAGTACCTTTAAATAGGACACTTACATTACAGTTAAAAGGTCAAGATTCCAGCACTTTCAAGCAGCTTAAAAAGTTAAGCAGGAAAACCACTTTTCTCCATCAAGCAAGGCAGAATTAAACACCTTTTTCCTGTTTTGTAAAATTATGATTTGCAGGTAATAATTTGACTCTTCAAATGTCATTCATGTCCCAAAATAAAAGATGCAGGTGCAACCTCTGCTACATTTCCTGACTACTGACCACCACCCACCTTGGCCTTGGGAAATAGCTTTGTCACTACATCTGATTTCAATTAAGCTATGCTTTTTTCTTGGAAATGCTGTGCAGAGCATTAGCTTGTTACTTTGCAGCTTCAATAACGGCAGAGGCGCTGCGGAATTGAATTCTGTCCTTTCTTACTCCAGTGAACCTTTGCTGATGTTAATGAAGTTGTGCCACTTTACCCAGAAATCTGGTTATTGGTAGCAGATAAAATACGTAAAGCAACAAAGTTTATCTTCTACATTTTTAAGGAGCTTTGTGCTGCATCATTTATACCATGGAAATGTGTTCTGGCTTATAGAAACACCCAAGCCTGTTTGCAACACCTCTGCAGGGTGACTCAGTACTGCTCAAAATACCTGCCCTATTTATTTCTCTGCCCCAGCACCATTCTCTCCCTATTCTTTTCCTATTTCAAAAAATTTTTTTCACTCTGTCTTCTGGAGAACACAGTTTACTTCAAAAGCAACACAACAACATAAAATGGCTTCAAACTCCTGTATGGCTAGTAAAATGGTTAAGGCAAACCAAATTCCCTACACCAGGACCACCAGTAGTCTCATCACTGAAACTAAAGAATCCTTCATATATCTGCCCTGGAAAGTCATCGCTACAGTAGGACAATCCTGATGATTCAACAATTTTGAATAAGAGTTATCAGAGCAGCAATTTTTTAAACTTTTTTTTTTTTTAAACTTGTAACACTGCTCTGTTATGATACTCTTGTAAAAAGCAGTGCTTAAGAAAGAAGATCCTTTCTTCTGGGCAGTATAGGTCAAGCCTCACAGAAAGCAGACTAATTAATCCCATTTGAGTACAGTCAGAGCTGACGTCGCACAAGTTGCATAGAAATATGCAAAAGCCTAAACAAGAAAAATTCAAATTAATAGAATAAACTGACTTCAAATTCTTGTGGCTGATCAGAAGTTTCTGTTGTTGTTAAATCATTTGCAGTGAAAAAACACCTTGTTCCATTAGAAAAAAAAGTAAATAAATATCTGCAGCCTCCTATTCTCCTAGATTTTAAATTTAACTAGATGGCTCAGAAAGCATCAGATTATTCAAAAAGATCCTTCTGAGATACTGTCCTTGACAGCCAAGTTAGGCTTGCACCTTAATACAACCACTTGGCAAATGACACCAAACTGTTGTTTTGCTTAAATAAAAACCAAAGAAGAGACAATAAACTGGATTAAAGACAGGACATTATTCTGACTTATGTCCAGTCTCTGCTGATTATTTTGTCAGACTTTTTTTTTTTTTTGTGATTATCCCTTAAAATTCAGAGGGTGCTGAAAGAGACAACAGTATTGTTCAATCCAGATGTAAGTTAATAAAGGCTACAGAGCTGTTTCAGTTGTCCTTTAGTTTATACCCTTTACTAAAAGGAGATATTAAAAGATTCTGGAGAGAGGAAAAATAGCATCAAAATCTCTGGCTATAGCTCCAGAGGAGAAAACCCAACAGGGAGTTTTGCCTTAGGGCAGGGCAGAAAAAATTCTGATCCGCTAAGCACAGTTAACAGCAACTAAACCAACAAACTGACAGAAAGGACTGTTTACTTACAGCTTCTGTAAGTTGGAACGGACACCTTTCAGTTGAAAAAGATGGAATTTTTTTTTTCTTTTTGAATATGGAGGTCTGAACTGCTGAAAATGAAGCTTTATTCTGTCATGTGTAGTAACCCACTTATGGCCTCCAGTCTACCAAACTCAGACAATATTAAAAATATTGTGTCCATATCATACAATGTCTAAGAAAGAAAATTTAGGAACTGGGAAAAGTATTGAAAAGCCAGAAACTACATCCAGAAAGACAGAGGGTATGAGATACAAAGTCAGTAGTTACATTTGCCCTTATCTTCTGTCCACCTGAACGTGGACATGCATGCAAACACATTCTAGGCCAGTCTTGCAAACAGCAATCTATTTAAAATTGTGCATATTTGCCAGTGCTAGTGGGCCTGCAATAATATTCCCTGTAATAAAATCAATTCTGGGGCTGTGGGATGCTTGCAATAAACTCTAGAACTTGTGTGTTTGTTTTCCATCTTTGTACCAAAGCAAAAATATGTAATTTACTTCAGGAGTCAGAGGATCCAAAGCATCCGACATCCACCGTTTACACAGTTTGGTTAAGAACGTGAACTGCGTTTAGCCTTGAATCCAAAAAGATGAAACATGGCAGCATATTAGACGTAGGATGGTCATTTGAACCTTTCCAGATGACAAATAGGTATCGCTAGCAGGAGGGCCAAAACCACACTGAAGTAAAGAATTGTGACCATAATGTTAGAGTGAATTCACTTTATAGGCACCAATGGATTGATCTTTGTTTCCTACAAACATTCTAGAATAACTTTACTAGCAAGCATTTTAGCAAACAGTTGATTTTAAGCTATGGTGAACAAGTGGCAAACAGAAAACAAAGAAAAAAAAAAGTTTGACAATACATTTGTATCATAATCCTCAAGAAAAATGTAAGATGAGAACAAAGCAAAGCACTTCTCTAACTCCTCTGAAACCTGTAAGCCTAGGTTTGGGCATATCTAGCAGATATTGTCAATGAACAACATCGTACATTCTGCCATTCCATTAAAAATAAGGTTGTGAAATGCGAATGGCACAATCTTACCACACACAGTTTGGGTGACAGAAGTCAAAGTTTACTGTGCCTGCACTACAACCCTTGAGAAAGAAGGAAAGGTGTGGATTTCAGCAGAAACAGACAGCTGGAATAAATCACTTCTGTTCATCATACTTAGCTCTATTAAAGGCATATGTATCAAACATTGCTTCACTTATCCTTGATACCGAAAAAAACCCGTAGAATTTTCATACCGGTAGTAAGCTATAAACCTCATTCCAGGTAGTTTCTCTTGTATAATTACATAAAGCTTACTTTCTTGGTGAAAAAGTTAATAACCCTGAATATAGGTTCTAAATAGGGCCTTTGGGAAAAACAGGGCAAGATGAGTCAGTGAACTGTAGAAAGAAGAGCTGAAAAGAGATGAACCGAGCTTGCACTCACTCTCCCACAAACCATCAAATTACTAGAGGCTTATCGGTTCAGCTAGATTTTCCTGTCTAGTTGAACACAGGCAGAAAAAGAAGAGTTACACTCCACCACTTCAGAAAATTCTCAACTGAGTGCATTATGCATGAACAAATTAAATTTAGGCTCTGGGACAAAAAAAAAAAACAAAACCTGCCACATTAAAGTTTGCTGCCAAATACAGTCCTTCAAGCTTTCTTAGGAATATTGCAAACTGTAGTTCCTTTCAAGAGAAGCCTGCACTTAATTGCAGAGACCTTAACAAAGGATCAAGAATGCTACATTCAGGATAACCAGTCAGTAATTTATTCATGCCCTAAGCCAGTCGGTAAAGGGTTCCTCTACTTCAGGACTGAAGGCCCTCCATTTCCAGCTCTTCAATCTACCCCTTTACATGTAAAATAATTAAACTTCCAGTGTTTTTACCTTCTGGAGGTAACACTCAGCAAGATTAAAGAGAGAACCAAAAATGCTTGACCTGCCCATAGGTGAGGATGATTCTGTTAACACCGCTATTAGACACATTTCAATAAACCTGCTACATATGGTGTACTACAATTAACGTTATAAATAGCAGCAGCAGCATTGTAGAAATCATAAAATCACAGAATAATTAAGACTGGGAGACCTCTAGAGATCACCTAGTCAAACCTCCTGCCTAAAGTAGGCCTAATTTCAAAGTCACATCAGGTTGCTCAGGGCCTTGTTTTGTTGAGTTTTGAATATTGCCAACGCTGTATATGCCAAGCCCCTGTGCCAGTATTATTCTAGTCTTAGCGTAAATTTTTTCTCCTTATATTTAATTGGAATTTCCCTTGCAACTTGTGGCTGCTGACTCTTTCCACTATGCTCCTCTGAGAAAAACCTATCTCCATCTTCTCTAACCCTTCTGGAGGTAGAAGACTGCTAGTAGCTACTCCCTAGGTCTTTGCTTTTCCAGGCTAAGCAAGGCCAGCTCCCTCAGACTCTCCTCATAAGATTTTTCTAACAAGTAGGACATTAGTGGGTGGTTATCTACCTCCCACTATTCTTTGCAAAGGAGAAACCTTAGACTTTGGGATTTTTAACTTTTAATTTTAGTTCCTATAGAAAGCAAGCACGCACACACCAACTTCCCATACACACATAGACATACTTGCTATTTGTTTCAGGGGATGAGGACAGGGGACAAACTTGCCTAGCAGTTGATCCAATAAATCCTTTCCATCTGCTTTGTCACACTTCAGAATTACTCTTGGCCTGTGGCAGGAAAAGAACAGGGACAAGCCCTGATCTCCACTGGGTGCCTACATTTACCAGGGAAGAGACAAGCTTTAAAAATCCATACAGTAGTTAAAGACCTCTCTTTTGAAGAGAGGCCTTAATTAAGCCAGATGACAGGCTGTCATTACAAGAAATGCCTTCAGGCTCCTCACTCATTCAGCCAGCCCAGGTGCAATCCATTGTTGGCTTTCAGAGAGGCAGCAATACCCCCATGGTCCTGCTCCCATGGCAAAGGAGCACTACTGCACACAGACCCCTTAGCATGGGCACAGCATCGGAGGCAATCATTTGATGTCACACAACCAGCCCTCCCACGGCTGGCTTTCATGGAATAATGTTTCTTTCAGCAGAAACAAAAAAAAAAATTGTTTGGATCTTTTTTTGTCAACCAACACACATTTAAAAAAAAAAAATCTAGTCTTGTAACACAGAAAGGAGAAGCCAACTTTTCCTTCTTCTCACAAGAAAAGAGATCAGAAACACCTGGTGATGCAGCCTATTGCATTATGCATACATTGCCATAAAATCCCCACCTGTGGCATGAATTACCAGCAGTCTAAGGTACAACTTAACCCCAAGAAAACATTGAAAGTGCAGTCCCGCTCGCAGTTCTGCAGTAAATCTTGCTCTACTTACCCACACTTGTTTAGTAGCAACAATGAAATTAAAACAGAAAAAAGCCCAGACTACCGGTTTGTTATTTCTTCCTAATGGTAGACATCTTCCAGTCTGTATATGGCTAATCACATTTTACCACTTCAGTGCTGGAGAAATCTATCTCCCCATCCATACGCAGCCAGGGACAGCCCCTGCTTTCTTCTTGGTTCCTACCACCACACTCAGCCCATCAGCACTTGAACCATCAGCCAAATTCAGAGAGGGACAGTTGTCTTTCACAGCTCTTATTCCTGTATTTTTCCTCCCATTGTGGGTCTGGGAAGGAAAGGATGTACTCACACCTAGCTACTGTGGATTTTGACAGAGCAGTTAGTCAGTTGAGATATTTGACATCTTTTTTTATTTAGAACCATTGTGTGGGTGGAAAGAAATTAACAATTCTGAAGCACTAAAGGGTAAGAAAACAAAATTTCAGATTTATGTTTAAGGTTCGCCTGTTTGCATCAGTTCTGCAAAGAAATAAAGCATGTGTGCTGTACAAACTAACTTTATCTTACCTGTTTTTTTAATGCAAATTTCATATTCAGTCCCCTACACAACAGCAACCCATATGTTTTCCTGTTTATTGCAGAAATAGCCTGGTTTAAACTCCTGATGTAAAACTGACTGGACCTTTAAAATCCATTAAGAATATTACAGTGCAAAGATACAAGAAATCTTAAACCTTCTTAAGGAACATTTCTAAATACAATGTAATTTGATTTCAGAATTAATAATGTAGTTTTTCCTATAATTTCCAACTAAGGGCTTATCACAGCTGATGATGAAGTTGCCATCATAGAATACCTTCAGGGATAACCCTGGCTAATTCCCAGTTCTATTGCAGTTGTTTGATAAGATGTGGACAGCACTTCCGGGATTTCATTTCTGAAAGGCAGAGCGTAATAAATTAGGAAACAGAAGTGACATCCCTTATCAAAACTTAACCCAAGTGTCTATTATTAGACCTGATCTCCAGATTCAGGTTTCAGAAGATGGTTTCATATAACTTTATTTAAGTAACAGTAATACTTACCTATTTGCAGGTTAGCATTTCAAAGCATGCGTTGCCTAAATCTGCTTTGAATTAGTCCTTTGCATCTGCTATCATACTTCAAAGAAATGACTTCAATTAAGTTTAATTACTACCTTCCACAGCTTTGGATACAGCCCTTATTATATTTCATTAGCTTTCCTCATGGACTGCATGGCAAATAGATGACTAATAGAAGTACAAAACCAAAGAAACTATTAAGCAAGCATATTACATATACATAACAATACTGTACATGTATCACACTAATTAAGTTATCATCATAGTCTACAATCACATAAATGGAATATTACGAGGGAACTTTTCAGACAAGATCAGAAAAACCTGGCTCATTCTCTGAAGTTTTTAATACCTTTCTTACCTAATTTATAAATAGTTTTAAATTCCTTAAAGGAAACAAGCCTATTAAAGCACAAAAATAGTTTATACCTTTTACTCAAGAGTATATTAAAGAACATCATCTAGGCAGTGAGTCGGTTACCCTCTGTACCCTGCTTGTCTAGGAGTTACAGAAGCATGCAAAATAGCTCTATCTTTTCCTGTCATCTGGAATACCATACTCATGATTCAATACGGAACCTATAATCTCATTTTTTTCCCAACTACAGATGGTAGGAAAGATGAGGTAAAGCAATAGTAGTGCTATGTAAGTAAAGCAATTCTTCCCATTTCATTTGGATGAGGTCTCAAGTATTGACTTGAAAAACAAACCATAACTCATTTATATAAAATTGTTAATGACTATTTTGAACCAAGGTTAAAACAATCCTATGTCCACTAAAGGGAAATACTAGATCAATGTTATCATACCATTTCTGGTCCAAGCAATGAGATAGATAACCTTTAAAGGTCCCTTCCAACCCAAACCATTCAATGATTCTATGAAAACAGGAAATTTTTTTTGCTGTTAGTAAGAAAATACTGATAAACAATATAACTATCAATTAATAAAGTGCACGGCTGTTTATGGAACTTTTTACTGACTGAAGAAACATATGATTAGTCATCACACGTCTCAGGCTGCTAGAACTGTAGACCCTGAAAACTGAACAACAATTTCAAAACTCATTTTCATTTGGTACAACAAAATAAGTATGTTTCCTCCCAGTAAATAATTTTTACATCAATTGGATGTTCAGGTTTTTATTAGATTTTAGTTCCACATACACCCACCTCCCAAGTAGACTTCCCGTGGTTTTATCTAAACTACTGATGAGTTTTCCATTTTCCTTCTTACAAGGATGTTTATTTCCATAAATGGATTACATTTTCCCATAAATTGCTTTAGAGCACTTTCATGCAATGCTTCACAAGACACCTTACAAATACAACAAGTGGCTTAATGGTGCCATTAGCGAATCATGACGAGCCATGGTACCTTGCCTTGAGGCCCAGAAGGAAATTCAACACTCTGGCCTTATTCACAAGGGGCTGAGGACTTCCCTTTGAGAGCAAGATTTGGCAAACAGACAGAAAAAAATAAAAAGGAGCAAGTCTGTCAAATTCAATTTTCTTTTTAGTGTCACTGATAATGTTTTCCTGCAGATTTTGAAGCTAAAAAGCAGCTACAATCCATTTCCACATGTCTGTGACCTGCATGATATCTGCCTTTTGGGGGATGCACTTTTCACTGTACAACTGTTCCTCATTGCAATGGCCTCAGGCAGATTTGAAACTGATGATCAGAGGTAAAAGGTAAAATAGGAGTCTGTAGCTCTAACAGCTCTTGCAGTTCGCATTCAGAACAAGTACACCAAAGTCAGCTTCTCCCACTGGAATCAATAAATGGCGAATAGTAATAAGGTCTCATGCAAGACCTCAGTGGGGAAAAAAGCACAGTCAATCTTCGGGTTAATTCCTAAGTGCCATCGAGCGTAACATTAGTTTTAGCAAATACTGAAAGCTTAATTTTCAGAAACATTCATTTTTCAACCCTCACCTGAAATATCAGACACACCAAGAGAAAAAGAAAGCTATGCAAGCAAAGCTTTAACAAAATGCCAGCTGAGCTTCACCTCACATACGTCAAAAGCACAAGCACCCCCAGGAGACAGTAGATGAACTAACACATTGCCTTCTAGACGCGTGGTCAAATTTGGAATACCGATGGCATTTAGTAAAACAACAGGAAACAAAATATCTTCAGAGGCCAGCAAGATGCAAGACCACAAGTAATTTCAATATTCTTTCTTTATTTGACAGACATTCAGTATCACTCTTTCAATAAAGGCCAACTACAGTCTCTCGCTCACGTAGAATCCAACAAGGGAAAATTTTGTCTAGTCTTATTTAGCCACATTATACAATAAACTGAAGTAGAATGGACTTCGAATGGCTTCTTCAAGATCTCTGACTGATAAAGTTATAGGTAATCTTTCTTTTAATTAAAAAAAAAAAGCAGCTGTAGGACACAGTGACAGAAAGAAAATCTGTGATCTGCAGAAATAGGAAGCAGAAAAGAACCAAAAACATGTTAGGGATGTAGATATATATACACACTCATATGCTAAATAAGAGACCACATCTGAAGAAACAGAGGGCCTAAAAGCATAAATCCAACAGACATGGTCACTAACTGTCTATTAGGCTGTTTGAGTACAATTACTATTTAAAACTATAGTATTAGTGCTATTAGAATACAGTACTGCTTCCTAAATAATTCAGACTTATCTACAGTCAAATGTAGAAGTTAAGTAATGCAAATATTTTGTGGTACCTGGAGTTTGTGCAGAACTGCAGGGGAGGAGGTGGTGGCATATACAGATAGCAAGATGGCTCAGGGATATTGTTCAAAGGTATCAAAGCTAGATAGCAGGCAGCCATCTCAGCTGATCATAGCTTATAGAGGTATCTACAAGTCCAGGACAAACAATGACCTCCATCAGGACTAGATGAAGTAGGGAACAACTCCCTTTTTCCATTCTAGGCACACTAAAACCATAGTCTAGTGCTCAGAAGGCACCAATTTATCAGACTGGACAAGGGGACTTGCTGCCTCTCAAGGCAGCGGAACGTGCACATAATAGCGCTGTGTTTCTGCTACAGAACTTCCCATATAGCTTCTCTTCCCATTTAATCGGTGGCTAGATCCAGACTAGGCTTATTGCCTATACATTGGCAAGCAGTCTCCTACTGAAGGGCAGACAATTAACAGAATGGGCTACTACTACTGCAGGAAGTTTTTTGGTAGTAATATGCACATAAAGATTTCCTGACCCCTTGTAGACTACTCTTTCATGCTTGCACCACCTCCTCTGCTGGGCCCAATGCAATCTTTGCAATACTCAGGAAAATAATTAATCTTAAAAATGACCCTCTGGAAAGCAAAAAGAGTTATTCTAATCCAGTTCCATTTTCTCCTTATGTTACCGCAGCCCCCCATACAGCTATGCTGGCACAACAGAGGGGAAGGCGAGTAGCTTGTCAGAGATGCCAGTCTCTGAAGCCAGAGCTACGCTGAGGAAAGAGTGAGAGGTGCTGCTCCCTGGGACAGCGACCACATGTTGATTATCTGGCTCTTGGATTACGTATTTGGCTTTGGGATCCAGGTCTGTTCTCGTGGTTAAGGCAGCAGTTACAAAAAAGGAGACCGAGTCTCTGTATTTAGTATTCTCAAGAGGAATTGTGGTTAGATGGGGGAAGCTTTTATGGCATTTCAAGGTCCTCGGTTCTCCAGTTTCATCTGAAGTGACCTGGTAAAACCACTAAGATACCTTAACTGGTTTAATGAAATAGAAGTGGGCAAGTGGCAGCGAACGCGAAAGAAAAACATAGTATGAACTGTATTTCATAATCAGAGCTGCGAACTGCAGAGACAGACTGCCAGGTCTCGATAACAGGTACAGAGCAGTGAGTGCTGGCTGAGAGAACATGCACACTAAAGTAAGAATACAGTTCAAGAAGTGTTCCTAAAGAAGCCATTTCTTTTACCTTGTTTGGAATGTTCAATGGCTCTTTTCCCATTCCCCTACTCAAGAAAAACATTTAGTAGAGTAAAACTAGTTTTTCTGTAAAAATATTTTTATGCCCTGTGGAAGGAAATGAAAAAAAGATAGCAGAGGGATAGAGACACATGAAGAGACAGCTGTCTGAAATTCTCTCATTAATCACATGGAAAAAAAGTTACAAAGAGTTTTTCTTTTGGCAAAACTTCTATATCCCAATTACAAAAGATGTGTCTTCAACCAGGTTTTTTCCCCCATGTTACACATTCCACAGCTCCTAAGGATCCCACAGGAGAATGAGTCAGTCTAGTTCTCCATTCTGTTTTTTAAAATGCAAAGGCTTTTCTTTTTTTTTTTTCTCTCCACATAAGAAGCTCTAATAGAAAGCTCTCCTCTGTTAACAGCTAATTACTACCTGACTAGCTTGCCACAGATGAATGCAAACACAGGAAAATGACAATAGATCAACTGACATGCAGTAACTTGTAAATAACTTATTCATGTGGCTAAGAGGGCTAAGCTAGAAAAGTTTAGTAAAACTATAATGAATTTTAATAATCACATAAGACCCAGCGTGGACGCACGTAAACTGGAATTCAAATCTTTATTCCTCTGCCAAATCAGAACAAACAAAATCATATAGGAACTTTATTCTAGTGTAACTGCATCCCACAGCAGAACACAACACATTAAAACATGAAAGCCTTCTAGCCTTTTTGGATTAATCAAAAAAATAAAATGACTTCCACTCCTGAAGAACGGTCAGATCTTAGGAATTTAGAGGAGTACATATATAAACAACAAGCACATAACTTCATAATCTCATGTAAAATAATATAATAATTATTATTCAAAGTACACCAGATGGTGTTCTACTGGCCTCAATGGGTTTGTAGTAATACCAATATGTATATTAAAGAACTAATACACACACATTGTGATTTCTTAAATGTAATATCATCCCATCATTCCAAGAAGAAAATTATGTTCAAATCTGAGTAAACAATAGATTTGGAAGAAACTAAAAACTAATTATTAACAAAAGGTTGTGAAACTTGCAAGGAAAAAAAAAAAAGTGGTATTTGGTTTCTGGCTTTTCCTATTTAGAATTAAAATACCAAACCTCATGGAATGACGTCTCATGTTGTTACATGCTCAGGAGGGCATTCCCTTTGCCAAAGACCTGGCAAACTTTTGCTAGTAGTGAGATTATATATAATTTTAAGGAAAATAATTTCAGAAAGAGATAGACGATACCTAATCCTACACCAAACCAACATGCAACGAATGCATCATTAGAAGAGACAGGATCTATAAATAATTCATTCTGCATTTCTTCTGTACAAATTGCTATTTCCATGAAATAAACATGTTTTTCTGATTACTTCCAACTGCTCCATACCTGCATCTTACCTGCCTAGGCTAGCATTCCACTGCCTATTGTTAATGTAAATTGCTGCAAAACGTACCTTTCGTAAGAAGCTACTGCTTCATTTATTAGCAAGTGTGTTGCTCCCATGTCAATTTTAAAATGTCACACATGCTATACAGACATACAAGAACTGCTTAATAAGACTGCCTTTAGACAACACAAGCCATTACTCCTGAACAGCATCACTTACAAGATTTCATCTCCCAAACCCTTCCATTTCAGTTCCTGCCTCACCTTTGTTCTTCTCAATAGTAAAGATGAAAAAGAATATCCAGCATGGTATTTTATCCAATTTCAAATATATAAACCAAGAATTACCATGTTTTCCAGGTGCTTCTGCTAAAATGATCAGAAGCAAAGTAACTGTCATTATTTTAAATACAAACCCCATTTTTATAAATTTTGTACTGATAACATAATTTCAGTTGGTTGACCAATTTAAAAAAAAAAAATAAAGAAAAATAGTATACCTGCACAGCTTCTGAAAAGCATATGAATGCACGAATATATCTTACTTGATAAAACTTGTGACACTACTATCAAGATCATATTTATAACAGTGTAAAGGCAATATTTGCATAAACATTGGGTGTTGCTGAAGGGGAAGGGGGAACGCAGAGAATACTCAGTTTAATATTTAACATTTTCTGAGATGACATACAGCAATTCACACCTCATCTAGCCATGTTTTATTCTGTCCTCAGACTCGGGAACACAACATACATTAAAATCACCCATTGTCCTTTTTTAGACCAAGTTCCTATTCTGCAGAAATCAATGAACCCATTCGAAAAGTGTTGGTCTTTCTTATCCCAGCAGTGCATGGGTTATTTACAAGAACCACCACACAAAATGCAGTAGATGCAGTTTTTCCTCCAACAGGAATAGCAAATTCATCCCACATGAGTATTTGATGTTGACAACAGTGAGGCAACTTCTCCTTCAGCTTTAAGAGATGACAGGGCCCAAGGCAGAGTTCTGCCTTTTTTTTGGGGAATACATCCAATAAATAGAGACACCTTTACCCACCTTGTTTACGGATTCCCACAAAGATCAATTCTTCCTAGCTCCTGGACAGAGGTCTCGGAGAGGTCTCAAATACTAGCAAGATAAAATATGCTTCCACCTCTTCTTTGTTATATATATGCATACTTCTAACCTTCTATGCTATGAATCAGACTATGCATGAAAAGCAACTGACAGGCAGAAGAAAGTATCAGTAAAGTGTCATGGATAACAACCACAAAATTAATTATCAGTTTGGTTCACAGGCTGGCTTTGGTCTTGGGGACAACCAACTTGCCACACAGCAGCACCTATCTGCAGCAATTAAAGGACCGAACAGCAGTAGCCAAACCAAAGCCTCCCACTCTTCCCATGGGCTTCGCACAGAATTTCCAATCCTCTTCACAGTGTCAGCCATTTATTTCTAAGTGGCTGCATGCCCCAGGCCCATAATATCTGAACGTCAAACTAAAAATCTAAAATAAATTCACAATCAATAATTTCATTTTTCTTGCACAAAATAGCTCTCTATTTTATGGTAAAAGCCGCTCTGGGGAGGAGATTGGTCCAAAAATGATATTCATCCAATAACCACCAGGAAGATAAAGAAATTCACCTTCCATTCCATGTGTGAGCATTTGACCTTTCCTTTCCTAACAAATACACAGAAACCTTTCTTTTTTTTTTTTTTTTCCTTTAAGCCACACACAAAAAATCCCACTTAAAAAAGTCAACCTGCTGCATAGATATAGCTTCCTTGGGAAAAGATGAAAGAACAAACCCTGGACAGAGCACCGTGTCCAGTACTACACTTCTGGAAGGTGCACAGATACTGCTGGAATGAAACATGGCAAAGGAACAGAAAAAAATGCTGAAAGTTCCATCTTTTCAAACTAACTGAACAAATGTTGTGACAGTTGTGACTAAAACCTAAAAAATAAAATAAAAACCAGGACCTTTTAAGCTGCATTTCAGACTCCCTTAAATTAATCATGAATGTTTAGCTACTGTCACAAAACAAGGTCTGCTTTCCTTTTTGGCTTCCATCTCACTAGAAATAAGTAAGAGCGCATCTGTCCTATATTTCAAGGGGTTTGATATGTTGCATCAAAGTATAAGAATTTGCTGCTTCCTATGGTGTTTTATGTCACACTATGACATGCCAAGTTATCTGGTATTCATGACACGTCAAAATGAAAATCTAAAAAAAGAACAAGACATAAACCACTGAAGCTCACGCACAAGTCTACAAAGAGAAGGAATTCTGAGAAGACTACTCTACCTTTAATATGCGATTCCATACCCATGATAATGCACACAATAATTGTGTATCCCAGGCAGGAGAGAAGCCTAAAACATCTGGATGACACATGCTTCATTCCTTAAAGATGAACTGCAAAACAAAAATCTTTCCCCCATTACTGCTTTATCACATAACTACTTAAATGTAAAACTCTGAGACAGCTCCTAATTTCATGCTGATTTCGCCATTTTAGTTTTTACACCTCTAATGAATTCAGACAGGAAACTCCAGTTTTAAACCAACTGAAGTATGCTTACACTGGAGATTGTCTTGGTCTAGCTACATGGGCATCAAAATCAAATTCATTCAACCAAAGCAAGTCCTCTTGTAGAACTAGACTGACTAGACTGCAGTCTCCTTCTGCTTGGGACGGGGCTAATATATTATCTTTAAAGTATAATTAGTTTAAGATCATTGCAAGCAAGAATGAAAAGTGGTTTTATACTTCTTAGAATTTAATTTTCCTTAAATTTTCAAGAAGCCAACATAATAAAAAACACATTACAAAATTCCATGTACTACACTCCATAAAATCTTACATGGTAAATAAGCACCACTGGACCATCATACAGCAAATCCTAGCCCTGCACATTCACAGAATCATAGAATAGTTTGGGTTGGAAGGGACCTTTAAAGGTCATCTAGTCCAACCCCCCTGCTGTGGGCAGGGACATCTTCAACTAGATCAGGTTGCTCAGAGCCCCGTCCGGATTCATTGCCAGATTCATTAATGCAGCTTCATTCACTTTGGAGCAATTTAGAAGTAAACAATGCAGAGCAACAACAACACAAAAAAAAGTCTTTTCGCTAGAAAGAGAATAATTTTAAGAAATATATTCAAAATAGAAATATCCAACGTAGAACGAGTGTCAAAAAGAATTAACTATGGAGTTTTGCTAGTTTTGTTTGGGGGGGAGGGGGTAAGGGGAAAATCAGCCATAGCAAATAAAGATGGAGTGATTCAACAAGAAACCTAGTTACTGCCTCAGAAATCCTGATTCTTCCCTGTAACTCCTTGTTGCATCCACCTGTTACTTTCCAACTCATTTGTGCATACTTCATAAGGGACACCTTTGTGTATTTACACTTTCCATCCCTAAAGATGGAACCACATATTCCTAGGAATGATTCCAGTCACAATAGAAATACCACAGCCCACAAAACTGTTGATTATCAGGTTAAGACAGGCTGAGAAGAGAGCTTGCATTACAGTGAATCTGCAACAAATTTAGACGTTGCTGGGAAATGACCCATCAGGTGGGCATCCTTTCATGAGAAGGGGAGATCACCTTTTTTCCTTTCCCTAAGATCTCTCCATCTCTTGTCATGTCACAAGGAAAGAGCACAACACGAGAATCAAACAGGATCCAAGTACAATTCTCAGTATAGGAAAACAGATGGATGCCATGCATGAACATCGCTGCAGTCAATTTAACAATCGAGGGAGTGTGTGAATTATCTTGGAACTGATTCAAGCAAGATATAGAGGTCATCTCCATGGAAGGTCCCACATCCTGCAAATCCCTAGCAGTGAATAGCATCATAGTAAGACACAAAACCTACCCTGCAAAACAGAGCAGAGGTGAAACAAAGAGTGTGCTTCTGATGATCTAGAAACTTGGGAGGAAATATCTACAATCTTAGTCATACACATAGCGGGTAAAAAAAAAAAAATCAAATTAATAACTAGATGTCCAAAATGACAAGGGTCCAAGCACCAGGATCAAATCCTTTTAGACCTTCTCCCTCTCCCCTCTGAACAGCTACTTGGCAGGGTGGAAAATTTAATAGAATGAGATCAGCTTTGCTATTTTAGTCTCAAAAGTGCAGATGGAGCATATGCCTGCAGGTAGTAATGTTATCTGTATTACTGCAATGTCTGAAGACCCCAATCAGACGCAGGCCATTGAACACTCATAGAAAACTCTCAAAGAAAATTCCTGCCAAGAACAGCTTACCATGTGAACTAAGGGGAAAATGCAACCTGTGGATTTAATTAAACCAGCTGAGATAACCACAGAGAGGGAACATGCAAAACAATCATAGGTGAACACACAGGTATGGTCAGCTTTGACAGCATCCTGCAGAAAATTGTTACAAGCGTGTGCTGAAGGGTTTTATGTGGTTGAAACCTGTAAGTTACATTTTGCAAAACAGTTCTTTCAATTTTTGGATTATATAAAAAAAGTATTAAACAAGCTACGGATTTTAGTTGGCCACTTGCTTACTTTGACAGAACAACTCACAATCAGCTGTAGTAACAACGGCATTGCCTCACATTATACAAATACTATTTAGACCACAGAATTTCACTGAAAGTTTCAACTCACTTGTGATATCTGCTGGTAGAAGGTCATGTCCAGCCTATGGGCACACAAAATCTCTTTTGTTCACCCCACAGTAAATATACAGCACATAAAACAGAAGGAAACCTCTTTCTAGATTTCACACTTAGTTCTCACTGTATGGGCCCATCACACATGGACCTTTTTTATTAAATTCTACCACATTAAGCCTACACAGTTAAAGCTGTACTATAATGACAACATAATCCACCTCCACCATCTTCTTCAAAACCTCCATTTAAAAACAAAAGCTTGTAAACAGGGGAAGGCATAATCCCCTGCAAAGTACAGCATATGTGAACTAAGCTACCTGTTCTATTTTCTTTAAAATATCACGGTCCAGTCCTCAGCGGGGGATATCTGTATTTTACAAGTATCATTATCATTCATGTTGTATTTATTGTAAGATGACAGGTACATTGAAGTATCATTTTTCAATTATGCAAAAACTAGCGTTTCTTTGAAGTAATTTATTGAATAACATCTGTCATAATTTTAAAGGGTCAGTGGCTGATACAGTGGAAGTTAGGGAGCTCAACATCTTTAGGGATAACAGTGACTACCTAAATAGTAATCACTTTGTTAATCTAGTAATCAGCAAGGTGGCATGTAGCTACCATAGTAACAAGCATAAGATCAACTGTTTGCTTCCAAGAAATGCCTACGCTGGGTCATTTCCCAGCAACATCTAAATTTGCTGCAGGTTCACTGTAATGCAAACTGTCTTCTCAGCCTGTCTTAACCTGATAATCAACAGTTTTGTGGGCTGTGGTATTTCTATTGTGACTGGAATCATTCCTAGGAATATGTGGTTCCATCTTTAGGGATGGAAAATGTAAATACGCAAAGGTGTCCCTTATGAAGTATGCACAAATGAGTTGGAAAGTAACAGGTGGATGCAACAAGGAGTTACAGGGAAGAATCAGGATTTCTGAGGCAGTAACTAGGTTTCTTGTTGAATCACTCCATCTTTATTTGCTACAGGTATAGATTTTAACGAGGTGGTGGCACAGTGGATGGGAAGCCAGAACAACTGTGCGTCCACGGAGATGACCTCTATATCTTGCTTGAATCAGTTCCAAGATAATTCACACACTCCCTCGATTGTTAAATTGACTGCAGCGATGTTCATGCATGGCATCCATCTGTTTTCCTATGCTGAGAATTTGTACTTGGATCCTGTTTGATTCTCGTGTTGTGCTCCTTCCTCGTGACATGACAAGAGATGGAGAGATCTTAGGGAAAGGAAAAAAGGTGATCTCCCCTTCTCATGGAAGGATGCCCATCTGATGGGTCATCCTGCATCTTAGAACTCACCTCTCTCTCCGTATTTCCTCAACAGAAGACAGAATTCCTGAGAAAAAGAGACTTTCACTGGTTTTAACGAGAATGTCCCACTACTGATTGGGAGACAAAGTTTCTGGAGCCATTATCAGTGACAGCCCCGCCAATCTTACCTAGAGAGAGTGCACAACAAACAGAGACAGCACACACGCTTCCCAAGCATTTCTACAAGGGCTACACACAGAGATTATGTCGTGCAGTAGTCATAGTAAAAGGAGGTCTTGGTATCTAAAGGTTATACGCTTTTTCTAATATGCTCTTAACCACTGTAAGTAACTTTAGTTAATACCCACCTCTGTTCTTTGCACTTTACAGACATCTCTATCCAGTCTCATTTATATTACACTTTCACACATACAGAACTCCAACATACAACAAATCTCAGTATCTTCGTGAGAGAGAGGGGGGAAATGAGTGAGAAGGGCAGGGGGCGGAATTTAAAATCTAGGAATGGAGGCAGGGCAAGCCACAAGGCAGTGCCACAGCGGCACTCAGGACTGAAGTGGCAAGGACACACAGTTGTTCTGGCTTCCTATCCACTGTGCCACCACCTAGTTAAAATCTATACCTATAGCACAGTTGTTTGGGGGGTGGGGGTGTTTGTTTTTTAATGTTTCCGTGCAGGCTATTGACTGAATAAACAAGAGAGTCAGGACAAACCTGAGAGAAAGGAGAAGGGTGTAGCTAACACATTTGTAGTTTCAAGAAGGAATTAGCCTGGTGTCACATCAAAATATACATATTATTCTGAATTTTCTTGTTATGGTAAAAGGTTGAGGAGTACCTGTAGGCATTACACTAAAAACTTATGCACTGTTAAGTATCTTGATCTAGACATTTAAATTACTCCTATGGGATGTCTGTCTGAGAAAGTCCAGCCTGCCTTATGGCAAAGCTAATCTTCACATATCTGTTTCACTTTTTATCCTTGCACCTGCCTGTATTAACAAGATTAAGAATTAAGCTGGCAGAGGGCTGTCTGTCAAAGAATACCAATTTATCTATTGATTTAATCATCAGAATTACAACCAAATGGAGCTCCAGGCCTGGGCAAAGGGAAGGTTTTTATTGTGTTATAATTCAAACTCTAAAAGGAAGGCCCTGCAGAATTCATGCTTGTGGCAGGCTGTGTCACCAGACTGTGCAGAGGAAACGACTGGAAGGGGGAAAGAGATGCTGGAGTTTTCTTGTAAAAGGATATTCTTATTTAACTGTTAGGGCCGGAGGGAAGATTTTGCATGTGATCTCTCCACATAGTCAAAAAAAAGTAAAGAGGTCTGGATCACTTGCAGATCCAAGCAAAGTCCTTCAGGGAGTGTTTAAAAAGGAGTGCACATGCTTATCTTTGCGAAGCCAGGCTCTATTCATGGAGCTCGTATCTCCTCATCCCAAGTCACAACTTAACTCTCAATTACATCAGTGCTGTCTGCTTAAAGGAGTTTGTTACCATCTATCTCCAAGCAGAACCTGCTAGTTCAGGGAAGTTTCTGCACTCGAGGCAGGCTTTGCCATATTTATTAATATAAGCTGCCACAACCTACATGCTCATGAAAGAAAACTCAAAAAACCGCCATGTACAGACCCACTAGTAGGGAATGAATGAAAGGGGAAAACAGTGCAGCAAAATAAGAAGTTGTTTTTAAAGTTGAACGCTGAAAAAATGTGATAAGAATTGGATTCAAGGAGACACAGGAACATTTATTATCTGGAGACTGTTCTGAAGCTTTGCAATTTATCCATTTTGCTGATATACTGAAGGCAACTGCTATGAGAGGCCATTCCAAAGTTTGGGATAATCAACCCTTTGTTAGAAGATCAGACTGAAAATAACAAAGCATTCACACATCAGTTTTATTCACTAAAAGGAACAGGGTGAAATGTATTCAAAACATACACAGAAAGGAGCAAGGCAGATAGCAAATGAATCTGAAACAAACCACTTTCAAGCCAGGCACAGGAGAGCAACTCCCTGCAAGTGACAACACTGTAAGGAAACAAACGCTGTTTGTTCTCAACTGACTGCACTTCCGCCTCCTCCCCTTTCATTCAATATTTAGTGCTAGTGATGCTCCCTCCATCTCCATGACATGCTGATTGCAAATACTTTTATCTCGGTGAGGAAAGCAGGCTGGAGAAAGCATATGATCACAAGGTAAGTTTCCACTTACATTTGCTGGCCTGAAGGGGAAAGACTCTCTATCAAATAGGTCGCTTAATTAGCAAATGTAATTAAATATTAAGTATAATTGTGTGGAGCATGTGGATCTTGGGTAAATTCAGCAGAAGAGTGTGTGCTTAAGGAGCAACTGGGACAGCTGTGTACATCTGCAACCTTTGCTTTAAAAGCAGTAAATGCTGCACGGTCAGAAAAAGAAAATAACTTCCCCCGTTTTGTTCTTTGTACTGGAATTCTGTTGCCCGAATGCTATTGAGCTGAATTCCTTCAGGAGCAAAGTCAGCTGAGACAAACCAGAGCCCCTCGCCCCCCTCCTATCATTTGGTACACAGTTCCCTTCCCGCTAGCCGATAGCTCGCAGTTCTGACAATGCAGGGAAAGAGGAAAAGAATGGCAGAGGGAAGCAGAGCACAGCTGTACGTTGCAGAATCTCTCCATATTCATTTACCAAACAAAGCCAGTATTCAAAAAGACAACGAAGATGCAATAGGACCATACCAAATCCATGCCTCTGAGCAGCGAGGGGCTCTCTAACAATGCATTCAAGCAACAGATAGAGATTTACCTTCAAAATGCAGGCCATGTTCTTTCTCTATCCTTCCTACCACAGAGCAGCAGGATTCTACTTTGTGAGCAGCAGTTCCAGTGTCAGGCAAAAGGCTGGTAGAGCTGCAGAACTGCTAGAGCCTACATTCCTGTAGATCCAAATAAGGTACCACGCATCCAGGATCCGTTAGTCATATTAGTCTTTTTATGCCCTGTTTGTTCCACCCATCAGCTCCTACCACTGGCTGGGAGCCAGCCCGGTACCTCCCCTCTGTCACATGACCGAGTTTGATTCATGGCTCCAGCATGTATTTTTGTAAGCTCCAGGACGCTCTCGCGCAATACTATACGTACAAATGGCAATCTATACCTTGCAGATGTTTTGCAATGGTTGGAAATCAAGCTGCATGTTTATAATTAATCCCTGTGCAACTCTCTAAGCGTTCTCAGGAGACAGTTGCTGCCAGTTGGTCAGAAAAGTCCAAACTCTCTATTATTTGGGTTCTAAAAATCCTTATGCTGCTTGTTAGTGTGAAGTATCGTTTTATGTTCAGCCCTTTTCATTGTACAGCAGGCTTCCCTTTGTCTGAAGGCTGCAACTGCTTCCCTATGAGAGCTAATCATTATCGGCCATCAACGTAAATATCCCACCAGAGGTGCTTGCATCGTGCTGCGCCTGCCTTTTTGTGTAAAGGGCTGGCATACATTACAGGGAATGGAAAGTATGGGCTGGTTTCGGTTTTTTTGTTTGTGCAAGTCTGATAAAGGCTGTCTGAACTTTCTTGGGGCTTTCTTACACTGCAGTGGGATTCACTGCAGATTAATACATTCAGCTGTTGAAGAAATCTTTCACTTTACACCATCTTATTAAATTCAAATTCTTCCCTTACGTATCACACGCTATATATTATAAAGATTTCACTTCATATTTGTTGCTTCTCCTGCAGTCTCTTTCTCCCCCTTTTACACTTTCCCAGTACTTCTCATTACTACATCTTGGTACCCTTTGCATTTTCTGTACTTGGCACCTTCCCTGTATCCCTTGTGTGCTGCATTGCTTGACTCCTGCTGCTTTAATACACATCAAAGCTCTCCCTCTCCGTTAATAAATTCCTTGTAGTGGATGTCTTCATCCTTTCTGTAGCATCTCAGAGTACCTGTTTACATGCAGCCAATACGCTCCAGTTAATGTTATGAAACTGCTTACCACAAAGCTCGTTAGTATGTGGAATCCAGAAGGGGTTAGTACTGTGCTGCACATTTAATAACCAATATTGTTCCCTGCATGGCAAGCCTCTCCTATCCAGGTGCAATCCCTCAAGACAGTAAGTAGGTTGAAACTAAAGGAATTAGCTGTCCTCATTTCTATGCAGGGGCAAATCATCCCCAAGAGCAGAACAGAAGCGGACTGGAAAGGCTTTCTCCAGCTCACACTGCTTGGCTGCCTTCCTGTGCACTTCCAAAGAAGATGCCAATTTGTGTTTGGCCTTTGCACCACCCCTCCAGAGAGCCGTAGTTTTACACAGGTCCTGCAAACTCCTCAGCACCTCTCACCACTGGAAATCCACCTCTTTGCTCAACTACAGCCACAAGCCAAAGCTCTTGAGCTGAAAATGTGTTGGGGAGACTAATGAAAAAAAAACTTATTGAAGTTTCTAATGACGAGTTGTCTAACATAAGGAAATATCTAAACAACAAATCAGTGGACGAAGCTTGTGAGGGAGGGACCTATGGTCGTCTTTTATTAGAAGCTGCCACCAATCAGTGTTACATCATTCTGGATTGCAGTTCATGCCTCTCTAAGGGCTAGTTATTCATAAGGAGTTCTGTAACAAAGCTCTGTTTTTAAATGAATAAGATACACAAATTATTCTTTTTTTTCTGATTAAAAAAATAATTGCTTATTTTTCTCTCCAGCAGTCAAGCAAGTAGTTTTTCTGGGACTGAAACTATTCCTTCCATCTGCGTGGTGGGCATGGGAAAGGTTGCCATCTGAGACAAATGAAAAATATTCCATCCCCTTCCCACCCCCCACCTTATCAACTCTGTAAAGAACAAAAGGAATGAGACTTAGAGAGAAACTGTCCTGAAAAGGTCAACCATTTAAATATGTCCAAAGCATTGATGGATTTCCAGTGAATGATCTTCCTTAAGGAAAGGCAGAGATGTGGGTAGGTGTCTTGTTTTCAGCATTTCTCTGACATGCTTTGATTCTAAACACCATATCAAACAAAATACAGTGACCTTTAACTTTTAGACTTTTTGTAAATGGACATTTATCTTAAAGATACTTCATGATTACTTCACTCCAGCAACAGCCATCCTTCCCTCCCTCCCTCTGTGACTCACCACAATCCAACCACCTCATATTCACCTGCCTGCTGGGATGTTTGTATGACACCTTTTTAAGGGCATAACAAAAGTAATTTCTTAGGTTGTCCAACAGGCACCTACAGCCCCTCTAAATTTTCTTAGTTCAGTGAAATACAGTCAAATAAATTTTCTGGAATACTAAAAGTGCTTTAAGTGCCCTTGAGTTTCTCACAGTGTGCAGAGGGTCCCACAGCTCCTGTTGGCCATTCCCAGCCAACAGGGACCCTTGCAGCAGCAGCAGCTGTTGTTTTAGACAATGCTCTGCTGGTGCTTGTAAGCGAGCCATGTGAAACTATGTTTGTTCTCTGCAAATACAGGCGAACCTTGAATTTTTTCTTCCAGAACTTAATTTAGAGAGGAGAAAACCTAAACCCATGCCTTTCAGAAAAATACGCACTTTTCTTTAAGGAAGGATATGAGATTCCAGTTTATTTGCTCCTGGGGACAAGAACTGAAATTGTGACTTTAGCTGAGATCACCATAAACAGCAGCAGAAAGCCCAGCCTTAGGCTGAGCTAATTTCACCTCAGAGAAACTACATGAAGAAATGCATCCACCAAATGATAAAAGCAAGCAAACATTGTAAGCGCATCTTTACCATGACCCTCATTAAGTGTTTTACATGAGCTTAAAATGCTCTTGAAATCAGCTTTAGGTCAAACAGGGCTCACTCAAATTTCAGTCGCGCCTGCAACTTTCCATCTGAAACGAACACAGTTGTTGTTGCCTGGTAGGGATGTCAAAGGCAGTAGGAAACTGCCTCTCAAGTCTGAATCATTGTGACAGGCCACACAAAGTCACTACTTCTAGTTCTGAGGACAAAGACCTTGCATATTTGCCATCTACTTCTACTGCGAATACATTCCTATGGAGATTCAACCTTGGGGAAAATATGGTTGGTTGTGCAGCAACCCTTTTCAATTCTAGGTCTTAAAAACTAATTCTGTCATAATAAATCAACCCTTTGTGGAGAAGGCAGATTAAACCTTAATTTGCGAAGATTAATAGAGCTACACAATACCGGCATTCAAGTAAGAGTTTCTCTGTACTGCCAATATGGCTAGTTATGCTGGGCTAGGCTGTGCCATGAATATTGCTTAATTGGTTTGTTAGATGAATGGACATCACGTAGCTGATGAAGCTGTACTTTCACCTATGATAAGAACTTCAAAGCCAAAATCCCACAAAAAGGTAACAGACTTAAACATTAAGTTAATTTATTAGTCCCATACTCTGTATTTTAAAAGTGCCTGCTTAGAGAAAGTCTGAAAACTGTCATCTTCTCACTAACTGTTGAAAACATACTCTGCCTCATCTAGTGAAAGTGTTCCAAAAAGGAAGAAACTATTTTTACACTTGCTGCCACTACAAAATTTTATCACACAGGGATGACACAAGATGGCATTTGTCACCCTTCAGGAGCAACCTGAGTCAATTGCAGAGTAACAGATCTGCTCTACTGTTATCCAGACAACTCATCTTCCCAACCTTCTGTATCAATTTTTCCTTACCTCATGTAATTCACCATTAGAGGTAAGCAATATAAGCTACTCGGCAGCCCAATGGCATGACAGAGATAGAAGATGAGATGATAGAAAGAGAGCAGGCTATGATTTGAACAGGAAATCTTATCAGGTTATCCAAATGTTACATGTAATTTTAATTTAAACCGTTTCATGAGCCTGACTTTTCAGGTAAGAAAAAAGGCTAAATCAAGTTAGTGTGCTTCATTTCAGAGGTGAATTCCTGCTACACTCTGTCTGGAGTCCAGAAGCTGAGGAGAACACATGGGACATGATACAGCCTGAATTCTACCTTTACTTTTCAGAAAATCCTTACAGCTTAAAACAAGCATGCCATATACACATTAGCGAAAGAGCCATATTGGAACTATATATTGCCCTACTTAGCTTCCTTCCCGCACAATTCATCTGTACCTTACTCAGCTGCAGGACAACCATGCCGCATTTAAAATAAAAAAAAAAGGTTTAGTTGTGGAATACTTCTGCGTGTTTTACTGGCGGGAGACAAGGATTGCTCGGCAGCATTCATGCTATTAGAAATTCAGCTCATCACCTCACTATTATTCAGCGTCATGGTAACAATTTAGCATAGCCACGCAGTACTTTCAGACCTTGCATGTTTTTGAGTTCCCCCCCCACTGGCCCCTTTCTGATAGACACATACAAACACACTCAAATCCATGCCTCCCAACTTTCTTTCAACTAAACAGTCTTTTTTTTTTTTTAAAAAAAAAAAAAATCAATTTTAAAAAAAAAAAATCAAGCGTTGGCCAGACCTAACAGTTTTAGGAAAAAAAATTTCCTTTTATTCTCTAACACAAGAGAAATCTTTGAATAAGGTAAACGCTACACTATTCTATATCTATAGGATATAAAGGATATAGTCTATCCTATATCTGTAGTATATGGCTTTTATACAAAGCACACAATGTTGTCAATAAGTATTTACAATTTAAAAGAAAATAAAAACCCCACAAAATTTTAAAATGCATGAATATTCAGAGATTAAAATGCAAAGCTCTGTAGAAGTTCCTGGAATCAGAACAAAGCAAACCTTCCAAATCAGTAATCTTTTCAGAATGTTGTCATTTTATTTTCAATCCAAACTCATCTGAGAACTTCAGGTTTCTGCTTTCAAAGTTGCTTATTAAACAGTAATCATTTTACACTGAGCTACAGATTGTTCTATTTTATATTAATGAAAAAGTGTATGTCATATCTTACTTGTAAATTTGTTTTAACAGAACAAATGGAGTTTAAATGGAATTTAAAATGCAGCAAAAAAAACGTGCTCAGAGAAGAACACTGTCCATCTTCCCAGGCAGCTTTCCTCTAATTAGAACAGACTAAGCAACTCTGGAGAGTGCTGTGTCTGCTTATGCCACCAGCTGTTTTGCCTGTATAAAAATAGTAAGATAAACAAATGTATAACTTACTGCAGTCTCCAGGAGAAGAAAACCCACCAATAATATTCTGAAGGGCATTCAAAACCTAAATGATGCATTTCAAAATGCACTATCATTTAAAGGTAATGTTGCTGACTAGAGAATATGGTTGGTTGATAGGCATTTCTTGCCAGTTCTTCAGCCAAGGACATAATTGGTTTTCCCAGTATCAACTTTTTACATTCTTTGCTCCTATTGTCAATGCCTTGTACTCCCACTATTTTTATAACATATAATTCTAACAGCACAAAAACATTAACATTATTTCACACTTAGATACGTCCATGTCAATTTGCCCTCTAATGAGATTTTATCTTGGAGAATACAGCTGTTCACATAAAAGGAGCTTAGGAAAAGGAACCAGCGACAACTTAGATCACAGTATTGAAGGCCCTAAATTGGAATAGAAAATTTAAATCCAGCATTTCAACTTAGGAGAATATCTTCTCCTGAACTGCAGAAGCAGAGGCTGTCCCCTGCCGTGCTTCTTCCAAAGATCCAGTCAGCTATTGGGCTAAGCTCCGTTATTATCCAAATTGTCTGTCTTTTGAAAAAAAAACTGTTCCGATCCCTTCCCGAGGCTTTATCTAATGTTCCTTTGCACTTGAAAGGAAAACATTAAAAGCACAGCAGTAAAGATAGATTTGTTTAATGCAGGAATGAATTAATTTTGTTTCAAGGGGGGGGGGGGGGGGGAAAGTGGGGGGTTTTTTTGACCACTCTCATGTAACATATCTAGAGGGGCTCACCCCCAGCACTGTCAGATCTGAGCCACCTTGCTCAACAACATCCTGCTACACATCATACCATCATAAAACTCTGAATCCCAAAGCCCTATCTTGGTCTTGAATGAAGAATTGTCCTCCAGGGAAAATAAGTAAATAAATCAATCCATCTGTATTCTGGGAATGAGATGGGAACTTGAGAATCCTATTTTTGCCAGGGAGCGGGGAGGTTGTGAAGAACAGGAACCCATCTCTACTTCACAGGCTGGAAAATAGGGAAATAGGGGAAAGACAGCCCCTGGCACTCACCTTGCCTACTCAGTGTCCCATACATTATCCTTTTAGGCACTATGTAGACCCCATCACTCTCAGCATTCTCTGAGGGTTCTTGGAGGTCTTCCCCTGCACCGGCAGGCAGCAACAAGGCTCTGAGCGGGGACAGCAGCAGCCACTGCTCAACAGACTCTGCTCTGCCATGAATAAAAAGCCAGAGGAACATGCTGTGCCACCAGGGACAACAGATTCTCTGCCCCACATCTTCTTAAGAGGCAGAGGGAGCAGCATGACAGCCAGAGTCCAGGACCGAGGCTGCACATGGCAGTGGTCCAGAAAAATAAGATCCTGAAGGCAGATTTGGCCTATGGTCCAGAACTGTTTATTTCTAATTAAAACCAGCACAACAGCAAGACAAAAGAAGTCAAAGGATTTTTTCTAATCTTAGTCTCAGGTTTTAGAGTTCTTTGTAGTTACAGGCTTTCAACAGAAAAACAGACAAATGTCATCAGAAATGGGTCCAATTCTGCAACAATTTATCACCTGCACTGGCTCTACCAAAGCTAGCAGCATGCACAGAATATAAACTAGCACCAAGTGTAACTTGTGGTCTCGTTTCAGTGAGCATTATGAATTAGCATTATTTTAGCATGCTATAAATGGATCTGTAATGTGATGACAGTAATTTTAGGAACAAAAAAAGTGTTTCACAGATGTTTTCTGTCTTGGATATATTTTATTCAGTTATGGTCCCAATGTTTAGACATGCAGCAAAAAATGTGATTTATATACCAGAAAACTAAGCAACGTTTTCTTGTTAACGGAGGTGTCATATAGAGAGATTTACAGAAACAGTCAGAAAGTCACTAGAACTCATGTATTCCTGTTTTTAAACTTCATTCTGTACTTGATTCCCGAGTTATAAAACCAATCAAACTATCATACTGAAATCCAACTCTGCTCCTTCCTTTAAAATTCTCTCAATGAAATTCCCTTGTTGGCACATTTAAAGTCTTACCTAGCCACAGCTAGAAACAGTAACAGTAAAAGCTGCTTACAGATCTTGAATCACGAAATTTACTCCTCTGAATCCAAAGAAACCGATACCCTACTCCCCTATTAAATCCACACTCTTCTTGAAGCCTTTAGAGACACTAGCCAGCCATCCTAACGTCAAGATTTTGCTCCACTGGATCTAAAGAGAAGAAAATATCTACCTTGTTATTAAAGCTACTTTCACCCTTGAAAATTGCCACTAGCAAAACTTTGCTGTACTTTGAAGAGTCCATCTCAAACTATAAACATATATTCTCAAGAAAAAGGCCTTTATATCTTCTGAAACATCTGATAGCTGTCATACCAGACTTCTAACAAAATATATTCCATGCAATGCTTTTAATTAACAGAGACAATGTTACAAGTTTATAACTGACCACAAGCTTGCCTCTGACAGTTTTCTACGCTGCTGTGTGATCCTGAACTAGAAGATAAAAAGATGCAATTATAAGGGGATTTAAGGTACCTAGTGAGTTAGAGAACTTTTGGATATTGCCTTTATTGGAACAATCAGCAATCCTGACTTTAAAGGTTTAGGGATCCAAAGACAAAAATTGAATTACACACAAATAATATTATTGAAAACATGCAATTAAAGTTGTAGAATGGAACACAAAAATAAATACAGGAATTCAGCCAGGGTATACAAATCTCAGAATTTTTAAGTGACATGATCACACAATTCTTTCCCCAAAGGAAGTTTTGGGGGTTTTGTTTGGGGGTTTTTTGTTTGGAGGTGTTTTTTTGTTTTTGTTTTTTTCTTATCATTTTCCCTCCCTTTTCTAATTCCAGAGGTGGAACTTGCAAAAGATGACAGTGAATCAGCATTATATGAATATGCTGTTTCCTACAGGATCACTGCTTCACTTACTGGAAAAAATGAAAAAATATGTAGTGAATGAGAAATGGTTTTAAGGAAAAACTGCAGAAGTAGTCTGATGATTTAAATCATTGAAAGCAGCTGTGAAGAGGTGAATTCTGAACTTATCTCTAACAGAAATCCTCTGCAATGCTCTCTAAATTAATAGCTAGGCACTGGTATTATTCTCCCTCATTTTCTGGGCTCCCAATTTGAAACCGTAAGGGCTTATTCACCAATGCACTGGGTACTTGCAGCTGCAGTTGAAGGTAATAGGAGTTATATTTTGAGTGTATTAATTGATACATAATGCTAAGTACTCTGAAAAAAAGAAGTCTTAGGCACCCTATATTGGACAGCAGCATAAATGGACACTATTTTTTCTGTGACTCACTTTCTTTCCTTTAAAACAGTAATAATTTTTAATGTGGATATGTCATATTACAGTGAATGGCATAAGAGTGTCCATTAGGAAATTAGGCATCCTGTCTTCAGGAAATGCTTTCACTGTCATGAAGTAACATGTGGCACAAGGCCACACTTGGGCAAGGAGGAGCAGACAGAATATTAAAAAGCTGCTCTCCACCTGCATCTGGCCAACCTGTGCACGTAATACAAGTCAGGAGCATTAGAACAAAAAACATGTTATCGATCATGTTATTTAAAGCTATGCATAATATTTAGGAGATAATTTGACCAAACTAAGACTGCAGAGGTTATCAGCTTGGCATTTTAAACTTTTGAATGCCTACGTTTGTAATTTAATAATATTTTTATTTTAGTATCCCAGAAATCAGAGGCACAGATTCCATCTCTTGCCATTACAGTGGCACTCAATGGGGTTGCCAGTAAAGTTTTCTAACTTCCAGGACCATCCAAGACACCACTCCTCAGAAACCAACAACTCACACAAAAGCAGTCCCTTCTAGACTTAGAGTACAAGACACAACCTTTCCCTGATGTGTGGTAGCAGCAAAGAAAGCAAGATCCTGTCCTTGACAAACCCCAATCTAGTTAATACCGACTGATGAATCTACCAACTCTGTCATTTAATAGGATAAAACTTAAGTCATCACTATCAATGTATCCTTTCTCAATTGGAAGCTACAGAAAGAATGTATGTCATTGTTATGCAAACTTTGAGAAGAAAAAAACAAAACAAAAAAAGAAAACCCCCACATTATTTTAAGAGTCCCAAGAACTTAAGAAACAAGAAGTCTCAGAGTAAGTCCATTTAATGGTCCAAATAAAGTCCATATAATGGTCCCTGGATCCCTGGACAATTAGAAAAGTGGTGTGTTTGTTAGTTTTGATGATTTATGACTTCTGGTGATCCTGATGTTTTGTTAAAAGTCATTTTAGAGTTTTCAAAAAGTCATTAAGTCCTCTGTTAACAGTTTCCCCAGACTGAAAGTGGAAGATGCATACATCCATTATAGTGGTAACACACAAAGATTTGGTGGTCTAACTATTTTTAAAAAGCCAATTTTTTGAGCAATTTAATCCTGCCATCACTCTAAGTCAGTCAGGGACTTTATTGACTCAGTGGTCTTTGGTGTAAAATACCAGGTTTTGCAAAGATAATTCAATTTGCAAAAGTAAGTTGTATAACTGCAGGAGAAATTTACCATGTCTTCAATCACACAATCATTTACAAACCTTCATAACTATCATTCCTCCCTCATTACAACTTAAAGATCTCTGTAAAAATATTCTTAGTGGTTTCAGTACATGTTTATTAATATTGCCCTATAGTCACAGTAGCAAAGTCCCAGTAGCAAAGGAATCAGAACTTGGAGACAAAAACATTTGAGAACGTCTAAATGAAATGTGTTCGACATGCAGATGTTTAACATTAACGTCCAAGATAAGTAAAAAGCGTTCCTGCCTCTATATTTTTGAGATGATTATCAGCATATCATTTTTCTGTCTGTTCTTATTATTGATAGCATAGCCATTAATGTTTGCAAATCACATGACACCCTGATTCTCTTGCAACAAAAGCGCAACTAATGTTGTACGTGAACACCAAGGAGGGAGTAAACTAAGTATAAAGAGACATATTTTAAATAGAAAACATTTTGGAAAGAAAATAATTTTGATCATCCTCAGGTGGGTAATGCTCCTCATTTAATTTCCCCCCCAGAGATTTATTACTAGAATTAGTATTCATCTCAATAAAACTACAGTATTTCTGTTAATCCACCAGAAAGTATCAAAGTTAAAAATAGCCTGTGATTTATCATGCACACCACAATACAGTTTTATAACATTTTTATTATTTTTGAAGCCTTCTAGGATTTTCCTTATCAAGATATGACAGAAGACTTCCCATAGCTCAGTTGTCTCTTTAAAATGCTGCAGTACATGATAAAGAAAATGCTTTATAGTTGGAGATAAACTTCCTGTGTCTGGCTTTCCATTTTAATAAAATTTACAGCAGCATTTGGAGAAACAGCAGCACCAGATTTCATTGACTCTGAAAAAAATGTATGCTAGGAGCTAAGATTGACTTTATGCCCACTTAGACATTGTGTATAGCAGTCATGGAAGAAAGGAGTTGTCAGGACAAGATAAATTAAGGATTTTAAGGACTGGTTCAATTTAAATTCTGGAGTCCACATGCAAGCAGGATGGCTGTTTACACCAGAAAGTGTCAGAGTACACGGATAGCCTAGATTTTTTTATGAGAGACTAAATGCAACATCTACCTGCAAACACAGAGTTCCTCCATTTTATTCATCTGAAATAAAGTTATCTTTTGCAGTTAAAGGCTCCTAAAGTAGAGGTGCATAATTTTGGAGTTGGGAGTAGGGGGAGATTTAATTATATTGGACTAATCCTATCTTTTAATTCCCTTAATGAAGTATTATTCCAGAAATGGATGCCACAGGAGAAATGGCCAGATCCACCGGACTTTGCCCAGGACCATATTTATGTCTGTCTTGGTATAAATCACAATCCTTATAGAGTTTTCCTTAGAAGGAAAATATAAACCTGACTGTTAGGTGAGGTCATGAACAGCTGACATGAACAACTTGTTCAGGAGTGTCAGGAAGGACAGCTTTTTAAGGCGTAGCTCTGTCATATCCTTTGTATTCTTGAACAATTTGCTTTGCAAGTTAACATTTATCTACCTTCTCCTGATAAGAATAAAGAGAACTGCACATTGCTGCGGTCCTGTAAAAATCTTAGTCTAATATAATAGCAACCAGTACATCAAGAAAAATCAAGGCGGCCATCAGGCTTTGCAGTCACACTTCCCTTCTGTGAACCACGCAGTTGCTGTTGTTGCTATCGTCTAAGTGCTGTAACATTAATAAGGTTTCAGTCAGGACTAAAAGGTCTTGGGATAACATGGGGGGAAGGGGGTGGGAATACAGAAAAATGGAGGTCAGACAGGAAATTACCCCTACTGCAACTTTGAGAGCATTTCCTTCCTTCCTTCCCCTGGTTACTATTTTTAAATCCCCCAAAGCAAAGCATCAGCAATTCCTCCAAGGGGACAGCAGCTCTGTATTAGAAAGGTTAAGGCACAAGGCCACTGACTGGCATAGTTAAATAGACTGCCATCATGTCTGGGTAAAGAGCTGACAAATTTGTGTATAATTCTGTTTTCGCAAGCAGAAATGGAAACAGTTTTTCTAAAGTGAAATTCTCCTTCTTTAACATAGCCTCCCAGACATAAGCCCTAAGTAAGTGAGAGGAAATTTGTGAGTTTTCAAAGCAGTATCTTAAATCCACTTGAGATTTCCGTGACATTTACATTTCTACAGTGTGCCCAGTTTATTTCTATCTGAGTTTCAGAAGGCAGCCATTATTTGCATTGCTTGAAGCTTTTCTTATGCGTAGTCAAAACAAACACTGTTGCACAAAATAAATTCACTGGAGGGGCAGGAGAATTTAGTTTTGAATACATTTCAGACAGCAGCTCTGCTTTGCTTTGAACAAAGCTTTTGGAGTTTTATCATGCTATTCTGTCTTTTCTTGAGAATAGATGCAGAGAGAGATGTGGGATTCTTCCCCCGACTCCTGCTCTCCTTCGTCCACACTTCCCTCTGTCCAAACCAGCTAAAAGCAGTAGCAAGGATGACTGACCACAGCCAAGCCAGAATAGCATTGGAGATTGCCCATGAAGTATCATATTAATGTACTCAGTTAAATAAGTGCTGGAAAATAGTAATTTTGATACAGCAAGGAGAGATGGCTTGTCAGAGGAAATTATTTCAGTTGGAAAGCAAGCAACGATCTCCAAAAGCCAACGTTTCTGCTTTACTGTTTGCATGCTACAGTTCACAAAAATAGTGAAGAAACTTTCAAGAGTCAAAACGAAACTAGATCAGGACTCTGCAAGTCTGAGAGGAAGAACCTGGGAGAGAGAAGACCAAGAGACAAGGTTGTTAACACCCAGATCTCACCGTGACACAGATGGAAATTTAAAGCTTTAAGTCTTTTCTCTATTAATTTATTTTCTATTTCCAGGAGGCATTTGCTCAAGTGTTTAACTTACATTTGCATTTTGCTTCTAAAACCATGCAAGAATTTTCGATAATGTGTGAGAATCACTGGAAAATATTCTCAAGCAAAACATGAATCTATTTACAGGAACAGTCTAAATTCATCTATTCGAAGATTAGTCAGAAAGTTTCCTAATTGCAGCTGCAATGCAAGTAAACACTAGCATGATTAATTCCACTGAGAAAGAAAACACCAAGAACTGCTCAGGAAGTTGCTAAACATGCTATAAAGTGATGTGACTACTCACAGAAGTCAGGATCTGCTTTCAAACAGTTTAGGAACATAGGACACTAAATTTAGTGGCTGATTATACTGCATGTGATGAAATCACAAAAAAGATCTCTTAGAGCTCAGGTTTATATTGGCTTTTTCAGTTCTTGTTTCAGGCTGCAGTGTCAGTATTGGAACATTTGATTCCAAAAGCACAGACAAATTATCTACACATTGAAAAAATAAGCCCCACCAGGTGATCATGTCACCCACCCCTTTCACAGTAACTACGTGCATTTTAATGAGGTAAACGACAAATGAATCCGTTAACACTGCTAGAATAGAATTCTCTCATAAGAAGTAGTTATTTGATCGTCTTCTATGCCAAACCTGTGCTGTTGTCTGTTACTTGTGACTGACTATTCAAGACACGGCTGAAAAGCAGTACAGATTGGGGTGCAAACCAGTTACCTGCACAGCACCATGAAGCAATTCAAGCAACGGTGGCAACTACTTTCACAGACACCAGAGTATATTTTGTGTAAAGGCCAGTAGCTTTACTAAGTATATAGTTGACAGGGTTGGTTACTACGAAAAGCTCTTAATTATATTATCATCAGAAGAGCCACTTGTCTTCAGCAGCAAATACCCCCATTAAGAGATTATTCTGCCTTAGCCTCAGTGTACTCTAGTTTCCACGCAATATTATTCTTTGGGATTATCCTCGATACCCAGACATAAGAGGATCCTTGTTTCCTTTTTCTTGCACAAACTACTACCAATAATTAGTTATAAATAGAAACATTAATTTTTAAAGAAAGGTGGGGTATTTTTAAAAACAAAAAACACCTGGAGAACATGCTGCTGATCCAAGCCATCCCTACTTGTGATTATACCAAGAACTGCAAAGATGAACAGCGAAAGCGAAGAATCGCACTGCTCATCCTCTTCCTCTACAACATCAAGCTGGTTGTAGCCTGCTCTGGGATCTAGGCATGCCCTGGGCTGGGATGACTGATGCATAGCTGCCAGCTCTCCCAGAGAATAGTAGAACTGTCCCCTCTGTTCTGGCCGACACCTTTGCAATGGGAGACATTTCAATACACTTCTAGGACAGGGAGGACTCCTGAACTCAGATAATGCCATCAATAAAAGCAGCAACAGCTGCTGTCTGCTCAGCTGTTTGGGTGGCATTCATGCTGCACCATGCTGTTTGGTAACCTCAGCAGTGGAACACAGAAATCTGCTGCTGGACAGTGCTTGGGGGGGGGAACAACAGCACAGCGTAACCAGTGAGGGTGCAAACTCTCCTTTTTCTCCAAAAGTGTCAGAAAGGAACTGTTCCTGCATGCATCCCAAATCAGAAACTGAGAATTTGTTTTTTAATTGAGAACAACAGGCATGGATTAGAGTCCTGTTCCAGGCCTGTGGACACAAAATAGGTGCTGGAAAGCTGTTGGAGGTTAATGTAAAGAACACAGAACTGCAGAAAGGAAAGATACAAGAAAGAGCAGCTGCACCATGTACCAAGTTTGGCACATTTGAACAGGAGAGCAGGAAGATTTATGTAAAAAAAAAAAAAAATTAAAAAAGAAAATTAATTTTCTATCCAAAAATTGTATTTACTGGTAATAGCTCTCTTCAGTCACAGAAACAGTAGACTGGCAAACTGCATGAAGCTGTCTTGCTATACATACAAGATGAACGAACTTCATTACAAGTTTATACAGGGACAATCAAACTATGGCTATGTTACAGCTTGAATTAATCTAAACTCCTTCCTCTTCGGGATTAATTTTCAGCAAGATCAACTCCAAGAGCTGGTACCTGGTTGCATGAGTGTTACTGCTAGCGAAGGAAAAAGTGCGTGTGGCGTGCATGTAAGGGGAAGGCAGGAACACAGAATAAAAGCTGCGGGGACAGGACAGTGACTGTTTAGATTTGCTTAAAATGCCATGAGTTCCTAGAATGACCACAAAAGTTTTTAATTAAGAATTAAACAAAGCTCAGAGCTCACATCCCAAGTGAAGAGCATAAACAGAGTAGAGAATTAATTTACCAAATACAACAAACCATAGAAAGAACAGAAATGAAGAAGAAAAAAAATGGATAGCAAATACAATGTAGAATAGGAGGGAAACCTAAATGCACTCGTGTGAATTATGGGGAGAATTGTGATAATGGAAAGTGTTCTGAGTAAGGGGTCATCTGAGCTACAGGTGATAAAGGAAGCAAGAGTGCCATATAAAGGAGTAGCACAATAATTCAATAGATGACATTCTGCATGCAAGAGAAGAGCACGCAGTACAAGCCAGCAAAATATATTTAATGCTCAGATTAGGACCAAGACATGACCTTAGCAGACAGATAGAAAATTGGATGTAAAATAGGCATGAAGGCATCAGGGAATGTGATATAATGACTACAAAGGCTTTCCCAGCATCATGCAAGAGAAGGAAGCAAAGTCATCCAACTAAGATAAATGCTGGCAGGATTGTTAAATCACTGGGACAGTGTAAATTACAAAGAAAAAAAAATATACTGGCCTAAATGTCAGTTATTCTTGGTTCTAGTAGACTTATCAGCCAACACTGCTGGATAACATTAGTGTCTCCTTGTTCACTTCCAAAAATAAGCAGAACACATTTTACTATTAAGCTTATAGTGGGATCACAGCAACCTGACCAAGATGGTGATCTACCTCATGAGGCTCAGCATCACACAAAATAAAATTTTGGTGTATGGATTTAAGAGAACACGAAAGAAACCATTAACACAATCACAGTTAAAATCCCATCTGTCATCTGGAAAGAGCCAGGAAAATAATTGTAAAATAAAAATGAAGTGGCATTATAATAGGTTTTTGATCTGCTATGAAATACTTGGAGCACAGTGCAGGGACTCCTGACCAGAGACTGAATAGGCTGCTATGGCTATGTGGTGCAACACAGTACATGGCAGATACACTAAAGAAAGATCTGAAAGCTTGACATATGCATTTACACAACACTGCAACCAGTGTTGTTCTGCAAACAGTAAGAGAATTATGGGAGAAAAGATGCTATAAACCTTTTATTTTTTTAAATGAAAAATATATTGAAATTTGAAATATCAATGAGACAATCACATAACAGAAATATTACTAGGTGCATGTCATGACATGCTAGAAGGGTTTCTTTCTTCACCTTGGATTGGCAAATTTCACATCAGATATTCCTATATGGACATTGCAACCCAGAAATAGAGCAGTATCCAAAAAAGTCGAGCTTATTAAATGATCTACAACAAAGTTAGCCACCAATGTGGGTACATATATATGTGTGTCCATGTGTGCACACATGTGCATCTGTGGGTGCATGTATATAAAACCCTCATTATTAGCTTCTTTTCTGTGGCTTTGAACATGTGAACATTTGAACAGGAGAGCAGGAAGACCTTTGTAAAAAAAAAAAAACTATGATCCGTTTTGCGCCCCTCACTACAAGAAGGACATGGAGGTGCTGGAGCATGTCCAGAGAAGGGCAACGAAGCTGGTGAAGGGCCTGGAGAACAAGTCTTAGGAGGAGCGGCTGAGGGAACTGGGACTGTTTAGCCTGGAGAAGAGGAGGCTGAGGGGAGACCTTATCGCGCTCTACAGCTACCTGAAAGGAGGTTGTAGCGAGGTGGGTATTGGTCTCTTCTCCCAAGTAACTGGCGATAGGACGAGAGGAAATGGCCTCAAGTTGTGTCAAGGGAGGTTTCGATTGGACATTAGGAAAAATTTCTTTACTGAAAGAGTGGTCAGGCCTTGGAAGAGGCTGCCCAGGGAAGTGGTTGAGTCACCATCCCTGGAAGTATTTAAAAGACGTGTAGATGTGTCGCTTAGGGACATGGTTTAGTGGGCATGGTGGTGTTGGGTTGATGGTTGGACTCGAGGATCTTAGAGGTCTTTTCCAACCTTAATGATTCTATGATTCAATTTCCTCACATTCCTCAAAATTATTTTACAGTATTTGTCTCACAGACTTTAATGGCTTAGCTATCTAATGAGGTAAGAACTTAAATAGTGAAAACTTAGATTTGTTTGTGTTGGGAAGTATGAGAGAAGAAACCTTCCTGAAAGTATAATAAACAGAACTTGTAGTCAACCAGCACTCTAGCAATAACAGAGAACAAGAACAATACTAAAGTCTGGCATTAATGACCTCCAAGGCAGATTGTTTACGATGGGGTTATGCTGTGCTTTTAGACAGAGCGCTCTAACCCAAATTCCTATAGCCATGGCCTTCCTCTTGTGTGTTCAAAGGCAAACCACTGCCATGGAAAAAAAGTAGTACATTTTGGTCAGGATTTCAGCAGAGGACAATGAAACATAAAATAACACTGGAGAATAAACTTGTTAGCATCAAGCCCTCCAATTCCCACTGAAGACTTTTGCTTAGGAGCATGCATGTGGCAGTATTCAGAGAATGTACACTTTTAAAGTGACAAATTCAAGAGGCACCCAAGCACATACACTGACCTCCCTTCCCCTTCATGGTATTTGGTTGGGTACAACAGCTCACTGCACTTCTTAAATACCATTCAGAACTACAACAGTGTAATTCATGGCTTGTATTTAACAGAGACGTCCCAGGTGAGGAGATTGAATTACTTTTCCGAGTCAGAGCTTTCTAGCTTGCCCTTTGTAAGCTTGCTGCTCTCCTTTCCTTTCTACTAGTCTCAAGTGCAGCGTTCTGATAGCACAGATGATGTGAACTCTGCCTGATTTATCCCAACGTTATGTATTTTCATATTTTCAAATAGTTCCAAAAATCTAGAGAATGATAATAATTAAATCAGACATTGCATTTGTATTCCTATATTACCTGTGGCCCAACCAATTTACTTTTATTTAAAAAAAAAAAAAAAAGAATTATAGACATTCAATGGTATGAACCAAATTATGTTATATAGCTAGAAGATCATAAAGCAAAAGCTGTCTGGGACACACTGAGGTGAGCAGGATCACCTAGGCCTGTCTTGTCTTACTTTGAAATCAGTCTTAAGAGGAGAAGAAATAAAGGAAAAATAGATATCAGGTGTCCCAGAGCAAATACCAGTAGCTCATTGAACATGGACCAAGAGCCAGTCCATGTTATTAACTATTTCTTGTTGAAACGAAATAATGGAATGGGCTTGTCTATCTGAATTTCCCACTTCTGTTCTGACAGTTGGAAACAGCTGATGTTGTCCACTAGAGTATTCAGAGTTATTAGGAGATAAACCACAGAAAAATGGATGTGCTTAAAATAAATAAATAAGCCTTCAGTGGTTAGAGTCATGCTTCAAATTGGATCCTTCAGTTTCTGAAGGATCACTGCCTTTTCTGCGAGTTGGGGAGGATACAAAAACATGGCAATACTTTTGCCTGTGACTAGCCAAACATGATGCAAGAGGAGCAGGAACGAGGTACCACCCCTTTGTAATGCTCTAGTCTGGCTCCTCACACTAAGGAGACATTCATATTGTCCCCATATGTTTTCCATTTCATTTTTCAAAATCCTCTTGAGTTGATCTATTGTGTCATATGGATTTTATACCTACCATCACCCATAGTCCTGGTGTGGCAGCAGGTCATAATGTACATATAGGTAATCTCTTGGAGAAGAGTGAATTACTTCACTGGGATTGTTGTTCTTTGGAACTAATTATCTTTTTGTCATCTTCCTAGGGAAGGCTTTTTAAGAATACTGTCTCTTTGTTTCCCCCATTGCTGTCTCTCACACACCCTGGTGAGTGAAACTTGAAATCACTTGAAGATTCCTGTCCTCTTAAGAAACAGATCAGAAATAGACTGTCATTGATGAGCATTTTCAGATTTGTGATCTGTGTCTTCCCTTTGCTTGCCAGAGACGCTCCATGTGATTGCTCTCTGAAGCTATGAGTTCCCATCCAGCACAAGTGACCCTTACAAGCTGATGAAAGCAAAACAAACAAACAAGCAAGCAAGCCAGCCAGCCTTTGAGCCATGCTAGATGGACTCCATTTACATCATACTCCTTGCAGGAAAAGAATAAATAGTCACGTATGCTTATGTAACTAATTTAATTTCTTCCAGAATTCCTTTCCCCCAGCTTAACACTCATAAACTCATAGGGAAGTGTTTGACAATTTATTTCTTTGGAAAGATGACGGCCTTCACCTATTATAGCTCTTATGTTCCTCAGTAATCAAGTAACCCTTGCCTGAAAGCAAAGCCTCAGACTGAATCCTAGCACTTTCTCTTCTACTACTGAATTTCGTTGTAATATTTTATATCAGTTACATGTTTTCCTGCTGTTTTGAGAGGTTGAGCAGCCTTGAATAGACTGATGTTAGTCTCCAGAATGAAGGCGGAAGGGGGCAGTGATTATTGCGGGAATCGATGTGCTTCCATTGTACTTCCTAAATGAGTCCCTTCCTCTTAGCTAAAATAATGCCTTCAGCTTGCTACAAAACTTCATAAGCCATGTCTTTGAGGATCTCATACAAGCACTTTCTGTAGTCACAGAACATCTCTCCACCACTCCAAATCCAGCATCCCTCTGCCAAGAGCAGATACTTACAACTTTTTGTGTAAAAATCATTAAAAAAAATCATTAAAAACATGGGAAGGAGAGGTATCGCTGCCTACTTCCTACATAATAGCCAGCTACAGAACATCTGCTAGGGAATAGGCCTTTGTTCAATTTCCTCCTCAGCCAGAGGTTATTCAGACCTTCAAAGAGGACATGCAAGCAACCCTGCTTTAAGGTATTCTTCGGTGGGCGCATCCTCCATCTCACATGCTGAACTTGGCCACTGTGTGGCAAGGATATCAGTGGAGGCCAATGAAGGTAGCCATCTGTTGGTGAGGAGTCCCTGCTCATGTTGGCTGAGGCCACAGGTAACATAGGAATATAAATGTGAAATAACTTTCATATGTCTCAAGGACAGTGCAGGTCAAAAAAGCACTCAGGCCTAGCTCTACACTAGCCACCAAAACACCAAAGGTACCTAGTTTTCACTACTGCAGCTACGTTGTTGTCAGTTACGTGAAGTGCCTAGTGTACGGCCTGACCAAGTCTGTCTGCGCAGACTGCCAGCCACTCAGTGTACCCCCAGGCTCCCCATGACCCTGTACCAGCACTTTCAGCTAAACCTCTGGAGTTGAGGGCTGATCGTCTCTGTAGTCTATACAAGCTATTGTCAACTTGATTTGACTTTTACCTTAACACCTTCTTTACAACTTAGGGCCATCCATCACTAAAGCAATTCATAGAGTATTTCATACACAGGATTACAAACAATTGCATTGCATTCCATATGAGTGTACACCTGTAACGTTCTCCTTTTTACTGAAGTCTCTCAGTTTCACATCAAACCAAGACTGGCTCCTGGTTGTCACTATTCATCAGTTCCCTTTTCCCTGTACAGCCTAGGAGATAAGATGATTTATTGTGAAATCCTTTCTCAGTCTTGTCATTAAACAACATCTCTTCTGTTATATATATTTTTAACTCTCAAGGGTCTTCACCATACGAACCTCGATGCATTATTTTTTTTACATGTACCAGAACATAAATATTTGTACAAGTGAGTCTACAAACTGTGATGTGACTGCATACAGGGCTAAGTAATTACCTAAACATATTAATGTGAATACAGATAGCTAAAATCCATGTGCAGCAATTTAATGGCACAGTGTTGTCTACGGGTCATCATGCAACACAGTGCTGGAAAGGAAATAATAGCAGTTTGTATCAGAATAAGCAAATGAAGAGAAGAAATCAAAATTCACACTGTCTTCATATCGACTGTGCTTCTTTGTACCATATTAAGGTGGTTAGGTGTTTCTGCAGACTTTTTTGAATTATCAAGTGAGTTTGAAGCTTACCTGCTTTACTCTGAAAAGCTAAACTAGGATGTGTGTAAAAGTCACCCACATGCATCAGTGAAGCTTAGACTGTGATCTCCTCCTCCTCCAAGTGCTTCCAATAGGAGCTTCTGTTGTTGGCTCCAGCTGGCAAAGCAATGCATGTTGCATACAAGTCACTTAATGTTTGAGAAGTACTCGAATACTAAGGCAATAAATGCCAGGCAAGACCCTGGAAGAAAAATAATTCCGCTGTTGCCAATCTTCCACAATGGTGCTCTCCTGACATTGCTCCAGGCCATGGAGCAGCCTGCTTCGACCAGTTTCTAAATGAGTTTCTTGGCAGTACCTAAAATGGATTTCTAACGCTGACCACCTTTTCCAGATACGCCTTGCCAAAGCCTCATAAAGGGTGCACCTACCTACCAGATGCAGAGCACAGCAAGTGAGATCATCTGTATTGACTCGTAACTTCAAACTGAAACCTTGCAGTGAAACTAAAGTCTGAACTCCCGTTTTGTAGGAAAAATATCGATCGTATTGTAAAGATCAAAGATTAGCTTACCAAGTTCAAAATATATACATGCTGTATATAGTTTTCCTTATTTTGATACCTGGCTTTGCTAGCCAATAAAATGCTTTCTACCCAGTGCTAGCCATCTAGATGTTTTTATGCAGCAACACTCTTATCTCAGTTACAAGTTCTCCAAATCCAGCACACTCTCAAATGATGCATCTGTTTCTCTAGTTAATCAGTAAAAATAGTGCTTAAACTATGCCTAGGCCTGCATTGAATCAAAAATTTAAATTTTCACTCCATTTCATGATTTAAGGAGTCCTCCAGAGTAGAAAACATCTTATTGACAGCTTCTGCACTATAACATCACATTTTTGGCAAGGTACGGGCATTCTGTGATTCACAGTGCTGACAACTATATATTCTATTAAAATATGTTTGTAAAATGTCTTGGGAAAGGTAAGAGAGACAGAAATCCTAACCATTCATTGGCCTTTCATTCTCTTTAGAACTGCTGGTCCATTTGAGAACATATTTTTCCCTTTCTTTTAAAACATCCTTGTAGCATCCTACTCAGAATGTGTTACAAGGATTATTCTATGTCAGATGAAGTGTAGTAAAATACTGTTGTGTGAAACAAAGCTTCTTGCTGAAACAAATAGAAAATAGATTTGCTTCCATCTTTATTTTGAAATAGTAAATCACAGAATCAAGCCGATATAAGCCATCACTTAGGTTGTTTGAAAACATGCCAGCACATCAGAGGAGTACTGTCTTCCTGAGAATACACAATAGCAGATGATACACATTAAGACTAGGGCTATGCAAATAATTGATTTTGTAGTTTGCTTGGGGAATGCAAAAACTCATTTCAGATTAGTCTGAAATATCCTCAGCTCTTGGGAGAGAAAACAAACAAAAAAACTCCACTCAAGTCAAAAGAAAGCATTTCATACTTAAAGTTTTTAGCTTTCTGAAACATGTCTGCATAAGAAGCTAACGGAGGAAACATTTAAAATGTTTATTGCACATTCTGCAAAAGAGTCATTAATGCTATTTTTCAGGCAGATATTGAAATGGTCACTGTTTAAAGAGGAAAAACTACAAACACATCAATCCTTATGCACACATACTATTAAGTCTCCATTATAATTATTTATTAATGAAAGGAAATTTGCAGGATGGGTTTTATGCCTTCTGCATAGAATACAACACCAAAATCTATATACTTGCATTCCCCCCTGAAGAAAATTTGAATTAAATTGTGATGTTTTTCTGGAGCCTTGAAAATATATTTAGCAGAATGCCTTAACCCATTCATATCTATGCTATAGAGTTCTACAGAACAGTATTTCATTCAGAGGAAAAATTATAACATTTCCATCTAATGCCTGCCCATCTATATTTCCTTGTCCTCTGGGCTGTAGTGCACATAGTAAAGGTTTTGTTTGTTTGTTCCATTTATTTTGCATACACGGATCAAAATTAAAAACAACAAAAAACTACGAAGTGTCAATTATTCGTAGCATCAGTAGTGACACAAGAGATAGTCCCATGCCACTGAAGGGCTTTGACTGCCATTCCCATCACAATCCCTTAAATATTCTGTATAAGTCGAATAATCCATATCGAGCCCTAAAGGTTTTTAAGTATCCTTAAAACAAGCAGAGGTGTATTATTTTCTACAGAGTTATTAAGAAGTTTCCTCTACTGTTCATACTTTGGATGAGTTTTCCGTGGCTTTCATTTTACCATTAAATAACAAACTCAGTGTTATCTAACATGCTGCCTCTAAAAATTCAATCAGCAGCACTTTGTTCACAGCCCTTATTTAAATCTCAGCACTTAAATAATATTCTACATCTTCAAAGCAAGCACTGTACAAATATTTAAACTAATCCTCATAACACTTCAAGGTCCACATTAGTTCAATAATTGAAAACAAAGAGAAAGGATTTCTACCGAGTATGAAAAAATCATTCCAAAAAAGGAAACAAATACAGCATGCATTCACTATCCTGAATATGCAGATATCATGAAGCACTAAGCCTGCTTTAGAGACAGCAAAACCCACACAAGTGAAGATAGTCTGAAATGTGTTAGTATTAAAAAGCCAGCACTGCACACACCATGTTTTGAGAACAGAAACACTACTAACATCTCATCAATACAACTTCATTTGTGAACCAACCTTAATGAGCACATCCAAGTCCTTCCACTCTTCCCCGACATCAGACAAACTCTCAACTTGCTCTACTTAGTACAAACCCTGAGTGAAAAGCTGTCCATTTAGAAAGCAACTCTTTCACCTGGATTAATGCTATATCTACCATGGAGGTCAACCTGCTTGTTAAGCATTTAGTAGTAAAGAAACCACCCCACCCTTTCCTGAGTAATCAGAAGGCAGCTGTGACTAGCTTGGCCAGAGCTTCTGTTCAGCAGCTGTTTTGCCAAAGCCAATGTTTTTGTCATGTCCTACCTGTTTACTTCTTTAGTAACTATGGGAGGTTTACAAATTCTACGACAGCTGTACTTAAGCATTTTAAGGACGAGGTTTTTAAAGGTATTTAGGCATATAACTCATTTACTACAACCAGTCAGACATCTAACTATCTCTGTGGCTCTAGGCCTTAACTCTGTGCAATCTATCATTGCCCAATTCCAGTTAGAGTTAATCTGAGGATTTGGCACAAACAGCTCATTTGTGTCACTTCCCCAGATCAGGATCTCTTTTCCTTCCCTGGTTCTCTCTCTATGTATTGGCTGCTTCTTTCCATCATGTTAGATTTATATAGTTCAAATTCATCCCCGTTAACTGTTTACTGCTAGGACTCCATTCGATATCTCATTTCACCTTTAATTTAATTTTAAAGTAGGTGCTAGAAAACCAAGGTGGACAATTGGAATCTAATTTAGGTAATCAAACTATGCTGATGACAATGCCATCAGCTGACCACTTTCGTACAGATACTGTGAGAAACTCGTTTCAAATTCAAGTTCAGAAACTGCCCAAGTTTAGCAAAGACAACTTTGCTGTACATAGCAAGGCCACCTCACTCCCTCACATGCCACTCTGGAAAGGTAACAGGATGTTAGAGGAGCTTCAACACACAGGAGGACAATATCCTCTATAAATGAGTCACTTCGGACAGATTAAACAAGCCTACCCAGTTCCTGCCACAAAGAGGAAGGGTCAGGTACTAGTCAGGGCTGGCACACCTGGGGCTGCATTTGCAGTGCTGAATGCTGCTCTTAACCACAAAGCCACCCACAGAAAATCACTGTGGAGTCATCCATACACCAAACTAGCCCCTAACTTACCTTATTTTGGTCCATTCAATAGTTAAATGTAAGTGGAAAAATTAACATAAAGACTTTTTTCACCCTCCCTGCCAGTTGTACCTGCTATATAAGAGAATCTCTCCCAAATTCTTTCATACAAACTGTCTCCAAGATCTGCAGAGCTGAAAACTTGACTGCAAAATGAAAGATGTGGGAGGCAAAAGACACAGAGATGTTTTTCCTGGGGAAGCTTAATTAATTGTTTTTATAGCACATTAATGACATTAATTGCTTTGGAAGTGCCAAGTTTTTTTTATCATTACTACCACAAACCATGACCTCCAGTCACAGAAGGAAAAGAAATAGTCTGACCACTGTACTTGATGCATTGAATTTAGATTGTGACTTGAGTGTTCTGTAGCTTTTTCTTTCAATAGATAATCACAGACCACATGATACCACAACAGAAAGCCCTTCTAATGCAAATAAAGGATGTTTTGGGGGATTAAGAGGGGGCAGAATTGGAGCATTTTTTTTCTAATATGTTGCTATGGTGTAGGAACCTCAGCTTGCCTCTTATGTATTCACTTGAGTCCATCCTGGTTTTATTGCATTCTGAAATTATCTTGGTTCAGTTAGAAGGCACTGCTCTCAGCTGAAATAGATAAATAGAAAGGATAAGATAGCAATTAAAGGTTGCTTTTTCCCCCAGCTTTTACACACACAGTTTGTCCTTACTGGCATTCACAGCTAGAAGACTACAGTGCCATCTCTCTCTCTGAGCAATGTTTGCAACATCATTTAACCTGCCTTTATCATAGGACAAAGTTGTTGTGAGGATGAATTATGTTAGTGTATGCTAAGCAGGCAATCATTACAGCTATTGTGCATCCTACCATCTCTTTTATATAGCTACAGACAGTTACCCCACTGCCATTTCGCTGTGGTCTTCCAGTTTTGGTAATACCTTATTGAAAGAATGTAAAATCCCATTAGTTTACATCCTCTATGCTATGTAATTGAAATGCTGCAGTTATGTAGCATGCCAAAACAACTAACTCCTGCAGAAACAATGGTGCTGGATTATAAGGGAATATAGCTGAGACAGGCAGACAAACATGCTTATCTGGCATACCTCATGAGCAGTCTTTGCTCACAAGAACCTTAGGAAGGCTAGCAATGCACTTCTATATTGTTGCCTTTTGTGTTCTTAATTGTCAACTTACCTGAAAGCACAGATGAGGGAGAATTTTTGCCATGCCAATTCTACCATTGGGTGTACAGGTTGCTCCAAAGGAAATAATCTGCTGGACAACTGGTTTGGTACTATATTAAAAAGATCTATTCAGAGACCAGCAAGTTGGCCTATCCTGGGTCAATTTCAGGGGTATTTCTCGTGTCCCAGAAGGATGCTTTGGTAAGCTGTACCCATTAATACTCCTCCTCATGCTGAATTCACAGCGTTCCAAAAATCTTCATAAAATGATAATGTCTGAGTGCCCTTCTGCTCTCATCAGCATCATCTTTGGACATGTGGTAGGAGCCCTTTTTATCCCTTAGCACTTGTCACTGCATTGAATTTCCAGCTTTCTGAGATACGCTAGCCTCTAGGAACAAGCATAGATAGCTGCAGCCAGCACCATCGGCTACCTCCAGTTACCAGCCTGATCAGAGCCAGAAGTTCAGCGTCTTAAATGGCAAAGAAGAGATTTCTCAAAGCAAGCTGGTAGCTTTCCTGTGAATCTTGCATATCTGGCTCAGGAAGCTTAGACCAAGAGAGAGTTTTCAGCTTATTTAACCTCACTGTGTGACCACAGAACTGCAGAGATGGTCTTGACATGTTAGGCCTGTCCACTGCAGAATGTCATTGATCTTTGTTCATATAAGCAGTTACACATTTAAACCAATATGATTTAGAAAGTGTCCTGGTCAGCCTTATATGGTGGTGATCTGGCTAACTGGACACATGTTAGGAAAATATGTTAGAAAAACACAGGATGAAAATTTCAACCCAACCAAATTAGTCCTCTGAATTCAAATTCAATAAGCCTGTACAAATGCTAGTGGTGAGCAACTCATCGCATCACGGAAACAATATTTTGCTTCTTTTGTATAACAGTTTACCTTTACCCTTCAGGTCACTAACTTAGAGGGTAACAGGAAGGGAAGGGTAAAACAAATAGGCACTCAAATCCAGTATATCCTTTCCCTTTGTCTCTCACAAGACAAAGCTTTTCCCATACAATCGTAAACTCCAATAGGAAATGAATTGTGTTTCAGTGACCTAAGAAAGTTCAAAGCTACTAAAGCAGCAAATCAGCACAAGTGAGCCAGAGCCAGTGCTAACAAAGAACACATGCTACCAGTTACACACTTGGAGGCTAATTTTCAGTAGTGCTGAGCACGCACAATGCCAACTGAAGCCAAGTGGAATGGTAGGAGATCAGCACATCAGAAGAACAGGCTCTTTGATTTAAAGGCTATCCTGAGGCATAGAGAGCCTACCAGTGGGATGAAAGAATGGAAGACAATGACTGTCAGTAAGAGTCAAGCATTCTGGGAAAACAAGTTGAAGGCATCGAAATAATCTCCTCCATGTCTCACTCCTCAGAAAGGCATAAAACTCAGCACTCTGAGAATCCAGGAGTGAGAAATACTTGTGGAGAGGAAAAAAGTGATAAGTGGTGCAGTAGCGTGTCAGAGCTGAATTTTTAGGGCGACTGCTGAACAGATGCTTGATGGGAGTACCTAAAGGAAGGCTATTATGTTCTCCAACTAGTAGAACCCATCTCTGCAAACGGATGCAAAGGAATCCTTCTACTCCTGCAGAAGATAGGACAAGAGGAAATGGCCTCAAGTTGCGCCAAGGGAGGTTTAGATTGGATATTAGGAGAAATTTCTTTACTGAAAGAGTGGTGAGGCCTTGGAACAGGCTGCCCAGGGAAGTGGTGGAGTCACCATCCCTGGAGGTATTTAAAAGACGTGTAGATGAGGCCCTTAGGGACATGGTTTAGTGGACATGGTGTGTTGGGTTGACGGTTGGACACGATGATCTTAGAGGTCTTTTCCAACCTGTATGATTCTATGATTCTAAGATAAAGCACAAGCAGATACCCACATACATAGCCCTGCAACTTGACTGCCCAGCTGTTCAGCAGTTTCCAAATCTGCATAAATGTGATAAATTACATTTTACTATGAAATATATTCTCTCTAGTACCTATAAATATGACAGCTTATTGCACAGTCTTGATTCAAGAGTATTTCTATGCCCTTACTTAGTAATTCCCTCACCCACTGACTGCTACATCTATCAAGACAATCCTAGTGATATTCATTATGCAGTGTATACAGTATTAAAATACTAAACGCTTACTAAATACTAAAAGCACGTCACCCTCTACTCTTTCCCCTTACCAACCAAAAAGGAAATGTGAATAAAGCTTGGTATTTTTGGTAGCCATGAAGGAGGAATTGAATACATGTATATTAAACAAGAGCAAAAAATTACAAGCGCTTTCAGTTTGTAAATTAGCACATTCCCAGTTGTGTCAAACTGCAGGGTCAGGACTGGATCAACAATCTCCACAAACATGAAAAAGAAGCAGTGTCTTTCAGACTATTTTGCCAGACTGGAGAGATTCAATGCATAGCCTCTTTTTTAACTTTTCCTTTACCCTTCCTCATTCTCGAGACCCTGTAACAGCAGTCATTGCCTTCAGCTGTATCCTGCTGCTGTTTCTCTATTGTGATCATTTTTTTCCGCTTCTGGAAATGCAGAGATAGTCTGAGTGAACTCAATCATAACCAGTATGCAGCAGTAACAAAAAGTGCCCCGTTCCATCAGATGCAGAACATAAAACTGGGAGACACAACTAGTTTTTAGTTCTTCCAATTTTTTTAAGATAAGAGTGTCTCCACCTTTCCTATCACTTAATAAGAAAAGTTGGAACATACACATCTGGAAAGTGGGATGCTCCCAGAACCTGTGAGAATCACTGGACATCCACACAAAACTCTTCTTTGTGTTTTGTTTTTTTTTTTTTTTTGCAGCATGACCCACATTGTAAACCTTTCAAGCAGTAAACTCCCAAAGCCTCCCTGATTGTAGCTGCATTCTGAATGCAGGCAGTGTATTTTAGTGGGAGAAAAAGCACAAGTTAATACAGCCTCAAACCCCTTTAGATAAGTAGAGGCTTTCATCTGGCTAGAGAAATAGATGGAAACAATGTATTTAACCTGGGAGAACAACTCCAAGATAAGCTTCCCCTTGGAGACTGGACACAGAGAAAAACAAGAGATTCTGAAAGGTAAATAGGATATTCAGAAGAAGAGGCTTAGAGGAAAGCAAGTGGAAAGGAAATACCATTTTCAAGTTCTTCGGGAAAGATAATCTTCAACGTCTCCCTAGTCACCAAATCCCAAATACCGTGATAAGTAAGTTGCTAGTGTGCTAAAGCCCCAATTAAATAGTTTATCTCATCACGCCAATGTCAAGTCTCATACACTGCAGTAGAACATTTTGAAAGAACAACATTTTTGGTTCCTTGTAGAGAGGGGATGGATATAAATATATATAATTGCTTTGCTGTGTTATGCATTAATGCTGGTTATCAGTTGTTAACAGAACTAAGCAGTTTGTGAATATGTTATCTCAAGCTACCCCTGCTGCAGCATGTAGATGCCTTGAGTTTTGCCTGTATTTATGCAATTAAGCTGCATTTAAGTTTCCACTGCCAGAGGTGATTTCTGTGGTAATGTGTTGTGAGCTTCTCTCCAGGACAGGCTTTCAATAATACAGATCCCAATAAAGCTTTAGTGTAAACACACTGCTGAACCTTGAGGATGAAACGCACAAGATTTGAGTACTGAAAATAAAGCCAGGGTGGATATCTATGTCTCTTCCTCATTTCTGTGGCTGGCTGAGCAAGCTTTCTTGAACAGGAAGTGATCTTCTTATGAATTTAATCAATGTTGTATTTAGTGGGCCTTAAGTTCCACTTGTCTTTCTGTATTTTCACTGGCTATTACTGTTTTCAAACAGCTGTTAGTGAAAACTGCAAGAAAAAACTATATTCTGATAGTCTAATTCTTATATATATGTAGCTTCTCACATGCTTTGACATAAATTTGGATGAAATGGGCTATAGGTCCTACATATCCTGAATGTTCCTTGTAAGAAATTGAAGGAAAAGGAATAATTGGAAAATAACCATAAGTAAAGATACTTAGAATGAACAGCTTTCTCTAGGATAAAAGAGAACTTAATAGTGGTGCCATTAAAGTTTGCATGTGATTAATATTTACTGCAGATCATAAAACTGCATGCAAGTACTTGTGCAAAACTCCCATTGACACCTACAGCAGATGTTTACATGTCATTTAGTCATAACATTCACACTTTGCAGAGGAACTAATCAGTAAATTGATAAACTACATTGAGACTACACTTGCTTAGCTTAAAATATAAGAAGTGTCTAAACACTGGTTATGTCTGATCAGACTGAAGATAGCGCATCTTACTCTGTGCATCCAGGCTCCCAGTTGCAGTCCATACAAGCCTGATCCACCTTGCCCAGTAGCTAGGGCCCCAACTGAAACTCAAGAGAAGGCCAGCCAAACTCAAGAGAATGCATATGTCTTTCTAAACACTAGTCACGTTAAACAACTTAAAGGGTTTTAACTGATACATTTGAAAATGAAATAAGAAAACTATGCTCTTCTTCAGAGTACAGGGAAAATATCTGATAAACTAAAGATGAGTAAATGTAAGATGGATCAGGTAAAGAGTTCTTCCAACTATAGTTAAAGAAACTGGACACAAAATATTTGCAGAGCTTTTTTTTTTTTCCCCCCTTACAGTGCAGTAATTAGACCTGTTTTAGCTGTATCAATGTGTATGTTTCAAGGATACCATAATTTCATTTCAGTGAAGGAGGTTATGCCTTGCAAAAAAAAAAAAAAACACAGCCACACAACACAACAAGGAATCTATCCCTCTTCCCTGAACAAGTATCCCTTCTCTCTCAGTGACTAAGATGGGCATATTCATAGAAGGGTAGTCCTTCATTCTCTGAATAACCAGATTATAAAACAGTAGGCATTGCTACAGGCAAGAAATCAAACTTGATAGTCTGATGCAATATGGCAATTCCTACAGCACTCCTAGAGGTTCATTTCCATACAAAGTCCTTCAAATAGCTAGGTAAGAATTCCACTCTCCCTCGGACATCTCTGTCAACAGAATTTGCATTGCACACAGTATTTATTACATTCTTCAGGCATGCCACATGACTTGTCTCACACTGGCACCTGTACAGGTCCAGGTGCATGTCATATTCCCTGAGAGGTTGTGAAGGAACCCCTTGGCAAAGGAGCTCCAAGAGGCAGTGAAGGAACTAAGTATCAAAATGTTTAGTTGGGATTGCACTGAGACTATGAGATATTATGAGTTAGCTCTGTGAAAATACCTGTTCAAGGCAAAAATTAAGACACAGCAGACATTCCATATTAAGGAACAGTCTGGCATGTTGGTAGCTAATTGCTTGTTAATGTTTAGTATATTTGTAGAATGGAGCATAAGGAAACAATTAAGCCTCCATACTGCTTATAAACTCTAGAACTGATTTTTGAAAATCTTATTTGATAGAAAATAACAGCAGCTTCAAGCCTACTATCAAAGTTTATGCAGCTAAAGTAGGCAATGCTGTTTTCTTCCGACAGCATGTCACTTACATAGCATTTAAGATCAAAATGTGCACTCTCCCCCTGCTTTTATCGTCAATTATCTTCTCTTTAATGAAACTGCATGTTTTAGAGACAGAAAACAATCCAACTCTTTTAAAAAAGTGAACAGAACAACAGCTGTTTACTTTGGAGCATTCGATAACGTCAGATCAACTTCTCTTCCCTCCAAAAGAAGAGCTGAATTTTAAAGTCTATTCCTTAAGCAGCATTTTCTATCATAATACTTGTTAGGTAGCATTTTTTCCCCTCAGTTGTTGGAAAATATGTGAAACAAATATTGAAAAAAATGTAGCTTTCTTTTCACTATAGAGAGCATACTGATTTGGGGGTTCAGTACAACTAAATTCTCTGATTGGAACTCCAAAACAAACAAGGAACCCCCAGCCAAACCCTAGAGAAAGGAAAAAAAGGAGATATAAAGCAGTTATCTCCCCTGTCAGCATGCTAAGCAAAGAATTCACCCTTGATTTCCAGCAAATATTTCAGTGAGAGCAAGATGAACCGAGCTTTATGAACGGAGAGGTAAAGATGAAATATGCTCCATCAACTGCGCTCTGGAAATAAAATGAAAGGGCTCCATATTTGTAAAAGCAAATTAGATCCTTTTGAAGAAGAGAGAGCATTGAAGAATCAAAACTCATTTCCTTTGCAATATCCTTTCCTCTATTTAGGCTCCATACTAATTGTTACCTCTTCCCTTTTGGTAAGTTTTATTAAGTTTTTTGTGTCTTTTTCCACTTGTTTGGGATGAAATCTATTAATACATAACCAGCCTATAAACATATCATCATCATGTCACGTATTCTATATACCTACATGTAGCACCTATCTTTTGTCACTTCTTAAATGTCCTGGAAATACCTTGTTTTTTCACCGCCCTTCAAGGAATCCATTGTAGCAAAACATACTTCATGAGTGCCAAAAAAGACATACTGAAGCACGTTGGTAGGTTTTCTTCTGTTCCAAAAAGTTGTCTACACTGTAGTTTGGACAGCATGTGCAATGTATCCACCCCTAGCCATGACTTTTTGGGGGAGAAAATGACCTCATTGGACTGGTATGCATCTAACAAGGGTTATAGTCATTTGGCTGCCTTCAGCACTAGCTTCACCATAATGCTTCCTAGTGGCTTCTGAAGAGACTTCATGTCCACCTGGTGCCACAAGGTGAGCTGGCAAACTCATTCTGCAGCAGAGAACATGGCTAGCAGCTCCTTTTTAACTTGAGCTTACCTCCCTCCTGTGCCCATCAAAGCATTGCAAGCTCTATTGAACTGGCTTTGCCTCAGTGCTGCTCCTAGCCCTCCTTCCTAGGCATCATTCTCTCTGTTATACTTCTAGCATTCCACAGTAAGACTGAAGGTGCTAAAGGATGGCAGTGGTCTTGTGACTTCCTCTGCTCTTTCAGATACATTTTGACCACACTAGATCTCTTAATTATCACAAAGGCCCATAGGTGTATTGAATCTGGAAACATACTTGGTAACTATTCTAAATCTACTTCGCCTGCATGCCTTGAGCTGGACGTATTCCTAATGATTCAGCTTCTCTGGTTCTAGATGGAGTCCCTCAGATGTCACGTGCTCTCTTCATCTTCAGTTTTTGACATAGCTTTCACCTTAGGTTGATATCCTGCTCCCAGCACCCTACTTGGAGTTGTTACAACTTGGTACAGTGCTGAATTCTTTCTTCACTGAGGCCTCCTTCTGCTGCAGGAAAAGCAATATCAAATGCAGTCTTCATGCTTGAGGTTCCCTCTAGTCCTAGTTTCAGTTGACAGTGAAATCCTTCTTGAGTCACACTGATGGCCAGAAATGTTTTTGTTGTTTTTTTGTTTGGTTGGGATATTTTTTTTCTTCCCCCCCCCCCGAACATCTCCTGAAACCCATAGCAAAGGTTTTCAAGGGGCTGATACTTCTTTTCCATATTGGTGTCCTGATCCCAAAACTTAGCACTGTAAGATGATCTATACCTTACGGAAGTATTGAATGAGCATTACACTTACAACTGTGTTATATTTTATAGAGGCCCTTGATGACACTCCCAGGACAAGTGTCAAAATCTGATTATCATTTCTTTTGACAATATTTCTGTTAAAATATATAGGTCATCAGAAACAATTTTTTTGACCTTGTACATTTTTGAGATCTGAGAGTGCACAAGACTACACAGCAATCTGTTCAAAAGTAATACTCTATCTCTAACATGAGCTTGAAATTTGTACACTAAGTAAATTTTATCCTTTATTTTTAAAACAAAAGGAAGACATATAATATTTGTCCAAAAGTTTAGCTGACAGCAATAATTATGGCTAATGAAGACAAAGGGACAACATTTTATGAAAGTTTGTCATTTTGACCTGACTGAATTATCTGATATGTTCTATTTTCAGTGTGGATTTTATGTTAAAATAGCCATAGCTTGCTACTATCACAAGTAAAATGGTTAATGTTATTGTAAGGTCTCTTTCATCTGGAGAGAAGACATGTAAAAACCAAAAACTATTTCAAAACTTGCTTCTTTATTATTAAATTCATTCTGGTAACATCCCTCTGCCTAATGCAATATGCATTGAAATTCTGGCAATTAAATACTAGCTCATTGCTCGGGATCTATTTTTAAAATTTACTTTGTATTGCAAAGTGTCAGTTGAAAGTACCTGGTGTTATTATGGTCAAATATTTTACTATGAGGTGTCCCACTAATCCAACACAAACGTGAAGGTAGCTTATCTGGAATGTTTTCACAGAACAACTTGAAGACCAAGATGATCATTACGTACGACTTCCAAGATAAATTATACATTTTAAAAGCTATTTTTTAAACCAAGTTATTCTTATGTTAATCCACATAAGTGTTTTCCGTATTTGATTTATTATATTCAATAAGTCTGTCCAGCCTTCAGCTGGAGATATTGAAAGATATGTGTTGCCTCACTTTTATGAATTATTAGCTACTGGAATAATCTTAAGAAGCTTTACTTATGTTTTTACTTTAACGTCTAGCATCATCTGCAAAATACATTATACCTCTCTAAGCTAATATTTGATGATAGGGAATCACAGATCTTTCAATAAGCAAAGCAGGATCCAGAATCTTTGAAGACCTGGACTAACTCCCAACCCCCAACTGAAAGTCTGGGCAAATCCCCCTAGAATTCTCAGAGTGTTAATAATAATTTGAAAAAAAATGAATATTATGTACCTACATTAAACTGATATAGTCTAGTGACTTAGGAAGAGCAGATGGAAGGTGTGATTCATATACACATTCACCTTCCTGTTGGTAAAAAACATACATTTTAAGAAATAAGAGAAAAATCCTTAAAATGCCAAACTTCATATGATAAAAAAATAATAAAATCTTAATCAAATTTCTGTCAGAGGCATCTTTATCATAGCTCTACCTTCTTGCAAAAAGATTGTAATAAACAATTTAGTAAAAACATGTGTTATGGTTACATTTGGAACATTACGGGCTTAATTCAGTTGCCCACACATAGGCACGTGATACCATTCAAGATGCTCTTGGTGCCTACCTAGCCTCCAGCTGCCATCCCAGAAGGCCTCTCATAGGTTCTGTGTCACATCTGACAGCCCCTTGTATCACCGTAACAGATTTAAAAAAAAAAAAAAAAAAAAAATCAGACAGTGCAGTATTCAATAATTATAAGTGAAGAAGTTTACTCTTAGACTTGATAACAACTTATTTTGCTTGTATAACCAGATTTCATAAATTATATGCTAGTCAGTTAGCTTAGCTAAAAAATTCCATCCAACATCCTTAATCTATAATAGAAAAAAGCATAAAATAATTAAACAGGAAATGGCTAGATAGAGATTTTACACATCTAAATGCAATCTCTAGTAATTCAGGTCTTTTCTCATGCTAATAATAGAACTGCTTAGATTTAGCAGCAGAAGACAATTGCATAATACAAAATGAGAAACTTTTAATATATGTGAGAAAAATTACATTATTAGCATTCATAGCATAGCCTATAGTGTACCATATTTCCATTACTTAAGAGTAGCTTTTGTTTGATCTATTCAGAGCAATTCTGGATAGGAAGATCTAATTCATGGACACAATCTTGTTAGAGCATCTGAGACCAACAGGACTATTGCTGCCTTTCCTGTGCACCACAGGACTTCTGGGTACAGACTGTAAGGACACATTGATGTTTAATTATTTTGAAAATGTCACTTAAGAATGAGAAGGGAGTTAAATCACCACACAAAGATTTAAACTGGAAGCTGGTAAGGTTTTAATAACACTCTGCATGTGAATTATGCTTCCAATAACACATAAATGTATTATGAAGCTTTAGCTGGTATAAAGCAGTTTCTTATGGCTTAATGTATTTGAAAAGAGAATGGCTGTAATTTGTGGTAACAGAAATACCAATTATGAATCAAACTCATAGTTTAATTCACTTAATTATAGCTGCAGTTAAGTTAAAGCAAAAGCCATGTTTAAATACTTTTTCTTCAGTTTATGAAAGTGCAGAGACAATATTCATTTCCTCATATTTATTGGAGTACAGTAATGAAACCCCAGACATTCGCTGCACTGCCATGCACCCTCTTGGCGTGCCTCTCGTTTTAGCTGGGCTCCAGCCATACTGCAGGCCACCTCCTACCTCTGCCTCCTGCCACACAGAAATGGCGGTTCCTCCATCACTGGCCATTTCCCTTTTTACCTACCACAGTGCCTCCAGCCTTACCTCTGTATCCCGGGATACCCGACCATGCAAATGTTACAAGCATCTGCAGGAGAGGGTAGAGAGGCAATTTTGAAGGAAGCGAACACACTTGATACTTGGTGTACCAGGTGCCCGTGCCCAGGTGTTGGCGGGAATCTCTGTGAAGAGAGGTCAGGGCTGCCCCCGTGCCTGACACAGCGGGTTCCAACCGGTTCCAGCCAGTTCTACAGCAGCCCCACCGCAGCGCACAGCTGAGCCCATCACCAACCCTGCTGGAGCCTCTGTGGCAACACGTTTAAGAAGGGGAAAACTGCATGGCTGTGAGGAAAAAAGTGTGAGAAATGAGCTCTGCCAGCACCCAGGTCAGAGAGGGAGGAGGAGCTCCGGGTGCCCGAGCAGAGACTCCCCTGCAGCCCCTGGAGAGACCACGGTGGAACAATTTTTTCCTGGAGGACTGCAGCCTGTGGAGAAGATCCATGCCGTGGCAGGGGCAAAGAGTGAGCTCTAGGTTGCATAAGCTGAGAATAGCACAGGTACTTGTCCTGTCACAAGTCATGTGAATTGTCCCTGAAAAAATCCAACACCTGCTAAGACCACCTTGCCTCAGCAGGTGAAAGCAATAGCATCACTGGACATTTTGAAGAAGGCTTGTGGTGGCCTTATGTAAAGTTGCTTGCTCTTCAGATTCTTCTTCATTTTACTTACTAATGAAGAGAAGATGAGCAGCTGTGTTCTTCCAGTACAATCACTGCTATAAAAAAGTTAATAAAGAAAAGAAAAAAAAAAATCTCGTGTTGGTTTTTACGGGGTTCTAGCTAGAGACTAATTAATATCCCTCTGCAAGAAAAATTAACATGTTAAGGAGTATTTGGAAGAAGAAGGGATTTTTATTATACTGCAAGATTTTTGCCTCATATATATGGAAGCATTATTCTGTTAAAAAAAGGCCTCATCACAATCCTGACTGCAGGGGAACCATGACAGAGCCTGACAGCTCAGATTTGTCCTGACTGCTTGTTTTAGGATTTAAATAGCAGTCTTCAGCCCCCACTCAGCCTCAGCAGGCACTTCTTGCTTTAGCTGGAAGTGAGCAAGAACATCCAAAATTTACACAGACGGACCCCTTTTGGCTTCAGGACAGCAGCCAACCCTTCAAAAGCCACTGCTATTCTGTTCCCACTGCTCCACCTCTGAGAAGGCAACCACAATATTTCATGTACATTTAATAGTAACATGAAATATTTATTACCCTTTCCAGCTTTCAGTTCTGTTTAGCGTTTTAACTCAAAGTGGCACCAAAAAAACCCCATACAACTGGGAAGATTTCAGTCCCTAAACCCATGAAAGCTGCAGTTAAGTGAGTTGCTTCACAAGATCACAATTAAAAGTTTATTTGCATTGTACATAATCAACCCTCTTACACTAAATTATCTTCTCATTACAGTACAGGAACTTTTTAAGAGATGTTAAAGGATTTGAACCTGCATTAGCTCATTATTCTGACAGAATCTGTCAATAAATCAAGATATTGTGTATGACTGGAAGTACCTGGCATATTCTTCCTAATTGTCTACCCCAACAGAAAAACTCACTTTAACATCCCCGAGCATTTCAGACCCCACACCTCAACGTCCGATGCAACACAGAGCCCTCATACTGCAGCGTCCCATCTCTAAAAACCCACAAGAGTGCAAACCGGCCCCATCCCAGCCCAACTGGCCAAGCGTACAGGCTTTTAGGTTACCCATCAGGCTTTCCTACCTGCACAGGACAGCCTTGCCCCTGACAATTAGGGCACCCACAGCCTCTGACCACCTGCACAAGGGACATGAGGGCAAGATGGACACAATGTCAGCAGATGGTCTGTAGAACAAGGTGAATGAAAGCAAAAACTCAACCCACAGCAAAGGTGGAGGATGCATGTTGAGGCTCAGCTGGAAAGATGCAGCAAGCATGAGTGGCACAGCACAGAGGCTCAGCCAGGGCACCCACCGCAGAACTGTGACATGAAGAAAGGACAGGAGTGCTGCAGGGATGCACAGCAGGGTAGAGCTGATGTGCAGCCAAGGGAACAAGAGGTGTCCAAGGAAAGGCTGGGGCCATCCTGCCGCACCTGCACTCCATGTGCGCCACCACAGGAGGAAAGGGCTGAACCTGAGCACCCCCATGCTCAGAGTTGCCCCAACTGGGTACTGCCACCCAGACAGCTAGGGGACAGAGCCTGCAGGCTGGGCGGGGACACCTGCAGCAGCTCCCCTGTGGGTGCAGGGCTGCAATGGAGTCAGGCCCTCACTCAGGTCTGGTGGAGGCTCTGGGAGCCGCAGGCCAAGGAATCACACCTCAATGTTCATCTGCCCCAGCAGTGATGCTTTATCATGCCAGCACCCTCCTTCCCAGGGGTCTGGGCATGGGAAGGTCATTTTTCAGTTCCTCCCCAAGGTAGACAAACAGCTTAAGTCCAGCTCAAATGATTGGAAAGTGTTGGCAAGGGAAAAAAAAAAAAAAAAAGAAAAAAGAGAATTACACCCACACATGGAGAGTCTGAAAGACCAGAGGTAGTACCAGGAACAGCCTGCAGTGCGAGAGGAAGGGTCTCACCTCCCACAGGCTCCAGCCCCAGCTTCAGGTACTTCCATCTACTCCCCACCAGACTTCTTTGAAGAAGCAATGTGCTGATACATTAAGAACCCCTTCTTAGAGGGGTAATTTAATCTTAGAGGGGTAATTACACCTCTGAGTAATTCTCACAATTCTGTCTTCCAGTATTGCTTCCTCCAAAACTCTACCCCTGAAGCCCAGAAAAAACAAACCCCACTTAAAAAAATACATTTTGAAATCCTACCAAAAACTGTTTTCTGTTATGTTAACCACTGGCTAGTCAACAACCTTCCCTGGCTTTAAGGAGAGTAGCTGCCAAGAAGTGGCCTTCAACTCACTCAAACTGCAGAGGCTTTGGTACGGAGATACTCCCCTGCAAGAGATGAGTTCAAGCTGGATGTTGATATTTCACATTATTCCCGCATGTTAAACATTTAAAAATATACAAGTTACTTAAGCTTTAAGCAATGTGCTAAAATACAAAGACCAAAGCTTCTCCTTTATAAAGGCTTCAAAAAGACAGTATATTAGTTCTGCTCATCTCTGCTTTTGCTGAGGTGAAGTTACAGCTCACTTCACATGTCTTTGGCCATTATTCCCTATTGCACATTCAATTTCCACCTTATTAGTCAGATGCATTGTTTCCAGCAGAAACTCCCTCCCATTTGAGCGAGCCTCATGTGTTTAAACAAGAGGGGCTCCCACCAGCACCCATCTCCTCTCACTCCCTTCTTGCTAGTTGGGTAATAGATCTTCATGATTCTTGTAGTTCCATAATTATGGGTATAAGATGTAGGACTTCCTCCTATTTTTAAACAGAGCCAGCTCATCTCGGAAGGTTAAAAAACTAAAAATCACATCTTATTGTATGCAACAGACTAACAAAAAGGCTATGTATCAGCATAACAGGCAATGTATAACTCTTACAGTTCTGCTTGTGGAAGAAGTTATGCACAGCCTCCTGGTGTTAAGCATCTGGAAGGCAAGAACACCCCAGCATGCTATAAAGTGATAGCCCGGCTCCTGGCAGCTCCTCGCTTGTAGGAGAATCAAGCATGTATTCCAGACACTTAGCACTGTTTTCCCTTGTGTCAGCAGCTCTTGTGAACAGGTCCAATCCATCCAGGCAAAGAGGACACACACCTTCCATCTCTCAACCGTGGTATACTTGAAGGCACACAAGTTTCAGTCTACATATGTGGAGAATAAGATGCAACCAGGCAGACAGGATAGAACTGTAGGAAGGTCCCTCAAGCACGTCCTTGTTCAGTCATTTTGTTTGCTAGAGTTGCATTTGTGACACAGAAGTACTCAAGGCTGTGGGCTCAGAAAGGGGCTACAGAAGCCTTCCAAGTTTCAGAGGCTCGAGACGGGGATACTTCTACATATCCAGAGTCAGCTGAATGAAGCAAACATCTAAAAAAATGCCTTTGACTTTATCTATGTTATCAAATATACTCAATAGCAAGATCGCTGCAACTCAGCAGTCTGTGCTGATGCCTCACAAAGGCCAGAAGAGCATTCTCAGCTGCATTTCCAGTTCTCCTTCTCATCAGCACCTGAATGGGTGTGTAGAGAATCCTGGGGGTGGGGGAGGAGGAGGGGAGAAAAAAAATAGAAGAGATTTCTTGTGTGCCCACTTCCCTTTCAGTCCTTACTGCAAGAAGAGGATCAAAGAATCCCAATCCATCCTTTCACCCACAGGGCCAGGTAGTGTTATACAATCCCAACAGTACAGTATATATTTTGCCACCAAGAGCTGCCCCACAACATTCCCTCTCTGCAGTTTCATGTCTCCTGCCACTACAAGTTTTAATTTGAATGATCTTGCTTAGGAAGAAAAAGTACCATCTCAGCGCAAACACCTCTCATCCTGGCTGCACAAAGCAGGCTTTGCTAGCACGGGATTTTTTTACCTGGGTTAGAAGTTGATGACGTCTCAGCTGTTTATAGAACTGCAACACAGAAGGATCAGCTCTCACTACTTTTGGATCAAAATCCAGAACACGGAGACCTGCAAGGCTACGGGCTCGGGAGAGGGCTACGTAAGCCTGCCCACTTTCAAAGACACGAGACAGGGAGATTTCCACACAATCTAAAGACATGCCCTATCAAAGACATGGAGAAGTTTGTTACAGAACAAACAAACAAAAAAGAACACTGTGCTGTATCAACACTAACCTGTCCTATGAGTCTGTCAAAGGTACCATCCTTGGTGGACGGGCTTGATAAACAAAAGGAAGTCTCTTGTTTGACTATGTAACTGTTTAAAAGATGGGAATCAGTAGAAAGAAAAGGACAGTTTTCCACTGTCAGGAAATTGCTAGCAGACAGTAGGGTCCACTAACTCCAGTGAGCCTCTTGTTGTGTGAAACTCCACAAATCCCATGTAATCAACACAGCAGGGAAAGAAGTCCTGCTGTTTTCACTCCTAGTAATTAACTGGAGCAGCCGCCAGTCTCAAGCAGTCCTCAGACAGACCATCTGAGACAGAGTTTGGGTTAGGCCTGGCCAGCCCTGTCTGCACCAAGAGACATCCCAGAAGGCAGCAGAATTTACAACGTGGCCTGGTTTAAGCAGTGTCATGGGAACAAACTCACAGGTCTAATACCAAGACAAGTATTTATCAAAGTGTATAGAGTCTTCTGGAAAGGTAGGAACTGTATTAGTTACATTGAAAAAACCAACACATACCACCAAAGGGGGAGTCCAGCCCAAAGAGCACAGCTGTGACTCCTGCAGCTTCCTCAGGTACACTGCAAACCTCAGTGTCACTAATGCTGATGACTATCAGAGAAACACTACCCTGATCAGCCCACAGCAGTAAATAATGCTGCTTTGTAGTCTAAGCCCAACTATGCAGATGGCAGCACCCTTATGGAAACTCTAGCAGTATTGCTAGCCCATCCTTGACCCTGTAGACAAGCATCACAAGCAGAAGAGGTGCTGCCTTCTCTGCAGCTAGACACAGATATTCTAGAGGTCCCCCACAACAAAGGCCTTTCAGTTTTCCTTCCTGTTTTACCAACAATGCAAGCTCAACCACGAAATAAGGCTTATGATGGTGTAAAAGTCTATAGACAGCTGTATAAGAACACCCACCTGACTCTTGTGAATGGAAATGGCCCATGCCAATTTTAAAGGCAACTGTTGACGACTCAGATGAAATCCTGATGGTCCTTTGAAGACCCATTTCTCCATTTTGATGACCTGTGTGACCCCACAGAGAAACCTCACCTTAGGCAGCCCTGTAGGAATGGGAGGAGGAGAAAAACAGGGATCTATTCCTGACACTCAACAGCCAGGAAGCCAGCAGCCTAAGAATTTCCTCCTTCCCCATGTCAGTCTTTCATGACTTTTAGGACTGCATTAAAAAAAGAAAATCCCACACCAAAAAAAAAAACCAAAACATTAAACCCACACACAGTAAATAGGATGTCCTGAAATTATGTTTGGGACCTACTTAAGCAGGAGAATTAAAGTCAGGTAATTTATCAGTTGAGATGCAGAGAAAAATACATTATTGTCTGAGAAAAACAAACAAAAAAAACCCACCAAGACTTGCTTCAACAGAACAGACAGGAAACGCAAATCTAGAGAATAAAGAAAAGCAGACAAGATGCCCTACAGATAGCTACAGCTGATGCAGCACATGACATCACACCCTTATGAGAGTCCCAAGCCTCTCACTGCAGAGAAGACCTCCTCCCTGCTGTCCCTCAAATTATTCTTACCAAGCAGCAAACAAAATTAACAAGTCATCAGCTGTCAATGATAGATTGTTTTGTTTTTTCCCCTCTTCCTTCAACAAAAAAAAAAAAGCTTACTTACCCTTCTGTTCACTTTCAAATCCTACAACAACTCCTCGTGCCCCATTCACCAGCCCTTGAGACACATCCAGATTCTTAGCTAGCATCACCTATAGAGAAAAAGAAAAATCCCTTAGTGCACTGGCTTTACAGCCTGTTCAGCCACCTGCAGCTAAGCTTCTAGTCAGGACACATAAGCACAGCAGGCTGATATGGCCACGGCCACATCATCCTATTGCAGGATAGAGCACCATCTCCAATTTGAAATTATTTCACAGCTTTTCCTTCCTAGGATTCCCAACTACATCACTCTGTAGCACTGAACAGTTCACTTGAGCTGCTTCTGTCCACAGATCCAGGGAACAGATTCCCCTTCCCCAAACACCAACCAGCCTAGACATATATAGATTCTGGGAACACCTAAGGAACAACTTTCCAAGGCAAACAGTGCCGCTGCTAAGCACAATCCTGCATCCTTTCCACTCTGACAGCCCTACCTTACAGCAAGGTGCGCAGTCCTGCAAATTTGGCAAGCTGTGCCATACCCTTACAGGTTGGGAGGGCTGCTGTACCTGGAGCTGAGAGAGCAGGCAAGGACTGTGTGTGCTCTCTGCTGCCTGGAAGCTTCTAAACCTGATTGGAAATGTGTGTCAAAGTCATAGCAGTCACCACTGTCTGTGAGGCATGAACCTACACTCAAATCAAACTAATTCTCTGTCTGGATAAGATTCCAAGCAGAAAGGATAGAGGATAGAGTCTTCTGTTGGCCTGGCATAGTTGTTCTATACAGAATCTGCATTCTATACATTGATCTACTCCATACATTTATCTGCTATTCCTTTATTTTTCTTATGCCATTTGATCTGCTGGTCTTTCACAAATGTATGTACACACACTCACCTGAGCTCCAAGCTTTAGCTCAACTCTACCACCCACAGGACACTGAGCATCAATTAACTTCACTAGCATTGGGTCACTGTCCAAAGCCTCAAAAGTGCGCACTTCTCCTATTCAGGAAAGAAAGATCTGACAAATTGCAACCATTGAACATATTCCACATAGCATTGCAGGAGGCTTAACATTTATTTCTAACAGCAATTCTTCTTTTAATATCCATTCTGCTCTGCTGGTAGGACATCTTCACACAAACCTTGTCACATCTAACAGCAGAAAGCTCACTATTGCCTCTCTTCCCAGCATAACTCCCAGAGCATGAGAAGGCTCAGGAATCAAAGGCCAGCAGTAAATAAGAACTGAGCAGTCACCATTTTGAGCATATGACCAGTTTCACTTGCTGTCAACACCAGATCTTCAAAGAGGACTAAGAAAGAATCCTAGGGCCAGACAGGGAGGCAGAAATGAAACAGCCATTAATTCAAGCCATGGCTGGATAGAGCACTGCCTTTCTGAAATGCTATAGAAAGAAAAGGCAGGGGTATGGAGGCAGTAATGACCCACCCTAATTCACAGCAAGCAATGAACTTGCTGTCTATTATGCACCAAGAAGTAACAGTGTGGATTTTTAAGCAAAAAGCTGTGAAGTTTTTCCCCAGGCAGCTCAACTCCAACACGCACAGTTTGGACTGGTGCTGCTGTGCATGACAGAACATGAGTTTATCCTGACACCACAGTATCCCTATTGCATCCACTCAGAGCTCAGCCCCAAAGCCAGCAGCTTCCTCCAAGGAGTTCACCTGATAGCTGTTGCAAACGTCTCTCATTAGTTATTTCTACATCATCTTTATGGGTGCAGAGCCGTGTAGCCAGGATCCCATCACGCTCAGACCTGTTAGCAGCGGTCTGCATCAGCAGTCTGGTAACCTCCTCGGTGCACCTGGTAACCAGGAAAAGGAAATTATTACTTAAAGTGATTGGGTACAGGTCTTGAGCAGCAGTAACCTTCCCAGGTCTCCAGAGAGAAGGACAGAGAAAGATAACTTCACAAAGTTGAAGAGATGTGCAAGTGTGTGCCCCAGCCCTGGCCATTGCCAGCTCAGGATCCATTGAATTCCTTAGCAAAAATTGCAAAGAGGGACCCTAGCAAGGGTCCTTCCCTACCAGAGAAGCATATATAAAACCTGCTTCCATTAACTAAAGCATTTATAGTGATTGCCCCCAGCCACACATTCCTGATAGAGCACAGAGAAGTGACAAACTGCTCTTTCCTCTGCTCCGTCAGTAGGGAGCAGGGATTATAAAGGGAGCTGAGTTTCTCCTCACCTGCCTAAACGAACTGCACTCAAGAGTGAGACAAAGGTCTTGTCGGTCTGTCTCCGCACTTCAGTCAGCTCCATGTTTACGTGGATGCATTTCCTCCAGCTTTTTGCCTGGCAAATCATTCTCTTGTTAAGAAAGAGGCAGACTTGAAGTATAAGAATGAGTTTAGGGACAGTTTTGTACCTGGAAGCAGAACTTGGTTTCTTCGTTAGCCTTGCAGACTGGGGGTAGCTGCAAGAAGTCCCCACAGATAATTAGCTGAATTCCTCCAAAAGGCTCATCCCGTTTTCTGACTGCTCTGAAAGGGAGGGAAGAGAGGAGAAGCTTTGAATGCCCTCCAGGACCTGGACACAGATAGGTCTCAGAAGTTACTTCTTAGTCTATCAGTACATTCAAACACACACCACCTGCAATAAAAGATTATTATCTTGAGTTGTGTCAGAAGAGCTCAAATAATTAAGCAACGCTATTACGTGACGTTAAGTTTGCTTTTCTTACCCACCCCAGATGTCATTACCAGTCTTGGTTCTTTGGTAGCTGCTATACTAAACTGCTTCTCTCTGCAGGAAAGAGCTGCTGGGCACAGCATAGACGGCTGTATTCTGGACTCAGTTTTCTATAGACAACACTTGGCTCCAGAGATGGAAACAGCAATCAGAACAGCCACAGCTGAGGAGCAGGGACATGATCAAAGCTTATCTCAAGATAAAGGTCTGCCCCAATGCTGGCTATGTTTTCATACTTTCTTCCAGTCCTATGCCAGTGGTTGCCTTCTATCCATTCACATAACCAGAGGAAAGAAGCAGCCTGGAAATTTAGGGAAACTCCTTTCTGTTAGTTGTTTGACCTGACAATCACTAACCTCGCCACTGCCTCCAGCCTGTCAAAGAACTTGCCATCCACCATTGAGATCTCATCAATAATTAAGTGCTGGCAGGCCAGCCAGTGCTGGCGCACCCCAGGCCTCTCCGCCAGCTGAATACACTGTTCCAGCGGGGCGTTCCCAGAACCGATCCCTGGCAGAGGAGAAGAAAGAAAAGTTTTAGGAAGCTCCTGACTCTTTGACAAGGGAGCCAGAGCTCCCAGCTCCTCGCTGTCAGGCAGACTGTTACCTGCGAAGGCGTGGAGAGTGGTGCCACCGATGTGACAAGCCGCCACTCCCGTGCTGGCTGTAGCATAGGTGCTCTTCGGAGGGAGGGAGCCCACGATCTTCTTCAGCAGGAACGACTTCCCAGTCCCTTGGAGGAGGGAGAAGCAGCAGGTCAGCAGCGACGCCCGGGGACTTTACCCGGTGACAGCACCCAGCCCCCTCACCTGCACAGCCGGTGAAGAAGATGCTCTTCCCGCTCCGCACGGCTCCCAGCACCGCCTCCTGCTCCGCCGAGAGCCTCGCCGGGGGCCGCCTCTCCGCGCGCGGCACCTGCGGAACGGGCGGCGGCGCGCTGTGAGAGTGGGGTCGGCAACCGGGGCCAGTAACCGCGGCCGCCCCCCTCGCCCCGGGACTCACCTCCGCCGGGCGCTCCCCCCGCGCCTGGCCGCCGCGGAGGCGGCCGGGGGCACGCAGCAGGTCTCGCTCCTGCAGTGGGCTGATGACGGCGAAGGCCGGCGGCGGCCGGTCCAGCAGGCGGGGGCCACGCGGCGCGGCCCGCGGCCCGGCGGCGACCTTGAGCCGCAGGAGGCGGAGGAAGCGGCGCAGTGCGTCCGGGGGGCAGTCGGAGAGCAGGACCTGGGCGCCGCCCGGCCCCACCCGCACCGCCGCCCGCCCGTCGCCCGCGAACCGCGTGAAGAGCCGCACGGCGTCACCGGCCAGGGCGAAGCTTAGCGCCGCCGCCCCGCCGCTACCGCCGACCACCCGCAGCACCGGCTGCCGCAGCTCGTTGCGGCCCAGCAGCACCAGCGCGCCCCGCATCACGCGGCGCCGCGGGGCCTGTCCCCCCGGCAGCGGCTGCTCCACGGCCACCGTGCAGCGCAGCTCCGCGTCCTCCATCCTGCCGCTGCCACCCCCGCACCGGCCGTTCAAACTCGCCGCGTGCAGCCGCCGCCAATCAGCGCCAGGGGCTTTAACTCGACGGCCAATAGGAGGCGGGAACGGAAAAGGTCCGAGGAGGGGGGCGGAGCGCCAGCCGGGCCAATCAGCAGCCTCGTGGGGGACTACGTGCAGCGTTGCCAGGCTACGGAACGCCGCATAGCCCGGCGGGGCCATGGCCGCCCGCAGCGGGGAGAAGGAGCCGCCGGACCCGGTGCGGCAGAACCAGCTCCTGTGCGAGCGGGTGCGGAAGGAGCTGCAGTGCCAGAGGCTGCACACGCAGTACTGCGTGAACCCGCTCCACCGCGGTGAGGCGGCGCGCGGGCGGCCCCACGGTCACAGAGAACTGGCGCGGAAGCCCCGCGGGCAAGACAAGCATTGCACCGAGCCGCAGGGCGGCGGGAAGGCTCGTGGGGCCTGCCTGCATGAGGCGGAGGCAGGGGCAGGGGCAGGCCCCGGAGCACTCGGCTGCACGTCAAACACAAGCAGCTGCACCCAAGAATGCCAGCAGTGGCCAGTGAGAGGGGTGGATCTGGAAGGAGCAACTGGTGGGCTTTTCTTCTGCCTAAGGAACCAGTCTGCACACCCAAAGACAGAATGGAGACATGACCAATTTGCCCAGATTAGACAGTGCCTTAGTAAACATTTACAAGTGAGGCAACCATTTAGGATCTCGAACTCAAGGATCTTGAGCAAAAACCACAGAGCTAAGATGGGGTAGAGCGCCCCAACACTACACTGTGTTTCTTCAGCCCCTGGGCTGATTTCTACCTGCCAGTTCACAGTCATAGAATATCATAATCTGTGCTGGCACGGACAGGTGATGTGAATACATTCACTCAGGTCTAGCTTTTACAACAAAACAAAAACAAACCAAAGGAAAATAATTTCCTGAAATTTGGCACTCTGCAGGCCATCACATGGGTGGGGTGGAACTTTGCTGTGGTGACTGCAGGCAGCATCCAGTAGAAGGGCCTTTAGCATGCTTAACCCTCATCCCTTTCTAGGAAGTTGCTGTTAGTCAGTACTCTAACTCATTTTGTTCTGTTCACATGCTGTTCTCTCTCTACAACTTCAGTGAAGTAGCTGGGCCCAGACTGGGGAATAATCAAAAGGAACGTTTGCAATGATAGATATCCTACACCTGGCTGTGATGCTAAATTCACATTAAAGTAATTAACCTCATCATTTCTTTACAGTTCACACGATCACCAAGAAGCCTATGTCTTGGCATGATAATATAGAAGAGCCGGCAGATGGTAAGAAATCTCTGAACAGCTTCTGATAATTACGTAAGAAAATGACTAATAAATAAGATTGAAAAATTCCAATTAGTCTAAAAGATGACATACGTGGAAACACCCCTGTGACAACAGAAGAAAGTTAAACTCATTCATGATTTTTATTAAACATAAGGCAGGGTTTTTTCCACTTTACGGCCCTTTTCCATTACTTTTCATTATCAGTACAAGCTTGCATTCATGCAATTATGCTTTTATTTTTGTTTTTAGTTATCATACTACAAAATTCTGCTTGAGAATCTAAACGTCTTTCAGGGGAAAGCAAAAAAATCTAGAAACGTGTTTTATACGTACATGTTGCTTGTCATTGCAGATTCTACCTAACCACCACATATGGTAAACTGCTGAAATGGCTGCTGAGTCTTGCTTTAGAGCACTAATAACAGGAACCCTTATAGCAACTGCTCCCTTATTTCTAATATGCCAATTTTGTCTAAAAACCTTAATGTCCGTTAAAGTTGGCCTGCTTTAGTCAAGGATTAAGGTGGAAAAGAAAACCAAAACCGGGAAAGGCAGAAGGTCTCAGGCAACTGAGAAAGACGACAGCTAATGTGGAGTGCTGGCTGATACTAGATGTGGTATAAGACAAGTAAGATGCTGCAATACAGCAGACAGGGATGACAGAATTAACAGGACAGTGTAGGCAGGCAAACGTTGAAATCTCATCAGGATAAATTTGAGTAGAAATGTCACCCTGCATTCTCTTACAAGATCATTCACAGAAGCACAGAGGTTGCCTCCAACCTTCGCTTTCTTGCTATTGCTTGGACAGTGTTAGGATGTCCCATTCTAACACACATCCACAGGTGACTGGTTTTGAAACATACTTTCTTTCATCTGTATTTGTGTCTCTTAAACCAACAGCCAAGTTTCTGAACCTTATTCATCATGCAGCACTGGAGCCAACAAAGAAATATTCAGAGCCACAAACTGAAAGCCAGGAAATTGGCTGGAACACAACACCTTTGGTGAGTAGGGTGCTTAAGGACTCAGCTCTTTGCAGGATTCAGAGAAGTTCAGCCCATCACACTGAAAGATATTCATGCAAGAAAATAATTTGTGGCAAACATGGAAAAGAGGAATGACTAGGAATGAGCAGAGCTGTTCGTGGACAAGTTTTTAAAATTTACAACTAAAAGGACTCTTCACACTGGCATAGGCTTGTGAACACAGAAACAATAGACTTCCTCTGAGAAACTTGTATGCAAAGTATCTACAATGACAGTCGACCCCAAGCACATTGCCAAATGCCACATATGTAGTCACAGCTGTTTATTAAAGCATTCAGCCATGAGAAATGGTGTAGTGAGCAATGTGAAGTGACATACATAAGTACCATGAAAAGAAATGTGCTGCTGTACAGTATCTTTCAAGCAAATTTCAAGCAAAACCATAAAATTAATAATCAGCTAAATAAACCCGAGGCAGAATACACCAGTGAGGATTCATTTGGGGAAGCGTGAATAAATAGGAGGAAAAGAAACCTTATTAACAACCTGAGACATCAATCATATCTGACAAACAATCTTATTAACAAGCTGTGACAATGACTGACTTTGTAGATTAGTGTTTCGAGAAAAGCAAATGAGGGCCTGATTAATTTTGGCCTGTTACAAAGAAAACTAAGATAAATAAGAAAACAAGATAGTCTTCTGCAGCTTTTCATATTACGCTTCAGGTAAGCTAGTTACTCATGACAAGGCTAGAGACAGACATTCCAGCAGGGCTTTACGCTGTTAGATACTGGTGGTAGGATTAGGCTGGCAGGAAAGAGGCAACTAAATTTGCACGTGGGGAAGAGAGTTAAATTTATATCATCAGGACTCATGATGCTGTTTTGTACGTTAATGAAGCAGTGAACAGTGTATTCTCAAATAAGTGGTAACCTATTCGTTTGTCATTTGGGCACTTCTCAGCAGCAATAACACCGTGCATCACTCTTCTCAGGAGGGACTACTACTACTAATTCTAGTAAAAGCACATGACTATTCATCATTTTTCTTTCCCAGATTCACGTGGACCGTACTGATTGCAGACTCTACTTCCCACGCCGGAGAACCGAGATCACTAAATAAATGGCTGCCACGGGGCACGGGTAGGAGCAGTCTGCAGTGGTAGAGTAGCAAAGCCACACAACTTAGATAGAAGCAGTTAATGACATCTAATGTGTTAGGCCCTGCTTGTTATTAGGCGAGTCTGGTAGATTTCTGGCAGGAGAAGATAGCGAGAAAAGGGAAGAACGAACCTCCGTCTGTCCAGATTCGCAGCCTGACAATAGTTACAGAAATAAACCTATTTATAAGATTGCTGCATTTGTCCCACTGCTGTTTCCAAACCCATCTACATGAGTAGTCTAAAAAACACTTTAACATCTTGACAGGCTTCAGACTTCCTATTCTGACATTGGCAACATGACCCAGAACTCAAGTTCACCAAGCTCATGTCAACAGTAGCTGTGGAAAAAGCTGTCAGAACGAAGGGAACAAAGGGCAGGGTTCAGCCACCATTCATAACACAACTAAACATCAATTAGACATAGTTCTGTGCAAACCATTTAATACGTTCACACACCAAAGGTTTAAGTAGAAAACAATCCTTCAACAAAACAGACAGTAAGAAGAAATTAGTGATAAGGCACTAGTTTCCACTGACTTTTTTTCTTGCCACTGGGAAGCATCCAGCTTGCTTCATGGTTAGCTGCTTGATGACAGCAGAAACACATCTTGCAACACACAGAAACATAGGAACCCCACTGGGGAGCAGAGTCCTCTTATCGCGCTCGGCTCTTCATTTTCTGCCTTGCTCTCTTTCCAGGTCTCTTCTGTAAAAAAAGGACAGATTCAGATCTTTATTTTCATAACTTCAATCTTTGTTCTAATGCTATAGCTTGGGGAGGATACCAAGGAAAGGGTACTTGTCAGTACCTCTGGAGAGGGAGGTTTTGGGACACAGGTAGCAACAAACAGTACTTGCTAACTCCCCCACTCATTTCGCTGCACAGACACCAAACCACCACCCTCAACTCTCTCTGCAACTGAATTATGCTTAGCTCCCAAAGACAGACATTGTCACTTCCAGATGCTGGAGGCACCCATCATGTACTCAGCTCTCCCTCCCAGACCAGGGATGGCTTCCTAGCCAACCAGGATCATTTGCATGCAACATTTTTACTTACATTGAGGGCTTTTTTTCCTCCTTTTCCTGCTTTTCCTGGGCCTTTGTTGTGAGCCACTTTTGACCGGAAGCTGGATACATCATTAAAACTCTCCTTTGTGTTCCACTTTGAGCCTTTCTTCTTCCCACCAAAACCAAACTTCTGATTCTTGTATCGTCTTTTGGCATTTGGTCTGAAAAACAACCGAACAGCATCATTGCCTATACTCCTTTCCTCAGGAAGTTCTCAAGAGGCACATGTATCTGCTCCTGGACTCCCATCAGCCATCATAAACCTTTCCTCTCCTATAGAAGAGTAAGAAGTTAGCACATTTCAGTCTCCGTTCCATTCTGGCCACAGTTTTCCTCCTCTCTAGGGATAGAAAGCCACCTCAGACTTATTTTAACAAACATTAATCAGAACAGCTTTCTTGTTCCACAAAATGATCCCCTAAAAGACTGAAAAAAACAGAGATTCTGCATTTAAATATCTTTCTTTTCTGGTCTCACCCCTTCTTTATCCGTTGACTTGCACTGCCTTTTTTATTGCCCTGAGATGACGTCTGCTCTTCATCTAGAAAATCCAGCTTGTCAGAGAGACCTGCAAGAGCGAAGACATAACAGTTGCTCAGCTACCACCGCAGAAAATATGAATTTTCAGTCTAAGCAACAGTCTAATAGCAACAAGTCACCCTCACTGAAGAACAGCTACTTGGGAGGATTTTCACTGCCACTGGCATATGATTCTGCACAGCAGCAGCCTTTCAACCTCACTGCCCAGCACTACAGATTGACACCACACATCATACTGCCTTACACTGCTCACATGTCACTATTCCTATTACACATTTGCTCTCTTAGACAAGTTAACTTTACCTTTCTGGTATTTCTTGACTGCATTCAACATATTTTTTTTCTCCTTTTGTCTTCTCTGCAGAATCTCAGTTTGCACCTGAGATTAGAAGCAGAATGTTAGTGTTGTTCCATACTTCTTCTTTTCTTTTTTTTTTTCTTTCTTTTTTTTTTAAAGTATCCCATCTTTTGCTCTGTCTTCCTTCAAAGCAGCTAGACAGAAGACTAGACAGATTCCATACATTTTAGCCAGCCTCCTGTGGTCTGACTTTCTAAGCTCCTCAATCAGGGTCTAGATTCTTGTCATAGATAGGTCCCTTTTGTAGCTCCTCCTCACCTTCTTGCCGTATTTTCTCATTGCACGGAGTTGTTTCGCCTTCTCAGACCTCTCCATTGCTTCCTGTTTACTCTTAAGCTTCTGTCGAATCTTATTAGGGGATAGAAAAAACAAAATTTATCAATAACGCAAAAGAAAATATGAGAATTTTATGATTGCTGTGCAGTCCCAGAATCAATAATTACGTGAACTATCAATGAGTGTAAAAAAGAAAACATCTCGTGATCAGGTAAGGCATAACGTTCTTTCAACTCAAGGCTGAAACAGTTATTACAGAAACTCCTGAACTGATCTGTAGCCAAAATCTGGTTAAAAAGACAAAACTCACACAGAGACAAGACAAAGACTTATAATGGACTCTAATGGAACAGCTAAACAAGAGTATCTTGTCACATTTTGTCAGTCTACTCAGGTATACGTAGAAGACTTGATAGTTTCTTTCTTGTCATTATTAAAAGTAAAGCACTGGAGAAGAGTCAACAACCCTTCCATGCCATAGAAAACATCTTTTTCGTTCCCTCCTTGTTCACAAACATTTCTATATGGATGCCACATTACAAGGGATTACACAGATTTCAACACAGATCTTCTGGATTCAGTCTGTGACTCCACTAGGAGATAAAAACTCTGTTCTTCAAACAGAAGCCAGCAAAAGAAGGTAACAGTTGCGTGTAGAATTGACTTACGCCTCAGCACAAGCTAATTACTAATCTTCATCTTCTCTAGGAAGATTCTATCAGCCATCAAAACAGTGATCAAGTCATATATGAACCTCCAAATTAGACTCCAGCTCATGCTTGTTTAACTTACACAATGTAGTCTTTTTTCCAAAACGAAAACAAAAATTAGGGTTCCGTTTTGAACAAAGACCACAATCAAGAAGCAAGTTCATGAAATTCTTATTTCCTACACAAATCTGACTTACTACCCATGATAGATTAATTCAATAACACACAGTTTAAAATCACAGAGAACCAAAACACACTGAGTATAAACAAAGGGTGATACTTAAATAGGGAAAAAGGTTCACGTTAATGCCACAGCTGACTGCAAGTCTTAGGCCAAATTGCATAAACACAGACAACTTTACAACCATACATACGGAGAAAAAGTCTCCATTTATAATATTACATACATTCAGGACAGAGTATAAATCGTGCTTTTCTACTTTACGTTCCAACCGGTTATGGAAATCCCCACATTGCACTGAAATACCTAAACAGGAAGAAATTTCCTACCACAAACAAAATTTCAAACACAAACATTGTCACAAGCATTTGTCAAAGAGATGAAGACAAGTATTCACAAATTGCACCTCAAAGTCAATCCCTAACAAAGGCTAACACCAACACATATCACAGGAAAGAACGCCATTATTCACTGCACATACCTTCTGCATCTGTTGGTCTGATTTGGCCATCTCTGCGAAGTAATCATCTGGCCTTCTAGTAGGAACTTGGAGCTTACGCAACCTAGGTAGGGCTTCCAGGACTGCTGCCTGAGCCTGCCGGTAACTAGGGAGACAGCACAGCACCAGCTCTGTCACTGGGTATCGGGCATCTCACAGCGCTGACAGAAACTCTGCTCACATAAGCTAGCTGATACTGAGATCTAACAAGCATTGATCTAGAATTATATCAACATGCTGTGCCCTACAGCGTTCAGTGCTACTAAAAGTGATTTAGATGCCAGTACAATATTAACACTTATATCTTGCACATATACATTTATCTAGTTTCCAGTTACAGCTTTATATGTTGGATTATAAAAGGCAAGGCAAAACAAGAGAACTGTAATAACACCAAAACAAATCCACAAAGAAAAATTCACATCCTCTGTTAAAGCCATAGTGCTGCGACCAAGGAACTTTTAAAATAAACTTTTCAGCAAAGGATGGAAGTCTGCTGCGAGGAGGGAAATTATTTCTAGTCACAAGACAAGTTAAATATACTAGCATTAATTTGTAGTTATTTTGGAAAACATTCAGAGCCATCAAATGTAAAATACATGGCACAAGAGTGACATGATACCGGTGTCAGCCAGCATAGCAGTCTGCAGCACACCTGCATGGCTCCAAGCACGCAGCAGTATGCCAAGACCCTGCAAGAAATCTCCGTTTTTGACACTTACAAGCTCATCTCTCTCTGGAAATCATTCTCGGGGTCAACAGCATCTTTGTTAGAAGCACTCTGTGAGACGGGATCCACGACCTGGCCCGAAGTCACATCCAGCCTTTCCACCCAAGCTAGCTGCTGCTTGAATTCGGACAGGCACTGCTTCAGGCCGTCCTGTGAAGGAAGCACAGCTCTGCACATCACCGCACAGAACCACCTCCCCGAGGCGGGCCCGGCTGAATATCCAAGTCACACCGTGGGCTGCTCCTCCAAGGCCGCCGGGTGATACCCCAAATCACCGCAGCAGTACAGGAACCTTGGAGCCTGCCCTGCCCCGACACCGCGGCCCCAGCGGCGGCTCCCCTGCTCCGCACCCGGCGCTGGGAGACGCGGGCCCCGGCGCGGGGTTTCCGCCCTGCCCCGAGAAGGCCCCGCTCACCGCGTCATTGCGCCGCTTCGGCCGCTCCTCCAGCACCACGTTGAGCCCCGGCTTCAGCGCGCCCCTCGAGAAGGCCTCCTGCAGCTGTGGAGAGGGCACGGTCAGGCCGCGCCGCCGGCGGGGGCACCGGGCGGCCCTGCCCCGCGGTTGCCGGGGGACGCCTCACCGCCCGGCCCGCGCCCCGGCCCCGCCACTGCGGCCACGGGCTCACCTCCGAGTCCGAGAGAGAGGAGTCCTCCGAGCCGGAGTCGGAGAGGGACCCGCGCCGCGCCATGCTGCCGCCGCGCTTCCGGCCGCGTGCGCGCGCCCCCGCCGCCGCTTCCGGCGGGGCCGGGGCCGCGGTTGCCACGGCGACGGCAGCGGCAGCATGTCGGCCGTGGTGGCGGAGCCCGTGGCCGTCTTCGGCTGCCGGCCACGGGTCGCCGGCGGCGTCTGCTTCTTGGAGGACCAGGTCGTGCTGTACGCGGCGGGGGCGGGCTGCCTCCGGCTCCACCTCGAGCAGAAATGGCACAAGTTCATCCCAGGTGGCCCCGGCCCCGACCCCGACCCCGACCCCGGCCCCGGCCCTGGCCCCGGCCCGCCCTGACCCCTCTTCTCCCCGCAGGCACCGAGAAGAGCCGGGGCGTGCAGGCGCTGGCCGTCAGCCCCAACCGGCGGTACCTGGCCGTTTCAGAGACGGTGGCAGAGCAGCCGTCCCTGACGGTCTACGAGCTGTCGTCGGTGCCGGCGTGGAGGCGGCGGACGCTGGCCTCCACCGAGCTGCCGGCGCGGGAGGCGATGTCCCTGGCCTTCTCCCCTGACTGCCGGTACCTGGCGGCCGCCACGGCCCCCCCCGAGGGGCACCTCACCTACTGGCTCTGGGAGAAGCAGCGGCTGATGGCAGCGGTCCGCGTCGAGGCCCCAGGCAGCGGCATCTGCCAGGTAACGGCTGCAGCCCTCAGGGGCTCCACGTCCACCGTGCCAGACCCAGGCTCATTCAGCTCCCCCCGGTCTTGCCAGGGTACAGGGGTGCACATGCCTGCCTCCAAAACTGAGCTGGGCCAGCATCTCTGCAGCTCATTTTTAACATTTTGATTCACAAATGACTGGATCTTTGGCAGCCTATTGCACTATTTCAAAAAGACAGATAAAAGGATAAAATGTAGTTCAACAAGTACTGGGTGCCAGGTAGCACGTAAGTTCAATCTGCAGGATATGTGGACAGGTACGTTTTCCTGTGACCACGTGGCTTCTATCCAGGGCAAGAGGGGGAGGAGAGGGCTCCACACTGTAGATTAGATACAGTTTCTGTGCCCTTTCTTGGCATCAGAGCTGCAATAGGACACTGGGCTGAATTTCCTGGGACTCAGGAAAAAACGGAGAGTTTACCACTTTTGGAAGAAGGGGCAGGCAACTCAAAAAGAGTACAGGGAACTCGTTAAGTCATGCAGAAAGAAAATTAGAAAGGTAAAAGCCCAGCTAGAACTCAATTTGGCCACTGTCATAAAAGATAACAAAAAATGTTTTTACAAATGTATTAACAACAAAAAGAGAGCCAAGGAGAATCTCCATCTTTATTGGATGCGAGGGGGGGAACATTGCCACCGAGGATGAGGAAAGGCTGAGGTAGTTAATGCCTCCTTTGCCTCAGTCTTTAATAGTCAGACCAGTTATCCTCAGGGTACTCAGCCCCCTGAGCTGGAAGAGAGGGACAGTGAGCAGGAGAAATGCCCCATGATCCCAGAGGAATCAGTTAACGACCTGCTACGCCACCTGGATGCTCACAAGTCAATGGGGCCAGATGGGATCCACCTGAGGGTACTGAGGGAGCTGGCAGAGGAGCTTGCCAAGCCACTTTCCATCATTTATCAGCAGTCCTGGTTAACAGGGGAGGTCCCGGACGACTGGAGGCTTGCCAATGTGATGCCCATCTACAAGAAGGGCCGGAAGGAGGATCCGGGGAACTACAGGCCAGTCAGCCTGACCTCGGTGCTGGAGATTCTGGAGTGGTTCGTTTTGAGGGCGCTCACGAGCCATGTCCGGGATAACCAGGGGGTCAGGCCCAGCCAGCACGGGTTCATGGAAGGCAGGTCCTGCTTGACCAACCTGATCTCCTTCTATGACCAGGTGACCCACCTAGTGGATGAGGGAAGGGCTGTGGATGTGGTCTACCTGGACTTCAGTAAAGCCTTTGACAGTGTCTCCCACAGCATTCTCCTAGAGAAGCTGGCGGCTCACGGCCTAGACAGGTGCACTCTTCGCTGGGTAAAAAACTGGCTGGACGGCTGAGCCCAGAGAGTTGTGGTGAATGGAGTTAAATCCAGTTGGCGGCCGGTCACGAGCGGTGTTCCCCAGGGCTCAGTTTTGGGGCCGGTCCTGTTCAATATCTGTATCAATGATCTGGATGAGGGGATCGAGTGCTCCCTCGGTAAGTTTGCAGATGACACCAAGCTGGGCGGGAGTGTTGATCTGCTGGAGGGTAGGAACGCTCTGCAGAGGGACCTGGACAGGCTGGATCGATGGGCTGAGGCCAACTCTATGAGGTTCAACAAGGCCAAGTGCCGGGTCCTGCACTTGGGTCACAACAACCCCATGCAATGCTACAGGCTTGGGGAAGAGTGGCTGGAAAGCTGCCCAGAGGAAACGGACCTGGGGGTGCTGGTTGACAGCCAGCTGAACATGAGCCAGCAGTGTGCCCAGGTGGCCAAGAAGGCCAACAGCATCAGAAACAGTGTGGCCAGCAGGAGTAGGGAGGTGATTGTGCCCCTGTACTCGGCACTGGTGAGGCCACACCTCGAATACTGTGTTCCATTTTGGGCCCCTCACTACAAGAAGGACGTTGAGGTGCTGGAGTGTGTCCAGAGAAGGGCAACGAAGCTGGTGAAGGGCCTGGAGAACAAGTCTTATGAGGAGCAGCTGAGGGAACTGGGACTGTTTAGCCTGGAGAAGAGGAGGCTGAGGGGGGACCTCCTCGCGCTCTACAACTACCTGACAGGAGGTTGTAGTGAGGTGGTGTTGGTCTCTTCTCCCAAGTAACTGGCGATAGGACGAGAGGAAATGGCCTCAAGTTGCGCCAAGGGAGGGTTCGATTGGACATTAGGAAAAATTTCTTTACTGAAAGAGTGGTCAGGCCTTGGAAGAGGCTGCCCAGGGAAGTGGTTGAGTCACCATCCCTGGAAGTATTTAAAAGACGTGTAGATGAGGCGCTTAGGGACGTGGTTTAGTGGGCATGGTGGTGTTGGGTTGACGGTTGGACTGGATGATCTTAGAGGTCTTTTCCAACCTTAATGATTCTATGATTCTATTCTATGATTCTATGAATTTTTGCCCTGACCCATTATGGACATTCTTATGTCCATATCACATGAGATTCTCTTACATTGTATAAGATCTATGGTATGTGGACAATTCAGTTGGCCAGTGCCTGTGCAATGTGTCCCTTGTGTCCCTGCAGAAACACTCATTAAATATATTGGCTGTGCTCAGTAGGTGTAACACACATCTTGGAAGCTCTCTGCATGCTTGTGCACCTTTTCCTTCCTGCAGTCTGTTCTATGTGCAGATCAGAGAGTAGCCAGGAAGAATGACTAGGAGCAGCCTGATGGCACTCAAACAATTCCTGCATCCTGCTTTGGGTGCCCTTTTTTAGTATCTTTCTTGCAGGGAGGTAAGAGGCTTTCAGTACATGGGCTGGTTGGACCCTAGCTGCCATTTTTTCTGGGATACAGCTACAAGCAGAGTGAACTACTGACTTCATAAGCTCAATTCCTAAAGAGAGGAGAATGACTGTAAAGACAACTGCTGTCTAAAGTCCCATGAAGCATGAAAAATGAGGTCTAACTACCCCTACTATCCTTCATGTTGGGTATTGAGATGGCTATTCCCCTGTTTTCACCAATAAACACCTAATTATGTGAATTAATACGCATAATGGGCAAGGTTTGCCTGAAATACAGAAATACAGAATTTATTCCTGGCCTTTAAGAATGAATGGTCCCACTTTTCAGGAAGCTTGCTGCCTGAAAAACTTGCTAATCAGCAGTAAAGGTGTATTTTGGCCTTACTTTTGTCATTTAATTCTGAAGGGCAGAGACAACTTTCTTTTCGGTATTGCATTGTGATTCAGATAGCGTCTTAGCTAATAGAGTTAATGTATTTGTAGCATCCTGTAAAATTGATATACACAGTTTTGAAAGGGGGAAAATTGCGCTATGTAGTTATGATGGTTATTTCTTAGTCTCCTCTGTATTCCTGTGTGTTTCTATGAACCTTCTTCCCTTGTTTGTTTTCCTGTATCTGGTATTGAAAGTCTTCAGAACAGGTATAATATTTGCTTATTTGTGAACATAGTTGTGTAAAATAATTTCTCTCTCTTTTGTTCCATAGGTGAGCTTTAGTCCTCAAGACAATGCACAGGTTTGTATCACTGGAAATGGCTTTTTTAAACTTTTTAAATACAGTGAAGGATCTTTGAAGCAGATTAATTTACAAAAGGGAGAGCCACAAAACTACTTGTGCCATGCCTGGCTGTCCAAGGAGGAAGTTATATGTGGCACTGACACAGGCAAACTTATCTTGTTTGAAACTGGAGAGCTGCACTGGGAGACAAGTGTAAAGTACAAAAAGCCACCCATGGAACTAGAAGAAGATGCAACAACAAAAAACTATGAGAGGTAAATCTTTGTTAAGTACTACTACTAATAGTTTCATGGTTGTGCATGCAGATTAGTTGCAGGCCGTTCACTTATTTCCTTCTTGCAGTTTATGAATGGGTTATAATATTTTGATTGCTGCTGATAACCATTTTTGGTTTTGTCCTTCTTTATTCTTAAGTCGTTATGCATTTCCTGCTTGCAGTTCTTCTGATGTCTCCTCTGGACTGGCCTCTGAAGATAATGGTTCACAACAGGTTTCTTTGCCTCAAATATCTGCAGTTGCAGCTTATTCCAAAGGCTTTGCCTGTTCATCTAGCCCAGGAGTTGTTCTTCTGTTTGAGAAGACCAAGGAAAAGGAAGTCTACAAGGAGAAGCAAGAAATCTGGGTAGGAAGAAAAAAGCTTTTCCAAGCAATTATGCAGCACAGGCCTGTTTGGGAGGGGTATGGGTGTGCTTCCGTTATTAATAATAATTTTTAGCACATTTCTAAATTACATTGTAAGGATTAGCTAACTGTCCTGGTGATGTTGAAAGGAAGGGAGTTGCCAGAGGTCACACTGAAAGTCAGTGACAGATGTCCTTTTGCAAGGTAGCTCTGCATGTTCCCACAAGTAAAATGTGCTTTGAGGCTGCTAAACTTCAGGAAAACTTTAAGGAACTTGTATTTATGGAGGCTTTTGGAGCTAAGAAGTAGTCTACATCAGTTTTGAAGACCTGGGCTGCTTGGTTTTTTTCGAAGGCAAAACTTTTCTCCCCTCAGGTATTTATTATAACTGTGATGAGACTTGTGCACTCTTACTCTTAAATAATCTAATAAGATTTCTAACTATTCTATAGCGAGCTGTATGCATTAACTTAGTGCAATCTCTGGATAAGAACATTTAACTCTGATGGCCTGGTCAAGTGTTCATACTCTGGGCCTAAAGGGTCAGATCTTCCCTATGCACAAGACCCTGAAATAAGACTGTTACTGCAAAGAACTGTTATTCTGAGATCACAATTTTCAGGCAGTTTGCATTCTGACACTTGCTAGGTTTTTTTTCTCCATGTTTTTCTGCTACCTTTTTCATTTTTGTTTAACGCGGTACTTAAAATAACTGCTGAAATGTCCTCTGATACTTTTTTCAGCTGTAATGCTATAGATACAGTTAGGTTATCTTGTCCCCTCTTCCCTGCCTTGCAGTAGTTAGTACTATTAAATATCCAAGTTGTCTTACTGATTTATGTATATGCTTATTAGAGTAGCATTACAGCAAAAGTTTGTGTGTGTGTGCACACCTACTACTAAACCATGGAGACCTGCAACATCCCATGGGATGCATTTCTTGTGCAGCTTCCTCAGGACCTGTTCAGCAGTGAACCAAAACAGTCAGGCAGACAGGACATTATATGTATATGCTTCAGTCCCTCTGAGGAAACAATGGTTGTTAACACAAATAAAAATCAGCTTTACACGTTTACTATGGTCTCAACCGATCTTATGAAGGTGAGTGCAATTTTATCACATTCCACAGCCATCATGTCCAGTAAGGGGTGTATTGTAATGGCACAGGCTATTCAGTGTTGCTTTCTATGATGCATTCACATAAAATCCATCAGATAGCATCTGAACCCTTAAAGCTCATTATATGAAGTGCTCTGCATGCTTCTCTGAGAGCTGTATTTCAGTCGCCCCTTACTCAATCATCCCTCCATATGAACACCTGATGTTATTCAGCAGAATGATAGAGGACACTCTGAAGACCGTTTAAGGGTGTGTATCGCTGTTGAACCACTTAAGTAAGGCTTTAACAGAGAGATTTTTAATGTAACTGTAGTAGTTTATGTTCCACTGTAATATGCAGAAACTCTAATGCAACGATAAAACTGAAACAGCCACAGGAATCTCATGTTACTCTAAAATAATAGTTGTTGAAGTCCCAGTTAGAAGTGAAACCTCTTTGTGAAGGACAAACATAATGAAAAACATTCCCTACTCTGAAGGAATTAAGTAATACAAAGACCAGAGATAAATGTATTATCATGAAACAGACTTGCATGGAGTTAAATACCTAACCTGTGTACAGGCGTACAGAAAGATCTTTAGAGGAAGGGGTTTTGTCGGTCCTTTTTCTGCATGCAGCCTATAATTTATTGGTGCTTCACTTCCAGCATGTAATAGCTGAACATTCTGGTTAAGTTGTTTATCACTCAGCGCTTGATTATTTTTAAATATCTGTCTGACCAGGTGGTCTTAACTGAATTCTTACAGGTCCAGTTTTATTTATCTAACTTGCATTTCTTTGGACACCTACAATTATGTTCTGCTCTCACTAGTGTATGAGAACTATGGAGCCTACATCTTCCCTGCATCACTTTCCTTGATTATTAATTATAAAGTTAAAATTGATTCTAACATTGTTACGTTTTTAACATTGTTATGTTCAGACTGGTGCAGTGAAAGGATTAAGTGGTTTCCTCAAATCTATTTGATTACTGTATGCAAAGAGCTATGATAGATTTCTTACCTCACTTACTGCCTGCACTGAAATATTTGTGATTTTTTATGTTATCGTTGCTTCTCAGGAGAAGGCAGCTTATTTTGCGTATCTGAATTTCCCATTGCATTCTGCTTCGATCACTGGTCTGGACATCTGTATTTGGAAACCCATTCTTGCTACTTGTTCCCTGGATAGATCTGTCCGCATCTGGAATTACAAGATGAAGTAAAGAGTTGTTTGTGTTTGTTATTACCTCTTGCTTTTTTGTATATTGTATTTAGCAGGCAACAGCAGCAATCTCATATGAATGAGAGTGTTGTTCTGGTAAAATTCTTCTGTAGTGTGGATGTAAATGATCTTACTGACGTGATTTGAGGAGTGTGAATATGCAGTGCCTTTAAAACCAGTGCCAAAAGAATCCAAACCCTTTTCTATTAAGCCATTTTTGTGTCAGACTTCTCGTGTGTTTTGGAAAAAGAAAATCTTCAGGAATGTTTCATTCAGCTTTGTCTTAAGATACTGTTGTCCCATCTCCTGCTTCATAGCCATAGTTCTTAAGCAAAATGACTCCAGCTTTTGAAGTTCTATGGAGGCAGAGGGGGAGAAAAACAAATCTCAGAAGAGATTTTTGTGTAGGTTTGCAATCAGTGGTTCATTTACCTTCTTCATTATATTACAGTAAGCAAGGATTTGCTCTTACACCTTCCACACCTTCTCTGTGAACCAGAAAGTTCAGATTTGCCTTTGTTTCCTGTAACATCTGTGTGATCATTACTTAACTGAATGAGAACACATTTCCTCAAGGACAAGGCAGAGTCAGATTGTGGCTGCAGGTGTCGCTGCCGGGCCAGATATTGTCCTGTCAGGCATGCCTAGGGAGTTTGTACTGTTCCATACTGCGCAATGGTTTTCTCTTTCAGCACTTTGGAGCTGTATAAGGAATATTGGGAGGAAGCATACACCATATCACTTCATCCCACTGGCCTTTTCTGTTTGGTTGGGTTTTCTGACAAACTACGGTTTATAAGTCTACTGTATGAGGACATGCATGTTTTCAAGGAGTTTGCTGTGAGAAAATGTAGAGAGGTAAGGAGTGATGCAAAAATGAAATTGGGGAGTTATAGGGAGCAGAGTGGTGAAGAACATGACAGAAGATAGAAACCTCTCCAATAGATCCTAGTAGGATTTGGGATATCAAAGCACAGATAAAAGAATTCCGACTATTGGAAAATAAGCCTGGAGGCTCATGCATAACTGTGGACCTGGGAAGCAGCAGAAGGGGTAGTTTGCTCAGAAATACTCAAGGGCTGAATTTTACAGGGGAAAGCAACAATTAAGAAAGCAGTAAGAGGCTAATTACGTCATGGAGTTTTCTTTTTGTGTAACATTCTGTTATTAGATGGTGTCATTGGAATTCAATGCATTAATTTTTTTATCCACTGCATCTACAGTAATGGGTGACTGTGTCCTTTTTGTAGTGCTCATTCAGTAACGGAGGCCATCTTTTTGCTGCAGTTAATGGAAATGTGATTCAAATTTATTCCAGCATCACCTTTGAAAATATTAATAATCTGAAAGGACATAGTGGAAAGGTTAGTAAACAAATCCTATACGATACAACTCATAAAGTATGAACTAGTTGGTAAGATGCATTTTGAAAAGATAAAGTACAGTTTTGGATCAGAAACGGGCCCAAAAAGCAAAAATAGAAATACAAAAGTCAGTTTTCTTTGGTCAGAAGTCCATGTGTGCATGCACTAGATACATCTAAAGAGTATGTCCTTAAATTGAAGACTAATGATTTGCAGGTAGCTGAACCAGGAAAATTATCCCAGTAATAACTTATAAAAATAAAATATACTACTCGTTATTGAAATGAGCTTTTTCCTGACAGTGTGTTCATAAATTATTTCTTACTGATTTTTTTTTTTTTTTTTTTTTAATGTTAAATGGAATTAGTTGAGAAACATTTAGGGGTTTTTAAGTAAGACTTAGAGGTATGATTCCAAAGTTGTCATGGATTTACCAGTAAAATTACTCCATGCTGTATGTCTATAAGTTACACATTGGGCTTGTTGGTGTGTTTTACTTTTGCCAGATACATGCAGTTAAATGGAGCACAGACGATGCTAGATTTGTCTCCTGTGATACACATGGTGCTGTGTATGAGTGGAACTTGTTGACAGGTAAAAGGGAGTCAGAGTGTGTGCTCAAGTCCTGCATCTACAGCAGCGTTGCCCTGTCTTCTGATGCCAAAATCATCTTCGCTGTTGGATCTGACCAAACTCTCAAAGAAATTTCAGAGTCTTCGGTGAGCTAACAAGCACTTTGGGATTTTGCTAAATTCTCTGGGGAGGGTACTAGTGCTTTGGTTTCCTTATCATCCATTTGGTAAGTAGGAATCAGTCTTGTTTTTATAGCTGCGATATTTACTGACAGTTTTCTTGTGTTCTTACGTCCTTTACCATGTAACCTGAGATTTTGTTGTAGTTTTGTATTTTTATAACTTTACTTGGATTTACGTAGAAATCTTCTAATCTAGCTAACAAACTAACTTGGCAATATTGTATCAACTGTTTTGCTGAAATACAAGTGTATTGCATCTACCACTGTAGGCTACATGCTTTTTTTTTTCTGTCCAGAAAAGTAGTAAATTGTATGTGATAACCATTACATCTTTCAGAAGTGATCAACTTGTGGAACTTGGCTTGAAATTTTAAGAGTGCATATCTATAAAGCTTAATACTAATTATTGTTCATGGCTTTAGTCCTATAGGAGTAAGATTCTTTTAACCGCATTATTTGCATGACAATTACTCATGCAATAAATAATCAAATTGTATTGGGAAACAATGTAATGTGAGGGTTCTGTGGGTTTTTTTTTTATTTTTTAGATCCAGCATGAAGTGCCTGCTTTTGGTGTTGTTTATACTGCAGTAGCTGTTTCTCATTCTGGGCACATGGTATTTGTTGGTACATCTCTGGGGACAATTCGAGCTATGAAATACCCATTACCTTTGACGAAGGATTTCAACGAGTATCAGGCCCATGCAGGTGCTGTTACAAAGGTAACATAGCGTATTTTCTTTTCCCTGTGATACCAGCTGCACACGTCTCCTTTAGCGCTAATTCTCCTTCCCATTTCATAGCATAATATGTTAAAGCTAAGGTTAAGCCTGCACATGGAGAATGAATATTACAGCATTTGTAGAAGTGCTGTCTCTAGAAATAGATGTCACTGGATAAGCTGCTGTTGGCTAAAAAATGGCTTGCACCAGGATATGTAACATGGCATATCCCTGATGGAGAACTTTGATATAGCTCTTTCTGGAAAGAGGAGGATAAAGTTATGCAGGCTTGAAAACCTATGTGAATGGAAGGAGGAATGAGATAAATGTATTAAGCAACTTGCTGCCAGGGTAAAGAGCAGAAAAGATTGCAGTGCTGGTCTGCTAACCAGAGTGTATTTCTAAAAGGCTAATGAACAGCATCTGGAAGCTGAGGATATGGTGAGTAGAGCCTGCAACCATGGAATGTTTCAGAGCACTTTCTCCGGGAAGCCACATGTTCTGTCTTGTTAAAACTGTTCATAATTTTGGCATTTTAAGTATCACTGTCAAATACAGCACCTTGACTTAGAGCTGCACAGTCCAACATTAGGCTGTGAACTTCAGTTATTGGAACTCTACTTTCACCTCGCTTATAAGGTGTGTCAGCTCCCAGGTACTCTATGCCAGGCTACGCAGTCACAAGAGGTCTGGAGGAGGTGACAGCAGTTATTACTAGATAGTTCTTTGTGGACTTATTTGCAGATTCAAAAGAAAACGTTTAGCCATCTGTTGCTCAAACAGCTTCTCAAAGAAAAAACTAGAGACCTTTGGAATTGTCATATGAATTGCCTGTCTGTGCTATAACTGTCTAGAAGGTTTTTTCTGTTCCAGGTTTTTAAAAATGTTCCTACAGTTTTGAGAGCAAAAGTGGATCCAGTGTCTTCATGTGTTCTTCTTTTTTCTCTTCCCCCGTTGTCTGGACCAGGGTGGAGCAGGAGTAGAGAATGTAATCAAAATGTTGGTAGTGAGGCTATGTTAATATTTCCACTGTTGATTTTCTGTGATAGAAATGACAGGGACTATGTGGGTGGAAAGAAAAATTTGGTAGAAAATTGAACTGTGTCTCCATTCTTCCTTGGCTCTACTGTTATTTTGTTGTCTCTTTCTTCTAAGATATCCGTAACGAACGATGACCTATTTCTGCTGACTGCCTCAGAGGATGGCTCTATATTTATCTGGAAAGTGTATGATAAAGGAGGTGGGATACTGAAATGGGAAAAGGAAGTTGAGTATGCTGAGGAAGTGCTGATCATGAGATCAGATATAGAAGAGAAGGTAGGACGAGCAACTTGTGAACATGAACCATAGGATTCCTAGTGTACAGCTTATGAATTACATTTGCATGATGTTTGTGACTAGCTGTACCTCTACAGCCTTCTGTTCAAGAGGGCTTGCATGACTTTCGTCATAAAAAGAGGTTACAGCACGTAGCTGCAGCTGCTTGTTCATATGCAAACTGCATTGTATGAACAGTGAGTGTGGAGAAAAGTTTTTCTCTAATGCTTCCCCAATCTCTTGAAAGCAGTTTTAATGGAATAGAGAAGTCAGGAGCTGCATTTCTATAAACCATCTTGTAAGATAACAAAGGAACCTTGCTTCTGGAACTTCTTCTTTGTCTGTCTGTCTGAAAATTCTCTGCAAAGGCTGTCTTTCATAAATATGTGCATGTAAATAAAATGTCCTTAACAAGCTGTTGCTAATGGCAAATAATCTTTCTGTTAAAACTATCTTGTCGTCCATGTTCTAACAGAGTCAGGCAATGCTAGACCTGCAGATTCGTGTGAAAGAGCTACAGACAGAAAATCATTACCAGCTACGTCTCAAGGACATGTACTGTAATGAAAAAATAAAGGAATTAGAAGAGAATTTCACTCAGGAAATAGGCTCCCTTAAAACCAAACACCAGGTATGATTTATATTGCAGAACCAAATACCAAGCAATCTTTCACTGAAGAGTTGAATTCAAGCTTGCATTATATATGTATGAATGCCATAAAGCATCTGAAAAATGAAGCATTCCTTTCCAATAAAGGTGTTCTTGATATTTGTAAAGCATGAAGCTACCTTTGAGTCAAGTCTCTTGTAAGTACAAGGGGATGCAAGAGTTCTCCTAGGTAGCCTATAAGTATCTTCATATAAAAACAGTTCCAGCAATAAATGCTGCCTGAGACCAAGGATCTGTAAGCTATATCCCCTTGAGTAGAAATGGGACCATGCCTTAAAAGCTCCATCACATATAAGGTTGCAGCTGCTGCAGGATCCAACAATTATTCTTCTTAATGCTGCCTTCTTTATGCCCTGGCCGCTTAGCTTTTTTAGGAATTTCCGCTGAGGTGTCTTGTATGCTTTTTGAAAATAGAAGTAAAATATCTTCCCTGGATTTCTTCTGTTCATGTGTTTATTGATTTCTCTGTGGTCATGAAGCAGGACTTCGCTGAAAGGCAAAAGCCATGATAATTTTTCCCAGTGTCTTGTTTATCTGTGTCTGTTAATTCTATTCTGTCCATCTGTCTGGTGCACACACCAGATTTCTGACCTGTAATTTGCTATATTTCTGGACCCTTTTCAGAGTTAGAAGGCAAGTGATCCAATAGCAATTTCTCTGGCAGTAAAATGGCTTGAAGTGAGAGATTACGTATCACATGATTCAATTCTGTCAACCTCATGTTCTTTTCGAGCTTTTGGATGAATACTATTCTGTCCTGGTGATTTGTTACTGCTTATTTTGTTGAGTTGTACATAGTCCCTTCAAGCAGTATTTCAGTTTGACTCCACATAAAGAAGGATTCCAGTATGAAAGCTTGCCAAGTTACTTACTAGTTTTATTATTTTACGGTCTTGTCATTTTCAAGTGCTCCTTTTGTACCTTTCTTGTCTTTTGGCCCAACAAATGTTCTGGCAGGTTTCTGATTTTGATTTTTTTGAGGAAGCTTAATTATTCATTTTAATGTTTTCTTCAAGTAGTTCCTCAGGCTCTTTGGCTTTTCTCATTGTGGTTTTTGCATTTAAGTAACCTGAGTTTTAACCTTTCTGTTTTTCTCATTTTTGTACAGCTTGACCTTTCACTTCTTATAGATTACTCTACCTGTGTTTTACCTGTGCTGGTTTTCTTCTGTGGTTCTTCAGGTCTTTTCATAGGTAGCGCTTGGCTATAGAGTTATGATAATCTCAGCTACACTGAGACTTCTTTAGGCTTGTTGATTATAGGCTTACAAAGAAATGCCTCTGAAGGAGAATAAAAGTTTTCTAGGCAGGCAAGTTGTACTTCCTGTCTGAGTATCAGTACGTGTTAAGATTAAACTGAACGACAGATTTGGACAGGCTTGGGGCTAACGTTTCTAGTTATTGTGTCCAGCAGGCAAATGGAGTATTTCTGCTTATGCAAGACCCATACAGTTGTTATGAGAAGAAAGTGGAAAAATTGTACCTATGGTACAATTCCCAACTTTTCTGGGAAATTTCTCACCCATTTTCTTGTTCCAGTTCTTTGTGCTTTTTTAGAAGATTAAGTCATTTATAGTGGTAGTCAGACATTCCAAGCAAGTGGCATTCAAAACTCACTTTTGCTTAGGTTTATGTCTCCTGTGAGACAGGAGGCAGCTTGAACTTTAATGTCTGGAATTGCACAATTTGTGGAACTCCTCAAGCAGGCACACACGAAGAAGTGGAGGCTTTTGTAGCTCACAAACTTTTCTTGTTAGATTAGGATTATACTGTACCCTGTATTACATGAACTCCATTGGCTACTTTCCCTTAGCTTTCCATAGTTTTGTAACTTGTCATAACAAACTAATCTCTGGGAAAACTTGGCTTAGTGACACATGGCATCTGAATTTTGGTGAGAGACTTCAAACATAAATTCTGTTGTGAATGTGTTCCCCAACATGGGCAAGAGCACGAACAATTTGGACACTGCTTTGCCTAGTTTCAAATTAAAATGTATTTTTCTTATTTTTTTCCCCAGATTTTAAAGGCAGAAAAAGAAAAACAGGAGCTACAACACCAGTTTCAACTGTCTGAGCTGATGAATAAACAGGCCAGGGAGGTGCAACAGCTAGGTTAGACTATAACAAGTGTTTGTAACTAGAATCTGGAGGAAGTGCATTACATTCATAGCAAATAATGTGCCAGGGAGAGATTACTAGAGTACAAGGAAAAATGCATGTATGTCATACACATGTTGCAGATCAAACATTTGTCTAAATTGCACCACACACATGACCATGATGAGAACATGCACATGGGCACTGTATCTTAGATGTTTGGTTTTTGAGATTAGTAATTTCTTCATTTATCTTATAGCTCACTGTGCAAGAATATTGAAGTCATACAGTTCAGCAAGGAGGCTAATGTACAATGCACACAACATGGAAATACCCAAACCCCAGATTTGTAATCAAGATAAAGCAGAAATACTGCAAATTAGTACCAAAAAGCAAGTCCACCCATAAATGAGTCCCTTGCCTACTCATACTCTGCAAGGGTTGGTACTTATACAACTCTGTCATGGCTGTCATCTCAAGGGAATGCCTAAATTAGCTGTTATTAATTTGTTGTAATGGCAGAGTAGGAGATTTTGGTGTAGGTTTTACTTGTACAGCTTGTTCAAGCTGGAACAGAACAACATTCTGTACTGATCCAGCAAGCAGGGATATAGCAGAATATTCAGAGACACAACTGAGAAAGGTGAATGACAGCTTTGGAACAGGCATTATTAGTGAAGTGTAAGTAAAAGGAAGAGCAGTAAACTCAAGAGATGATTTTCTGATGTAAAATTTTGTATGGCCACAGAGTCTAAAACCCCTGATGAAGAAAGCAATGAAGTGCTCCTAGTGTAACTTATTGCAACCAGCTGTCAAAAAGACAGTAGAGAATAAGACATTGATGACTGTATAAGGGTGGGATACACCTCTCTTTTCTATTAGTTTTATCCATTCCATGTGTTTCCTGTTACCAGAATCTGACAGTAATCAGAAACTCTTAATGGAAAATGAGAAATACCAGGAGCTGCAAGTGAGATCCCAGAGGATGCAGGAGGAATATGAGAAACAATTGCACAATTTGGAGGAAAGCAAAAGCAGGGCTGTGAAGGAACTAACAGAATATTATGAGGAAAAACTTAATGAGAAATCTGTTCTGCTGGACGAGGTAGGAAAGTTGATTTGCAGTTTGAATTATTGACTAAGTTTATCTCCAACTGTGATAAAATGTTCCCTAGAAGAGGAGAGGTTGGCTCCCTCCATGCAAATCCTAATTTGCCTGTAACATTGGGGAAATATGTTGACAGGTAGAATACTAATGAGGAAAACCCATCCGAGTTATGAACTTTTCTGGGCTTTATACCTTGAGTAAGTAACCTGCTAAGATTAATATCCTTGGGCATTCTCGGCTTCGCCTCTCTTTCCTCTAGATCCAAGAATTCCTATTTATTCATGTGGGTTAGATGATACATTTACTGTAATTGAAGAAAGAAAGAGTCAATTATCTTGTTCAAGTGAAGACATAATATTTCTAAAATGGTGAATTCCATTCCTGAGCCCCTGAGGTTCCTGCCTGCATCCCTTTGGGGAACAAAGAGAAAAACCCTGAGTACTTCAAAAACTCGTGCACATTGAGGTCAAAGACTTGGCTTGACTGATAACTGATGCTTATATATCTAAAGTCAATAAATTCTATCAACATTACTGTTTGCAGCCCTATGTTGCAATACCAATTTGGAAAGAATGTGAGGAATGAATGTGAGAAGAGAGGCATACAGAGACTGATGTAAACCTGAGTGGTTATTGGTCCTAATGCATCAGAAACAGCAATTTTAAAAAGATCTTCTCAAGTGTTACTCATGTTTGTGTTTTCTGCTGCCAAAACAAGCTTGCTGATGTTAGTATTTGGGCAAGGTTTCTGACTTGAAGCATCCAAGCCTTAAGAAGAATTTTTTTTTTAAGAAGAATTTTTTATGTTTGTCTTAACAGTTTTTAAAGTTACTGTAATCCCCTAAGAAGTTAGTTTATCTTAAATTATATTGCTGCAGTTGAAGAGTCCACTAAATATAGATCCTCCCAGGAGAAACACAGTTACAAATAAAGAATTCTCCTCTTCTTTATTGGTCTCTTACTGTTGTCTTCTCTAATGTTTGCTTTCCTTAACTGCAGGCAGAGGAGGATATAAGGCAGCAGCTTCAAGCACATGAGGAAATTAAGAAACAAATCGAAGAAGATGAAGACCGAGAAATCCTGGAAATCAAAATCAAGTATGAGAGACAGCTCTTGGAAGAAAAGGAATCAAACCTGCAACTGAAAGGGGAAACAGGAGTCATGAATAAACGGGTATCTCTTATTCTGTGGTAGGATCAGACCTGCACATAGAGACTTATAGCCGAGGATTGAATGTGATTAATGGCACGTCAATCTAGTCTGTTAATTTGGTCTGTAAATATGCGGCATTTCATATGAGAACAGTAGCCCCTTCTTATATCAGTTTGAATGTTTTAGAATATTTGGGCAGAAGAAGCAGCTGTGTGCTGATTGTATTGCTGATATGATTGGAGGTAGATGGTAGAGGAGATGTGTTTTTATTAGTACACTTTCTTTTATCTTACATAGTTTTAAATTATAAATAATAATATTGTTTCATCCTATGATGGGAAAGAAATGAACCTTTTCATTTTTCCAAGTTCTAATGTGTCGCTTTGTTAGAAAAATACTTCTATTGCTTCGTTTGATGCAATAGACACTTCGTGTTTTGTATGCATCATCATTTTTTATTGGTTTTACTCCTAGGAGGCATAAAACCTTTTAGCTCTTTTACTGGCTGGGTATCACATTTGCCTAAGCATGTTAGAGGGACGTTTTTTCTTTTCATTTTCTTCAGTATCTATCTGGAGACAGAGAGGTTCTCTTCCTTCATACCCTCTATTATCATGGTACTGTCTTCATTCTGTTGTCTTTTAGAGACCACAAATTTCTTCATGGTTCTCACAGTTTGACCAACACCATTCCTTGGTTCCAATCTTCTTGGCTTCACAGATCTTAGTACTGAGGCGGGGATTTTGAGGGTACCCAAGAGCTATGAACTAGGCACCCTTCCAGTCTACTTTTGACATCTTTAGAGATGTATGACAAGTGATCACCTTAAAATAATTTTCCATGGCTTGAGTGTTATTTGAAGCTGATGCTTGAGTATAATATCCATACCCTTCTTGCTTCTGGATGCAAATTCCTTGATTCCTTGTAGTACAGTGAGTATCTCTGTATTCTGAGAAAACACTAAAATGGATATTCAACACCCTTTTGAGTTACAGGTATTTAAGTGATGTGATGCTCCTTCATCATATCTTAATCCCACACTGTCTACAAGGTATCTTACAGAGTAGGGTGGCTAAGTTGTGCACAGCTTTTGGAGTCTGTTAGGTTCTTACTTCTTTGCCTCTCTAGTTGAACAGCCTACAGAAGGAGCTCAAGGAACGAAACAGGGACATTGAGGAAACGAGACTGGAACAGCAGAAGCTGCAAGGCATCATTAAGTCGCTGGAGAAGGACATCTTTGCACTGAAGACAGAGATTGAAGAGAGAGCCGACACTATCCAAGACAAGGTGAGAAACGGGACAACCGGCTGAGCTCAAAGTCACCCTCCCTTAACTTAATACAGATATTTATTTTAATAGTATCATGTTGTGATAATATACCATGACTGGAAATTCAGTTTTAACTTAAAGAATTTGCAATCTTTAGTTTGAGATTTTCATTTTTTTCTAACACTTTAAGCTTTTGTTGGGGAGCTCAAGTTCAGGATGTTGAGTTTCTTGTCCCCTGTTCTGGGATCTGTAGATGGCTTTCTGCATTATTTGCGCCCTCCCTTCCCACCCCATCTGTGTTAATGTGTGACTAAGTCCGGTCTTCCACTAGATCTGTGACTGCTGTTTTTGCCTCTGCCATATTTGTGCCTTGTCCTAGGGATCTGTTTGAGCATGCTGTGTCTGATTCAGATCTCTGTACCTATTTCTCCCAGGAGAAGCATATATATGATCTAAAAAAGAAAAATCAGGAACTGGAAAAGTTCAAGTTTGTACTGGATTACAGAATAGAGGAATTTAAGAAGCAAATAGAATCACGGGAAAATGATATCAAAACAATGAAGGAGCAGATCCGTGAGGTGAGTAACAGTGTCATTTGGCTTCTGCTACTAAGCCCTTTGTCTGAATACAAAGATGACCCAGCAAGTCCCATGGAAGACTCCACCCTGTTTGTTCCTTGACTTCTTTCAAGGCTACACAGCACTGATTCAATATCTTTACAGCTAATAAAAATACTTACACACAATAGCTGCTATTTAATTTTCTATCACGTTACCAGTGATCGACACAGTTATTTAAGCTCCTGTTTCGGTATTTAATTATAGACTCTGAGTAATATCAGTTTTGCTTAAAAATACATCTTGTCCTTATGTGGTTGCCCTCCACATACCATATAGAGTTTGCAAGATACTGCCTTTACTGATCTGGAGGAAGAGAGAGTGGACTTCTTTTCTCAGAAAAGTTGCAGATTTATGGAAATGTAACTCTCATTAGGGGTTAGGTACGTGGACGAATTACTGTTCATCAGCTGCTCTGTGGAAAATTTCCATGTATTCATACTTAGCTTGCAGCAAATTCATTGAGGCAACTTATTTATGATAGAAACTTCCTGTGATGTCTCCATAGATGTACCTTTAGCTCAGCCAAATTAGGACTATGGTGATATAGCTAATCAGTGACCTATTAGTTTTCATAAGTCTGTTTATTCAGAACAAAAGCCTTTTAAATAAAATGCAAACTAATGAACAATTTATATGTATGTCAGACTAGTATGATCAAAGCTGTGTCCTCTCTTCTGGTCACTATCTCATGCCAGTAAATGTTGTAGTACCCTTATTGCTTTTTTCACCTGTGTTCTACATATGTAGCCACAGCTTTTCAATGCATTTGTTTCTTTTCAGTATCAGGTTCTTCTTATTGTTGCACTTACTCTTTCCAGTATTGACTGTTAATTTCCATCTCACCCATTTTTATTCAGATGGAACAGTAAAGCTCCAGTTCAGTTCAAGGAAATGAAGGGGCATCACATCACTTAAATACCTGTAGCTCAAAAGGGAGTTGAGTATCCATTTTTGTGTTTTCTGTATATTCTGACAGAGGGCAGTGTTGTTCCAAAATTGACTTTTTTCGTGTCGTAATTCAACCTGAAGGGGGATCTACTCCATCCCGTCTGTAGTTCCAGTCTCTGGTTTTCCTGTTATGTGTTGTTTTTTCATGTCTCCTTTTAGTCCTGATTTCCTCCTCCTGCTTCCTTCCTTTCAGATGGAGGGGGAGCTGGAACGATTCCACAAGGAGAGCACACAGTTGAAGCTGAACATCGCACAACTGCAACAGAAACTAAAGGCAACTGATCGCGAGATGCACAGAGAGAGGCAAAAGGTATGGGGTACAACCGCTGTGCAGGCCCTATATAATGAAGTTTGTGGGGACAGAACACTGCAGAAGCATTAATCTGAGCAAACAGGTACTTCAGGGATACTGTGTCCAAGGACCAGGAGAGTCTCTGGTCAGTGGGGACAAAGGTAGAAAACTTCCAAGCCTGCAACCAGGTTAGAGAGTTGATATTAAAAAAGTCCAGTTATTTATGTGTCAGTTTGTTCAATCAACACATATTCACCGGGGTTTAACAAAGCAGTGAGGCAAATGCTTAACTGACTAGCCTTTCCTGCCCAAACTTGAAATCGGGGGACACTTGGCCTAAACAGGAGCAGCACGTAGGCTACCATCTACAATGATGTGTAGGCATTAGTAGGATGAAATGAAGGATGGGCTTATTAATGGAGGAGACCCCTTGTGTTTGACAACAAGCACGTGGGACATGAGGGAGGAAAAGGGACTGCAAGTGAAGGTGAAGGAGCTTAGCAGGCAGTGTAGGACTGAGGAAGCAGGTAGAGGGGTCTGGCAGAAACCAAGAGAGAATGAGAAGGCAATCTTGATGTGAAATCTTGATGTGAAATCATCAAGTTGTGGATGTGTCTGATATGCGTTTTGTCCCTTGCCTTCTCTCATTCACTGTTTGCGTGTTGTTTCTAAGTAAGAATGTAGGTTGTTTGGGAAAGGACAGTGGGGGATAGCATTCATGATAATAGGCCATTGATTTTCAGATGAGATCTCTGGATGCTGGAACTTACATTACCTAATGCAAGCATCTTGGATTAATATTACTGCTAAAACATATCACTACTATTCGACATGCAGTGCACACATCCCCAGCAGTTTTTTTAGTGACATATTTTTAAAAAATTAAGTGGAAGTAAAGTATATGAGAGCTTCCACCAGTTCTACTAGACTTTCTAGAAAATTGCACATGATAGAGTGCTCTGATGAGCCAAATAAGAATGTACCTACATCATTCTTGCAGAAGCAGAATATGGAAGCTCTCATCAAACGATTTAAAACAGATCTTCATAATTGTGTGAGCTTCATTCAGGATTCAAAAAAAATGAAGGATGGGATCCGTGAGCTCTACACCAAGTATGTGCAGCAATCAGACATGGTGAGTCAGGGCCTTTCCCTTCTCCTTGCAGATGAATTTCTCTGGTAGTGTAATTACTGAGGCAATATGCTGTGCCCCCTCAGGTGGAGACTGAAGCAGTAGACACCGATCTGCAGCAGGAGTACATGAGACAGCGAGAGTATCTTGAGAGGAATTTGGCAGCTTTAAAAAAGAAGGTGGTGAAGGATCAGGAAGTCCACCGAGCCGCTTACATGCGCATCATGCAGGTAATAAGCCTTTTCCTTGTGGTTTGGAGAGGGAAGAAGGAAGCAGCTGCACAGAAGAGACTTTAGTAGCCTTACTGCTATGATTTCTTAAGACTTTGAAACAGTTTTAGTTTGCTTCCTTGCCAGAAATTCCTGAGTTTTTCAAGTGCTTCCATTCAAGGTTAGTATTCATTGAGCTACTGAAGTTCTATAATTTTCTGGACAAAAAGTATAAGATCTCTAAAGTCAGAAATTGCTGCTGTTTTGCGGATACTTTCATTTATCTCCCACTCCATAATGTAAAATGAAATAGGGAATCTGTGCTGCCTGGATTTTTTTTAAGCAATTAATGTACTTATTTTTTATTTCAAACAGTATTTGTAATTGCCATCATAGTCAATTTGCACCTGTCTGAGTGCCAGGCTGTACTTGCTGTGTGGTAGTGTTTAGGAAATCATTTTGGAGGAAGAAAAGAAAAAGGAAAAAAAAGAATTACTTTGTTTGGCTACGTAGTCCCATGCCTACTGGTCTGAATTCAGAAGAACTTTCTGCTTTTCACATCCAGGTTTTTTGAGGAAGTTCAGAAACACATTATGAATATGCCTATTTGTACCAAGATCTCTTGCTCAGAATCCTTGTTCCTTACAAGGCAAGATAAACTTGTCACTGCTGGTGCCAAAGATCCAATTTGTTTTCATCTGGAGTGAGAGGGTCTAAAGCCCCACACAAACATCCTAGGAGGACAGGTCTTTTACAGTCTCTTCTTACCATGATCTCCTGCTCAGTCAGCATTTCCTTTTCCCCTCACTAGCCCTTTCTTTATTGTTGCTTTATTATGCTTCCTCAGGATCATTAGACCTCAGTCCCCTCCTAAGTCATCTGTTCTTTGCTATTTATTCATAGTGCTTCTTCAGGCCCAAGCAGCAGCAATCTTCTTCCCTGGCCCTGTTTTAATTTTTTTTACTCCTTCTGTGTGTTAGATGTTTCCTTTTGGCACAAAAGGAGATGGCTTCAGAAAACAACCTGAAGAATTTCCTTGCTGGAATGGGGTGACAGATGGTGCTCATAATGATAATACTTGATGTCTTGGATCAGTAAGCCTAACACGAAATGATGATTAAAACCGAATTAATAAAACATCTGGAAGATTAAGATATCAAAGGTTCTAACCAGCCTGGTTTCTTCAAAGAAAAAGCAGTTGTCTGAAGTCTAGTAGATTAATGAGACTTTACTGCCAGGAGGAATTATCATGGTCTTCCAGTCCTTTACAGGGGGCTTTTAAGACTAGTTTAGACAAACTTCTGTCAGGGCTTGCTTTTACTTGAAAAAGTAAATGATGCCTTGGCAGCCTTCTAGCTCTGTATTTCTATTATTCATCAGTTGTGCTTACCTTTTCAGAGCTATGCATTCCTCTTTGAGTGACTACTCATAGGTACATTACACTAGTGACTGCTGCAACAGATGATTAGAACTGTCAAGATAATTTTAATTTTCTTACCAATTGGCAAGTTGCTTGTTGTTAGACTATTAGTTTTCCCTCCAGCCTTCTATGTTTTAAATGGCTTCTTTGGTCACTTGAATACATAAGAACAGACACACTGAATAATCTTGAAGTAACGCTGCTTGAACTGAAGCATGTATAGGATGATCATTTTTATAATATGTCTTACCTGTTTCTGACAGTCAGCACTGGAGGGACTTCCTAGGCTATAGGTTGCATCCAGACATCATATGCAGTTGTAACTGATGGCCTCATCCTCCATGCATTTGATCAATCCCTTTTCTGAAACAATTGGTACTTTGCCACAACATCCCGTGGCAATGAGTTTTATCATGAACATTTATTTTAATCCATTGCATGATCATTGCATCGCAGTGCAAGCTTTTTGTCAGAATGCAAAGATTGAGTTAAAGGCTAATCTCTCTGGATAGCATGCCTCTTCAGAAAAATATTATCAGTGTCAACCAGCAGCCTTCTAGCACCCAGCAAACCAGACAAGGCATTTCTACATAGCCCAGATTGCCTCATAGAAGATACTATGTATTATACTGTCTAATAGACCAAAAGCAAGATCTTCATTTGATAGCAGCATTCAGCCACTTGGAGTGAACTTATGAAGATGCTTATGACTAAAGTACACCTAACAGAAATGGTGTGACCTAACCCTGAAAGGTGGTCAAAAGAAAATTTTCTTGACTGATTCTTGGAAGTTATCCTCTTCATGTGTTCCTTTCAGGATCAAGCTCTGGGATAAATGCATAGCAGTCAAATTTCATCTGTGTTTAAAGACTTGAATTAAACAAGTCAAAGTCAACAAAGTGTTATGGTTTCAGAGCAGGCTGCCTAAGCTCACCAAGTCATGCTGCAACCACTGCAAGAACAACTGTTCTTGTCCAACAAGTTCAGACCTTAACGCATCCCACAATCTTTCTCCAGTCAATGACTTTCAGCTGAGGGGAAGCTAAAGCACAGCTGGTGTACTTGTCTTAGTGTGAAATGTTGAGAATCTTGCCACGTACATGCACCTTGAGTTATTGCTGCCAACTTGAACTCCTTGAGTGCATCTGTATACAGATAATTGCAGTAAGCGTTGTACTTTGTTACTGATCAAGTTTCAGTGGTGTAGTGGTGTGGTGCCGATACTTTGTAAGTATACTATAAGGAACCGAATCATATGCCTTACATAAATCTCTTATGGCAACATAATTCTCTCTATCAACCAAAATTATCATTAAAAAAAAATGAAGATTTGAAGACACGTTTTTCATAGGAAAATGTCATTAATCCTTGTTCTTATCTCCTGTTGTTTTAGTGGGTTCCCTATTGCTAGAGACTGGTATTATGAGGTACACAAAGCATGCCTTTTGGCTATTTATCTTTTTAAAATATTGCCATTTATGATGAAGTTCCAGGGGATGGAATGGTGCTGTGTTCCAAAACTTCTAAAAAACCACCACAGGTAGCTGAAATCGTTGCTATTCTTGGTTCAAGTATGATAGCAGCTGTTTAACATTTGCACTAGCTGTTGATGTGATAAGGTATTTCACTGTCTTTGTAAGAGGCAAATATACAATTCCATTTCTCTTGAATTCGGAAAAGAAATATTTAGTTAATGGTGCTCCTGTTTCTGAATCATGAGCAACAGTTTTATCATCCTTCACTAGTATTAGTCAATACTGGTTTTACTGAAGTCTTTGAATCTGTCGCAACGATGGGTAAAGTACATTCACTTGTACTTTCGCAACTCCTTCAGCAAGATGCTTTGTGGTAGGCTATTGAAATAATTAGAGATTGAACTTTTATGGGTTGAAAACTGACTAAAAAAAGAAAGAAAGATTAATACATGCATGTTAGCAGTAGGTATCTCAAGTCTCCATATGCTTTATATATTTCTTAATAATTTGGAAGGGGTGTTGGAGAGTGATGTCTGTCAGAACTAATGAAGAGGGCTTTGAAGAACTGCAAGGAGATGCAGATAATTTAAGTGAACAGACACCTAGTGGCAAATGAAAATCAAAATAATACACACTGGAGGGAGAAATGGGAATTCTTCACATTAATTCTGAATTAATTGGATCAATCCAGGAAGGGACCTGAGCTTTCCTGTGGAATTGGCAAGGAAGATGATACCTCGGAGTGCAGCTGCAGTCAGAAAAGCAAAACAAGTATTAGCTTATTGAGCTAACATAGTTTGAATACTGTCATGTTTTGTGTCAAATCTACTGTGGCCTTATCTGAAATGTTGTGTACTGTACTAATTGCCCTGTATCTTCTGCTTGTGAAACTGATTCTATACTGTCCAGTGTCCTTTCCAAGGATATGAAGATACATATTGCTGAGCCAGATAGTACCTGTGCTTTTCCTCATAGGCCATATTGTTTTTGCAGGAAAATGTGAGTCTGATTAAGGAAATTAATGACTTGCGGCAAGAACTGAAGGTGGCCCACACCCAGGTACATGACCTCCAGTCAACACTAAGATTAACCAAGAAAAAGCAAGCAATTCAAGACACAGGTGAATATGCTGCTTCTATGTTTTCCATATTGTCCGTACTCATTCCAGAAGCCCTTTTTTGTCCTTGGTGACCAATTCTGTTACTGTCTCCATATCATTCCAGCTTGTCTGCCTGGTGGTACCTGTTATATTGTAATGTTAGTTGTAGAAGCTGCTAAATACTGCAGAATCTTACTATTTAGCTCTACTCCTTCAGCCGTGAAAGATGCCTTTCCTTGTTCATGCCAAAGAACTCTGCGAACCGGACCTTTGTTACTCTACTCTATCCTCTCTGATTTTATCTTCTAGCTCCCTCCAGTGAACTGCTGTCCAGCCCAGCTGTCCTGAGGTTGAATGCAGAGAAGGAAAGTGAGAAAATCATAGAAATGCAGCAGCTAGAAATTCAATACCTGCGAGACCAAATCCAGGAGAAGGGGCAAGTGCTTGCAGTTCAGCCTCTCTTAGACGGAAATCTTCCTAAGCTGAATCTGGAAAGAAGCCACAAGACACAGCAACAGTGACCTGGTTCAAGGATGCCTCACATTATTATATTCTCCTGGCGAGATCAGAAATGCAACAGCATCGATTAGGCTTCCATGTTCCTATACTCTTCCACTAGAAGCATTTGTGCAGCACCCACTGCTCTGAACCTTCACTCCGTTCTACTTTCCTGGAATCTGCCCTTTCCATGAGGCCTAGGAGCCAAGAGAAAAAAAATAAATTTGTGTTAGTGCAAGACTGATCTCTGTGCCTTCATGCTAGGGCAGGTATGCACCTTTCTCTTGAAAAATAATGTATTCTAGCTCAGAAGAGCTGGTCAAACTCTGTAAGCCTTTTCTACTAGAATTCTCATTTGGTGCCATTGTGCTGCAAAAATCAACATCAGCCTTTTATTTTCCAGTATTGAATTGCCTATGTCCATACAAAGGACTGCCCGCACTTAAGACAGATGTCAGTGTTATTCCAAGCAGGTATCCAGTCACAGACTAAAAATCAATTACCTTTTGAGGGCAACCTTTGACTAGTGGTCAAGCACACCTGAGCTAGAGCCCTTGCTCAAGCCTCTGCCTGCTGCCTAGAGGTGTGTTGTCTCATCTGTTACAATCATTTCGGCAGGACAAAAAAGCAGCCCGGTTTCAGACTGCGAAGTCTGGAATAAAGTCCAAACCTTATGTCAGAACTTGCCTATAACTTTGATAAATTAACTTTTGCTTGTCTTTTTTCCAACATCTGCAATCCCTTTAGTTCAGTTTTTCAGTGAAATTCTCCGAAAAAGTCACTCTGCAAAGTACTCATGTATAGAAAAAAGGCAGGGAGTAATTTCTTTAATAATGAGGGAGAAAAAAGTAAATTTTTCATCCTTTGTTGTCAGTGCATGACATGCTGTCTCACTGAGGAGTACTTCACATACATCGTAAGTTCAAGCTACTGATTGAGCATGGAACTATACGGTGTAACAGCTAGTACATTACTGCTTCCATTTCCTATCCTGAATTGTAGAGAAGTGACGAGTGCTTTCTACATACTAATAATAATATTATACAGAAGATGATGGTGCCAAGGCTGGATAACGTGTAAGCTATATTACCATTAGGGATACTAGACTCATCTGCAGGTTAACACCATGGCAAAACAGATGGTTCCACGAGCTCCTATGACCTGGGAGACTTCAGTTGAGTGCTTTGTCCATGAACGTGGAATTAAGTTTCTTTAGTCTTACTTTTTTCATTTTGCAGCTTTAACCTGTATGAAGCATAGGTTTCACAGGAACAAAAGGAAGAAGTTAACGATGGAATTGGTCTGTAAATGTGCTAGCTTAACACCCTTTCTTCCTCCCCCCTCCCCATATAATCATCTTGATACTTCCTGTACAGAAAGAGGATGTAATTAATGTAATTAGCAAATATTTTAGAAACTAGTTCCCTCTTAAATTTTCAGAACACACCCATTTTAATTTGCTAGACTCCCATGTGGTATAATTTTCCCCTCACTCTGTCAGAATAAATTGCGTGGTTAGAAGCCACTGCTTTAATAGATGTGGTTTAGAGAAATGGAATCAATCTTTCTGAAAAAGAACAACCTTGTCCTAATAATAAGCATCAGCATATGCAGGTGAAGAATGATTTCTAAGTGGTGATTAATATGCTTAAAAGTATGCCTATGTGTCACCCTCATTAGAAAGATTTTAAAAGCAATCCAAGGCCTGTCAGATGAAGCCTAGGTAGACAGCTGGCAAACTAGGTTCAAGAGGATTTTGAACTTGATCTTAGTGGCTAAAAGGCAGCTAAAACATTCTTTATAAGGGAGAACATTAAATTCAGGCACAGCAGAATGTTACAACTGAGGTTTATCAGAGACCTGCTGGAAGCAAAATAGATGTACGGGCCCCTTCTATACTGGGAAAACTAGACCAAGGTCAGTCATCTCCCACACATGTGCTGTAGAAATGTTTTCAGAATTAAGATGTAACAACTGGTTTATGGTTCTGTATGCTAATGGTCTTCTGAGTTCTCTCAGGGTGCTACGACACTTTCTGCTTTCATCCTCTCTTGGTCTGCATTGTCTGCTTCTCTAAAGGAGCTGGTAAGCATCTCATGCTCTTGTAAAGTTACAGCCCACTTTTTAAAGTGAATGTATAGCTATCTTTAAAGCTGAATAAGGTTTCCCCTTGGATGACTTGTTTGTTAACTGGCCCAACTAAAGGACAGTTTTTTCTGGGTAGGGGCAAGCTCATTGTTCAAGGGTATTTGTATAGGAAAATCCACCACATCCCATTTGTTGTTTTAAGTTTAGGACAACAACCACTGGTCAGATGATACTTCAAAAGTTTCAAAAGATCTGTCAAATTTTACTCAGACAAATTTCTGAAGCTGTCACATTAATTGGTGTCTATTGTATTAACATATCCTAAGCTTCCCTTCTCATAGCCTGCTAAAAAACTAGCATGCGACTTAATAACTGAGCCTCCCTTTCCATTCGTCAGGCAAGAGCTGTTGTTCAGCCCCGTTCTCTTCTTCATACATCTCCCAGGAGATTTTCCACCTGCTCAGACCCACAGTAGTGATCCCTCTGTAGCATTTTGCTGTTATTAAGCCCAGCCACAAAGGAGGGGGCATGCACTCAGTCTGGGAGTTCCATTCCCCTGCTGGCTTCAATGTTCCTGCTACTCCCATTTTTTTCTCTTCCTCTCTCAAATGAGTCCTTTTCTGTTTCCCTAATTCCTCTCAAAACGGTCACCCTTTTCTTTCCACTAGATTACAGGAAGTGGGCTCTTCTGCAGCATGGTGGGCTCCCAGGGAGAGGGGTACTGCGGCTGCCCGGGGATGTGGAGATGGCACTGCAGTTTGAAAAAGCACAATGGCATCTTGCCTGCCTTAAGTGCCTGCCTGGACTAATGCCATCCAAAGATCCAGTCCTGATGCGACCAGATGGCCCTAGCCTATACAGTAGTGCAGGAGCTACTTTATTTAATACCACATAATACCAAATACTTGCTGAATGTGTCAAATCTTCCCTAGCGCTGCCAACCTGGCTGCAGGCTTCCTCTCACCTGCTGCCTGGGAGCTGCTCCCCGGCTCTGGCACCCCTTCACCTCCGGCTGGGAGGAAATGAGCCACCTTCCAGGATGGGTGCGCAGCCAGATCCTGCCCGGGGAGGGAGGGAGGGAGGGGTAGCGCCTGCACACCGGCGTGCCTCTGGAGCCTCTCCAAGGCCAGCAGCAGGTTTGCTGAGACGCCACCCTGCTGGGGAATGCACCTGCCCGGGCGAGAGGTGAGGGCTTGCAGGCTGTCGTAGGTGCTGCCCGCGCCGCACCAGGAAGGGGAGCCGGCAGGAGCACCTGTTTCTTGGCAGGCGGTTGCCGGAGGAAGGGAAGAGATTTTCCCCGTGAGCTCCCTCGGTAGCTTGATCCAGTGGAAGGAAAGCCCAGAAAAAACATTGCTGCCAGCCAGGAGCAGGGAACACTGCTGGGCTGTCGCGTGTGGGCAGCGTCTGCTGCAGGTGAGTGAGCCCTCCTCCCCGGGACCCGAGAGTGTGCGGGAAGGGCTGTACTTCATCAGTAGCTGCTGGCAGGTTTGGGGGCTGCTTCAGACATACTTCTTAAGAGATCCTGCCGCTTGCCTCCACATCATTTCTTCCTTGAGCCATTGTGTTTCCTCTCGGCACATAAGGCTCAGGATTTTCTAGTTCCTTCAGGACTCCCAGGCCTCCCTCGCAGAGGTGCATCAGGACAGGCTCTGTGGGGTCAGGACGCTGGATGTCTGTTACACAGACACAAAAGAAGGGGAACACGAAACTTTAAAATAGAGCATGCCAAAGCTATCTACATTTCTGTAAGAAGCAGCTGCATGCTGACCCTGTTACAACAAGCCCTCCACCAGCCTTATCTCCAGAGCCCCTAGGCTTGGTGAGAGGAAGGGACGGTCTACCATCGCCCAGGGCTTTCCCAAGGCTTCCCGAATGATATCTGGTGCCAGGAGCACTGGTGGGAGAGATGCTCACTTCTGGGAAAGCCTTATCCCTCTGGCAGGGTAGAGAGGGTGGGCTCTCCCCAGATATAGATTAGACAGCATAGGTTTGCCTGGATTTTGAACAGCCTCAGAAAGAAGGAGCATTGGGAATTGGTGGTTGATGTAGCAGCCAAAGGAGTGTGGATGTCTTGCCAGGATCTTGGGTGAGACAGATAGATGCCACATAAAAGCCCCATTACTCCCATTCCCCACGGGTTCCTCTATCCCCCCTGCTGAGTTCTCAGGAGAAGAGAGGGGACCTTCCCACACGTCCCAGGGCAGCGTCCCTGCTCCCAGGGGCACAGATGGGCCTTGAGCACTGTGACCTTCAGAGCTTCTGCTTTGTGCATTGGCAGTAATTCAGGCATAAAACAAGATATATGACCTTCATTCTTTTTGAGCCTACTAGGGAGCTGGAAAAATTGCATGAAAGGATGGGAAAATATTTATGCCTGTTCTGGGCTAGAGGTTTCTGTGGGGTTGGGTAAGGGGTAACGCGAGGCACAGAGTGGTGGCAGGTCCATCCCAAACAGGCTATGGCCAGACCTGGCCAAGAAGCGAGTAAGCTGTGATGGACTGGAGAAGCAGGGGCAGGAGATGACTTGTATCTGTTTGCGATTGTGAGGCTCTGTTGGCTCTCATCTAGATTGCTCATGCAAATCATTTTATGTATTGTTGTTTATTTTACAGCAAATGTTGCCAGACTCCCCTGGTCTCCATGATGCTCACGTAGCCCACATAGCTGCATAAAACCCTTCTGAAGGCTGGAAGCGCTGCAGGAGCCTGTCCCACCCCCAGGCTTCCCCTCCTGAATGCTGTGGGTAAGCAAGGTCTCATGGTGTACCCTGGGTTCAGAGAGAGGAGGGATGGGGGGAATATTTCAAGAGCTGAGTTGTATGTGGCTCTGAAATGAAAGTGTTAATTAACATACAGTCCATGGCCCATCTGTCAGATATCAGACAGTCAGACATAAAAAGTCTATAAGTAAATAAATAAATGCACATACCATTCCCAGGCGGTTGGCAGGCATGCATCCCTCACACCTGCAGCTAGGAGTGGCCAGAAACTAGTTGATGATGACCCTCAATTCCCAGTTAAAGTTGTCAGAATAGGAAAAAAAAAACCACAAAAAAGGAAAGATACTGACATTTTTGTTTTCCTGCGTTCCCAGTGCTTTCCTGTTCTTCCTCCCCAGCTGCCAGCCAGCAGTGGGGAAGGACAGCCTGTCAATTTTTTCCTGAGATGTGGCCTTCAGTCAGAAAGCATTGTGTGACTGGGCTGGTCGTCTTTTTTTTCTTACACACAAAGAGGGGAGCGCTGAAGGTACTGGGTTCAGTATAAAGTAAATGGTAGAGATTAATGACCATGATAACAGGTAATGATACATGTTATCAAACTGGCTGATCTGATGGGCTAACTGGCTTAAGCCCCCAAAGGGTCTGTGTTATGGTCTATCCCAGACCAGTGAGACCAGGTAATGCAAAGAAGAGCTACAGAAGGGGCAACTGCTGTGGAAAGGCTGTCCTTCCCCCTCATGGCAGAGCAGGGATCCGCATCCCTTCCTTTCTCTTGATCTGGTCTGGGCAAATTGATGTGCTGCGTAATGCCAAGAAACCAGATCAGCAAAGCTGCTGGGAGATCTTGTTTCATCCCTTCTCCAAGGAGTGGTGGGTGACAGCCCAGGATAGGGCTTGCTCTGGTTTAAAATATAAAGATTTTTCTTAAGAGGTTCACAAGGGAAGGATGGGAGGCAATGCACCCGTGCTGAGGAATCGGAAACTTATTCATGGTGAGGATGGTTAAACACTGGAATGATCCCAAAGGGGCTGTGGATCCTCCATCCTTGGAGTATCCAGCACCTGAGTGGATGGGGCCCTGAGCTATTCAGTCTGACTTTGAGGTTAACTCTGCTTTAAGCAGGTGGTTAGACCAGGTGACTTTGCAAGGTCCCATCCCACCTGAATTATTCTGTGATTCTAAGAATAAAAATACTGCCACCAGCGACACAAACCCTCACAGTCTAGAGAAGCCCAAGCAAGTGTGGATGCTTATAGAGCAAAAGATTATATTCCCGGAACATTTTCAAACAGACACAAGAAACCATGGAGGCACACTTCAGTGGAAGTCTTTGCCTCTCCAAATAATTTGTTGAATAGAGGTTAATATAACACTAGGGAAATACGTGTCCGTAGAGGTCACACCTTATTTTGTTCTGCAGCCAGATGTTTTATCTTGCGCCCTGACCTTCTTCTGAGCAAATAAAAATTAAAATGGTTAAATTTTAAAAGGTAACGTGAGAATGCAGTGCTGTAGCTTGATTTTTGGTCACGTTTTCCCTCATTGTGGTTTGTGCTGTTGTGGTTTTTTTGCTTACTGTTTGACGCACAACTTGTGTGCGCAACTTCAGTCAAGCAGCAGAAGGCCGCAGACTTTGCACTTCTTCAAGCTTTATGTTTTCTTAGTCCAAAATCTCGATCTAATCTACAAACCTGCTATCTACTAGACTCACCCGTTCGCTGGTAAGGAGGAGATAAGGCACCTCTGTGCTTGGAGAAGGAAAGGCAGGAGGAAGTAGTGCTTAGCACCGAGCTGGTTTGCACAGGCCGGGGAAATGTCTCCAGGCTCAACGTCTTCTCACCCCTCTACTTTGAAAGTGCCCCGGGACACCCTGACCTTCTCGGGGACCTGTGTCCTGGGCACATGCGGACAGGACAGCACAAGGTATCTGCTGTCTCATGCAAAATCGAAGTGGGTCCCAGCAGGCACAAATCAGTATGCTCAACCACAGCTTTTTTTTCTCTCTAATTGCTGCTTTCTGATTGTTCTGGCTCTGGCCAGGAGCTGCAGATCTCCCATGGGCCTCCAGGCAAGCGTACCCTCTGGAGCCCGGGTTTCTGTGTCCCAGCCCACTCCCTGCCCAGGCAATTCAAGCCCCAGCAGCCGTGCAGGGGAATAGCACAGTGCCCGGCTGACATGGCGCGATGGGGCCCGGGCCTGCAAACCCACGGTGGTTAGAGACTTCCTGGACACGTGCTGCCAGCTGGCAGCGTGCCCTGAGCCACGTCCAGAGTGACCTCATGCTCCATCACAGCCGGGGAGTGACTCAGGAGGAGCCTGGCCTGACACTGTCAGGCGGTGTCTGGTTCGAGTACCCCCACGCTATTGTCCTCCCTCTTCCCCCACCCCATGTTGGCTTGTCCCCGATGGAGGAGGATTTTGAGGCGTTTGCTTTGAGGCAAAGGCAGTGCCATAAGGGGTTGCGGTCTGTGGAGTCTGTCTGAGGACAGGGAGAGCTGTGGGAGGAAAGATCCCTGGCGTGTGCAGAGCTGCCATGCGTGGAGGTCACAGATCGTCCCCGCCCGCCCGTAATGAACCCAGAGTCCCAACGCTGTGCAGAGCAGGGCACAAAGATAAGTGGAGCGTGTTTGGTGTGGGCTGACGGGCTCCTGGTGAGCCATTCCTAGCAGGCAGGGTGCTGTGTGGCTGTGCCCCCACCCGGGAGAAGTGACACAGCTCTGACACAGGGGATCTGCATCAGTTCCTGTCCCCGCCACAGGCTCCTGCCGGACTCTGAGCAGTTTGTGTGCGTGTGCCCATGATGGCCGCGGGTGCGTCGTCCTGTTCGGGAGGTGACCGAGCAGGCAGTTCGGGGGTCTCCAGGGTCTGCCCCCTGTCTCAAGGGCTCAGCCATACCTGAGATGCTCCTGTGCCATCCTCCCCAGCACCTCGTCTTGCTTTGGGTACCAGTGCTGGAGGGTGCCTCTGGTGCTGTGGGACCAGGTGGAGCACTCGCGTGCCAGGGCAGGAGGTTATGTGAGAGAAATGCAAGTGTTTTCCACTCTTGGCGTAAAACTGTACCCAGAGAAACCCTGAGGGGGGCCAGGATGCTGGGGAGGTGATGAGCCCATGGGGAGGGAAGCCGGGCTGCGGGTTGAGACAAGGCACCATGCCAAGGGAAGCCCAGCTAAGCACAGCACCACAGAGCCTGCCTCTACCCTGCAGCCACCACTGCCCTGCCCCTGCTCCCCTCCGGTGGTGAAGTGCTTCAGGGACCAGGAGGAGCAGAGAGGAGAGCAAAATTGTGGGGTGCCCGGTCCCAGCTGTTTAGAGCTCTTTCCAGGGAAGTGCTGAGACCACTGGAGATGTAATCATCATGTTTCTACAGGGGACTTTGGGGAAAGGACTGCTGGTGCTGCAGGAGTAGGACCAGGGCTGAGAACATGCAGCAAGGCCAGCTCTTGCTCTTCCAGTGACTGGACTGGAAGGGTTAAGCCCTGGTCCTGACCCCCACCTCCCGCTGTCGTTCTGGGCAGCAGAGCCAGTTGGTGACAAGAGGCTGATGCTGATGAGGGAGCATGTGAAGCCGGAGCTGTGAATGGGGCTTTATCCCAGGAGGGACCTGCCTCTGCTCCGTCCCTGCCCTGCTGCCAGCACCAGCTGCAGGCAGAGTCCTGCGGGCAGCAGTAGCCTCTGAGCGGGGCACACAGGCTGGGGAGGCAGGAGACTCGCCCTTGGGGCAGGCTGAGGTCCCCCCGCAGTGCGTGGAGGTCTCCCAGCAAGATGTGCGTGGCTGATCTGGGCTCCAACGCACGGGGCTTTTGTGAGGGAGGCGGGGGAAGGTCTGCAGGCCAGCCTGGAGCAACCAAGGTCCAGGGTTTAGCAGGTGATTGTTTGGTACAGGGGAGCAGGGTCTCTGTTTAATGATATCTTCTCTTCTTCACTCTTTCAGATGAAAGACACTGGAAAGGAAGGACGCAGCCCTGGTTGTTCCCTTACGGTGCTGCTCTGGGGATGCTCTACCATGTCCCGCAGCCCCGCCGGGGGGGTGGGCTCAGCCCCAGCGCACGGCCCATAGCTCTCCAGGTGGCACTGCTACAGAAGGGAGCTCTACCAGGCTCCAAAGAATGAGTCCCAGCTTGAGAAATGCAGCTGCCTTCGCAACTGCTGCCGCCTTGACCCTCCACTTTGCTGTAAGGGTGTAGATTCATCTGTGCAACCACCCCACCGTGCCCTTCCCACCCAGCCACCCACCATGCCAGAGCTGGCAGAGCTGAGCAGCCCCCGCACCCCTGCGGATGCGGACCACATCCAGAGGAACATCTTGGAGGAGCATGTGGAGCTCTGGTGGTTCCAGGATCCCAAGAAGTCCATCCTGTGCTACGGGATGGCTGTGGTGCTGATCCTGGCCTGCGGAATCGGGGGCATCATCCTGCTGTATAGCACTAGCAGCCGGTCTGGGGAGTGGCGGCTGGCCGTGGGCACCACGCTCTGCCTCCTGGCCCTGCTCGTGCTGCTGAAGCAGCTGCTGAGCTCTGCAATCCAGGACATGAACTGCATCCGCAGCCGGGATCAGATTGAACTCCTGAAGAGCGGGGGCTTCTCAGACTGCCTGGTGCTGCTGCTCAGCGCCCTGGTGCTGGTGGTCTGTGGGGTCGTGCTCACCATCCTCTCCACCACGACCATGCAGCTCAGCCCTGCACGGCCACTGGCCAGCATGTTCACCAGCGGGGTTGTCCTCCTGACTGCTGGCAGTGCCATCCTCCTCTGCCTGCTGCTCTACCTGCTCTGCACCTCCTGCCGCCAGGCTGCTCCTCGGAGCCTGGAGACTGGCGAGATCCGTGTCTTCACCATCTCCGGCCGCCTTGCTGCCAACAGGCGGCTTCCTCCCACCTCCAGCATGGCCAACCTGATCTGACCCAGGACACCCCTGCGTGAGCCTGACTGGATACGACTGTCAGCAGGGCTTGTGCCGGCCTTTCCCCAAGGAAGGGCGAGTGTTGCGGTGTGCTTCTTTCGGAGATGACTGGCATTTGCTGTGCCCCAGGCTGACAGCACAGCAGGGACTTGGGGTGCCTGGACGGGCTCTGTGATCTGGCGCGTTAGGAGCGCAGCGCTGGCCTGGTTGGTGTTTTATCTCCGCAAAGCCTCCTGCGACAGCTGCTGCCTGCCCAGCTGTGACCCCTGTCACAGAGTTAAGGTGAGCCTGTCCTGTACCCCTGGGGACCCCAGTACTTGCTTGGTTCCTGCAGTTCCCGGGGCTGTGTCGTGCGCTCTCCTGGCAGGAGAGGCTGCGGCTGTGGATGGTGTAAACCCACCTCAAGCCCCTGTCTCAGCTGGCACCAGCGCTTTGTGCCTCTGAGCCTGTGAAGGTGGGCACACGCTGAGCATGCTGTGATGCTCTGTGTCGTGCGTCCCCTCCCTCCCAGGCTGTGGGACCCCTGAGCAAAGTAGAACCTCTAGCAGCTGACGAATGGCAGGAAATATTCTGCGTGTCAGCGGGCGTGCAGCACAAGCGAAGGGAGCTTAGTGGGAGGAATGGCTGCGGGGGCTGCTCCCAAGAAAGCACCTGTGTGTCTGTGAGAGCGAGCATGGGATTTGCGTGGAAGTCTGTGTACCAGAGCCCCGGCGTGGCTGGACCTCATATGAAATGCTGTTTATATTTGCAATGCCAGGATCTGTTCCAATATTACCTTTCTGCAGCCCACCATCTTCTGTGGTTTGTCAAAGGGGCGATCAAAGGGTGTTGGTGTCAGGGCCCTGACCAGTATCAGTGCTGGACTGTGTGTTGGGGCTCCGTTATCATGCCAGCGTGCTGCAGCCACGCGAGCCACAAACAGCAAGGTGCAGTCACTGGGGGGATGATGGGTCCCACAGATGATGGGATGCCCGAGTCCCGGGGCTGGGCTGCTGCCCTGCAAGGGCGGTGCAAGGGGGGAGCGCTGTTGCCTTCCGACAGGAGTTTCCCAAGCAGAGGCACCTCTGCTGCCGCGGGAACGCTGCAGCTCATCCCAGTCCCTGCGCGTTCCCACACTCTTTCTGTCTCCCAAGTGCTGCAACTGCTGCAGGGCAGAAAAGTTCTTCTGCTACTGCTTGGGCCTTACCTGGAGCTTTTTTGGTGTTTTATCTCTACAAGGTGTCTATCACTGAGGTGCCTTTCCCAGAGGCAGACTAACAACTCACCCCCGGGAGCTTTTTCTGTGACTTGAGGCTAATTTACCTGTCAAAGTTTTCATTTCCTCCATAGACCCACAAACCATTTCCCTGTCCTTTCCATAGATACAGATCCTAACCTCCTAGTGAAGCTGCTCCTGCACAAGCTTCCCTTCCTCTTCATCTTTCTGTCTGCTCCTGTCTCCCCCTCACCTGAGCTGCTCTGGCCCAGCTGTTATTTTTGCTCGTTATTTGCTAAATTCCCTCTGTAATGGCAGAAGACTGAGCTGTTCTTTTTCGGCGTCTGGTAACAAATTTATTTGGAAGAGGACGATAGCTTGTTCCCTCAGTAACAGCATGAATCACTGTTCGTGTTACACCTGGAGGCAGTGTCAGAGTTCAGCATCAGTGAACCCCACCAGGTACACACTGGACAATGAGAACTTCATCCCTTTGCAGCTCCAGACCGCACCATCCCAATGCGCTCAGATCGCATCAGGGCACTTCTGTATTCATCCGCTCCTGCCCTGCTCCTGCGGGCTTTCCTTCCCCCCGAAGCCTTGGATTATTTTCCCCAAAGTATGGGAACATCATTTTGGCTTTTCTTTTCTGGATCTCTGTTATTTCCACATTTTCCTCTGCCACTATCACATCATCTATAGATTTTATTAAACTGCTGTTTCCTTCTCTCTCTGCATCACTTCCCTTAATCTGCCCAAGAGTTCAGAGGGTGTTACTAAGCTCAGGTCCTTCTGCAATGCAAAGAGCTGTCCTTCCCCTCCAGGCTGTTTGACCTCAGGTCCAGCAGGGACCCCTGTGCGTACACAGGGAGGGACAGGCCAGAGCTGGACAGTTTTGCACTGTCACCGTTGCTGCTGCTTTGCACGTCTGTGTCGGTGCATTTGCAGTTATGCCAAGCTGCACCGTCTCTGCCTGCATCAGTGCTTTAGCGGTTACTCCCAGCTCCCCCAACCTGCAGGTATGAACAGGCCGCAGCTGCCTGCACACCAGCTGTTTTGCACATCTGGGCATTTCTGTGAAGATGCATGACCGTGCCCAGCTCGCAGCTCCGCACTGCCTCCATATCAATGTGAATCCTCCCCTCCATTAGCCCCTTCAACAGGCTGTCTCCGAGGATGGCGGTTTGGGTGTCTGGCTGCCCATATGGCCAGTCTGCGCCGCCCCAGTCACTGACTCACCTCCTGCAGCAGCAGCGGTGCTGGTTTGTTGCTTTCTCGGTTCCTGTGTTGTGCATAGAAATACATAATAAAGTGTTGCAGAAGTTGACCGTGTTGAAGGCTGATGCTTGAGTGACAGCCTCTCTGCGGAGCGGGAGGTGGCAGGGCTGTGCAGAGCTGCCCTCTGCTTAGGTTGAGTCCAGGGCAGAAATCATGACAGCCCAGGGTCCCTCCTGTGGCTGTGGGTTTGGCTCATCAGCTAGTGTGGCAATGCCACCACAGCCCCCCAAATGCATGTACTTATTTCCTGATACATGACTCCCACCTCCAGATGCGCGTGCATCTCCCTCTGCTTAAGGACCTAGACATAGCCGGTCCCCCTTACCACCGCTCTGTGAACTTAAGATCTTGCTGTGCCCCTGAAAGGAGCTCACGGGACACATGCAAAGCCTCCTGAATAGGTCGGTGCCATTTGGTTTGTTTACAGAGAAGCTGTTTCGACCTGCGGTAGGGCCAAGCCTGGAGCCTCGTGGTGGCAGCTGCTCCCTGCAGGGAGTGTGGAACCAGTCTGCCTGCATACCTGCTGCTGCTCCTGTCCGCCAGCCTCAACCGCGGTCCCTCCGCAGCTTCCTGGGGGGACCCCCTTGAGAAGGTTCCTCCTTTTCTGCTCTGACCCCCTTGTATTCCCAGCTCTGCATGCCAGATGCACTTCCCCCCATGCAAGCTGCCAGGGCTCCTGCCCGCTTGCACTGGAGCTCCCTGGAGAGGGGGCAGCGGGGCTGCCACGGGACCAGGGCCCCCTGCACACCCGAAAAACAGCCACGTCTGCTCTGTTAAAGAATAAACGGGTGGGCCTCCCAGCAGGGTCGAAGTAGACAAGCAACCCCCCACTAGGTACTATGGGATGAGACTGAGTGAGATCCTGCATAGATCAGCCTGGAAAGCAGTTTTTTAAGACATCGCTGAGACCAAAAGTAAAATACTGCATCTAGCATGAGTTCATGTGATAAAAAGCTTATCGACAAATACCTTCCAACAGATAACTGAAATGTATTTTCCCAGCCCTCAGATTTAAGTCTCCTATCTTACCTGAAAGACGTTAGAAATTTCCAAAAATTACAGCATATTTTGTATTTTCACAGGTAGTAAAGGGCTGTTAAGGTGAGCCCAGAAGGCAAAACAAGAGGCAGTGACTGCAAAACTAAAACCAGGACAAGCTCAGTTTAGAAATACCGCATTTAAGAGAGAAAACTGACTGACCACTGAAACAAGCCAGCAGGTTTTCCTCGTCCTCCTCACGGCTTCAAACAGCACGTTCCCTCTCTTTAAGTCACTGGCTTGTTTCGCCCATCCAACGCCTGAGCCAGTCGTCCCCTTTGGTTTACGTTCTCTGACATGTATTGTTTACTTTTGTACACACTGTGCTCTATAAATATCTTAATGAGTAGAGAAATAGAAAGGCAGTTTACAGTGAAATAGAGGTTTGAAGGAGATGGGGGAATTAGCCGTTTGGCAGGGCTGCAAGAAATGCCGTCCCTGTGATAATGCTTCATGCTCCGGAGCACGATGGAGAGATTCCCAGGCTATCAGGGATGGTAACAACTGGGCTGTGCCCTGGGAAATCTTCCCAGCCGGATGGTACCAGACTTGTGAATCACTTACTAAGGGTGAATGCCGCTGCTGCTCCCTGCTTTTAACTCCAGCATGACCCGTGCAGGCACAACCAGCTACAGCAGAAACAACTTGCAGTGACCTGTCCCATGTGCTGTTTATCACACTGCAAAGATGACAGGAATGCAAAAATTATAATGTTCGTACAACTCCACGGTTAGAGATACAGACGGGACTCTCTAATGGGTGCCGGGGGACAGGGCTGTCTCGCCCCAGCGCACGTGCCTGCCTGACGCCACAACCGGTGCCGCCAGCAAGTTTGCTCAGCTCTGCAGAGCTGACATGGGAAAGGTAAGGGCTTTTCTAGTGGGTCTTGCTGGAGAGGGAAAAGAGGAAAGAGAGAAGGGACACAGCGGGAACCAACATTGGAGAGACGTGCACAGAAACCCTGCGACGACGCACCAGGGCGGCCTGCGTCAGATCAGGTAACAGATTTGTTTGCCCAAGAGCACTCGTGCCACAGACCTGTTCTCTCACCGCCACAGTTAACGAGGAGTGCATTTATGGTCCTTGAAAGTGCATGCAAAAAAAGCCACACCCCAGCTGGGAGTCTCCTCCCAGCACTGCTACTGGGAGAGCCCCAACAAACCATCGCAGGCAGAGGCAGGGTTAAATCATGCTTTAATCGCACCCTGGAGTGACAACGCATTGGGGGACAGGGCAGGGCTGGGTCCGCCGCTGTGGGGCAGTGGGGCCAGTGCCCGAGGCCCCGCAGGACAGGCTCCTCTTTCCACCCCACCAGGCTGCCCAGATGTGATCAGCGCCATCTCCTTCATCCTCAGCATCCGAGCAGGGCTGGGAGAGCAACAGCAGTGCAGGTGTCCCCGTGCTGGTGCAGCCCCGCTGGCGTCACACTGGGGCGTCGTGGGGTCTGCTGCCTTCAGCCTCCATCCCCATTCCCTTCAGCTCACCCCTTCTCCCCCTCCTCTCCGCTCCTTTCCTCCTGCCCCCAGCAACGTGGGGCTAAAAGCCGAGGGCAGGTGGGGAAGGGCAGGAAGGGGATGGAGGTGGGGGGGTACGGCAAGAGGCCACAGCCTGGGCTGCAGGCTCAGATGGAGAAGTGCAACTCCCGCTCCTCTTCCTCCTGCAGCTGCTCACTTGGCTGGATGTAGTTGTCCTCGATGAAGCCGTCGTCATCCTCAGCTTGCAGGTCAGCAGCACCAGGCATGGGGTGGCTCTCGCTGGCCCCCCAGCCTGAGGAGCCCCTGTCCCAGCCGCTGCTGTCCTCCATGGGGCTGCCTCCGATCGAGCTGGTTTCAGGCAGCGGACGGTGGTGGTAGCTGGCAAAGTTCTTGTGGAAGAGCTTGCATTTGGCAGCCAGTGCGATCAGGATGGAGATGCCGATTGCTGCCACCAGGAAGCCCACCAGGTATGGCCAGCTCCTTCCTCCCTTCCCGGAGGGCGGTGTGGTGGCTGCGGTGCAGGAAAGGCACATCAGGGCATGGCAGGTCAGTCTGCGGCATACCCGGCGCTCCTCAGGAGCCAGCCCCATGCATGCCTGCAGTGTGCAGCCAGCACTGGATTGCTTTCATTAGGAGCAATATAGATGCTCTTCACCAAGTGCTAGCTACCAAGGGTGCGTGAACACTGTGGGGAAAACTGCTGGACAGCTGTCTGATACTGGTGCCCATCACTGTGGAGTCTGTGTTCTGTGTGGCCCTGTGACATCTGCTAACTTTTCTGTGGCAAAGCCAGCAAACACCTTCAGGTGGTGGCCACCGCTGGAGGCCACCCTCCCCACCAAGCCACTGCACCAGTGGTGGCAAGGCAGCCTGCGCCCCTAGGACTGCGGGGCAGAGCAGAGGGTCTCCAGCTGCGGTCCCCTCTGGGGTGACGGAAGGCAGGAGGGAGCTAGACCTTACGGACACTCCCGTAGCTGCACAACTTACTGTTGCTGTGGGTCACTGTGATCTGCTGTGCCGTGCTGACCCCCCGAGGAAACCGCTGCTTCATCTGGCAGCCCAGGTCCTGGAAATCCAGAGCCGCAACCTCCTGGCCCCGCAGCTCCGGGGGTGATGCGCAGGTCACCTGCACAGCTGCGAGACACACAGGCTGAAGTGGGATGGGGGGGTCTTCACCCATCCCCTCTCCATTTTAAAGAAGACGATCCCTGCTTGCTTCTGGGTTGATGGGATGCATCGCAAGGTGCTCCTGGCTCTGTCCTCCAGCCTTGATGGCCCTCAGCATGTTGTAAGGCACAACCAAAGAAAAAATTCCCTGACCAAGGAATTGTGCAAGTGTGTGACTGTGATTAGCAGGCTCCTTTTAACTGGATAATGCCAAATTCACAGATACTGATAGAAACCCCACTGTCACAGGGCTGCTTTCACCTGGGAGCCAAGCTCAGAGGGTTGGAGCCCGATATGGCTCAACAGGAGGAGCTGCCAAGTGCTTAGCAGCTCTTGAAAATGTGGTCACTCCACGTAGATACATATAGGTGGATTTAGGGGCTGAAGTGTACGTGCAGCCCCTTTCCCAGAAGAGTGGCTAAATTATCCTGCTGTCATTCCTAGAAATCTTTGGTATCGTGTGTAACTGCAAGCAAGGAACAGACACATCACCTTTTGGTTCACTGTCCCTCAACAGGATGGGAGAGGTCTCTGGAGAGCCACCTCAGAGCCTGCCCAGGAGTTGGAGCAAGAGGATCAAGCTGGACCCCTGCATCCAGGGTTCCTCCTGCCCAATACGTCTCCTGCCACCCACCCCCGTCCGCTCACCTTGCCTGCGCTGGAGCCACCGCTGCAGAGGGTGCGCGGTGCAGTCGCAGACCCAGGGGTTCCCTTCCAGCCAGACCTGCGGGACTGCCTCCATCAGCTGCAGGCTCAAAGCGTCCACAGAGACCAGCATGTTGTGCTGCAGGTCCAGGCGGAAAAGACCCTTCAGCGGCAGGAAGAAAGGGACCTCAAGCTCTTGCAGACTGTTGTTTCTTAGGACCAGTGTGTGCAAGTTTCCCAAGCCCTTGAAAGCATCCCTGTGGAGGTAGGTGATGCTGCAGCTGCTCAGGTCCAGCAAGCGCAGTGCCCCGAGGTTGGAGAAGACTGCTGGGCTCAGAGCCAGCAGGGCATTCCTAGAGAGGTTGAGGGAGCGCAGGGAAGGGAAATGCATCAAGAGAGTCCCGTGTCGGGGCACGACCAGGGAGTTGAAGGAGAGGTCCAAACCGGTGATGTTGCTTGGAAGGGAACTTGGAGCGTGCAGGAGGCTCTTCCCGTGGCAGTCGGCCCATCCCTGGGAAAAGAGCTGCAGCCTGAGATGGGCTCTTTGTGCTGGGGAGGATCTCTAGATCAAGACTCCCCAGAAGTTCCAATGCCTTAACTAATTACCCTCGCAGAGTTTAAAAAAAGCAAAGACAAAACAGGTGTACAAACATGTGAGCTGCCAGTTTGGTGTGGGCCAGGATAAACAGAGAAGCATGAGCAGGACAGCCCAGGACGGAGAGCAGCCAACTGAAGAAGTAAAGGAGGAGCATGGAGAGCCGGGGGAAACTCGGACAGATGGGGTGGGTACGAAGGGACCAGGATGTCACCCTCCCATCCCCTCTTCTGGGGCAGTTGCCATCTGGATTCAGCTTGCAGGAGCTTCCTCTTCCTCCCGCAGATCCCCACCTCCAGCCCCCAGGGAGCTCTTGCGTGACACAAGGGCATCCTCCCAGCTGGAGCAGAGGAATGGATGAGACCCCTGCCCACTGCGAGGGCGGGCAGGCAGGCGGGCAGCGGCAGCCAGCCGGGCTGCAGAGCGGTGGGCACCTGCACCAGGCACCCGTGTCAAGGGCTGCTCCCTGGGGCCTGTGCAGGGTGCTGTACCCACACCTCCAGCCTCCCGTGTTTCTGAGGATACACTGCGAGTGGCAGCGGCTTAGTGCAGGCTGGCTTTGTCTATACTAGTAAATAAAACAGACCAGGGACCACTTGCTGTCCCAAAAAGCCAGCAGTGCACGCTGGATGGATCGATCAGCCCAAGTGGATAGATGTTTCCGCCCCGCCAAACCAGGGTGGCCAAATTCAAACTGGTTTTGGGGAGCAGTCCCCAGCATGTGTTACTCCTGCCTGGGCTTTATGTGGGACAGGGCCAGCTGCCCAAACTGAAGCTGCCAGAGAGAAGGTTGGCAATTTAACAGCTTGGTTGGGCAGGCACGGGCTCCTGCTCGATGCCGTGTTCGGGCCCCACGGGCAGAGATGCTGTGCTGGAAGCTTGCTGTGATCCATAGTCCCAGCTTTCTAGGCCTGACTGCTTTCCAGCTGGCTGCAATTTCCATTTCTTTGCCTCTTGCATGATCACCTCTCCCTTCGTCCTCCTGCTCCCCCAAATCTCCTGTCAGGCCCTGCCGTCCTTGCTCGCTACAGAAATGGCTGTGTCCCTATAAACCTGGGTTGCCGAGGAGTGGCTTATAACGGGGCCGCGGCATGGGGGCATGGCACAGGTCCTGTCTCAAGCTCAGGCAAGGCTGGGCTTGGGGAAGCTCGGGGAAGCTGCTTTGAGGGACTATCTGAGAGCTGGGTGGGCAGCGCCGCGCTGTGCCATCCGCCCATGACAGCCGCTTTTCCTGCCTCCTCCCAGCTCCCACCCAGTGCAGCCGAGCTGCTACCTGCAGCGGTTGTCCCAGTGGGATGGGTTAGTTATATTTCCTGCTCCTTGCCAGGCATTTGGGGATCCTGACCCCGCGGTCGGCCTGACCTGGCTCGGTCGCTGCATCACTGTGCATGGGAGAAGGGAGCAAGGGGCTGGGAGCCCCTCGGGGATGTGCCTCGCTGCTGCTCGCCATGCAGCACCCCTTATGAGCGGCCACGTTATGACTGCAGCCAAGAAACCCCCAGAGTCAGAAACGCCATGGCTCGTCGTGTCTCGAGCTGTGCAGAGCGGGAGCTGCCCGCCGGGGCCCGCTGCCCCGCAGGCACACGGTGCCACCACCCCAGCTGTGCTGCCCGCCCCCCGCCGCTGCCCACACCAGAGCCCCCTCGGCCCCCCTACCTGGCGGTCGAGGCTGCAGGGGTGTCCTGTCACCACTGACCAGGCGCAGAGGAGGCTGCAGACCCGGAGCAGGCAGGCAGGAGCCATTTGGCTCCAGGAAACTGCTGGGCAGAAAAACAAGTCAGGGAAAGCTGGCCAGCCGGCGGAGCCGGCCGTGCTGGGCAAGGTGGGGCCGCAGCCGCACGGCCCAGGGCCCCGGCCGAGCTCCCGTGCCCCGGCTGCACGACCCCGCAGACCACCAGCACCTGGGAGCCAGCCCGGCTGTCACTGTGGCCCCGCTCCCTCCCGGCGGCTGCGCGTGGGTGAAAGGTGGTGGTGCCGGTTACACATTAACCGCCGCGCCCCGCCACCTCCCACCCACTGGCTCCCGTGATGGGTGACCGGGGGACTGCCAGCATCTGCCTGGTGGACCGTGGGGTGCTCTGGGGCCGCCTTGGTGGGAGTGGAGCACCGGGAGGGGGGCCAGAGGAGAAGGGGGGCACCTCTGTGGCATCCTCCCCATTTAAAACATGCAGCAAACAGGCAGGTACCTGGGCCCAAGTGGCTCAGCAGTGTTGGCTTTCTGGCATCGGGGAGTCACTAACAAAAATGTGTCTTCCCTGAGCAGCACCCCAGGCTTCTGTCAAGGTCCCAGAGGACAGGGGTGCCCCACTGCCTCCGGCACCCCTTGCACGTACCCTCCACTCTTCAGTAGCGCTCCCTGCCAGCCCTGCTGTGGAGTCAGTGAAAATCTGGGAAATTATGTCAAAGCAGGATCTTGCTGGCATTTACTGGCACATGGTTGGGTGGGATGTGCTCCCATGCCCACGGGTGCTGGAGCAGGTGAGCGGGCAAGGGCTGGCAGAGCCACAGCCTGGGCAGGGGAGGTGCTGGCAGTGCCTGCTCCGGGCTTTGCCTCTGCAGCAGGAGGGAGCCTCAAGCTCTCTTCCCTGCTCCCCGTTCCCGCTCAGCAGCAGGAAGCCGCCTGCCAACAAGAGTGCTGCGGCTCTGCAGTTTCCACCCCAGCGGCAGCCGGGACAGGGCGGCCCTGCTTCCCCCAGCTGTCAAGGGGCTCCTCCACAGCCACGCGTCCCACCCTTTCCTCAGGGAAAGGGCTTCCCAGCAGCCCATCCTTGATGCTGCAAGTGTGTGGTGGACGCCAACACAGCGTCCCGGGCTGCTCTTACGCCTAGCAGCAGCAGCCCTTAACCTAGCCTTGCAGGGCCCCCCCGGCCCTGCCGTGCATGCAAAACAAAACAAACAGCCAGAAGACAAGGCTAGAAAATGTTGCTGAGGCAGCCCAGCCCGTCGGTGGATTCGCAGGGCGTTTGCATTTCCTATCAGGAAACGTATCGGTGCATTATGGTTTCTGGCATGCGGTGCTGTGCATTAGAATGTGTAAATGATAACAAAAAGGGGTATTTTTGTCACTCTTTTTTTTTAGTCTGTTGTGATTCAGCAAAAAAGTTGAGGTCTGTGAATTCAGCAGAAATTCAGGTGTTTTCAGTGTGTTGCGGGTTGGGCAGCAGGAGCTTTCCATATTACAGGAGAGCAAGTGTGGCGAGCTGCTTTGGCTGGGCTCAGCTGCACCCAGCTTCCTGGTTCCCCCTCTGGAGATACATAAGGTTAAACTGGAGCTGTACGGTCCTGGTTGGGTCTCCCCACAAAACCTCCCAGAGAGGTTTACTACCCCACCTCCAAGCCGAGGGATCTGCACAGATAGACACCTCTTATCCAGGTGTTCCTAGAAAAAAAGCAAGAGGACAAATCAGCTTGGGTCAGATACCTCAATGGATCCCTGAGATCTCCTGAGCATCACCTGGTGTGGAGAGCTGACCCCAAATGGCTCCCATTCCCCAAAAGAGCAAAGTAATGCCCTGGTTCCCCTCGGGCAGTAAGAGGAGCCATGCTGTGCTCCCTGGAGGAGCACGCTGCAGGGCTCACGGTTGCAAAGCCTTCCCATTAATCGCGTTTGTTCTGTGTAAATAATCCTGTCCTCAAACGGATCCTTGTGTCAGAGGATATTTCACAGAGTGCATCATAATTCACGGCTCTGTGTGCTGCCGGGGGAGCACAGAACGAGTTGCTTCCCCAGGTGCAGCACGTGTAAGCACGCGGTGGCAGGATGGCAATTATGGTTCTGAGCGTGACTGGCCTCTATAGCCAGTGAACTAGGGAAGAAGCCATTTATTTATCTATTTGTGTATCTATCCCCTTCCTGCAGCTGTAGTGAGTGCATGGATGAGTCCCTGATGAGTGGATGCGTGGATGAGTCCCAACGCGCTTGCAGATGAGCTTGGGGTTCGCCATGCAAATGGGGATGTGGGGTTCCCCAGGAGGGCACCGATGGCAGGAGGGACCAGAGGGCACCGATGGCAGGAGGGACCAGCCTCGGCTGCCCAGCCCCTGCACGTCCTGCTGCGGGACAGCCTCGTGCTCCACATTTACATTATGGTTGTGCCTCAGGTGCCCCGGGGGTCTCCCAAAAACAGAGCCCCTCCCCTATGCACAGCCCATGGCAAAGACCTTGCTTAGTTTTCCAGGCAAATGGGGGCAGCTGCATTTCATGTCCATCTTTTTCGGCACCTCTCCATCCCTCCTGTCCTGGGGTGGCTGGGTGGCTGTGCTGGGGGAGCCCTTGCCCGCTGCCATCCCGCCCTCAGCACGCCATGGGCACTGCATGGCCCCATGGAGCATGCTGTAAATAGTCGGAAACGATGAATGGATTTCCCCTTCCTCTCCATGTGTGCTTTAGATTTTTGGCCGGATACAGCATGGGCTCGGGACACACCAAAACATGAGGCTCGCTCCCTGGCAGCCCTGGCTTTCACATGGGAACAGCTCGGTTTGTGAAGCAGCGTGAGGTTTGGCGGTTGAAGCTTACGGTGATTTCCTGGGGAATGCCTTTTGTTTGCCAGGCGAAGAGTCCGGAGCCGACCGGAGGCCGGGGCAGCCTCGCCAGAGCGCTGGGTGTGGGACCCCCTGGGGCTGGGGGGGTAGCGGGGCCATGCAGTGCCATGCCCATGCCGGTGCCCGTGCCGGCGCTGTGCATGGGAAAGTACTCAGGGAAAGCCGGGCTTTCTGCTGCTTTCCGCTTCCTCCCAGACATGTTTACTGCAACATGGAGGGTTTTCTCCCCTGGCAGCGGTGATCCTCCTGGGCTGGCTGGCTTTTCGTTGCCATGCTTGTGCTCCCACTCAGCCCTTTTCAACCCGGAGAGCAGCCCCGTGGCAGGCTGCTGCAGGCGTGAGTCGGACCCTGGCACAACATGGAGCCCAAGTGGGGCCATGCCTTGGCACCCCAGCTTGTGGTGGCGGGAGGCCAAGGTGTCACGAGGTGTGTAGAGCCTCAGCATCGCTGCACGCTGCTCGCTGGGGAAGAGCCTCTGTGGGGCAGCTCCTGCCGGCTCCTGGAGTCAGGGCTGTCTCCGAACAATGGGTGGAGAGCAGGAAACGCCGCATGGGAAACAGGATTTGGCTCCGCCGCCGCCGCCAGCCACGGCCCCTTGGCCCCTTTCCTTTCCCTGCTCCAGAGAGCCCTTCCCACAGCCGTCGGCTGTGGGGCTGTGCTGAGGGGACGGGGATGCTGCCGCCCGGGCGGGCTGGGGCATGACACCCTCTGCACGACGGGCAAGGAGCGGGGTCGGGACACCTCCTGGCCAGGCTGGGGGCTCAGCATGGTTCGGGGAGCCTTGAGCATGCAGCCCTAGCCCTGGAGGGGTGAGCGCCTGCTCCCTGGGAGAGCTGCCACCGGCCTTTTCGCCACCAAGTCCCGCTCCTGAGCAGCTGGGTGGCCACCGAGCAAGCAGCGACGGGGGCACCTTCCTCGCCGTGCCCAGGCTATGTGCCAGAGGACGTGATCCCAGCTTCCCCAGACACTGAGCAGCAAGGCAGAGGAGAGATGGGGGGCACGAGCAGGGAGCAGGGGTCCTGAGCCGCCGCTCACGTGGAGCCCCTAGGCAGCCACGGCCTCTGGCTCCAACCCCCGTGGCTGGGACATGCTGGGGATTTTCTGACCTGTGCCAGATTTGAGACGCGCTCCAAGGACATGGGACTCCAGGTTTATCTTCTTCTTCTTCTCCTCCCATGGCTGGCAGGTAAATCACCCCTTTCCCTCGGCCCCAGGGAGCAGCCCCTGCCCCAGGGAGGCTTGGTGGGATGAGGCAGCTGTGGGAGCTCAGTGGCGCCATCGGAGCAGGGTTTGGAGGGAGGAAATATCCCTTTGTGATCGGCCATTTGGAGACCTCGGAGGCCGGCAGTGCCCTCCCCTGCCTGCCTCTGCCCGGCACAGGGCTGGGTCGCAGGCAGCTTGCAGGAGGACAGGGGCTGCAGGACCCCCGTCCTGTTGCACGCTTGGCTCATGGCGGGGGGCTGAGCCCATGGGGATCTCCAAAAGGAGAGTGGAAATGCCCACTGTGCCATCCCTGTGGGTCTGCACCCGACCTGGCTGTGCCCTGGCTGTGCCTCCTGGGCTGGGGGTGGCAAAAATGTCCTGGAAAGAGGGTGACATCTGGGTGATGGTGTCTGGCCCTGAGGCAGATGGCTGTGCCCTTGTCCAGTCATGACGTGCCCTTGTGCTCCCCCACCCCAGGGGCCATCCTGGACATCACCCTGATCGCCAACGTGCAGAGCCTGTCCCACTCCGACTTCTTCCTCTCCTGCATCATGGGGGAGCGCGACATGAGCTACCTGCAGATCGAGCGGGAGAACAAGATTGTGATGACGCACCCCAAGACGGGTTTCCAAAACTACCGCAACCGCAGCAACCACGTTCAGGCCAGGGGCTTCTCCATGGCTGACCTGGTGGGGATCCTCTACTGCCTGGGGCGCACCCCGACCGAGCAGGCCCAGGTGGTTTATGTGCACAACAGCCACAACGGTGAGCAGCTGGGGGGGCGGCAGGCAGCCCCCCGCCTGCCAGCTGGGTCCATATGGGAGCTACCTGCCTCGTGCTTCGCAATCCCAACGTCAGCTGGCATGGCAGGGGGACAGCAGTGATCCACGGGCTAGGTTTGGGGTCTGCTGGCACCGGTGGGGTGGAGAGGGGAGGGATGTTCAGCCGGAGGAGTGCAGCCGAGCCCTGTGGAGGCGTGCGGGGACGGGCGGCAGCGCAGGCAGCTGGCTGGGCTGGGAATGGTGCCCGGCGGCAGGGCAAGGTCCAAGAGGAAGCCAGGCGCCCTTGGAGGTGGCGGTGGGGTCTGGAAATCATTAACCAGGGTAGAGGGCAGCCCATGGGAGCTGTGCCAGCCTCGTGCCCCCGCCGTGGGCTCCTGGGGAGGAGGTAGCACCAGGGAGCGTCTCCAGCAGCCTCCCCGGGCGCTTGGCAAGCACGTCGCCAAGCAGCAGCAGCACGTTGCCGCTCCGGCAGTGGGGTGTCCATGAGAAGCACTGCCAGGGTGCACCGCAGCTGAGGGTGGCACTGGACTCTTGTCCTCTGTTCCCATTTTGGGCCATATAAGCCAAAAGGGCCTCCTGAGGCTGGCCAGCAGTGGGGATACTGCCCAGGGCAGCGCTCTCCCGCACTGCCCCACCGACCTCCGCTCCCCCCGTGCTTGAGACTTCGCAAAACTATTACGATTGAAATTTTCTGTGATAGCTGTTTGCCTTAGGATGCTGCCTAGCTTTTATTTATAAAGTTTTGGCTAAAACAGTTGACCTTTTGCTGAGAATGAGATGAAGGGGATACAAGTTTCCCTGCCTGTGTTAAAACACAGCTTTAGCATATCGTTTTGAGCAGCTCTAGTATCTCCAAGCTGGGGAACAGAGGTTGCCGGTACGGTCCAAGCATCCCCAAAGGAGCAGGGACCAGCCTGTGTTCTCAGCCAGAGGCTGGACCCAAAAATGGCAGCAGTCCTATCAGAAACAGAGACAGCCAGTCTGGGCAAGCAGAGCAGCACAGAGGCCCTGAGGGGGAAGGCAGAGGCACTGGGAGACGGCGTGGGGGGCATGGCCGGTGGTGGGGGCGAGGAGTGCAGCAGGGGGCTCTGCACCCCCAGATGTCCCCTGTATAACTCCCAGGGGAGGTGACAGCTCTGGGGTCCTGTTGGGATGATGGGGCATCCCATGGTGGGGGGGTCCTGGCCAGCCTTCCGCTCCTGGGTTGCCATAGCCAGGCCAAAATACCACTGTGAAGGAGCTGGTCGGTGTCCAGGTCCAAGCCCCTGCGGGAGTTATAAGCGCCAAAAAAGTGACTTTTATCCAAGTGCCAAACAAGCTGCTGCTACTCTGTTTAGTTTAGAGGAGGAGAAGTAAAAAAAAAACATGAGGAAGATGGATCAAAGGAAAAAGCAGCCAAGGGAGGGCTGTGTACAGAACACACCAGGGAGGCTCGGTGCGTATCGTCTCTCCTGTTAAGCGCAAAAGCACACCAAAGCAGGCCAGGGTGATGAAGAAACGGGTGGGGAATGCTGCTAGAGGAAAGCTGGCATCTCCCAAAAGGTCATGCATGAAGAAGAACACAGGAAGGATGATAAACTTTGGAAGTTTTGCTATAAAAACACAGTAAAACAGACCGAAAAGGTCGTGAGGAGCAATTTTGGAAGGATTTAAACCTGGCAATAACCTATTTTTTAGAGTACCCAGAGAGGTCATTGCAGAAAAAACAAAGTTCTTTTATTTTTGCATCCATGTGCATGATAGAGAAGCTGGGGAAACTTCTCAGGGGATCTGTCTAAAATGCCAGCACTGATAGCAGGAGACAGGCGATAAATAGCCGAACGGAGCAGCGCAGCATGGCCAGGCCGGGCTTGCCGTGAGCAGGGCTGTGTCGCTGCCTGTGGGGTGTGAGCACAGGGCGAGCAGCAAGGCTGCTCATGGGACGCCAGCCTTTTCTAAAAGCTTTCTGGGTCGGCAGTTACAGGCCTGTAAACCCAAACTGGAACCAGGCAAATTAGTATAAACCATAATGAAGAGCAGAATTTGTGGTTATGTGGTACCTGAGGAAGAGGCAGTGTGAGTTTGCAGGGGGAGGGTCTCCGGGGCAGCAGTGGTGAGGATGCTGCAGGCGACCTGGCTGATGCTGTCTGCTCGGGCTTCGAGACAAAATTAAGAAAATTCCCTTTCAAAGGCTTTTTGGGAGCAGCCCTGCACCCAGGGGATGGCAGGGGCGGTCTCTGCATGGGTAAATAACTGACTAAAAGAAAGGGAGCAAGAATAGGAGTTAATTTGTGGTTCTTGTCATGCGGGGAAGTCTCCACCGGGTGGCACGGGGTCTCTGCGGGGGCCTGTGCCACTCGTTGTGGTTACAAACAACCGAACAAGCGGCCATACCAGCTGCTGTCCCCGAGCTGCCCGAGAAGGGATGAGCTCTGCGAGAGGCTGCAGACACTGCTGTGGTGGTGGAGCAGCAGATAAAATTCAGCACAGGTAAATGCAAAGTGCTGTGCCTGGGTTAGTGTCAGGCTCGCACTCTGTGAGACAGAGTGAGACAGGATGGGGGCCGCATCTGTGTGCCCTTTGCAAGGGAATGCAGAGTCCGTGGTAGAAAGGTCCCGGCTAGAGGGATAACACCTGATGCGGGAAGCTCCTGGGCTGCAAACCGCTGAAGGCAGGGAGGCGAATCTGGGGAATTACCGGGACGCGTGACCTGCGGTGCCCTTCCCCAGGCAGCCTGTGCCACTTCCTCCTGGCCCCGGCCTCGCTGGGGCAGGACGCGGGGCTGGATGTGCCTTAGCTCCGACCTGGCGTGGCTGCTTTTAGTCTGTGCAAGCTGGCGTGCAGGCAGGCTCCAAAGGCCAGCGCCCGCCTGTGCCCTCTTTTGTGTCTGTCCTGGCACGCCCAGGGCTTGGTTTCCCAGGCCTTAATGTATTTATAGCCCCGTTTGTGCTCAAAGCTGGGCTCTGGCTGACTCACAGTAATACTGCGAGAGTTCATTGCTGCTGCACGCCCCAACACCTGGGAGATCAGGAAAACAGCCATGACAGGGCCGCTGGTCCCACGGGCTGGCGTGCAGCCCTCCGCACGCCTGCTTCCCCTCACTGGCCCTCGCCTGCCCGTGCTGCTGCTGCCTGCAGCTGCCCTGCACCTCCCCGGCCTGGCAGCAAGCAGGGTGCACCCTGCGGGTTTGTCCCAGCTGTCACCTCCCCAGGCTGCTGCCACCAGCATCCCGCGCTGGGCTGGGGCTGGCGGGCTGGCCACAGGGCAGGGCGCCCCATCCCTCTCTTTGGTGTCTGCCCACGGAGGCTGGAAGGGCCAGGAAGGGAGCGTCTGTCCCTGCAGAGGCTTGAGGGGTCCCGGCTCCCATGTGGGGCAACGAGGAGGCATGTCGTGACATCCCAGCAGAAACATGTGCGGTGGGTGCTGGGCTGCACCAGGGCTGCGTTTTGGGGGTGCTGGTCTGGGGGTGCTGGTGCTGCCCCTGGGTGCGAGTGCCCTGGGGGGTGACCACTGCTCAGCCTGCTCCTCCTCCTCATCCTCCTCCTCCACAGCTCACCTCTTCCCGGTGAAGGCCACGCAGTCCGTGAACATCGCCGAGCCCGCCACCTTCTCTGCCAGGGTCCTCAAGAGGAAGGAGATGGATGTTATGTGGAAAAGAAATGGCAAGTGCAGGCGCGGGGCTGGGACAGCTCCCAGCCGGTGCCTGGCACCGGCCTCAGGGGGCACAGGGGGGCCCGGGTCATCCTCTGCCCCCTTGCAGGCACCTACTACCAGACCACGGACCGGGGTGAGGTGAGGGGCGACCTCGTCACCCTGACACTCCCCAACGTCAGTGTGAGTGAAAATGGGGTCTACAGTGCCACGTTCATGGGGGACAGCCCTCTGTGGAGCGCCTTCTACCGCCTGATCGTGAGAGGTGAGCGGGGACCCGGCTCCCCAGGACGCAGGGACAGGCACCCATACCCTGCCCCCTGGCCTGGTGCGACCCTGCGCCCCCTCCGCTCTCTCTGCAGCCTGCCCCGCAAAGAAATGGGGACCGTCCTGCGAGAAGGACTGTCCTGACTGTCTGAACGGTGGCGTCTGCCACGACCACGTCGGCGAATGCATCTGCCCTCCCGGGTTCATGGGCACCCGCTGTGAGCGAGGTAGGTGCCGGGCTGCCCGGCAGCGGGAGCTGTGCCCAGGGCACGCGCGGGGGCCCTGCTGCACCCCCAGACCCGGGCACCGCAGCCAGGAACGCCACATTCCTCCCCGCCCACAGTGCCCCTGGAGCAGGGCTGGACTATCCACCTTCTCAGCAGGACACAGCTTCTGTACCTGCTCGGGGTGGTGATACGGGGCTGGGGCGCCTGAGCCAGTGCCATGCCGTGCACAAGCAGTGCATGGGCAGACGGCAAATGAGGGCAGATCATGCTTGTTTTTCCAGCCTGCCGGGAAGGCCAGTTTGGCCGCAACTGCCAGGAGACGTGCCAGAGAGCCCAGGGCTGCAGGGGGCTGAGCTTCTGCCTGCCGGACCCTTATGGCTGCTCCTGCGCCTCGGGCTGGAGCGGCTCCCGCTGCAGCCAAGGTATGGGGATGTGGGCATCCATCGCATCGCCCATCCAACCTGGGCTTCCTCGGGGGCCCGTGCAAACCTCTCCCTGCGTGAGGGTTGGCGTGTGCTGAGCAGTGCTGCTGCCCGCGGTCTCTGCCTCCACGGTCCTGTGCCGTGCCGGGGGGTAACAGCGAGCTCTTCTCTTCCCACAGCCTGTCCCCCAGGATACTATGGCCCCGACTGTGCCCTGGGGTGCGCCTGCCGAAATGGAGGCAGCTGTAACCGCTTCAGCGGCTGCATCTGCCCCGCGGGCTGGCACGGGCAGCACTGCGAGAAGTCAGGTGAGGCTGGCGCGAGGCCACAGCAGGTTTCTGTCCCCCACTCTTGGGTGGGCTCTGGCTCCTTCCTCACCAGTGACTGGGGGGGGCCGTCGACTACCAGTCTTGCCAGCCTGCTCAGCAGCCCCCCTTGCCTGCAGAAATAGCCCCCAAGCTTACGGAAACCAGGGCGCTGCAAGGGGAGCATCTAGTCTGGCCCCCTGGGATTAGCTGTGCTGAGAGCATTGCCGAGCCCGGCACGTGGGGTAGGGATTGGGGCTGGACCGCAGCACCCTGCACCAGCCCCCCCAGCCCCAGGGTCCAGCTGCGGCTGGGACCAGAGAAAGGTGCCAGCCTCTCTCGCGCCTGGGGAAGAGCGGGGCCAGCCCTAATGCCAATTTCTTTGTGCCAGACTGGTTCCCCCAGATCATCCAACTGGCCTCAGAGCTGGAGTTCAACCTGGGCTCAGAGCCTGTCATCAGCTGCGTGGCCACCGGCAACCCGCTGCCTGCCAGCGACAGCGTGGAGCTGCGCAAGGCTGATGGCACCGTGCTCAAGGTACCGCCACTTGCCTGGCGCCTGCTCCCCACCACCCCGTGCCCTTGCCCCACCGCCATCCCCATGCATCGGCCCCCACTCTCATTGCTGGCTCTCCCAAAAGCACCCGTTTCCCCACCAGTTTACTGGGCAGCTTCAGGCCCACACGGGGAGCAGAAGGCTGAGTTGGGGGGCTGACGACACCCTATGTGCCCACAGCTCATCAAAGCCATCATCGAGCCGGGGCAGATCACCTGCGAGTTTCAGGTGCGACGCCTGACGAAGGCAGACACAGGGCTCTGGGAGTGCCGGGTCTCCACAACTGCAGGCCAGGACAGCCGGAAAGTCAAGGTCAACATCCGAGGTGAGGAAAGGGCGGCAGCACTAGTGAGACGAGCCGGGGCTGCTGGGGGAGGCTGATGGCATGGTGTGGCAATGCCAAACTCACCCCCGCTGGACCGGGTGGCACCCATCATGTGCCGCAGTGCCAGCAGACAGGTTTGGGTGGTGATAAAAGACTTCCCTGACAAAGCTGGAAGAAGCCCAGAGGTGCTGGATGTCCCCACACTCTGCTCCTTGTTGCTCCTGGTCCCACTAGTGTCATTCCCTCCTTCATCCCCAGTGCCGCCGGCACCCCTGAGCCCCCCACGGCTGCTGGCCAAGCAGAGCCGCCAGCTCATCGTGTCACCCGTGGACTGCTTCTCCGGTGACGGACCCATTGTGTCCATCAAGCTGCTCTACAAGCCCAAGGACGACACCTCAGCATGGTCATCCATTGTGGGTACGTGTTTGCCAGGGGAGAGAGGGCACAGGTAGGACCCAGGCAGGAGGGGACGGCTGCACCAGCCAGTGGGGGACTGGGGTGGGCAGAGGTCTCCATCCTGGGACCCCTGCAGTTGTGCCAGTGGCAGGGCAGAGTGTGGGTCATGGGCATGGCTTTGACATGTCCTCTTGGCCAACAGTTGACAACAGCGAGAACATCACCCTCATGAACCTCCGACCGGTGACCGCCTACGTCGTCAAGGTGCAGCTGAGCCGGCCGGGGGACGGTGGGGAGGGCAGCAAAGGGCCCGAGGCCATCATGGTGACCGAGTGCCTTGGTAAGCCCCCATGTCCCTCACCTTGACCCTAACACTGACCGTACCCCTAACCTTGCACATGAAGTTTTGCTGCATTTTTGTTCACAGAGCCCACGGTCAAGCCTGTGATCGAAGGTTGGTCCATAGAGGAGAAAAACACACTTCATGTCAACTGGAAATTGCCAAGTAACCACGAACCAGCACATGGGTTCATTGTCCACCTCTTCGACTCTGCGAGGCGGCTGGTCTGTGAGAAAAACATCACATCCATCTCTGTGCTCTCCGCCCGCATCGGGGACCTGGAGTTCAACAAGGAGTACGGTCTGGAGGTGCTGGTCTACCACTGTGCCAGCCTGGGGCCCCCCTCCGACCTCTACAAGGTCATGATCAACAGCAAAGGTGGGTCTAGCAGCGCACAGGGAATAATTACAGGGAATTACAATGATAAATCAGTTATAAATGTAACAGTGACCATCCCCAGGTCCGGCTGCTTCGGTATCCCGTCTCTGATAGCACATAAATAGCTGCTTGGAGGAAAATGGGTCCTCCTTTTCCCGCTAGACCCTGCAGCCTCCAGCACCAAGCAGCTGAGAAACATCCTAAGCTGAACAGGACATTCAGGTCATCACGAGTGATGCTCACAAACAGATCTGTCCTCCGCACCTTTGCCCAAGCCCTGATGGACCTGTCTATACTTGCAGCCTTTACAGCACCCTGTAGCAACAAGTTCCTCGAAATAATTATACTTCGAATGAAAAAAATTATTTCCCTTTGGTTCGCTTTAATCCTGCTGCCTGGTAATTTTGCTGGATGGTTACTAGGGCTTGAGGAGATCTGCAGCCCCTTCGGGGGGCCCATGCACACACACGCACGCACACAGCCCCCCACGTGGGTGGGAGTCCATGGGGAGGTGCAGCATCAGCCTGACCAACCTTTCTGGCAGGCAAGGGGGAAGCAGTGCATGAGGCCTTCAGTGAGGCTCGGTGCCAGCCGGTACATGTTGGGAGGGCTGGTGGGCATCAGGCTTGAAGAATGTGAGGTTTTCTCTGCTCGGTAATTTTAAAAGCTTTGTGTGATTTGGTGATTTGGGTTTAGGGATGTGGGCAGGCTGGAGAAGGCTCAGAGAAGGCGGTGGGAATGATAAGATGCTCAAAACCTGCCATGTGTGAGGGAGGGTTGAAGAAAGAAAATATCCCAAGAGCTAGTCAATACAGAGATGTCTAGCTTGACGGTCCCTGCGGCTGGGAGTGTTTGTGGGTACAGTCCTGCCCTGCTGCTGGAGAGCAGCTCTACCTCATCCTGCCTCCACCAAAGAAGGGGCCAGGGGTCCCTGGAGATGTCTCAAACTTGGCATAGCTTTGGTTGCCATTGCCATCCACGGGGTCCAATCCTCACGCCGGTGCTTAGTCCCTGCAGCACCAGGAGCCCTGTCCTGGGACTGACGCTCTCCTCTCCTTGTCCCAGGGCCTTCCTCCCCACGGTCACTCTTGGCAGAGTCCGTGTCCGACACCGCCGTTAGGCTCTCCTGGCAGGTCCCTGAGTACCCCAACGGGGGCATCACCAAGTACATCGTGGAGCTGCAGCAGGTGGGGGGCACCAGCGAGCCCCAGTGGATCGACACCGACAGTGGCGCCGAGACCACCAAGATCGTCGGGGGCCTCAACGCCAGCACCAGCTACCAGTTTCGTGTCCGGGCCAACTCCCATGTCCCAGGGGAATGGAGCCAGCCCGTGAAAGCCAAGACCCTGGGGGACGGTGAGTAGGGTATCCCAGCAGGCAGGAGGCTCATGGCCCTGCTGGAGCTTGGGCGCAGCATCTGGGTCAGCAAAGAGCGACCGGGGTGCTCTTGGTAACCTCAGAGAGCGGCTGTGAAGCAGCAGCCCAAACCCAAAACACTTGTGGGCATCTTCAGAAATCCTGCTCCTCCTAGTCCTGGTGGGGCAGTGGTGGCATAGTGACAGCATGACACCCGCAGAGTGGCTCTGCCTTGGCCAGAGGGTGACGTGGTGCACAAGGGGCTAAAGGAGTAGGGCAGAGCCGGCATGGGAGGAGCTGGTGGCTGGACCCAGAGCTGGTTGGAGGGTCCAGAAGCTGGCGGGTTAGGTGGCAGGGCCCGGGCAGTGACACCCTCACCTCTGTGCCACCACGGCCCTGGGATCTCGGGGTGCAGCTGTGGTGTCTTCATGGGATTCCGGGGTGCCGGGAGAGGGCTGCCATCTTGGCGTTTGGCCACCCATGCAGCCTGGGCAGGACCCTCCATCCCTCCTTTCGTCAGGAGCGCTGAGCGTGCCGCCCAGCCTCGGCAGCCAGAGCACCGAGCAGGCGGGAATAGACCAGCAGCTGCTCTTGGCCATCGTCGGCTCCGTGTCCGTCACCTGCCTCACCATCCTCTTTGCCCTCCTGGCACTTTTCCTCATCAAGAAGAATTTTTTCCACCGGCGCCGCACCTTTACGTACCAGTCTGGCTCGGTGAGTGCTGCCTGTCCCTCCAGGACCGTGTCCCCAGCTCCCCACGTTCCGGTGCGATCCAGGTCACGCTCCGTAGCCTCCAGTCCGGATGCAGCCAGACCTCACTTCCACGTGGAGAGGGTGCGGAGCCCGCCCTTGCCCACGACGCCTGCCGGGACTGCCGCGCAGGCAGAGGGGTGCCCGGTGCCTCTAACCTCACCCGCTCCCATCTGCCAGGGGGAAGAGACCATCCTGCAGTTCAACTCGGGGACCCTGACCCTGACACGCCGGCCCAAGCCGCAGCCTGAGCCCCTCAGCTACCCCATCCTGGAGTGGGAAGACATCAAGTTTGAGGACATGATCGGGGAGGGCAACTTCGGGCAGGTCATCAGGGCCATGATCAAAAAGGACGGCCTGAAAATGAATGCAGCCATCAAGATGCTGAAAGGTGAGCGGTGCGGGGAGGTGGGCAGGGTGGGCTGGGGGTTGCGGCTGCATCCTGGGCCATGCTCAGGGCTGAGAAGGGGCAGGAGCCATCAGCGGAGGAGCAGAGGAAGGGCCCTTGTTGTAGGACTGAGGCGTCCATGCCTGATTTGCTTCCAGAGTTTGCTTCGGAGAACGACCATCGGGACTTTGCCGGGGAGCTGGAGGTGCTGTGCAAACTGGGCCATCACCCCAACATCATCAACTTGCTGGGTGCCTGCGAGAACAAGGGTGAGGGCTGTCCCCCTCTCCCCTCTCCCCAGCCCCCCGGCCCCTGCACGGCTGTGTATTCCTCTTTGCTGGGGAGAGCCCCACAAGCCCAAACTCCTCCTGTTTCCAGGCTACCTGTACATCGCCATTGAGTACGCTCCCTATGGAAACCTCCTCGACTTCCTCCGCAAAAGCCGAGTCCTGGAGACAGACCCAGCTTTTGCCAAGGAGCACGGCACTGCCTCCACCCTCACCTCCCAGCAGCTCCTCCAGTTTGCTTCGGACGTGGCCAAGGGGATGCAGTATTTGAGTGAGAAGCAGGTACATCCCCAGCAAGCCCCCCAGAGCATCTTTTCCCCAGGGGTCTGGGGACTCTTGAGCAGGGCACAAGACCCTCAGGGCCAGCAGGAGGGAGCACGTGGCTCCTGCTGACTGCTGGCCCCTTTCAGTTCATTCACAGGGACCTGGCAGCCAGGAATATCCTGGTAGGAGAAAACCTGGCCTCCAAGATTGCCGACTTTGGCCTCTCCAGAGGGGAGGAGGTCTACGTGAAGAAGACGATGGTGAGGCAGGAGTGAAGCATCTCCATGGGGCCTGCACTGATGTGGTGGGCAGGAACCCCGCCGTCAATGGGAACGACCCACCATGCCAGGACCATCTGGGTAGCTGCTCTCTGTCCGCGGGGCATCCCCGTTCCCCTGACGATCGCTCTCTGTTTCCCCAGGGCCGCTTGCCGGTTCGCTGGATGGCCATCGAGTCCCTGAACTACAGCGTGTACACCACCAAGAGCGATGTGTAAGTCCTGCAGGCAGGGGCACTGGAGCTGGGGCATGGCCACGGCCACCTCCATTCCTCTATGGGGTGGTCAGTGCGGCAATGCTTTTGCTCTGGGTGCTGCAAGGGCAGGGGATGATGCTGGTGCAACTCCCTGGGGAGCTGCTGGCTTGGCCCAAGCCCTGGCTGCCCGCTCCACCCTGGGCTTTGCCCCATGCCCGTCAGCGGGGCACAGCTGGGGACTCCATCACAGCCTCGGCTCCTGCCCTTTCAGGTGGTCATTTGGTGTCCTGCTCTGGGAGATCGTCAGCTTGGGTAAGGCTCTTCTTTGTCCCTGCCTCCACTCACGTCCCTGCAGGTCTGGTCCTCCTGCAACTCTGGAGAGGGGACTGTCCCAGCTGCAGCCAGCCGTGTGTCTCTGGCCGCAGGGGGGACGCCGTACTGTGGGATGACGTGCGCTGAGCTCTACGAGAAGCTGCCCCAGGGCTACCGCATGGAGAAGCCACGCAACTGCGACGATGAGGTGTAAGTGGGCAGAGAGCCCAGGCTGATGGTGGCACCTGCATCCCCCTGACCCCACTGCTCCACGGGGCTCCTACCAACTTGCGGTACCTCCTGCCTGGTTCCCCTCTGCATGGTGGCTGGGTGGTGAGCTGGGGTCCCACACCCCAAGCACCCTTCCTGGGCTTTAGTTTCCCACCTGCTTTCCCCCCCATCTTCTACAAACAGCTTTTCTGCTGCCTCTCCCCCCGTGCATGCTGAGCCGCCGCCGGCTCTCTGCCCCCAGGTACGAGCTGATGAGGCAGTGCTGGCGTGACCGCCCCTACGAGCGCCCACCCTTCGCCCAGATCTCCATGCAGCTCATCCGCATGCTGGAGGCCAGGAAGGTGAGTGGCGGTAGTATCAGGGCTGGGCGCAGGGCGCCCGCATCGCCCCAGCTCAGCGGGAGGGATGCCCACCCTGCGCAGGGCTTGACTGAATGCTGGAGCATCCCTTGGGATCCGGGGGGGACATCCAGCAGCAGAAGCTGTGTGACCCCATCATGCGTGGGAGTAAGCCTAGCATCACTTTTCGGTTGTGGGGAGCCCCATCACCTCCCGCCAGGGGCACAGCACCCGCGAGCATGCCAGCGGGGATGGGAGGTAGATGGGGACACTGTCACAACCGGCTCCTGACTGAGATTTCCCCGCAGGCCTATGTGAACATGGCCCTGTTCGAGAACTTCACCTATGCGGGGATTGATGCCACTGCCGAGGAGGCATGAGCCTGCGCTGGCACCGTGCAGAGGGGCAACACTGGCCTCAGCCTGCTGGGACAGTGCTGTGGGGACAAGGGGCTGCCCGTCCCCCCCTGGGGCCGAGCGGCCAAACGCCAGTGCCCCTTCCCGAGCATGCCTTCCCCACAGCAGGACTGTGCCGTCCCCTCCCTGGCTACCCACCCAGTGTGTGCTGGCCATGCTGGCACACCACCAGCCACCAACATGGCCCCACGCTGCTGGGGGACGCGCTGGGATGGCCCCCAAGGACAAGTGTCAGCAGGATGTTTGCAGCAGAGCAGGCAGGAAAGCGGCTCTCCCAGAAGCCGGGGTGCTGCCGCCTGCAGCCACAGACACAAAATGCCCAAGCTTTGGGGCGAGACGGGAAGCAGTGACCCAGCAGCTGCCTGCCCTGCAGCTCTCAGCGTGCTCTGGGCCTGAAGTGGTGCCAGCAGGGCTGCAAGCATCGCTGCCGGCGTGGGACGGGGCCACCTGTGTGGGTGCAAAGGGACAAGGGACAGCATTGGCTGTCCACAGCCTCCAGCTCTGCGGTAACCCTTCGGAGGTGCCAGCTCTGCCTTATGGACAATAAACATAGTGCAACAGGCAGCCGGGTCCAGAGGAGGGGAGGTGGGGTCCCAGCTCTGCCCCCCTGACGGCACCAGGGAACAGGATGTGGGGCCCCGATGGTCTGTTGCCGTGGTGGGCACTCCTTGGGATCCTATCCCCATCAGGGTCCTCTGATGATCCCCAGGGATGTCCTAGCACCCCCAGACAAGCCCCAGGTCTCATCATGCTGTGGGGATGGGTTTTCTTAGTATCCAACTGAGATCTCCCCCCCTGCAATTTAAGACTTTGTCCTGTCCCCAAGGGATATGGAGAACAGACTATGTCCTTCCTTTGCGCAGCCACCTCTTGCATGCTTGAAAACTGTTCCTGCAGCTTCCCCTCGGCCGGCCACTCTTCACGGGGAGAGCCCCGCTCCTCCAGACGATCCCCGCAGGGCTGTGCAGCTCCACACCCTTCCCACCATGGCCAGCCGGTGCCTGCCCGGTGCTGTGCCGAGCCGTAGGGTAACTTCCTGCGTCTTGCAAAGGGACTGTCGGGTTCGACCAGCCTGCGCGAACACGTCCTGCTGGGGCGTTTCTCGCGTGTGCTGGTCCCTCAGGGTTCACCCAGGCTCTGTGCTGACCCTCCCGTGGGAGCTCCTGCCCCAGGCTGTGGTCCTTCGTCCTGCGCTGCTGCGGTTTGTTATATTGACAGCAGATGGGCTTCTCTGTTGGCTTCAGCTTGCTAAGCCCTAGGCATGCCATCCAGCTGCCCATCCAGTCATCTTCTATGGTCTGTGGGAAGCAAGGGCTGCTCCTGCAGAGCCTGTTATCCCACCCCAAGGCAGATGCGTTTGGCATTTGCCCTTCTGGACAAGAGTTTTTTCCCCAGAAGGTGTTTCAATCCTGTCAATACCATTTTGATTTCCCATTCTGGCCTCCAGTGCTCTTTGGTGTCAACTGCAGCCAATAGTAAGCATCCCCATCTTTGAGGTCCCCAGCGAAACAGGGACAGAGACCAGCCCTCGCAGGCAGCCTGATGTGTGCCACCTCCTCCGCTGCCGGCTGGGAATGGTGCCTGAAGCAGCGTCATCAGCCCTGCTCAAACCAAGGGCTTTCTGCTTTTTGCCTCCCTGGCGGCAAAGCCCAGTACCCAGATGGAGAAGGAAGTGGGACTGATTTGACAAAATTTGACTGTGACAAATTGGTGCTGGCTGTTCCCGTCTCCCCTTGGTGCCCCTGGTGTTGTCCCCAACTGCTGCAGAGCGAGGAGATGCCAACCCGCCCTTGGCGCAGTGGGGACACGTGTGCAGGTGGCTCCTCGCACCCTGGCTGGTGCTCCGCGGGCTGCGCCGTGGTGCTGCGCCCCGGCATGGTGGGACGCCCTTCCGGCCGCCCATGCCGAGTGGCGGTGGTGGATTGGCATGAGGCTGAGCGTGCCTGCGGGACCGCACCAGGGTGGCCCTGCTCCTGCACTGGCACCACAAACATCTGTGTGGGCGCTGCCAATGCCCCCCATGGCTGCAGCCCTCCTGCCAGCACAGCCGCGGGGGCGGTGCAACTGGGCTGCGTAGAGCAGATCCAGTGCACACCGGTGCCAGGCGGCACAGGGCGGGATGGAGCCGGAGCAGTCGCCCCGCACCCCATGCTCCCGTGTGCCTGCAGCGCCCAGCAGCCTGCCCTGCCCTGCCTGCCTTGCCCTGCTTGCCCCATGTGGAGGCCTCCCTGGTTTCTCAGGGGTTGTTTTTCTTCCTACTCCAGCCTCCCGGCGTGCCGGTAGCCACAAGGGCAGGACGTGCTGCCTATCTGATAGGAGCAGTCTTTCTTGGCGCTGCGGCTGGTGGCAGACGGGCCGTGGCACGGTGGTTTCAGGCACGGGGAAGTGCCGGCAATGGGGCGGGGGGAGCCTCCAGCCAGGCTTCCTGAGCTGCACAGCCGCCACTTCCCAGATAAAGGTATCACCCGGAGGAGCTGCAGCAGCTCCCGGGGCGCTAGGAAGGGCCAAGCACGGCACAGACGGGGTGCGGGATGGCAGCCTGCCTGCACCGGGGCTGGCTGCTCTCACTGCTCCCTGCCGTCCTGCTCAGCCTCCGCAGCCCACCGTTGGCCCCCGAGCCAGTGACATCCCAAGGTAGGTCCCTGGGGCCATTTTTCCCCCCCAGAGAGGAGCTGGCACACCGGGTGCAGGCAGCAAGCACCCTACGGCAGCCAGAACCTGCAGGGTTGGGGAGAGAGCATTCCAGGAGGGTGGGGGGGGGGGTGATCAAGGTGGGCGATGGAACCCCCTTCTCACCCGTGGGATACTCTAGGGTGCCTGGAGCAAAGGGACGTCCCTGCTCTCTGCGGCAGGACCTGGCTGCCCCTGGGCACCCCTTTGGGATGGCAGCCTGCAGGTGGCAGAGGGGGTCCCCGCTCTTCAAAAGCGCTCAGAGTTACGATGACGAGAGTCTGAGCAAAATTCAAGCTAACGTCTGACAGCACAGCTCTGCACCGCGGGTAACGCTGTGGCACTGCCAGGCTAATCCCAATGCTCCTGCGCTGGCCTTGCCATGACCTTACTGCCCCACTGAGCACCCTCAGCTCAGTCAGTAGCTGGCCCCAGCCTGGCTTGCTGTGCCTGGCAGAGCCGCTTCCCAGCTTTTTCCCATTTCAGGCCTGTCCGTGCTTTCTTTCAGCCCCTCCTTAGCCCTTTTAACACTCTCTATGACACCATAAAGGCATTAATTAAACAAAGTCCTGTTGATCTCCTGCTCATGTCTCCAGCCCCACCCCAGGTCTCTGACCATGGCAGGCTCGGGAGCACATTTTGCATCACCCCCGTAGGGGCAGTGGGAGGAAGGACGGCGTTGGGCTCATCCTCCCTCTGCCTACAGCATCTGTGGCATCGTCGTGCCATGAGCCGCTGCCCAAGTGCAGTTGATGCGGGCTGCAGAGTTGCGCAGCCACTCTTCCTATGAAATGGCCTGCACCCGGCAAAGATGCTCTGGTAACCCACAGGACCAGCGTGGCCTCTCACCAATGCCATGGGTCCCCGTGCCACCAGGCACCCTCCCCTGGTGCTGGGAGCTGGGGGAGGGGCACGGAGCCAGCACGAGGTCCAGGGTGGGTGCAATGGGGTGCAAAAAGGGAAGAGCAGGTAGGGGAGAGGCTGTGGTCTGCAGGGAGGGGACGTGGGCTGGGGGACAAAGACAACATAGGGCTGGGAAAGGGCTGGGGGTCAGGGCAAGGGAAGGGACAGGGAGAGCAGGGGGATACTAGGAGAGTGGCAAGGACATTTGGGGACTGTCCTTTATTCTTCACTTGGGGAAGGCTCAGCTGGCAGCACAGGGGGTGCGGAGCAGGGAACCAAAGCGCTCAGCATATGGAGCAGGGCTGGGTACTGGCAGGGGGCTTGTTGTGGGGTCCTTCAGCTGGGGGCAGCCCCGGGGGAAAGGGGCATATCCCAGGAGGAGGAGGAGGGCTGGCACAGGTCCCCTGCCCTGAGGCAGTGGGGGAGAAGGGGGTGCTGGAGCAATGCTGGGGCAGCGAGGCCACCCCTGTGCTTCACTCATCTGCATGTTGGGGCTGTTCCCTTTTCCCTGACAACAGGGACAGACGCCCGTGTGCCAGCAAAGCCACCGGTGCTTGGGACAGAGATCCTGCAGGGTTTGATGCTCCAGCTCATCCCCACAATGACAGGGAGGGCGGCTTGCTGAGTGGGGCAGAGAAACTCACAGCCCCCCAAGCAGTCCCCAGGCCGGGGTTTGAGCATCCCCCCCTGCTCAGGACCTCGTGCCCCTACGCCAGCCCCCAGGCCCTTTCCCTCTCCCCAGGGCGCTGCTCCTCCTTATCTCACTTCCACGCGCCTTCCGGCGTGAGCAGGGTAGGGGTGCTTCCCCCCGATCGCCGGGCCCTGAGCCCCCCTCCAACCGCAGGGCTATTTCGGGATGTTTGTTTGTCCCGAAGGACCCCGCATGCTGAGGAGGGGGGAGCGGTGGGGCCGGCCGGCGGAGAGCCCTGCCGCCTGCCAGGACCCCGGTGCGAGCCAGCAGGCGTGCCGTGTCCCTCCCCGCATGCCAAGCTGGCGGAGGACACCTGTGCCACAGCTATGTCCATGGCCATGCCCACGCTGCCCCAGGTGCCGGCATGGCCTGGCCTCGGAGGCAAGCCGGCCAGCAGGCACGGGGCAGGGGGACGCAGGTGGGATGGGGACAGGTTTGTGCCTTCACGCCCACGCTCCTCCCAGACGCTGCGCTGCTGGCAGGGGTGCCCGAGGACATCCTCTGCTTCTCCCGCTCCTTCGAGGACCTCACCTGCTTCTGGGATGAGGAGGAGGAGGAGGAGGAGGCGGCGAGCAGGACGTGCCACTTGTACTACTGGTACAGCAGGTAGGAGGTGGTGGGGACACAGCCCAGCCTCCCCTTTGCCTGCACAGAGAGCAGCAGGGTCAGGGTGCCACAGCCCTCCATGCCATCCCGGCGGCTCCCAGCTGCAAGGAGATTTCTCCTTGGAGAGCTCATGGGAGCTACGTAGCAGCCACCACACACCCTGCAGCCAGGCTGGGACCATGGCTGACCCTCAGTCCCATGGGGACGGTGACCTGCAGTGGATGGGGGCACAGGGAAGGAGCTGGTGACACCAAGGTCTCGGCGCCAAGCGGGGCGTTGGGGCCTTGGTCCCCTCTCCTCCAGCCTGGTCCCAGGCAGGAGGCATGGGGTGTTGCAGGACCCTGCTCTCTGTTCCTCAGGGATGCGCCCACGGCATGCGTGGTCTCCACGTGGCGCCATGGGGCCAGCAGGATGCGGCATGTCTGCGTCTTCCCAGGCCAGGACGTGCGGCTCTTCACCCAGCTCCACCTCCGCGTCCTGAACACCACCACCAACCAGACCAAGTACTGGCGGGAGCTCAGTGTGGACGCGGTAGGTGAGTCCCTCCCACCTGGCAATACCCGTGTGACACCAGGACAGTCCCCAGACCTGGGTCCCCTGCCCTTCTGCCCACCATGGGGGCTGGCAGCATCCTACGCCCTGCATGCTGGGCACAGAGGCAGCCCTGGGGGGGACCGCCGAGTGTCCCCCAGCAAGATCAGGAGGTGCCCAAACAGGGGCTACCGCAGGAGGGCAAATGCCCCGGCACGTTCCCCGCAGGTCTCATCGCCCCCCCAGTGAACATCACGGCCCGCTGGCCTGGGGCTGCGGGGCAGCTCTGCGTGTCGTGGCAACCACCGCTCGCCGACTATCCGAACTTCTTCCTCTACGAGGTGCGGTGCTGCCCTGCCAGCTCCCCAGAGATGCCCTGCAGCACCACATTGGACCCCAGCGGGCAGCGCCCTGGGGACCCCTCCATCCGGCTAGCCAGCAGCGCCCACACATCCACTGCTGGGGCAGCCACAGCTTTGCCAGGAGCAGGGCAGGTACATAGAGGGGCCAGGGCTGGGCAGGGGGCTTTGAGGGCTGCAGCCACTCCCCAGCCTGCCCCTCTCTTGCAGGGGCTGGTCCAGGCCAACACCTGGGTGGTCCTCCGGGACCTGCAACCGGGGGTGAGGTACCATATCCAGGTGCGCAGCAAGCCCGACGGCACTTCCATGGACGGCGTCTGGGGGTCCTGGTCGCAGGCAGTGGCTGCGGAGACACCCCGCTCCTCCGGTGAGCGGCTGTCCCCACCGCCAGGGCACTGGCTGGCATGGCGGGGAGGCACCCACGCCTGGGGCTGCGAGAGGTGGGGGTCCTGGGGTAGGCGAAGTGCAGCATCCAGGTTTTGGGGGGCTAGGGGTAAGCAGCCCCCTCCCTGCCCTGGCTCTCGCCTGCCCAGGAGACATCGGGCTGTGCTGTGGCACCCCTGACCTGCGGCACGTGCGCTGCGAGTGGAGCTGGGACCCCGCAGAGCCCCATGGCTCCCACCAGCTCTTCTACCGGGCACCTCCGAGCGGGGCCAGCACAAGGTAAGGGGCATGGCCGGGACGTGGCACTCAGGCAGCGGGGTGGCACATCCCAGGGACCACCAGCCCTGCTCAGTGTCCCACATCCCACACTGTGTCACACAGCTCTGTGCCGCGCCCTGCCCTACCACCATCGACTTCACACCTCCCCACCACCACTCCTGGCCACACTGCCCCTCCGACTACAGGCAGTGATGGCTTTCCTGGGCAAGTGCAGGAGAAGCGAGGCAGCGCCGGCTCTGAGGGTGGTCCCAGAGCAGGGCTGGCAGCAGGCGAGGGGAGTGGGGCCGTCACAGTGGGGCTGACCGGCTCCCCGTTCCTCACGCAGGGAAGACTCATGGCAGCGGTGCGAGGAGGCGAGCGTGGGGTCGCAGGGCACCCATGCCTGCACCTTCCAGCCCAGGGCTGGCAGCGCGATCTCTGTCCTGGTGAACGTCACCCGGCCCCATGCGCCGCCCACGCTTAGCTACTTCAAGGAGCCCTTCTGGCTGCACCAGGCTGGTGAGTCCCAGCGCCACCGGCCCAGTGAGGGGGGCAGCCTCTGCCCTTGCCCATGCCCAGCTGGTGGGGGACACAGCGTCCCATGTCCCATTCATGGCACTGACATGTCCCCGTCCCCAACAGTGCTCACAGATGCCCCGCAGCTCGTGCAGGCAACAGTATCACAGGGCCGGCTGAGCCTGCAGTGGCTGCCACCCCTGGAGGCACTTGCGGAGCAGCTGGACTACCAGGTCCGCTACGCTGTGGAGAACAGCCATGACTGGAAGGTAAGGCATGGCCAGGGCTCCCCCGAGCAGCCCTGCCCACCTCCGCTGCCAGCACATGGCCTGCGTGGTGTCAGGCAGGACTGACCCGCACTCCAGCGCTGCCCCTCGGCCGCCCCGCAGCAGCTGTCATCTCCAGCTTGGCTCTGCCCTGCAGGTCCTGCAGGTCCCGCGGGCAGCCAGGAAAGAAGTCCTGGACCTACAGCCAGGCGCCCGCTACCGTGCCCAGGTGCGGGCCCAGCCCAGTGGGCCATGGTACCAGGGCAGCTGGAGCGCCTGGTCCAAACCTGTCGTGGTTGACGCCATGGCCGATGCCGGTAAGGGACAGGGCAGGAGTAGAGGCTGCAGCCAGAGGAGCCACACGGCCAAGGGCAGGAGAATGAGAGTGCTGGAAAGGGGATGGGGAGCACTGGGCAGAGAGTGACAGGGCTATGAAGGGCTCGGTGGTGGCGGGTCTGGGGATGGCTACAGTCCCAGCAATCTTCCTCCAATGCAGGCTGGATCATCCCGAGTGTTACAGTGGTGCCGCTGCTCTTCACAGGAGTGCTCCTGGGGCTGCGGTGCACCTTCCCCTCCCTCTACAGGTAAGGGCTGTGCCTGGGGCAGGTGGGGGTGGTCCAGCACCAGGCCTGGGCACCCTGCCTGGAAGCGTCAGGGCACCCTAGGACTGGGGTTTGCCTTTGCACTCAGCAACGTGAAGCAGAAGCTCTGGCCCCCCATCCCCGACCTGCACCGCGCACTGGGCAGCTTCCTCCACGAGAGCAGCAAGCACGGCCAGGTGAGGGGGCGGCGCAGAGCCCACCGCGGCTGAGCCCCCACGGGAGCAGCTCGAAGGGCCGCCCCCACCGCGCCCCCTCTGTCTCCCCCCAGGCCAACGCCTTCTACAAGCAGCCGCCGGAGGAGGCCGTCCTGCCCTGCCTGCTGGAGGTGCTGCCCGGCCCGCGGGGGGAGGCAGGCGCGCCGCCCCCGCCGCCGGAGCACGCTGCCGGCCGGCTGCCCAGCACCGACATCGCCAACCAGTCCTACCTGCTCATGAGCGGCTGGGAGCCGCGCGGGCCGCCCTGAGCGGCGCCCCCTGCCCCGACATAAACGAGCCGCGCAACCACCCGGCCTCCTCTCTCCTTCGCGGCGGCGCTCCCGGCCCCTGGGCCGGCAGGGAAGCGGAGCGGCGCTGCCAGCCGCCCCGGTCCCCGCCTCACCCACTGGCTGCACAGCGCAGCCGCCCGGCGGGGAGAGCCCCGCCCCACCACGCGGCCCAAGCCAATCGCGACGCGGCGCGCCGTGGTCGCCATGGCAGCGGGCGGCGGTTGGGTTTGAAGCGACCAATGGGAGGAGCGGCCACGCGGGGTTTAAATGCTGCCGCGGAGTAGGGCTGCGCGAGCCTCAACCGCAGAGCGGAGGTGAGGGCCGGGCGGCACCGCACCCTGCGGCGGGGGTCCGGGGGAAGCCTGAGGAGCGCCCGGGGAGGTGGGGGACGCGCCCTGAGGCGAAGCGGGTTATGAGAGAGACCCTGGTGGCGAAGGGGGCCTTGAGGCGCGGCCTTGGGTGGGGTGGGAGGCAGGCTGTGGTGAAGCGGCCCCTGAGGAGCGGCCTGGGGCCGGGGGTGTCCTGTGGCGGAGAGGGCTCTGAAGAGCGGCCGGGGGGGGGGGGCTGTCCTGTGGTGGAGAGGGCCCTGAGGAGCGGCCGGGGGGGGGACCCGGCGGAGGAGGGCTGCAGCCCGGCCAGCGTCCCTGCGCGGGGCCCCGCTGACGCCGTCCGCCCGCAGCGCCATGGCGCAGTTCGTGTTCGAGGCGGACCTGCACGGACTGCTGAAGCTGGACACGCCGATCCCTAACGCGCCGCTCGCGCGGTGGCAGCGCAAGGCAAAGGAGAGCGGCGACCCCGGGCCCAGTCCCGCCGCCGGCGTGTCGCCCATGAAACCGGTCAATCGGTCCCACAGCTCCAGCAAGACACCGTCCAGGACACCCGGTGAGGGGCGGCGACCAGGGGCGTAGGTTGGGTGCGGGGAGCGCCGCCCGGGCTGTAGCCGTGGGGCTCTGGGCTCCGTGCCAGGCTGCCCTTGCCGGCCTGCTGGTCCGGCAGGAGGAGGTGGGCTACACTGCCTGGCTCCTAGGAGTCACCCACCTTCTCCCCAGCATGAGGTGGGCAGAGCTCTGTGCACTGGGGCCGGGTAAACAGCTGACCCCCGAGCTGAGCCTTGCTGACACAGCTGTGTGTTGGGACAAGTGTGGGTAGGACTGTCTGCTGACAGCTTTTTGGGCTGTAATAGTATTTTTGCATCCTCCCCTTATCTGTGAACTCTGAAATTGTTGCACTAGACTCCAGGAGTTGTCTCCTGGCAGTCTCTAACCAGAGCTTAGTGCCATTATACAAGGGGGGCCAGAAATATGAGCTAGTTTTGACTGGAAGGCATGAGCTCTCTGAGTCCTGCTTGTCTGGAACTTGTCTGGTAGATGTGATGTGGAAGAGTGCTGCGTTTGTTGTCTCTTGAAAGCTTGAATGCAGGCTGTTCAATAGCTTTAAAACAATATTTATGCATGTGAATGCAGGTAAATCTGGATCCAAAATCCAGAGCACCCCAACAAAGGCCGGGGGGGATCGCTACATTCCCAACCGCAGCACTATGCAGATGGAGATGGCCAATTTCCTCCTAACCAAAGAGAATGACCCTGCTGAGGAGTCCCCTACCAAGAAGGTGAGCATGTTGCTAATTTACAATTACTACAGTGATCATTACCAAATACCTAATTCTTCTTGGCCTTTTACAGAGAAGCAAACTGTAAGTTCTATCAAGTGGCTGACAGCCCCAGCCATCACTGCTTCCAGCTCTGGGCTTCAGGAGCCTGGGATGAGGTAGAAGCTGTAGAGCCTGCAAATGGAATGGGTACACACCTGCTAGACAGGAGCCTGAGCGTAGGTGCTCTGTAGGGATGTTTTCCTAGGCACAGGGAAGAGCACAGAGCCTTACACCTCTGCGTCTGCTCACTCTAGTCTGCCACTCCTAGTAGCAAAATTCAACTTTGGGCTAATGAGGCTTTAAAATATAGCAGGCTACAGAGACATGAAGCTGTGAGCCTGTGCACAGTGAAACTGCTGGTGGTAGCTATTCTAGGACAATGCCTAATCAGGGAGCTATTCTGGAATGTGTATGCTGTGTTCTGAAATCTGTTTATGAAGCATTTGGTCCCTTGTGGCTGTGGCTTTCCCCACTGGCAATGAAACAATGAATTTGCCACTCTTCTGTATGACAGTGTGAGCAGGACAGTGTGCCAATGTCTGAAGAAAAACTACTTTCACCTGCCTGTCTGTAGCTGACTCCCACAGCACAGCTGTACACCTGATTTGAGGATAAGGGGGCTTAGGTGTATGCTCTGCCAGCTGCAGTTTTAAGTGCAGCATAGGCTTTGTGTTTCAAATGCATCTCACCAAGAGTGGTTTTTCTCTGTAGGAGCAACAGAAAGCCTGGGCAGTGAATCTGAATGGCTTTGATATAGAAGAGGCAAAGATTCTCCGCCTAAGTGGAAAGCCACAGAATGCTCCAGAAGGTATGATACAGGGTGTGTGTGAGTTGACTCAACTGGAGAGATCTGGGCAGAGGAACAGCAACACAGAGGCCCTGTGTGTCGACACAGGAGAGATCAACTGGCTGCTTCTAAGAGCTCCTGTGCACACTGGAGTCTCCGTCCTTAGGTTTCCTGAGGTTGAGGGGCTGCATAACAGCTACAGTGAATTTATTTACAAAAGTTGAAATGGCTGCCAGTTGCTCACTTGTACTGCAGGTGGCAAACCTTCCTCATGTCTGCAAAAGCTTCAAACTCTCTGCTGTGCATTTTGTAGCTCAACTGTCACTAAACATAATGGGATACAGAAAACCTTGTCAGTTAAACCTGTTCCTGTGAATTAGGAAATCAGAGCTCACCCTGGATTAGCAGTTCATACTGCCAGTGATGTTAGCATACTGTGCTCTTCTGAGTGCATCTCTTCTCCTAGGACTTCATTTTCACTGGAAGGGATTTCCAATTGGATGAGCAGCGCTCAGCTGGGAGGAAACAGCAACTCAGGTTAACAAATCTATTCCTCTGCACACAGGCTATCAGAATAACCTGAAAGTGCTCTACAGTCAGAAAATGACACCTGGATCCAGCAGGAAGAATGGCAGATACATTCCCTCAATGCCAGACCGGATCCTGGACGCACCAGAGATCCGCAATGACTATTGTAAGTAGGCTGCAATGTTGAGTACTGGGCATTGAGATCATTCTGCACTAGAATGCAGTTCCTAGGATGGTGTGGCTCAAGGAACTGGAGCTCTAATGGGGCTGTTTCAGCATCTTATGCACCCAGGCTGGCACGGAGCACTTCTGGAGTGTCCCTGTGTAGCCTTATAGGAACAGTGGTCCAGAATGCTGCATAGGTGACTTGGATCAGGGCTACCTGACCCCACTAGCTGGGCATGGTGACACCCAGAAGGCTGCCCCTTACCTGTATGTGTGTGTGTGCACACACACCCCTGGTGCAGGTGGAAGATCTGGCATCAACACTGGTGAAGGGCAGGGCTCTCCAGGTAAGCGCAGCGTGACCTGTATTGCTCTTCCAAATTGCAGATCTGAATCTCATTGATTGGAGCTCTCAGAACTTCCTGGCAGTGGCTCTGGACAGCTCTGTCTATCTGTGGAATCACACCTCTGGGGAGATTATCCAGCTGCTGCAGATGGAGCATCCAGATGATTATGTTTCCTCTGTGTCATGGATTAAAGAAGGAAACTACCTTGCTGTTGGCACAAGTAATGCTGAGGTCCAGGTGAGTGCAGGGGTAAAACTAGAGGTATTGTCTAGGGATTGCTGGAGCTGTGGGGCCTTGGGACAGAGACTTGGCTAGCACAAGAAGGACGCAGTGCACTCTGACTTGTCTTGACTGGTGTGGGGTGGAAATGTCCACATCCAGCCAGTGCCAGTGACCAACTGCAGCAGTGAGGCAGGGTTCAGTTTTGGGGTTTTCTGATGCCTGGAGTTACTTTCTGTTCTGTAGGCATGAGATACAAATTGATCTCTGTTCCCATACTGACAAGGTTGAATGCCAGAGTCTGTGCAGTGAGGTTCCTAGGACAAAGCAACAGGGCTGGGTTTCCTCATCCTCTGGAGAACTTATTGCTCTGCTTCTCTAGCTATGGGACATACAGCAGCAGAAACGTCTCCGAAATATGACCAGCCATTCTTCCCGTGTGGGGTCCCTCAGCTGGAACAGCTACATCCTCTCCAGGTAAAGCAGTGGGTGGGTGAAGGGCAGTGTCCAGCTGTTGCAGATTCCTATCTTAGATCTGAAAGTGCTGCAGGTTAGGGATGGCAGAGAGGACTTTCTGTCCTGGCTTGGGATTCTTACTCAGCCTGTTCTGTTGGGACTGTGGGCAGGCGGCCTCTCTTCTCTCTTGCCGTTTGGGCTGAAGTTGTGAAGAGCTTCTGTGGCTGCTTCACTCGCACCAACAGGCCAGCAATGCTGGTAACACTGATTGAAACCCAGTGGCAGGTATGGCAGTCTTGCAACAGCACAAAAATGGATTTTGGTGAAAATATGTGCCAGCCTGACCCTGCAAACCCTCTCTCTGCAGTGGGGCACGGACTGGCCACATCCACCACCATGATGTCAGAGTGGCTGAGCATCATGTGGCCACACTTGCTGGCCACACGCAGGAGGTGTGTGGACTCAAGTGGTCTCTAGATGGCCGCTACCTGGCCAGTGGTGGCAATGACAACCTGGTGAACATCTGGCCATGTACCCAGGGAGACAGTGGAGACTTTGCTCCCATACAGACCTTCACTCAGCACCAGGGTGCTGTCAAGGTGAGTGCAGGGCTGCTGTGGGTGAGGTGTGGGCACGTGTCTGTGTGCAAGGCAGACATGCAGCACTGGCTGTGCACAGGTTGCCTCTTGCATGACTTAGAATTAACCCTTTTCTTTCAGGCTGTGGCATGGTGTCCATGGCAGTCAAATGTTTTAGCTACTGGAGGTGGAACTAGCGATAGACACATCCGCATCTGGAATGTGTGTTCTGGCACCTGCCTCAGTGCTGTTGATGCCCATTCCCAGGTGAGGCATAAACATCAGCTTGGAGATAAACACCTTCTGGCAGGACACCTATACAGAGCTGCTGGCTCCTGAGGCCCAGAGCCATGGAAAAGGAGGGGACCATGCTCATCTCTGGGTGGTGAGCATCAGCACAAGCAGCTTGTCTTACCTGCATTACTGCCTCTTTGCAGGTCTGTTCTATCCTGTGGTCAACAAACTACAAGGAGCTCATTTCAGGCCATGGCTTTGCACAGAATCAGCTGGTTATATGGAAGTATCCAACGATGGCCAAGGTCACTGAGCTGCGAGGTAGGCTGGGCCCTTTGCCTGGGGAAGGGAGGGCTGCTAGAGGCTGAAGGCAGATGTAATTCTCGGTTTGAGCAGACTGGTGGTCTAGCCTGGTGCAGAATGGTGTCCAGGGGCATTCTGCTAGAGGGAGGCACTCCTGTGGGCTGCTGAAGAAACACTTGCTCCAAATGCATGCCTAGAGTGTGAATTCATGCTGCTGCAGCAATGGTGTGGGAGTAGCTATGCAAGCTGGTGGGGCTCACGGGGCATATGGGAGTAAGAGTGACCATTGTGGTAGAACCAGAGAGAGACCAGGGCATGTGGTGATCAGCCTAGCCCTGACTGCACACCTCCTCCTCCTCCTCAGGTCACACTGCCAGAGTCTTGAACCTGACTATGAGCCCTGATGGTGCAACAGTGGCCTCGGCAGCTGCTGATGAGACGCTGAGGCTCTGGTGCTGTTTTGAGATGGACCCCATAAAGAAGAAGGAGAAAGAGAAGGCAAACAGTGCCAAAAGCAGCATCATTCACCAGGGCATCCGATGAGTGCACAGGGCTGTGGGGGGAGGGGGTAAATTTGGCTTATAACACTGTACAGTATTTTAAATGTTAATAAACTGCTTTAATTTGACTTTTTTTTTTATGGAGTCTGATGGAAGAAAAGGCCATGGCTTATAGAACCAAGCCCCTTTGGGATTTGGGCAAGTGTGCAGGCAGCCAGAGCCTGGCACAGCCCTGAAGTCCTGGGAGGGAGAAGGAGGATGCTGTGCAATGGCTGTACTTCTGTGTCTGTCCCAGCTAAGGCAGGTGTGTCAGCCCCTCCTCTAGCAAAGCTTTACCAGGAAAACCCAGCTTTCTTTGCACCTCTTAACTTTCTCAAACCAGAATCATGGGGCAGCTGGCTCTGGTAAGAGAAGTGTTAGGGGACAAAGAGGGTCTCTATATCAGCCTCTATGTCTGTGCTCTTGGTTTCTTTTAGAAGAAAGGGTTAGAGCCTAGGTGACTTCCTACCCCTCCATCCCTGATCAGAGTGTGTCAAAACTGACCATTCCCAGGGCTCCAGCCCTGCAGCACAGCTAGGAGGAAGTATCCCTGACTTGCCTCAGCTTCCACAGAGCAGTGAACCAGCTCTAAACTGGCCCCTGCCTAAGGGAGGGCCCTCTGCCCAGCTGCTGCCTGCTTTGGTGCCAGCTGTGATGGGGGGGGGGCAAGGCTCAACTGAGAGCACACTATGTCTGTGTCCCCAGCTTCTGCTGTGTCCTGCCTCTTGGCCAGGTGGACCTTACTGTGCCTCTGCAGGCGACTACCAGCAGTGAGCACCCATGGCAGAGCAGTCTGGGGACTTCTCATGGCAGTCTGATCTGTAGCGTCACCTGCACACAGCAGTTAGGCTTGTTCTGCTACACCCAGCCTCTGTGCTGCAGCCAACGCTGCCTGCTCTTACAGTGCTAGGGTAGAATAGCTATTTTTGCAGTGAGTTTAGAACTGAATTTAGGAGGCAAATGCCATTAGGAAAAAAGAGGGGGGCAAGGGCTGGAAACATACAGCAACAGCCATAATCACCCCAAAGGCCAGAAAGGAGCTGGCAATAGCATGAAGCCTGATGCAAAAGAAAAGGTTAGTTTACGTTGCGACAGCCAGCTTGGACATCATTCATGAGACTCCCAAAGTACCAGCAACCCAGTGCACACCCCTTAGCCATATATTCTTCCAGCGGCCCTGATCTCTGTTGTCCCCTCCTGCTAAGGGGAAGCCCTGGTGCCAAGCTAAGGCTGCGAGCAGGGAAGCAGGCAGCAGGGCTCAGCTGACATTTGGTAGAGTTTGACTCCCCAGCACTTGGAAAATGCATTTTTTCCATGCTCAGTTGTGCTGGTGCAAGTTGCAGGGAGCATATTTGAGCCTTTACCTGAGAAAAAGCCAGCAGGGCCACAGCTGCTCTGCACATTGGAGCTATGGCATCCGAGGTTGTGGGGCTGTACCAGACCCATCAAGCCTGTCCTTCAGCTGCACCAGCACAGCCGGAGGCTGCCAGGGACACTGCACAGCTGAATAGCACCTTGGCCTGTGCAGGGCAGCTCCACAAAGCCCATGCCTCCCATCAGCCTGTGATTAGCTGAGGGTGGATTATTATTAACTGTTTTCACCTTCCTCTTAGCACAGTACCATGCTGTACCTGCCACCAGGCTCCTGCTCCACCTCCTGAGCTTTAAGCTGGAGCCTTCAAAGGTCGGCAGTGTTGGCACCAACTTGTGCTGTGCCCAGGGCAGCCAGCATGCACCCCACACCCACCACAGCAGCCCCCCACCCATCGCTAAGATGGGGGCAGTCTCAAAAAGCAGCTTGCAGCAGCTGAGCCCAGCACCTTCCCAGGGGGGCTGTTGGTGCATCCCCATTTGGCCACCTGGAGAAGAACAGCAGAGGTCCAGGAGAGGAAGAGGCAGCTCTCCTTCCTCTTCAGAAGCAAATCCTAGGGCAGCAGCTGGATTTAATGGGGAAGGGGGCAGGAACCCACATGCGAGTTTTGGCCCTTCCCCAGAGCTGTGCTGCTGTTGTCAGAGCTCTGCCCCACAGCCCTGCAGCTTAATGCTGGGAGTTAGCACAGACTTGCTCTGTGGCCCCACAGCAGATTAAGGCTTCCAGTGGTTCCTGACCCTGGAAGGAAGGCTTTACATGCCTGAAAGCTGGTGTAGTTTCTTCACTCCTGTGTAATAGCAGTTTTATCTTTCTCAGACAGAGCCTGTCTTGCCTCCCTCCTTAGCACATACCCACCCCCAGAAGCTGTGCATTACACGCCCGTTGAAAGTCCTCTGAGCATTACTGGAGGATGATGATATTGCAGTGTCTTCCTCTGGCCCCATACTGGTCCTACTGCCCTGGAGAGAGGAGCAGAGGAAGGAACTGGGCACTGACCCAGCAGGCCCAGGAAACACTGCCGTATAAGGTGTGAATTCAGTTTGGAGCAGCAGCCCAGACTGACCATGACAGGGAATAAATTACCAGCCCATGGAAAGATCACACTAACAGGAACAATTGGAGGAAGGGAGAGCAGAGCACACGTAGGGAACAGCCCATTTTAAAACACCAAGCATAAGTAGTTTAAAGTATTGTTACTATTTTGGGCAAAAGCAAAGACAGTCCTGTCTATACCAAGAGCCAGATTGGTGGGGGGGAGAAAGAGGCTGGACAGGAAAAGCTCCATCTCAGCTGAGAACTGAACTAATGTTACACACCACTTCAGCAGGGATCAGAACAAGGTCTCCTGCCAGTCCTTGCCCACAGAGAAGCAGCAACAACAGGGAGAACACTACACAGTGCAGAAGCCGGATCTCATTTTAAGGCTTCATACATACAAGGGCACTGCGCCATGTAAAATGGGGTGATGCCCACATGAGTTAGACATATTGGTCACACCAGTTCAGCTCACTTGAAGAGCTTTTCCTACATTTCAGAGCATGACCTTGAGGTGTACAGCAGCTCAGGCAGGGTCAGCAGAGCTTTCCCTCACACCAAGCCCTGCTCTAGGGCCTTGGGTGGACATCCACTGAAGCCCTCCCACACCCCAACCAAACCTACAGTGAAACTCAGCTTCAGGAGGCCTGCTGGTCTAATGCACTCCTCCCAGCCACAAGCAGCCCAGCCAGCTACCCACCTCCCTTCCCAGGCTTGAGTCAGCACCTAGGCTGGCCTCTCTGCTCAGGAGGGCCCCGTCACAAGGTGATGGGGAAGGCAGCACTGCACCCCAATAGCACTGAAAACCAGACTGTCTCAGGTGGTAGAGAAGGCAGAGCCCAGCCAGGAAGATGCACTGCTGTAGCAAGAGCAAGGCAGCAGCAACATAAACCTCCCTCTGACCAGCCTCATCTGTGTTCTGCAGGGACATTCGCAGATAGAAGCAGCTTTGGCTTCAGTAGATGCAGAAAGCAACAGACTGCTGTTTCCCCATCCCTTGGGCTTCCAGGGTCTCCAGTCCCTGCTCTGCCACACCTCGGCTCCCCAGGATTTCTGAAAAGCAGTAGCTCCTCCTGGGCAGCTGGCCCAGGTCCCAGCCCACACCCACACTCCACCCCAGCCATTCTTTCACAGGGTGGAGCCACTTTCACAAGAGCCTTGACACATTTCCTGCCCTGAGCACTGCTCTACCAAAGCTCTTGGAAACAATCTGCCATCTGCTTCATCAGCACTCTGCTATCGCCCTGTCCCCCCAACACATAAACCTGCTATGCCAGCTGCTTCTCCCAGCCCTGCCTCCAACCACACTGGGCAGGACCACGCACCTGGAACAGCTTCTGAGCACAGCAGGCCAGGAAAAACAAGAGGGCAGAGCCATTTCTCCTTCTGTTTGTTTATTTGTGATAGAAGAGCAGCCCAATCTGACAGGGCCTGGCTCCTTCACCTCATCCTCAAGGCCACCAGCATGGTTTTTGTTACAGCCAGAGCAGGTGATGGGCGCCAGGCCCAGGAGAGCTGCTGCACTGCCCTGCTGTAGGGCAGAGTACACCTTCACACAGGTCCAGTCGGATCCACAGAGGCAAGAGGTGCTCACTATTACACCACAGCAGGGCACGCTACAACCATCCTCCGCTGCACTCATGCTGGGCCAGAGCAGGGCTGGTCCCAAGCAGGAGAGCCCAGGAGCTGATTCTAGGGGCAATTATTGCTCAAGTCTTGAGTTTGCAGGAATGGAAGTGGTCCAAGACAAGGCTGAGCTTGGCCTCCCCCACTCTGGAGCAAGCCACCAGCTAAGCGTGGCTAAAGCACACGCCAAGCACCCAGCCCAGGCACAGAAAAGCAAGGCAACCTGGGCTTATTGTGTGGGGGAGGCATTTCAGGCTGTCACAACCCCTGCTATGTACTAGGCACAGAGCATGTGTACTGTACTGGGCAGGTCTGGGCCCTGGAGTCCCATACACACTGCCCCTACATTCTCCACAGCCACACCTGAGCACAGATATGCCAGGGCAGGACCCCCCACCTGGGCACACAGGGACCAGAAAGGACATGCAGCACTGTGGCATGGAACAAGGTGGCACAAGGCATGGTAGAGCAGGAGCACTCACACTTGAGCTGGCAGCAGCAAGCAACCAGGGACAAGTCTGCTCATCCACACAGGCTCTGATGAGACAGGGAAGAGGAGAGGGCACCAGGACAGGGACCAGTCTCTTCTTTTGGTCCTACTCAGAAGGAAGTGGCCACCAGGCAGAAGGGCCAGATGTAGGCACTTGGGGGAAGTTCCTTTGGAAACACTGGAATGGGACTGCAGCCCTGCAGCTGTGATGCAGGCAGCTGCCTCTCTGCTCAGCAACACTGAGAAACAGCACAAGCCCTCCCAGGAGTAGGAGAAGTTGCCCATGGCTGCTCAGAGCAGAGGGGCTGGGCATGCAGACAGAGGACAGCAGGGCTGGGCACAGGGATACAACAGTCTGTAGGCACTTGACTTGGCTAGTGGCACCCAGGAGCAGGGGAACAGGTCCCAGCTGCCTCTGCCCCGGGGCTCTCATTGGCTCTGGGAGGGCCTTGCCCTCTAGTTGGCTTTGACCTTGCCATTGGTGACAGTGCCATTCTCATGGATGCTGCTACCGTTGTGCTGGGCTGATTGCTGAGCCCCCCTGGGCAACCGTTTGCCCTTGGTGTAGGACTGGTACCAAAAGTTGGAGAATAGAATGAAGAAGATGGTCCCATAGATCCAGATGAGGTGGATGAAGATAGGGAACTGGTACTGGCAGCTGGGCATGAAGTAATACTGGGAGATGTGGACGGAGACAATCACGAACTGTGCCTGGGAGCAAGGCAGAGCAGGGACAAGTTACTCATGAGAGCAGGGTCAGGGATCCCACTAGAGACCTTCTTTCTAAATGAAAGCAATAGGCTCCTTTCCCACTCTGAAGTGGAGGTCCTCATAGTGAGGCACAGTCGTAAGCAGCTGGAAGAGGCAGGCACAAGTCTCAAGGCAGCATGTGCCTCTCACCCTCCCATCGTGGCTGCAGCCCAAGGGCAGCAGGCTGAGCAGCACCCATGCCCTAACCAGGCTGGTAGGGCTATCAGAGGCCCACCATAGGCCAGAAACCCAGAGTGAGAGGCTGCAGAAGAGACAGCTACAGCTGCTGGCTGCACCTTTCATAGGTGCAAAGGCTGGCCTGCCCCACACATCAGAGGCTGAGGGCACATGCTCTGCTCCACAGCAGACTCACCAGCTGGATGGCCGTGATGTGCTTCTTCCACCACAGGTACTTCTGAAAGGCAGGTCCCGCCGCTGAGAGCCCGTAGTAGAAGTACATGACAACGTGCACCATGGAATTGATCATGGCATGGAATGAGCCCATTCCCCCTGTTAAAACAGATTTTTATTAGCATAAGTCCATCCCCCACAGCAATTAGCTCTACAAGGAGCTCCTAGGAGCCCAGAAGGACAAAAAACCCTTCTCAGCATGCTGGGGCTAACCCCACCCTTTCCCCAAGCTGTGCACCCAGACAGTTTCCATCCTACCTGGACCAAACTTTGCTCCCCACCACCAGCTCCAAGGCAGAACAGAGTGGTGGAAGAGATGCAGGAATGTGACCTGTTCATTCTTCTTCCGCAGGACAAAGATCACCTGCAATGAGAGCCCAACAGTGTCAAGGACCTGCAGCCCTGGAAGCAGCTCAAGCAGGCTGGGCCACTAATTCACACTATCTGACCTCAGTGACTCTTCCCCCCACTCCAAGCTCACTGCTACCACACAGCTTTCAGAGCTGTAACAGGCCAAAAGTGGCCTCTGCAAAAGCCCAGAGTGGCCTCCTTGGCAGGGATGCCAGACACAAGCACTGCAGGTCAGACTGGAAGGGCTGAAGAAAGCACCTACCCCAAATACACTGGGCCCCAACTCCCTGGGCCCCAACTCCCCACCCAGCAAGCAGTGACAAGGCCTCCTCAGTAACTCACTCACCGTGTCTGTTAGTTCGATGAACTTGGAGAAGACAAAGAGCCAAGCAACACTGACCATCTGTAACAGGATAGGTTAACGTTAGAGACCCACCTCAGCCTGAACATGCCCAGTGACCAAGGGTCTCCATACAGTAACCCTGGGGTGAAACCCAGAGCCAGGGACTGCAAGTCCTCTGTCTCAGGAGAGGCAGGTAGCTGTGACCTTGCTGTCCAAACACAAGCACTAAAGGCCCATCCACTTACTGGCAGAGGGACAAGAACTCACCCTGAGGGCTTTGGGGTCCTGCGAGAAGTCCACAGGGTCACATCGCCAGGTGTACCCAGTAAGCCACCCTGCCATCAGGAACTGCAACAAGAGCATCATCAGGGTGAGGCCCAACACATCACCTCACTGCACTTCCCAAGCCCTGCACAGAAAGGCAAGGCACAGCCTGCAGAAGGGCTCCCCATCACCCACACAGTCTCCATGGACTGCTTTATATATGCCACACAAAGCCTACTGCCGACAACTCACCTCATAGACTATGTAAAGCGAGAGTCCCACCAGAAAGAAGTTGTATAGCACCATGAACTTCTTCAGGTTTAAAGGCTTCCTGTTGGCCATTAGCCGGGGACCCAAGGATAGTACAAAGTAGACATATGCCAGAAGGATGCCCATCACAAGGAACGGGGACTGCATCAGTGGATAATCAGCGATGCGGGGGTCTGTGAAGAGCACCACAGTGCAGGGTAGTTAGCATCCTCACCCCAATCTGCTACTGCCAGAGTGGAGGCAAGGACATGGCAATCCCGTTCTCCCAGGACAGGAGTGCAGGCAGGGAGGCAGTCTGGGAGCAGAGGCTGGTGAAGCCAGCCAAACTCAGTAAGGTACTGAGGCCACACTGCAGGGCAGCCTGGAGTTCCTCTGCCCAGGAGGGCAGAAGTGCCCCAAAACAGCCTGCACAGGCACCGAGGCAAGACAACCTCATAACAGACAGCCCAAAAAACCCAGAGCTGCATCTACATCAGGGCAGAGGCAGGATGCAGCTAGACCCAGACTGCTTCAGGAATGACAGATCACCCCCCCCCATGCCTGTGGCAATAAGGTATCTAGTGCCACCTGCCCTGCAGCTGGGCAGAGCCAAACACTCACCTGCTTTCTTCATGAAGTCCTGATACGTGGTCACAATCCCCTCCATGGTGGTGGCAGTATCTCTGTGGAGAGGAAGGGCAGATCAGGCAGCTGTTTTCCCAGGAGGGCCACCTGCAGAGCACAGCCCAGCAGATCAACAAATTTCAAGCACAGCTTCAGAACTACGGTCTGGCCAGCATTGCTCTCAGCTGATCACACACCAGCATCCGCAATTCCAGTTGAGCCACATGCTCCCCATTGAGCCTGGCCCTGTCTCTCCAGCTCTGCTGGGAACCCCACCATCCACCACCAGCAGTCCTTCCAAGGCAGGATCCTAACATTTCAAGCCAGCTAGGAAAGCTTCCAACCTTAGTGCTGTATCTCCAGCCCCTTAGTCTTGCTCCTGCTGTACAGGCTCCAACATTATCACCCACAACCACCATGGTATTGCCACCAACCTTGCCACCTATACCCACACTGGTCTGCCTGACCCTGGTGCAAGGTCCCCAGGGGAGATGCAGAGCTGGCCCACACTCTCCACAGAGCAGTGCCTTTATGATCAGCTTTGGGCTCCTGCCCACCAATCCCCACCACAAGAAGCAACACAGCATCACTGGCAGGCCCACTGCATAAGGAAAGAAAGCCATCAGTTCAGAAACAAACACCAGTTTCTGATCTCCAAGTTCCCATTTTCACATCCTTACACAAAACCCCCCTGACAAGAGCTACCAGTCCATGACCCAGCACCTCAGAGGCTACGTGCATCCTACTTGGCAATGACATTTCCACTACCATTCCAAACAGGGACAGTACCCTCAGTTAGGGGAGAAAGCTGCAAGGGAAGCCTATAGGGCTGCAGGGAGAAGGACTGGCACTCCCCACAGTCGCTCAGCCTCACTATGAGCGCATACCAGACAGCAATCCAGACGGATGCTCTCCAGAAGAGCAGGAAGTGCCCACACTCTCGCTGCTGCAGGCAAATTTGAAACGCCCTCACCCGGCTCCCCATGCTCCCCAATCTCTCCCCAGCCTACAGGACACCAGAGCAGCAGGAAGGGAGGCAGAGCACAGGCCCAGCCTCACCTGACTCACCCACCTGCAAGGGAGGCATTCCCCACAGCTGCTACCAAACAGACACTCCACCCACCCCTTCCTCCAGGAAGGTGCACAGGAATCACTGCCTACACACAGGCCTGGGGAAACAGGTCCCCAGCCCAGCCTCCCCAGGAAGTTTATTGCTGCCACCACCAGGAAGCACACAGCCTCTCCCAGACCAGTAGCCAGGAGGCTGAAGCCAGAGGAGCCTTCTTCCTAGCAAGGTCCCAGCTGGGAGTATCCAGCAGCCACTGCCACCTCAAGCCCTCACCAGCTAGCACCAGCATTGCTCTTTCAGCTTCGCTGCAAGAGGAAGAGCTCAGCAAAGTGCTCTTTGCTCTAGCTGGGACCCAGGCAGGACAGCAGCAGACACTACCTGTGCAGTGCTACCAAGCACCTACATGACAGGCTTCACCGGCAGCAATCTTCACAGCAGGGCCTGGCACACACCATTCTGGCTCATCATTCTCTGCAGATCACCTTAGTGCAGCAGTGCTGGGGCTTTGTGCTTGCCCAGTCTTACCCTGTGTGCTCCTCCAAACTGGGGAGTGCCACCCAACCTCTCTGTAACAGCAGTGGGGTGGAACAGGTCCCCCCTTCACCCCCACCCCCTAAAGTAAGCATTCTTCCAAGCAAGGCTCCAGAGCAGCCTGCACAGCCACACAGCCCAGGGACAGAGCCTGAGAGGTTTTGCTGTGCTTCACAAAGCACAGAAGGTGGTTCCTCATGCCACTTTGGAGCCACCTGCAGCAATAGGGCAAAGCCCACTCAGGACTGATCCCCACACCTCAGGGGCACCAGCAGCAGAACAGATGCTCGCCTTCCCAACCCAAGGTTTCAAGGGGTTTAACAGCAAGTAATACTCACTTGTAGTATCACCGTGATACAAGTAATATTTAAAGGTCACGGGCACTGGCAAGATTATCCACTCTCCACGTGCAGCAGAGGCCAGAAAAGCATAGCAAAACTATAGCATCCTCAAGAGCCACTCAAGGCTCGTGCTGTGGGAAAGTAAGTACAAGTCCTGAAAGCTGCTGAGCTTTATGTTGCTTTAATGGCTAAAAGCAAGCTCTAAACTTGTCTGTCTAGTTTCAGCTTTCAACCACTACATCCAGCTACACCTTATTTGCTAGATTGAGGAGCCCTCAAGAGTTAGTTCCCAGCAGACGTACCTAACTATTCAAGCTCTGTGTTTATCTTATCAAGCTGAATGAGTCAGCCTTACTACAGGTCCAGGGCAGAGACAAAACTCCTGTGGAGCACTTGCCTATTTTGGGCAGGTTAGGATGAGAAGATAGTATCAGTCACCCATGAGCTCAGAGCTACATCTCACACTGCAGGGAAACACTTGAGCTCAGGCACTACGGACTACTTTGCTGACCCTGATGCCAGCAAGGCTCCAGCACCACTGGCCAACTAGGACCACAGCTCAAAACAACATTCAGGGTCCCAGGACACTGGGGACTTGGGTGAGAAGACTCACTGCAGTTTTGCCCTGACAGACCTGCTGAATGCTGCACAGAGCACACAGCAGACAAGTGTCACCCTGGCAGCAGCCCTGAACCCAGACAACTATCCCCCCCAAGCAGTGGGAGAAGCCCACTTCAACCCAGCACTAGCACAGAAGTCCCCATCAGTGTGAACAGCAACAAGTCCCTTTTACTGCTGTGTCTTGTGAAGCACCTCCAGCACTACTACAGCCATACGTACCACAGGGAAAGGCGAGGCATTGGACTTGTCCTGAACATGGGCTCTGGGCAACCACCAGGACTTCTACCAGGGCAGAACTAGCAGAATTACGCTACAGACCCTTATGAAAAGGGACCTATGCATTTTCCACAGCTTCCCTAAGCAGAATAACATCCTGCTGCATTCAGCTAACAAAGCAACCACACCTCCAGGGAACCCTCTGATGTCTTTGGGTCTTTGCAAGACCTGGTATCCACAGACATGCTACATGGTCCTGCATTAGACAGAAGCTGAAGTGTGTCTTGCTCTGTGAGCAGATACAGGTATGTCCCACCCTCCTCTGTCTCCCAAGGCACAGCTACTGGCCTTGGGGTGTTGGCGGTTGAGCTGCAAAGGGGGAGTTGTAGAGCAGGCTCAAGCATTACCTTCACTAAGCAGGAGGATGTGAAGTACACTGGTCTGCCTAAGCCATGATGGCTCCATGCCAGCCTTTCTGCAGCAGGCAGCGGTTTTCCAGCACAGAGCAGCAAGTGTCTGGGAAGCTGAACTCACTCCTGCCATCTCCTCTGTGCACAACACCAGCACCTGATGTCCCTCTGCACTTTAAGAGAGGTTCACCACCCAGCCAGGCATCTGCTCTTACTGCTCTCCATGCTACACTGCACATCACACACTGCAGGCATTTGCAGCTCAGTAGATGGTACCTGTCCACTCTGCACAGGGGAGACACTCTTCTTTGACTCCTCCTGGATCCTGATTCTCCTGGGAACCCAAAGCTGAGCCTTGAACAGCTGAAGAGAAGTCAAGCAATCAGGTCCAAGCATCACAAAGCACCAGGAACCCTTGGGGCCCAAACACACACTGCACAATACCTAGGGACCACCTCCCACCACAGGATGTCACTTCCCCACCTCAGCAAGAAAGTTCCCACTATTTGCAAGCCAGAGTACCAGGCCACATTCTGTCCCAGTAACCAACATCAAGGATTAGATACTTGCTTACGCCAAGCAATGTGTAGACTGCATATTTCCAACAAGCTATACAGCTAATTAGCGCAACTTCAGCAAGAACAGCAAGGCCCTTTATAACCAGCCCCAGCAGCCCAAGAGCAGTCAGACCACAGCACTGTGAACGACGACACTGACAGAGACCAGAGCTCAACCCAGTTAGTTTTGTTAACAGCCTCACAGGGTGCACCTCTCCCCACACAGCAGCCATCTGCAAGCAACAGACTCAGCCCCAGCCATCCAACACCCAACACTCCTACCCCATCAGCATTCGAGTCAGAAATCAGTCCTGTAATAAATGAGAAAGCAAGCCACCCTAATCTCCTCACTAGTTTAATTACAGGCAGCACCAAAACAGTCTGGTAGGTGGCCACGGAGCTGCCACCCCGGGGAGAGCTGGCACAGGGCCCTTGCTGAACTGGCTAAAGTAGCCTGGCCCCTGTGGGGCTCCCAAAGGAGTAGCAACCCTCAAAGGTCAGGAGATAACCAGCTGGCCAGAGATCAAACCAACCTTCATCCCTGACCTACAAGCTGGCAGCAAGGCTTGCTGCCTGATGCAGCTCTGAGCTCCACAGCTTCTCAGAAAGAAGCATCTTCCTCCCCCAGCTCCTCACCACAGCACCTGCCCAGCTTCCTGGAGGTCCAGAAAATCATTGCAGGGTCCAGCAAGGCCTGCACGAAGCTCCGTGCACCCAGGGAGCATGTTTCCCAGAGAGCTATGGAGACCTGTGGTTCAGAAGCATCTGCTAGCAGCAGCTGTCACTGTGGAAGAGTGGAACATGACCAACCCAGGGTCTGGTGGCCCCAGACCAGGCACAGACAGGGCTACACACAGCACACACTGAGGCTGGCACCTCAAACCATCACCAAGAGCTGTCAGTCACAGCTCCAGGAGAAGCTTTCCTGAGCTTATGCACAAGTGAATCCAGCAAGACAAGGAGTGCAAAACCGTGTCTGCCCTTAACAATGCACAAGCAGCAAAGCAGTCAGAGCAAGGCAAGGGGGAGAAGGTGCCTGGCCAGCCCTGAACAGCAGCAGCACCCGGTTCTTTATGAACTCTGCAGTTGGATCACTAAGACTGAAGTTTACCATGAAGCAGAGAAAACTGGATTTGGATCTCCTCCTTCTGCTGCTCTGTGAACAACTGAAAGGGAAAGAGAGGTGTAACCAGCAACTGCACACTCACTTCACACACAGCATCTCGGGACACCAGCTCAAGCACATGCAGCAGAGAGCACTCAACAGGAGAGCTGAATCAAGTACACCTGCATTACTGGTAACAATTTCAGCCATCTCACTGAAGACTCAGTTAAGGCACTGTTGTCCATATGCTATTAAAGTCATGTTTTTCCCTCAAGAGAAAAATCACAGCCTAGAGAGATGCCTGTGCACCAGCTTATGCCAGGGCACGCAAGTCTGGCAGCAGAGCACAAGCCGCTATGTTTCAAGTGTGGAAAGCAGATGAGGGCAGAGCAGGAAAGTAGAGTTCTCCTGGCCTGGCATCTTGGCTCTGAGGACTTGAGACAAACTCTCTGATCAGAGTTTGAAGACAACTAGTCCCAGAACTCTCAGCTCATGACATAACTACAAAGTCTACAAAGGAACTTCATGCTAACACCACCGGATAAGTTTTCCTACTTGAATCACACCTATTCATCACTTTCTGTGGCTCAGCTACTTCATGCTGAGTATCAAAGGACATGGTTAACAGCCTGGTACCATATGCCCTGCATCACTGTACTTTGAAGTCAGTATAGGAGGACCGTGTTCACAGAGAAGGGACGCAAACTCTCAAACCCTCGATACGTAACAGCTCTTGCAAGAGCTGCCGTTGCAGCTGGCGCGGGAGTCAGGCTGGCTGAGCGCTGCTCCTGGCACGCTGGCTCCAAGTGGCAGGAAGTGACCTGTCTGAAGTTGAGGAGTTTCCCCATCTTCACCAAGTGTGTGTTAATACCCTACCACTATCTCACACAGTGGCTGTGAAACCCTGAGGCCTTTGGATAGCATCCTATAAACAGAGATTAAGCTCTCCCCTTCCCATGCTTGCTGGAAGCAAGGAGAGCAAGAGGAGACTCCCAGATTAGCAGGCAAGTTCTGCAGAGCCTGGGCAGTCAGTGTGGCACCCCGCAAGCTTTCAGGAGAAGGAGCAAGCCCATTGCAATAGGGTATGGTAACCTTGTACAAAAAAAACCAAGGCAGGTAATCAGACTTCAAGGTCCCACAAGAGCATACGTTGCAGTAAAAGGTCTATATGCACAGCACACTGTTTTTTTCAGGGACAGCACCTCCCCAAGCCGATCGGGCAGCTGTTAAGACTAGGCCTACTCCTTATCACATTCAACACTTGTGGCTGCGTATTCAGGGCACTGGTATCAGTACAGATGAGAGCAGTCAGGAGAAAAAGCAGGGAAAAGGCAACATTAGGCAGAAAGTCTGACATAGCAAGGAACGAAGGAGTGAAGAAGTGAAGGAAGAAAAAAAAACAGAGGGTGAGGTACCTCCAGAAGTGGAAAATAAGGTATTTCCTTTCTGAGTTACCCACACTGAGCTGTGCCCACTCCCTCATGCAGCACCAGGTGAGGGGGGAAGGAGATGGAGATGGCTGGGCTCCCTCCCTGAAGTGATGGCACCCAGCAGCTCCCCAGGGTGCACAGGAGAGCACTCGGGAAGAACAGAACTAGGCAGGCAACAGAGGAGGACAGGCAAGGTTAGACCAAGCAGGGCTGGGTCCTGACACCTGCTTCTAAATACAGGTCAAACCTTCCAAAGCCCTCTAGCAGAGGAACACAGAGCACCCCTATCTGGAGATGGGACAGACAGTACCAGAGCATTCGTCTCTGTGGTTTTAATCATTATGCAAATGCCTCACTACAAGGCTTCACCTCTGTTCCCACAGCAGTGTCTGTAATCATTACACAGTAATGATTACTGTGCTCTGTCCCATCCAGGCCTGTGCACTCATTGGACAGGCACACCAAGACAAGACAGACATTAGAAGTCTCTACAAAGCAAGATGCAGAAAGGAAAGACTCCTGAAATCCCTCCAACAGTCCAGAAACTCAAGTGTTAACCCAGAGCCACTTCTCATTGAGACAAGGGGTCACTGCCTGGAATTCACCATGACATCTGCTTTGGACCCCCCTACCCGCTGCCCTAAGATAGTGCAGTCACACAACCACCTTTAACAAGGAAAGAGATGTTCACTGGCAACACTAGAGATGCCAGAGACTCCAGCAGCACAGTAGAAGCACCACAGGTCCCAACAGGCCTAAGGCTTTAATACATACCACCTTTAACAGGGTTCACGGCCCTACACACACACAAAAAGAAGCATTAGGCCTGATTATCTCCACATAGGTGTAGATGGACCACTCAAAGCCAGGGCTGTTGCTCCTACTGCTGGTCCCATACAGACAGGGAAAGCCTCTTAGGGTTAAGTAGAAGCAGCATGAGATATAACTCTGTATGTATACAGAGCAAATCTATCAACAAACCATGAGAGCAAGCTAGCTGATCTGATCCACAGGGTAAGAGCACTTCTTGCAGCAAGGCCAGAGAACTGTGACAGCTTACCACTCTGATCCATCCCACAGGGAAGAATCAACCAGACATTAAATACCCTGTGAGACACTAAGGAAAATCAAGAACCATCAGACCCGGTTACCATCTCCACCAGCCCCAAGCCCCAAAGTGGCCCCAAGCCACTAAAGCATAGCATCTCAGATAGCATCCAGACGTAGACCTGCTGGTGGGGAGCTGGCTGTGGCAGCTGCAACCTGTCATCTCTGAGCAACAGCAGCCCCACAACTCCTGCAGGGAAGAGCCCTGACTCCTGGGGACCAGCTCCTCCCAGCAGGAGCCAAGGCTGCCTCACCTGTTTGACTGGCAAGAACCAGACTTTCCAGCCCAAGTACTCCCACCATCTGACAGCCAGTAGGGCACATGCTAGCACAAATCCAATATGAAAGTACAGAAACACAGATGATCTCTTGGGTCATCACAGGCACCACTCCCAATATCCCCTGTAAGCTTCTTCCTAAAGGAAGGATCTCAGCCCAAGTGCTGTCTGTGCTGTAACCCCAGCAGAAAAGGGCAAAGCATTCACCTGCAACCTTCAAGGACAGTGCCAAGCAAAGCATGCAGCAATGCACCTGCTTCTGACGCCAGCTTCAGGGCTTCCTGGGGATGCAACGCTTTTCTCCTCCAAGAGAGAAAGGAGACACCATGCACCTTGAATATGCTCACTTATTTTCACCTCCAAAACATGGCATGGGACACCTCTAGGTCAGAGTGAGTTTTTACTCTCTTAGCCTCAGTTTTAATAGCACTTTCTCTTATATTACATTTCTGCCCTGAAGGATCATATATTCCCCCCCCCCATCTAACAGACTTTCAGGAAACAGAGGTGAGAATACAACGCAGGGCAGGACTGCAGAAGGCCAGGCTGTGTGGGTGGCATGGCTTCATCCCCACAGCAAGATGCAGCAAGAAGATGCTGCAACAGCTGGCATCATGCTATTTCTCAAAGGAACAGGCTGTCAGCAGCAGCTCGCACCCATAAGCTAGAGGGGCTTCCTAGGGAAGAGATAAGACACAGCAGTCTCAGTCAAGCCCCAAGGGCTCAGCCAACTGTTTGACTCTCTAAACCATCCTCAAGAAGCTGCCCAGCAGGTCTGGTGGGAAGGTCAGCTCCATCCAGCTAGGAATCTGCCCTGGCTGCATTCTGGCAAAAGAGAAGGTGGTCAATTTGGGGCAGCACAGCAGGATGGATGCACTGCTGCACAGGCAATCCTGGCCTCTGAGAGGGGAAGAGATACTCTGAGGGAATGCACTAGCAGGGAAAGTGCCCAGCGTTATCCCATGCTGCCCACTGAGTGTAGGAAGGGATATTCACCTCACTTCTTTCTGCCCTTAGGGCTCCAGAACCAAGGTGGTCAGTTGCTTTCCCCTTGGTCTCGCAAGCGGGAAAGCACCTGATAGTCCCCCTGCCACCCCTCCTCTCACAATGCCTGTGTATTTATGCTGTCTCATTTAGCCTGTTGTAGAGATCAAAAAGCAGCAGCTTTCCTAACTGCCTCTTCATTACAAGAGAGGAACAGGCCCACATAAGAGACCTACAGACCAAGTCCAGTACTGCCTGTGGAAGGTCAGATGAGCGTTTGGTCATGGTTATTAAACCTGCAGATGCCCAGCAAGTGCAGACCCCTGTGCATGACCACGTGCCAGTCCGAGGTGAGCTTGCAGCCAGGCTACTGCTGCCACCAGGAGGGTGACAGGGACCTCCTCCTCCCACTGGCGTTCCAGAGCAAGGGCCAGAGGGAGGCCAAGCACCTACACGAGCCAGCACTCAAAGCTAACATTGTGTGGCAGCCGCGGGGGAGGCCTGGTACTGCCACCCTGCCCGGAGGAGGAGGGAAGAGCCATCTCAATGGTACATTGATGCTGAGAGCTGTGTAGGAGAAAGCTTTCCGGCCGCCGAGCGGCCAGTGCCGCCGCCGGACGCTGCTCTCGAGCTGCTGCAGTGAAGCCCCAGCAGACCACAGCCCTCCTCAGCTGTTCGACATCCCCGCAGCTTTCAGCCAGGGCCGAGCCCAGCGGCCGCACCAGGACAGTGTCAGGGAGCCGAGCGCAGCCGGGGTCCCTGGGCAGCGCCCCGCACGGGCCTTACTCCCACCCCAGCGAGGCGGCTCCAGCACAGGCCCCAGCCCCGCATTCCGCTGCTGGCTGGAGCCGGAGCGCTGAGCCCCGCAGGGACCCCCTCCCGCCGCACCCCCCCGCCTGGGAGCGGGAAGCGCGGGCGGCTCCCGGCACGGCCTCGGGGTGGGGCACCGCCGGGGCCTACCGCCGCTCCGGGCCCCGGAAGCGCGGTGCCGCGGCCCGGCCGAGCGCCGGCACTGCCACCAACGAGGCCTGTACGGCCGGGCCCGCGGCCGCCGGGAAGGGGCGTTGCGTGACACCCCGGCGGCTGCTGGCCCCAGGGAGGCCCCGCACCGCCGCCGAGCTGACTGGCGGGGATAAGCCACTTCCCAGCGAGCCCCGGCCGCGGCCTGCCCTGCTCCTGCTGGAGGGCCAGGCCGGGACCAGCCCCAGCAGCTGCCCCCAGCCCCACCACAAGTGCCAACACAGCGATGCCGATCCCCTTCCCTCAAGTTGTGCAGCCACCAGATCTTGACCCGGAGGGGAAACAAATGCCTGCTCGGGGTCCATCTCCGCCAGCAGCAGGGAGGCAGCCCCAGCACAGCCGGGTCTCTGTCCCCAGCACAGCCACTGGGCAAAGACCTGCCGGGCCAGAGGCCAGGGTGTTTATGCCCTGGTGCACAACAGCAAGGAGAGTCCTTCCCCCTGGCAGGCTGGGAAAGCATCCCGAGCACCGCACCGAGACAGTACAGAGAGGACGGCTCTGGCATATGCCTGCCCCAAAGGAGGGCAGCTGGGCTGCAGGAAGGGAATTATGCCCATCCCTGGGCACTCTGGAGGGTGCTCTGGGGCAGCAGCACCAGGCCATGAGCTCTGGGGAGCACTGCAGCTCCTCACACCATCAGGACCCAGCTGCTCTTAAAAACCACTTCAACAACCCAATCTGGACTCCACTTATTTTCTGCCTTCTGACACAGGCGGGTTTGCACACCGCTGGCCTGTCACAAGGATCCACACTGCAATTATAGTTATCCCCCCCTCCAGGGGGGTGACAGCCTCCGCTAGCACCTTCCTGCCTGGTGGCAGCCACACCCAGCCTCACCACCTGCCAAGGGCATGTCGCAACACCCATCCCGCCCATCAGGCCACAGCCTCCCCAGACTCATCCCTCCACCGCTTTGGTGAGGGGGACACCACCCACCTCCTCCCGTGCCCCGGAGCATCCCGGGTGACAGGGACACAGACACACACACACGAGCCTCCTCCGCTCCTGCAGGCTGTTTAGCAGGTGCCAGGCTGGCACATGGCCTCACCAGGGCAGGGCCCACCATCCCTGGCAAGCAAAGCTTCAATCCCAAAGCAGCTGAACCCTGCTAAGGCCTCAGCACTCCCCTGCTCTGCAACAACCTTCAGCAAACAGCCCCAAAAGTCCTCCCAGCACACACCAACAGCAAACCCCAACCCACCACCAAGCTCAGACACCTCCTCCCAAGCCCCCCCCACCAACATCCGAAAGGAAGCCTGGGAAAGAGCAGGCACCTCCAGTCCAGCCCCACTAGGCAGGGCTGGACCCAGCACCCACCGCCCCGGCGAGGCTTTTACCCGCTCCGTGCATGCAGCGGCCCCGCTCCACACAAACTCACCTCCAGCCGCGCCCCGCTCTACCCGCCACCACGGCTGCCTCCGCCCTTAAATAGGGCTGCCCTACCCCCCTCGCCGCTGCCGATTGGCCTCGGGGGGCGAGCTCCGCCCTGGAGGGCGGAGCTTGCCCCCCGAGGCCAATCGGCGCTGGCGTCGCGGCCCGCCCATTCCGTAGCCACGCCCACGCCGGCAGCGCTTCAGGGGCTGGGGCTCCGAAGCACCCTGACATTTTGGGGGGGGGGGTGCTGGGTGTTGGGGAGGGTTTAGCTGATTTTTAGGGGCGAGACAGCTGTCTGGGGAGGCCCACCGGGTGGAGGGGCAGGAACAGGAGGGAAAAAATGGAAAATGGCTGGGAAAAGGCTCTGGGTTTGGGCAGGCACTGGGTGGGGTGTGGAGGGTTGGCTCGAGGGTGGTGGTGAGGGCATGAGGGAAATGGCAGAAAGAGGGTCTTGGCGTGGCTCTCACACCGATCTCGACTTTCTCTGATGCTCGTGAGGTGGAGCCAGTCCTCTCACACTCCAGTACCATCTGGACATCTATTTCAAACGGGAGTCCCAGTCCTCCTGGGGGTTCCTGCAGGGTGGCCACAGGCCAGCCCTGCAGGCGAAGCAGCAGCACGGTGGGCAGAGAGGCCAGGCAAAGCCTGGGTCATCATCTGCAGCAAAGGCACAGCATCCTGGTCACTCACAGGTGGTGGTGCATGCACCTTCAGTATCAATGGGAAGCCCTCAACTTGGATGGTTTAGGTGGACTCTTCCACTCCTACACTTCTAGGACACGACCAACTACAGATCAATAAACAAGTGGTACATATGCTCATTTTTCTCCCAGTGACACCACAACAGCTGCCGCGAGCATTTGGAAACACGGGACAGAAGGACACCCCAGAGATGTTAAGTCTGACTGCATGCTGTTTCCAGCACCACTTCACCCTGTGTTGTCTTCACAGACTTACCAAGCTTCATCTTAAAAAGTGGCTGGGCCTTGACTCGCACTCGTCTGATCTGAAGGCGGTTTCAGAATTCACTACTCTAATTGTTAGGAATCATCTTCTCATTTCCAGCTTAATTTGATGCACGGCCAGTTAATATCCATTTGTTCCTGTGCCAACGTTGTCTTTTATCTCAGATAGGTCCTTGCCTTGGTATTTATGCTCCCATGTATTTGTAGACAGCAATCATCTCCCTCTTAGCCATTACATGGAAGATTAAACACGTTTTTCCAGCGTTTTCTTACTAGTCAGCCTGTCCCTGCACCTAATGCCATGGTAACTCTTCTGGCCATGCTGCTGTTCAAGTTCCCTGTCCTGAAGATGGGTGACCAGGAGTGGTCATCACAGACTTTGTGCTCACCTGGTAAGAATTCCCCATCTGGATACAGCCAGGGCTGCATCCTCTCTTCTCAGTCCCGCTTTGCAGTGACAGCTCAGAGTCACTCTGTGGCCAGTTACTCCTTTAACTCCTTTTCTTCAGGTGCTTGCAGCTCACAGAGTCCCCCAAATGAAGTAAAGAACTGCACTCCTGGTGACTTTCATGCTTTTTTTTGGTGGTACAGCATTCCTTTTCTTTCCCCTCCAGTACCAATGCACTACAACATTCTGATTTCATCAGATTACACCTAATATTTGTGCCAGTCTTTAAGGAAATCGATTTATAAGAACATCCACAAAGTACCTCAGTAGTAACCTTCTGCGTGTCCTGATATGCTCCCTTTCACCAGGCTCTGTTTTCATCTCGACCTTAACCACTCCTTCCCACATGAAATTCCTGTGCTCGTTTCTACCCCAACATCTACCAAGGTTCCCAATTGGTCCCAAGGTTCCCAGCTGCTTCCCTGGAGTCCACACAGGGCCTATAGCTTTATAGAAAGGTTTTTTTAACTCTCAGGTTAGTCAGACATAATAGGCTGTATTTTATCCCACTTTCCATTTCCTGTCCATGTGCTGCATTACTCTTTAATTGAATACTGTTAACATCAGACTGGCAGGCCTGCAGCTGTTTGGATCGCTCTTTCTCCCTTGTTAAGTATAGGCATCGATCTTGTTTGCTATTCTTCACTTCTTTTTCTTTTTTGCCCTTTTATTTTGCACCATTACTCTATTTTTAGTTGATTCATGGTGCAATTCAGTGGAAATCTTGCTATGTTGTTTGTCATTAAATGAGAGATCACCAGTGGATTCCTTCACACTCCCTATTAGACACTTTTCCACCTTGTATCCCACATCTCATAGCTTTCTCCAAGCATTCCTTCTCTCCTCTGGATCCACCCTTGCTGGCAGGCTTGTCAGGTTCTAACAATGAGCCCCAAATTGCACAGCCCAGCCTCTTCCTGCTGTTGGAATAAATTTCCAGGTCACTCTCTTTTCATCTGCTCTCAATGCAATTTCTTTCTCCCCTCTCTTGGTCCTGGATGCTAGTTCCCTGTTGTGTCTGCTGTCTCCACCATTATTCCTGTGCGGTATTTGCTCTTTAGTTTTCCCTTGCTACCGCATCTTCTGTTTCTGTCCTTAATTCTCCAACACATCAGATATATTTTTCCATTTAATTCGTCCTCTATTAGTTGGTTTTTCTTTTCACACTCACTTGCTTTGATGGGTTACCTTTGTGTGCATTTCTGACTTTTTTCACTTCTCATGCTCAGTGGTTGTCTGCAGTTCCTCGGTGTTCCCCCTTCCCACCATGTCCCCGGAGCTGCAGCAGCCTGGGCAGGAGCTCCAGCTGGCGCGAGGACGCTGGTCTGCCAGAGCACCCTGGCTGCGGGCAAGTGGATCCAGCACAGTGCTGGCCCAGTTAGGGCTGGCCGGGGGGGTGATGCAGAGCCCCCTCCTAACCCTTGGGGACAAGCCTCCAGCAAGCACTTGACTAATCTGCTGCGTGTTGTGGATCTGGTTTTCTGCCTTCTGGCCTCTTTTGAAGCAGGATAGCATGAGCACACGTAGCAAAGAAAACCCCTCAAAAATAAGGGAGGTGAGGGTGACAAGGCCAGAGTGATGTGACCGTTGTGTACAGACTGATGTTCCCAAAGTGTCTGGAGAGAGACTTTTATAAATGGATAGTCTTCTGCTTCCGTCTTGAATCCTGCCTGTGTGACCTGAAATCTGGGAGAGAAGCTGTTTGCAGCCAGCCAAGCACGTCGCTCTGACTGCAGTCTGGACTGCCGAACCAGAGGTGATCATGTCACACACCCGCACAAGGGTGTCCTTCCTGCACCAGTCACTCCTGCAGCGGACAAAGCCCTACAGGTCAGTAACTCTTCACCTGCAATTCAGGAAACAACCTGGCTGCTGTGCTCTTGGTCGCAGCAGCCTGGGCTGCACCAGGCTCCAGTTTGGGAGAACTTGAGCTCCTCCTCTGTTGCTTATCCTGGAGAACAACACACCATTTCCACTGTAGCTTTAGTGAAGGTCCTGCTGATCCTTCTCAACATGGAGATCCGATCAGATGGAGGTGGGTGTGAGTCTCTGCACTCCTCCTTTCTGTTGTTCCCTCCACCAGTCCTTGTCTTCTGCTTTCTCCTTGCTTCTTGCAGAGCCAGGTGTGCCTCTTTTTCTCCTTGTTGCTCTGACTTGGGGAAAAAGCAGACGTGCGCTAAGTAACTTGCTGAAGGCACAAAGATGGAAGCCATCATCAGTGCAGAGGATTATCATCTATCAGATGGGAAGGTCTGGAGGAACTAAGCAATGAAAAAGGAATGAAGTTCAATGAAAGGTTATGACCTTAGGGATTAGTAACGATAATTTCTTCTGCATGTGATGAGAGATGCTGGTGGAGTTTCTCAGTGTTGCACCTTTTCTGGTGCCAGTCTTGAAGAGTGGCTTAGGATCACTATACAGCTGGGTGGGGAAAAGGGGGGTTTCAGTCCCTCCAGGTGCGAAGTTTCTCAGTTTTTATGACAGAGATAGAAATTCTCAAAATCCTGGCTTTCTGTGGAACTAAAATATCTTTTTGATCATGTCTGATTTATATAGTAAGTTTATATTCTTTTGTTCACTGAATTTATAACTATAAATTTATTTTTTTAAATACTGAAAAATTAAATTGTGAGGTTTTTATGTGGCAAAAATATTGACATTATTCAACTTGAAAAATCTGAAAGATAAAAAGACGAAATGAATTTAGTGAAATTAAACACATATGCACTTGGCCCTGTAATTTTTCAGTAATGTATTTGAAGTACATAGTTAGCAAATTCACCTACCTTATTACACTTGGGGAGTGAAAAGACAATTGCTAGATCCTCCTATCCTTTTCTTAATCCTGAAAAGCCAGTGATTTTGCATGTGATCAGATAAAAACACTGAATGTAAATTGGCTCTCTAATGTTGTTTAGCTCTTCTCCCTTTCTCCCGAGATTGGGCCCTAAAGCACTATCAACCACACATCATTGCTGCACATCTTCTCTGTGACTCCATGACAAAAAATGACAAGTTGATTACTCTGGCAACCGCAAAACATCCAAGAAATGCTCCTACATCACCTCTGTCTATACTGAGAGAATAAACCAAGGCTTTCATGGCCACTAAAAGTGGAGACAGATGATACTACTCGGAGCCTGAAGGACCATTAAATGCCATAATGTCAGTTTGTGATTTCAACAAATGGAGATGGGCAGATAGGCCATGCCCAAGCGCACATGGTTTGCTAAGCTCAGGCTGATGTGCTGCCTCCTTCCATGGTTGATACCAACATTAAGTGACTCATCTTGTGCAAACTTTTGACTGTTATTTATGCTGATTACATCATTCTGGCAGTAAAGGCCAATTGCCCCATCGCTGTCAGTGTTGCCCTCTTCCCCTTCAGACAGGAGAAATACCTTCAGTCCTGGAATCCGAAGTCCTTAGAAGCCCCTCAAGCTACCAGGAAACAACTCACAACATTTCTGTAGCCAGCAGGCATGAAATGACCCTGCTGAAATCCCTGCTGTAACATGATGCTGTAGTTTTACTTTAAAACATCACCTGGAAAAAGGCATACTGTGAGATAAAAGGGAAGGTAGAAGCAACACCCAGAAGCTTGCAGGCACCGTGGTGGCGCGCTGGAGCACAGATGCTTTGATGGCAGACTTTCACGCTGGTGTGTTTAATTGCTGGACTTTGCCTGCCAGCTGGGGTGGGCAGCACGCATGACTGCGGTTTCCTGTCGGGACGAGAATTCTTTATCAGCTGCATAAAAGCCAGCAGCCTCTCCAGCATGAGCCCTGACACCCACCTCTGTGGGCTGGCAACATCACCCCAGCAATGCATGACACCCTGGGGTCCTCCACAGACATGCTAGAAGTCTCAGCCCACTCTGGACCTGCTAAAGCATCCCCATTTGTTCCTGTGGCCTATAAGATAACCTTATGGAGTAACAGTGCTTCTTCCAAATTCACACAAATCCTGGGTGGGGAACAGGCAGCAAAGCCATGGCTGGAGCAAGGTGCCCGGGGGGACTGAAAGCCTGGAGAAGCCCGTTCTTCAGTGGTTCTGCATGGCAGCAGGCACAGCAAGGCCAGCTCAAGGCCCAGAACAGACTGGTGGGAGGCTGGAGAAGGTCAGGAGGTTTGGGGGCTTCAATACATGCAGCACAACAGGAGTCCTTGGTCACCAGTACAAGCGTTTGTGACTGTCCACGTGGCAGAAGACCACGGCAGCTCTGTGAGCTCTGTCTCTGGTAGGGAACTGAAAACTGCCCCTTCTCAGGGAGCTTTCAAGGCTGTCTCGTGGGCACATGCTCCTGAGAGAGAAAATGCAGGTGATGGGAAAGCCCTGGTCCTGCTCATCCCCAGAATCTCCCTTTCCATCTGAAGCCATTTCATTTTATCTCTGTGATTTAGAGCCCACAGGAGTTGATCGGCTCTGGCAACCTGTCCCAGACTGCCTGGAGCCTGTGAGAGCAGCTTGGCAAAGCTGGGTGACTTCTCCACCCCCGGCAGGCAGTTGGGATTACAGTCAGATTTGGTGACTTGACACCCACATGCCACGCTCCACAACTGCGTCCCTGGGCTGTCCTCCTAACATGTGGTGCAATGGCGCCATGCAGCTCCATGGAGTGAACAAAGCCAGAAGAAAAACCCCTCCCAAGTGCTCCAGGCTTTGCTGGAGACTTTCCTGGGAAGACTTTGCCTTGACCTGAAGCAGCCACAGAGTCCAGAGCAGAGGCCGCCGGGTGTCTCAGGTGCTGCACCTCCGCGGTGGGACAGCAGGGCTGTGGGCAGGCACTGGTGCAAGCTGCCAGGCATCAGGCTGAGCACGCTGCCGGTCGCTCTGCAGGGACTAAGCCACAGAAAGGACATTGTCAGAGCGGAGGATTGTTCTGGGAGAACAGGCTGCACAAAGAGGGATTGTTTTGCCATGAAATGAGGCCGTGTTTTAGCTCCAACCGGGGCCGGGCTTTGCCTTCCCGTCCGGGCTGCAAGCTGGCGGGGGACACTGCCAGCTCCCCAGTGGCTGTCATCCTCCCCGGCCTGCCTGGCATCTTCTCTGCTTCTGAGGTTCTCTACCGGCACAGTCAGCAGCACAGTGCGTGCCCTGAGACCCACGGTGGGTGGGGAGGAAAAGGAAGTTGAGGGACAAGAGAACTCATGGCAGGTCCTGCTGTGGGCTCCCATGCCTGCCTGGCAGGTCCAAGGGGCACGAGGGGCAGGGGAGAGCAGCAATGGGGCAGCTCCCATGGCGGGGAGCTGCCGTGTTTCTCCCATATAGCCCGGAGCAACCGTCCTCGCTTGAAAGGACAGATATAACCAGGAAGGAAACAGAGATATGCAGTAAATTGCTCTGAGATAGTGAGCAGAGAACAAGAACATAGTGGCCTCCTTTCTGCAAATACTCACCTCTCCAAAAATTGTTGTTGATAGTGAACATCACATGCCTCCTTGGATGCCCTCATGCCTGCACTGTATATGGGGACAAGCATCTTGCACTCGAGCTCCAGAAAGATGCAGCAGGGAGCACAGGACATGAAGAAGTGAAGGAGAGGGAGCTGCGTGCTCAAAGTGTGGGTTGGAGCATTCCTATTAATTCCTTTTTTTTTTATTCCCTATGTGAGTGAATACAAACAGTTAAGAGCGACGGTGGGCGCACCCACAGAGGATTCGTATGAGTCATTCCTGGCTCTGCAGCTGCTGTGGGGCTTCGGCAGCCCAGGACTGCAGGTCCTGCTGCCCGGCTCCTCCTGCCCGCAGACCTGTGCTGCCCAGCTCCCTGCCCAGCCCCAAGCTCTGCGGCGTGGGGCTGCACATGATGTGTGCTCCCCCAGAGCCCCATGCAATCGAGTCACGACCTGGTGCATTGTTCTGCTGACTGGAGCGAAACAGGCTGTGCTACGATGAGGATTATGAGTGTGGCTGTTTCTATCGCTGCAATGCCCATGGGAACCTAAATATATAAAAACAAGACAGCCAAAATTCTGGCTCCTCGGCCCCACTTACGCGGAATGCATTTCTCAGGGGGGATACAAACTGGTCCTGTATTAGCTACTGCCATTAGCTCTTTAGGCAGTGCTTTGAAGTCCTGCCATGCTGCTGCAGCAGAGCAGGAGACAAGAGCCATCCCACACAGCAGGACCCTGACTTCAGTACTGCATCAGTACCAAAAATAAACTCCAGGTAAACATCCACTGCATGCTTCAAAGCCCAGTTCCCGCGGGAGCACCACACCTCCGTGCTGCATGTCAGGACGGGCAGAGCCCAGGACTGGCACATGACAGTGGCTGACAGACACATCCCACCAAGGCCACCTGGCAATAGGCAGAGAAGGGGGAGGTCTGGGTTCAGAAGAGGAACATCCTGGGAAACGCTGCAGCTTCAAAATAATACCCACAGACGGCAATGATGCCCCTTTAGCCCAAAGCATGGCCAGCAAACACTCAATGAAAAAAAATAATGCAAAAGTACCCTGGGGCACAGTCTTTACTCAGAGGAAAGGAGCTGCCATGCCAAGTGAGACCTTAGCACCACTGCTAATTTGGTGCAGAAACTGCTTGGACATGACGGTAGCAAAGGGAGAAGCTTTACGGCAAGCAGGTAAATCAGTGACAGAATCTGAGCAGCAGTGACAAGATAGCTGCTGCAGGAAACACAGCTCTTGATCCCCTGACTTTGGAAAATAAGCATCTGAGTCAGAAAAATACATGCAGTAATTTCCTTTCTTTAAGAACCACACACCAAAAAAAAAAAGAAGAAAAAAGCGTCTCCTTCAGAGGAGCCAGCCAGCACACTTTGCATTACTCTTATTTGCTTCCGCATGTACAGGGTTACCCCTGAGCAAATTGCAGAAGGTTTTCATTAATTTCTAAGTGCAGGTTTCCACCAAGGCAATGTTCATGGATCCAGCCAGAGCGCTACAGTATCATAAGGACAATAAATAAACTGTGGAGTCACATCAGCTTGAACTATTTTTATGGCATATATTACAAATACATCCAAACATCGCATCTCTCGAGTGTGTACTTTTACTACCACAGCATCTATGTGAGATACAACTTACTTTTAAGACAGATGAAGATTTGCTGCACTCAGTTGGAAGGAGGACCTGCATGGGATTTTTCCAAAGTGCCTGTATATTCATTTGTAGGCACCAGCTGTCACGTAGACATGCTCTGGCTCTCCTGGGGCCACCAAGCTCATTGCGGGGAGCCCAGGGGAAAGCGGAGGGCCAACCTGGGGTTTCTGCTTCCACCACTTGGCCATTTTCTCTCTGTTTGTGCCTTTGACTTTCAAGCAGTTTCTGAGCTTTTCAATGGCCGGTTCGGAGACACGTTTTGCTGCTGTTTCCATGTGTTTGTCTCTCCTCTGTGAGCTGCAGGTGAAGCTGCTTTGGGAGCAACGCAGATGCAAAACTTGGTTTATTGTTGTTTGACAGCACACACCCCATTGTGTTGCTTCTTAGCATAAAAAAGTGCTCAGGCTCTCTCAACACAACCACCAGAAGACTTCTCCTTTGGTCCCAGACGTTTCTGTTAGAAAGGTCCCATCCTAGCAGGAGGATGGAGACCAGCCCCCCAGCCCCCACTGGGACCCTGCCTTCCTGCCTTAGCTGTGGTACCGACAGTGGAGAACTGTAGAGGTTCCCCTCCCTCAGCTGTCCCCCTGATCTTTTCGGTAACGTCTCCCCTCACACCTTACGTACTTCACCTCCACTGTAAAGGCTTAATGACACCCATTAAAAGATCTGTAGGTTAAAAACCCAAACAAACAAAAGTGTTATGTTTTTCTTTTTTAAACAAAAGAAGACACCTGTGTGCACATCTCCGCTTAGGGACGGGACAAGAGAACAAACGCGTGGCAGATGTTAGTCGTGCTGATCCGTGCAGATGAGATACGGGGAAGTGGTGGCACCACACCGAGCTTCACAGCTTCCAGGGGTGAGCCGGCCCAGGGCAGCACCAGGACAGGCTGCGGGCACCACCCAGCACGGCTGGATGCGTGATACAGGCTGGGAATGGTGGGACTGCGGATAGTTGGGCAGGAAGGAAAGACAATCAATATGTCGCTCCTGCATTTGGGAGGAAGCCAGATGAAGCATCCCTGTCACAAGGGTGAAATGCTTTCCACTCTAACAGTAACTCAGGAAGATGTTAAACAACAGTTGCATAAGGCAAATGTTAAAAACTCAGCAGTCCGAGTATCCTGCATCTCAAAATAAAAAAAAAAAAATAAATCTGTTTTTAAAAATCCAAATGATTAATGCTGATATTCAGTAAGACAAGGAAGCCTGGAGAAGCTCCAGAGAACAAGCAAGCTGATGTTATGCCAGCATTTTAAAAAAGTAAACAGGATGGCCTTGTAAACAGGTGTGTCTATTCGACAGTCATCCTATGCAAAATAATGATTGAAAACTATGTGATCATATCAATAAAGACTTAAAGCAGAGAAATATAAATACCAATCATCAGGGATTACAGACAATAAACCTGTCAAACTAACATGATACTTTTTGTGGCACTGTATACTCTTAAATATCGGACAGCGAGCTGGCTGGTACGGCGGTGTGTGCGATCAAGGAACGAGAGTGCCAGTGACCTGGCCAAGTGCGAGGCAGCAGAGGAGATGCTCCCCGGGGAATTGGCACCAAAGGTGTGTGTCTAGCAGGGAGTGCTAAATAGTGTAAAGCTGATGACCTGGAAGGAAACGAAGTCATGACGGGTAAAGCACGCTGTCCTGGGAGCCGGGGGCACGTCAGCAATCTGGAGCCCTTGGGATCCCTGGGGCAGCGGGGCCACACGGCAAAAGGTGTCCGTCCTCTGCGTTAGAGCCCGACTGGTACTGAGGGGGGACTTTGGGGGGCCAGAACAAACCAGTGCCCGTGCTCTCCATCACATTCCCACACCCGAGCTGGGGCCCAGACAGCTCAGCAGCGCCTGCCGTGCTAGGGCTGAGCCTCCCCCCTGCTGAAATTATCCTACTAGGAAGAGACGAGTTCAAAAAGGGATTGGACAAGGCAGGGAAAAAAACCCTGAGGGCTCAGCATGGCAGCACATCCCATGCTTATGGGGACAGTGTGCTTCCCCGATCGCCTGCTTGGCCGCTGCCGCAGTGGGGCACAGACCGAGCCTTCACCCTGACCCAACAGGGCTGTGCATTTATTCTGACACAGTGCACCAGGAACGGTGAATCCCTGTTGGACTTGCAGGCCACCCTGACAAGCAGTGGACCATGAATTTCCACTGTGACTTTATGGGTAAAAGGCCTGTTCCTGTTCCCTGTTTAAACATTCAAGCACTGGCAGCGACTGGATAAGAGGTTAAAGTCGCTCTGCATTTGAAATTCCTATTCCCACAATTAGAATAGTGTGTCCTAGCCTAGTGTCCCAAAGGACACAGATGCATAAGAAGATTTGGACGTGAGCCAAGAAGTGGAAAATGGAAAATATGCCTTAGAGCAAAAGGGACTTTCATCAGTTCAGTTTGTCGTAAAAAAGGATCAGGAAAGCTTGATCATAATAGCTGACTCCTCTCTCTGTGACTAACATCTCAGGGGCTCACTCCCTGGCTGAGAAGATCCAGCAACTTGAAGGGAATTGAAAGAAATTGATATTGAAAGAAATACAGCCTCAATACAAGGTGCAATAAGAAAATTAACCTTCAGAACAAAATACCAGCCACTGTAGCAGAGACATATCAGTTCAAGATCAACTGTTTTCCTACCAACAGTGCTGTAATTTACACAAGAACTAATTCAGGGCAGCCTGTGTCATGCAGGAAGTTACGCTGGCGAGCCTAGCCGGCCTCCCCGGCTCTATAATCTACGGAAAAAAACCCTGCCTGTATTTCCCTTCCTCCCGTCCAAGTGTGTGAAAGGTCTGGCCTGCCCTACTGGAGGCGTTTTTGGGAGAGCCAGGTTAGCGCGGGTAGCAGGCAGCCACACTTTTGTCTGCGTCCCAGGCTGCCTGAGTCACCCCGGCCAGCTGCTGGCCCAGGCGCTCCCGCGCTGAAACATTTTAGCTTTATAAGGAAACCAGTCTGGGGGGACAAAGTGAAGCAGCATCCTAGGGCTGAGGCTCCATGGATGATGAGTGCCAGGGATCTGACACACGTTCCTCTGACAGTTTTCTGCCTTCCTTCCCAGCCAAAGCAGGGACATGAGAAAGCAGGGAACAGCCGTCCCCGTGGTGCTCAGCCCATCACAGGGCATAGCGCTGCAGGCTCCGACGCCCCTGTCATCGGGCTCCAGGCATTGCACAAAAGCCTTGCACCGGAGCCAGCAGCCTGCCCCTGCCTTCACACCAGCTCCCCACTGCAGTCAGTGGCTCCTGAGAGAGCCAGGAACTCCACATTCATTAGGAGCAAAAAGCAATCCCATCAGTCTGGCTGGGCTGGTGCCATTGCAGACACGTTGCTGGGCTCATTCATAGTGGAGCGGCTTTGCTTACTGCTTGTGCTTCCAGCTCAACTTCCTACTTCCCAGCTCAATGCTTTTCAAGGGCCCCGCACATCAAAATGGGTCAATAACTGCCCTAGTCACAGCTTTGTGGAAGGTTTTGTTTTGGGAGAATGGCCCACAGCCTCCACAAATAAGCTGGATCTGATTAGCTCAGAGGCAAGCAGTGCAGGAGCAGCTGCAGGCTGTATCTGCTGAGTGGAGATTTCCTCACCCGTAAGATTGCTGACAGATGCTATTGAGTAAAATACAGTGCTGGCTTTCACCACAAGTCAAAAGGGAAGTCCAGGCAAGAGCAGCAAGAGGCATGTCAGTTGTCTTTAGGATAGTGCTGTACGTACTGACATGATCTGTGGGCATGTCTCCCCACCCCTTATTCTCAGAGGAATCTTTCATTAGGCAGATTGTATGTTACAGCTCAAGGGCAGAAAGTAGAACAGGGATGGCTTCACAATGTCCAGTTCCAAAGAGAAATGGGCTAGACCTCACAGTCTGGCCAATTCAGAGGTGCCATGGTCCTGAGCAGATTGAAATAGCTCTCTGAAGTGACAATTTAATCCTGAAGTAGCTAAGAAACTTTATAGGAAACACAGAAGCAGAGAACTACAGAAGGGAAATCAAATCCAGCTTGGATTTGCAGCAGCATCAGAATACAAAAGCTTTGTGCTTCTGTTCCTAAAATGCTGCCTTCTTGCTGTGGGCCTCCTAATAGTCTTTCCCCGTATTTTGCGTTCTGGGGAATAGTCATAATGGGTTTACAATGAACAAGATGTTTACTGCTTATGTTTGTACCTTGCTGACTCACTTTATAAAAGCTCTTTACACATAAGCTCCAGCACTCAGCCTCCAACATCTTCTGTGTCTGTGGCCTTACCCAAAGGGAAACGAGAGTCCTGGACACCAGCGTCTCACAGTGTGCATAACAAGGTCTTTATTCAACAAGGGGGAGTAAAGAAAGAACATCCCGAGTGAACAAGCAGAAACAAGGAGCAGAGTGCTCTGTGCAGCTCTTCAGGTTCTGTATCAGGAAAAGGTAGTTATCCTCCAGGCCAGACTGAAGAAGATGGGATCAAGAGCAGAAGCAAAGTCCTCTGCTCTGACTGAACATAGAAGCACTTGCGTCCAGGAGACGTGGCCACTAGCAGCTCCACACAAGCCACCCAGCACTAAATAAAACCCAGGGACAGGCCCATAACCCCTATCTCCCTAGATATGATGTGTGGATATGTGAAAGGACTTGGAAGTCCTAGAAGGAATCCAGGTGTGGTGGCTGCAGCAGGAACAATGCTGGTAACTGGGTCTGGTTCATCTCAGCTCATCTCTGATATGGATGCATTGAGGCAGATTTGATGTTTGTTTTTATGCCACTCGGCATTTTTCCTGGAGAGAGAAAAAAGAACAAGAAAAGGCAGTGCAAAATTGGCTATAGGAGAGGACATTTGCTCAGGAGCATGCAAGACTCACAATAACCCTGTCTGGGCTTTTCCTGTTCCACTCCAGGTATCACACTAGGCTTACCTGCTACAGCACCTTCCAGCTTCTGACCTAATGCAACCAATCTCTTCTACAAATTGGCATCTTTCTCTGTTGAGAAATCTCCTTGACAATTCCTGTGTCCCCCTGCTATCGCCTCAAATTCTATCCTTGTTCCATCTGAAACAAACCTTTCTCCTTGTCAGGAGGCTCCTACAGGAGTGTGGGACTTGTTCAGTCTCACAGAAGTTGCTGGCAGCAGCACTCACGGAAGTACCCAGACTGATCTCCACTTCCGTTTCAGAAAGGCAAACACAAGAGCCTGTATCCCCTTCCATATAGCATTATTTATAGTTAGGGTGTATATTTAAATTAGTAAGCCTCTCTCAGATCTCTTAATTTCTCTTAACCACATCCACCTCTTGGGCATTATTACTCTTTGCTGATACCAATCACATATGGGAGTGTGTTCAAATACATTGTACTAGCAGCTTACAATAAGTGTACAGTGCTAGACAAAACCAAGATGATCAGAAAAATAAAAAGACAGTGATTAAAGAGCAGCACAGAGGGATATTCAAAGAACACTCCTTCAGAAAACGGAATGTGTGTTCAAATTAGAACAGAAAAAAATGACAGCTTCTGAAAATTAAAACTGTAGTGCAGCAGGACAAGAAAAGATTTGATGAGCAAATGGCTAAAAGAATAAAGATGATTAAACTTTCTCAAACATATCCAAAGCGGGTCACTGCCTGCAATGAATTGGCAGGCAATCTGGTATCACTTCAGTGCTAACAATCAGTAGACAAATACTGTTAGACATTACTCCAAAAGGAAGAGTGAACAGGACTGTATGGTTCACCCACATCTGGAATACTGTAAGCAGTATGGTGTTCTTGAAAAACAAACAGAAAAGGTGCAGTTACAGTGACAAGGATGGTCCAAGATATATCACAATTTTCACACAAAGACATATTAGAATACAAACAGAATAGGACTCATTAGCTGGGGAAAAAAAAAAAGATGGACAAAGGGAGGAGGACATGACAGACTTCCAAAAAATGAAAACTAGTACGGAGAAAATAACGGAGGAATGATTATCCTTCGTTTCTCACAACACGGGTGAAAAGGAAACATGCCATGAAATTATCAGGCAAATTATTTAAACATAAAAAGGCTTTTTTTTAAGCAAAACATGCAATAAGGCTGTGGGACATATTGCCATAGGTGTTGTAGAAGTCAAAATTGTAATTCAAAAAAGAACTGCAGGAATTGATGGCTGCTATACCCACTGGTCTCAAACCAAACTCTGGCCTAAACTATACCCACTGGTCTCAAACCAAACTTTCCCTAAATAAGAACTGCTGTCAGGATATACTTTGTTCTTATATTCTTTCAGCCTCGGCTACGGGCACTATCAAAAGCAGGATAGTGGGACTGACCTTTGGCGAAACCCAGTATAGCTGCTCTTATCAAAAGGGAACTTCCCGGTAACACAGGCTGGACAAGTGCTCTTGTTACCAGCGCACTCTGCTTGATGTACGGAAACGACTGTCTTCCCATCCTGGAGACAGTGTTTGTGGGTTTGCAGCCAGAAATCACAGGGGCCTTCTTTGTTTCCAAATCACGTAGAAATTACTTTCTAACTCTTACATAGATACATAATTAACTTAGGATTAATATTGTTGCTCAAGTTCATTTCTGAACAATAGTCATTATACAGGCAAGAAAACACCAATTAGGATATCTGATATCCAAAATCTCAATTAACATGAACGTAAGAATGACGGTACAGGGTTAGGCCTGTAGGTCCCCCAGCCCAAACCTATTCCTGACAGCAGAGGACATTTGAGGAGGAATACCAGAACAGGGCAAGCCTGCAGAATACCTCTGCAGAATACCCCCTCAGCTTCTAACATATTGTGGATTAGGGACTTGGAGTCAGAGATGGTATCTTCAGGATTAGCTGTTGACTGATTTTTCACCAGAAATTTACCTACTTACTTACTTTTCCATCTCACATAAATTTTATCTACCTATCACACACTTGGCAATGTTCTCTACAGTGTAATTATTTAGTATTCAAAAAAATATATCCCTTTTGTTCTGAATCTACAAGCTGGCATTTTCATTGGTGCACTTTCATCAATCCTTCTGTATCACGGGAAACAGTGAACAATCATTCCCCATTCACCTGCTGTACACAATTTGGGATTTTATAGGCTTCCATACTTTCTTCTCCCTACCCCAAAGCTATCCCCAGTAGCAGAGAAGAGGTCAGAACTGCACATAATATTGCAGGTGTGGGTGCCCAATGGATTTATACAATGGCCTAATGATATTTTCTGTTTCTCTCTTCCTTTTCTAGTAATTCCTAACATTTGGTTTGCATTTTTGCCCCAACTGAACAACCAATTAATGTCTTTACAGAACTATTATATCATGTATCTATTTCCCAAATACAAGTAACTAGGTTAGAGTCCAGGTGCTGGACATGTAAAGTCAAATTACTATGCCTATGTGTTTCATTTTATATTTAATACAAATGTAATCTACTATTATTAAGTGAAGTCACTCGGTATACGAAATCCTTCTGTGACTCTTTACAGACAGTTTTTGGTTTTTTCTTACCTTAAATAACTCATTATCATCAAACTTTTCCACTTTATTGCCTACCCACAACTTAAATTGGACAGCAAAACCCCCAGCATAGATCCCTGCAAAACTGCACAATCCCTCCATATTGATTCCTATGTTCACTAGGTCTATTATTAATATGGTATTGCAGTGTGAGTTAAGAAGCTGAAGCTGGATGGCTGGGATCCATTTCAACCTCTAAGCCAATTTTAAGCAGGTATTACTCCACTGTTACAACCTGACTCATGTTATTAAGGCCAGAAAGGAACCTCTTACTCAATTTTGTCTAAAAGGTGACTGGGTAAGAATCTCCACATCTGCATTTGTCTTTCTTGCTCCCTGCATTTCACTTGCTCTCAGATATGCAACTTATTTACCTGGCTGTCCCGCTTGTGCCATCTGCACTCCTGCCAGCATTGGCTGCTGCTGAGCTGGTGCCCCTGACATTGGGACCTGCTGCATGCCTGAAGCACCTGCGATGATGCCACCAGCTCCTGGTTGACCTGACTGGACAGATCCTCCAGAGCCAGGGGGCCTCCGGTTTGACAGTCCTTTCCCGAAGGCCACAGCTGCTACCAGCGCATTGGTATCTGCAGGGTTGAAAGTCTGCTTGTTCTGTCGTAAACCTGTAGAAAAATAAGTGATTTTGGAGCATTTTAGCAATCGAGTGTAAAAAGTAGCACACCTGGTCCTGAATTTACTTTTCTGCTTTTTTGGTGCATGTAATAGAGATCAGCTTCTAACAAGCTGTCCTACAACAGTCTCAGCAGGGTCAAAGAAGCTGCAAAATCCAGGCACAGTGGTGATCCAAGAGCTTCTCCACTGAGAGCAGGGCATACGCTGCTCAGGGAAGGAGGATAGAGGGAGCCAACTCCTCCATGCCCATGAGAATGTTCCCACTAAAGGCTCTTCCATGCTGAATCCTATGGCAGGTAACAAGCACTGTGTTTTAGATAAACAATGGCAACATCCCCTTTTGGAGGCTCATGAGCAGCATGGTGTCTGCAAGTTTTTCTACCACAGACCTGCCCAGTTATACTATTAATCCCGGAAACTAGCTGGAACCTGTGCTTGGGTCCTTGCTTACACTTATGTGTGTGTCAAAGATGACAAACCCCACCACCACCACCTTCAAGAGTTGTGCATAGCACTCCCAGGAATAGTAAAGAGCTGATGGCAGAGACCAATAAAATAAGGATGTCCAGCATCAGTCAGAACCCGAAAAGGTTGACCATGAGTCTGAAGCAGCCATCATCTAGAGGACGTCACACAAAAGCCTGCCAACAAACATGTTGTGAACTCATTCAGAACATAGCTAAGGGGTCTCCCATTCACTGCCACTGCATTTTCACAGCTATTTTTATTAATTCAAGTTGATTGGGATGTTTTCTTGGTAAATACTTGCCACCTCCTCAAAGGGGAATATGGCAAAGGGTTGGAATGACCTTCCTGCCATGCATAGGTCACACAAGCAGGACACATCGCACCCACAGAACTCCTTTTCAAATTAGGGGGCTCCAGGACAGCCAATCTTGCATCTTCTAGAATGCTTTTGCCTATGCTGCTCATCTGCATTTCCCATGCTTCAGCCTCTCTGATTTACCTATTTTGCCACTACCTCTCAAGCCTGCTGCTTGGACCCTGTACCCCACTTCCACCTCAGAGACATACCTCCACTTTCAGATTCACGCTCCTCCTTACTGATTTTCTCCAGCAGATTTGAGCACATTTTGTTCAGACTTTGGATCTGTTTCTGCAAAATGAAAACCGTCAGAAACCGCCAGGATACCTCCAATTCAGTGCAAGTAGTAAGGTAAACGAACAAGCTTTCTCTTCCCAGGGTCTGTGTAACGAAACATAAGCCTTTTGGTAGCAGAGCCTAGAGAGCCCAGTGCTAATGCATGCAGGAGAGCACTATGGGGATGGGATAGCCTTTGCCTTTCTCTGACTGGTCTGATGGCACCTCCTGTGAAAAGTGGGCTGGATACCCTTGGTTTGTGAAACTGTGGAGGAAACCAAATCTCAGCTAGGGTCAGCTGGAGAAATCTCAAACAGAAAAAGACACAGCAAAAAAGAAAATGGTCAGATGGAAGGGTGAAGGAAGCAGAGTTAAAGGGCATCTTGTGCCCTAGGACTAAGAGGCAGAAGTATTAAACTCTTCTTCACCTACCTGTGCCACATCAGGGCTAATTCGAGCTGCATCTGTGATCAGCTGCTTCTCCTGCTCCTCCACCTCAGGGTCAGGCTTAGTTCGAAGATGGTCAGGCACTACCTCATGGCTGAACACCGGCACACGCCCCTCTGTCTGCCGCTGCAATAGTTGAACAAGCCTCAGAGCCTCCTCTTCCAGCCCAGTGCTCAGAGAGCTCAAGACCAGAGCACAGGCCATGGCACTAGAACAAGGCTAGTAGCATGCTGTGGGGAAACCTTGATCTGGGGAGCATTAGGAAATTTCAACAATTTGTCCAGGAATTTGCACTGTGCCTGTTTAGTCAGAGCAACCCATGGGGGGTCTGCAGTGCAATCCCACCAGCATGGCCACGATCAGTTGAAATGTTTTCTCACTCAAGCAGAGAATAAATGGTGCCAGTGCACACCGGAGGTTCTGTAACACACCCCATGTTGGTCAGATGACAAGCAGTGCAAATCTAGATGCAGATGTCTGACAGCAGCAGCACAGCTATGGCAGAGAAAACCAGGAGCTTGCAAGGAGACCTCCCAATTACACAAGAAGATACTATCTCTTTCAGCCCCAACATCATGAAAATAACATATTTATGAATAGGAACACCTCCTGTAAAGTGTATCCAGTGCAAGTGTTTGTAGGTAAAAGCTCCTGAGCAAAGCAGCTCCCAGGCAGAACTACTCATCACCTTTTCTTTCTCTACACCCAGAGCTGAGGAAGGCCAAGCACAAGGAATGGCAAGCTGGAGCAGGTACACAAGCACTTTCTGAAACTCCAGGGCCAATGCTCAGAGGGAAGTTTCTTACCATGATCTCCTCATCGCGGTCTGGAGACAGCACTAGGGGTATGATAACCTGGTTTCGCAATAGTGGGGTCTTCTCATGCTTTAGCACTTTATTCAAGGTGTTCAGCTGCCCTGAAAGCAATGCAAAGCTGTCCAGAACTGAAGGCCTGGGAAAGCAAATAAAAAGGACAGAACATGGAAAGGGATACCACAGATGGCTTTTATCTCTTCTTCACTCAAATGGCTGAGGAGTGAGGAAATAACCCTACTCCTCCTCAAATCAGTCTACTCCAGACAGTAAGCAGTAAAACCTAGGGCTGAATGTGCAGGTGTGGACAAATCCCAGCCCCTACTGCAAATAGCTCAGATGCTGCAAATAGCTCAGGGACATTACAAGCAGCACCACTGGAAGTGGCAGTTGTTTGGCATTTCAGTAACATACACAGAAGCAATGCTTTCCTTATCACTAACTCTCCCAGTGCAATTCTAGAGCAAGGTCTGAGAAACAATTTAGCTCCTAAGCAGTACAGCCACGAGAGACAATATTTATAGCTTGGCTATCCAGACTAAGCGATAATGAAGCAAAATAACTGATAATCTTGTCAAGGAGGCCCCCTTCAGCTTACTCTCTCTGAGGGATTCATCACCTCTCCTGCCTTCTGCAACATTAACTATAAACACTAACTGCCTGTGAAGCTTTGCTGCTGTGGCAGACACTGTGTAAGACACTGTATAGTTTATTAAGCTGTAGCTGTAAGATCTTTGTGCCCCATCAGGAAGAGAATGCCATCTTGCAAGTCTCTCAAACTGTCTGGTAAAACATGCAGAACAAGAGCTCAGTTTATACCAGAGCCAGAAAAAGCCAGAAAGGTCAAGAAATGTAGAAAGAACCATTGCTCATTTTATAGTGTATGTGGGTCTCTAAGATATTTTGTCCGAGAAGCTTCCAGTTACTGCAGATGCAAGTCTAGTTCTCATAAAGTGTCTAGATTAAAAGGTGTTAGCGTGACTTTATTACTATACAGCATGAAACCAATGGATTTCAACTAGTTTTCTGGTGGAAGACGGGTAGTGGTTCCTCCAGCAGAAATGCGAAAAGCAAATTTAAACCTACTGACAATAGGCTAATGGTTTTTAATTATACTTTGTGGTCCTTTGAGCCGAGTCTGGAACAGCTTCAGCAGTGATCGACAGTGCCCCCAGCTCTGTGAGACACCTTACCATGTGAGTCGGTCATACTCGTTCTCCAGCTTGTAGATAAAACTGACCAAGGAGTTCTTCAGGTCGGCCACCTGACTGATGAGTGCCTCCAGGGTCAGCTCCAGCTGCTTCTCCTCTCTCTAAAAAAAGGCAAGAAAGACAAGGGATGAGGACAAAGCTTAACACCTTCCCAACGTGGTGTGGATCCACACACATGCATCCATAGTCCCACCTTTCCTGCAGAGAGCTTCCTTTTCAGGGGCAGCAGAGACTCTGGAGATAAAAATCCTATGGTTTCACACTGACCCCTTCCCCTTGGGTCGGAACACATAGGCAAGAGACTTGTGCCTGAGATAAACCCTTGACTAGCTGTCCGTCCTCTTTAAGATCTAGATGAGTGTAGTGAAGACATTATCACTTACGTCTGCTTTTTACCACATCAGGCAAAGTCATCAAAGTTAGCTCATGCCACCTTTGTGAGCCATTTAAGCTAACCCAGCTCAAAGTAGATCAGCTTTCCCTCAGCCTTTTCTGACAGCAGATGTGGGCACAGTGATGTCTTCACCCAAAACGGCCCTTTGCAAAATGAGTATTGGGTCCATGGCTTAAAGACTCCAGTTTCTGTCCTTCACCTCGTTCTTTACTTTCTTCCTGCCGAAGTGCCACTTCCAGCTGCTAAGGAAACTGGCAGCTCCTATTCTACTTGTGTCTTACCGGCCGCAGGAGGCCCTGCTGCGACAGAGACCGCACATACCGACACACGCACAGATCACCTCCTGCCTTTTGCTCTGGATTACATTGTTTAAATAACCTTTTCCACTGACATCCCCAGGTGAGGGAGAATGGTGACAGACAAAATGTTAGAACAGGGGATCAGTTGCCAAAGACACCAAGGCATATACTTGATTCTTGCAAAAACCCTCTAGAATCTTATCTATTCCAACTTATTCATACTACGGTATTGCGTAAAATATAATTAAAGTCCCAGCCCTATCAAACTGCTCATGTAAGTCGAGAACTGTACAATAATAATCCATGAGGAGGGTGGGACAAAGCAATCAAATAATAGAAAGGGAATGCCGATTGAGAAAGCAGATAGAGTGACTCAGGCTGTTGGCACGCTTGCTGTTGGGTTTGTTGTTCTGTTTAAATACACTGGACCTGTGTGAGCTTCACTGGAGAGATTATCAGGTATCTTCGATGTTCACAAGAACACAAAATTATTCTATTTTATTTATAGTCTGACAAGTTTTCAGTAATTTTTAACTTTTTTTAGTAATCACTGATCAGACTTCACTTCACTTAACCACCTTAGAATAAATGGCTGAGTCAACTTTCTTAAAATTTGATCCCCAGTCCATGGAACGGATTCACGGAGCAGATTGCTGGGTGTTCCACCTCGAGATAAAAATACTACCCTCCATCTTGTGATGGGACTAGTCAGTTCCTGTGCAATTAAGAAATGAGTCTACAACTGTTTGTGTGCACTGTGTTTGTGCAAGAAGATTAACTAATGCCTGTATTACAAGTTGGGCTGGTAGCCAATGTTTTACTGCAGGGGTGCCAAGCATTTGCACCCACGACAATTCACCTGGCCCGTTGCCTGTGCTTATCCAAGAAGCCCTCAAGAGGATGAATGAAATCCTATTGCACACACATTGCTCTTGCGGCAGCAGCGTACTCCAAGCCTCCTTCTTTTGTAGGCTCCTTCCAAAGCCATTAAGAGCTGGAAGCAGATGTAAGCACTGCAAAGCAGGCATGCAATAAGACCAACCGGTGTTTCCAAGGAATGCTGTGCCTCTTGCAGGCGTATGCTATATTCAAGCGGTGCTTTAAGGAGTTTGTTAGCAATACTAAATTGCCCCGAGGTAGCAAAGATAGGGCTTATGGGAGGGGTTGCTGAAGGACCTCCCGATATGGAGCAAATGAGAGGTAAAGGTGAAATTCAGAGTAGGTAAACGTAAAGCAACGCACGTGGCAAACAAAGGGGGAAAAAAAAATCAATCCTGACTTTCTGTACACAATGACATTCTCTGAGCTGATAACGTTATCACTCAGAAACAAGATCTCAAGATTATCTGAGGGTAACCCATGGAAACATCTGCCCAAGGCTCAAGAAACAGTCAAGGAAGTAAAAGCAATAATAGGATTTATTAGGAAAGCAACAGAAAACTAAGCATCATTATGTCATCGTATAAACGCATGCCTCATTTGCATCTCAAATATTATGTGTCGCTCTTGTCCCTCCAACTGAAAGTTCCGATATAGTAGGAATATGTACAAATAAAGGCAACAAGGATGATCAACAATATTCATCAGTTCCATAGATGCAGCAGTTAAAAACAGAAAAGAGACTGATATGTGCAAGTGGCTGAAACGAGGAGAGACAATATAACAAACCCTATAGATGAGGAATTGCAGCACAATCCATTTTCACTTTCTTTTCAGGTAGGACAACTGGAAGACTTGCATGAAGCCAGTAGGTAGCAGTTTCAAACAAACCAAAGGAGGTGGATCTTTACAGCCCGTTAACCTGTCATTAACCTCTGCAGCTCTTTTCCATTGGACATTATGGATGCTAAAAATTCACAGCACTTCAAAGAGTAACTAGATCCTTCTTCGATCAATGAAAATTCATTCAAGGCTATTAAACACAAGGGATTTGCTAGCAATAGTTTATACAGAATGACATCAGTAGCTTATTTTGCTCTCACAACTTCTTCTGGGCATCAGCTTCTTTGCTAGTGGCAAAGCCAGGCTGCTGGGTGGGTGGACCTTTGGTTTGGTGACTCTTACCGAGGGCTGCAGCAAGGGCTGAGAGGGAGAGGTGCACTCAGATGCCCGCACACACGCTCACCCTACAGCCGTCCAGCAAGAGGAGGTTGTTGCGCAGGAAAGCATTGCACCAGCTGCTCGAGGGCGAGCTCAGCCTCCCACCCAGGTTGCTTCAGCCCGGGGTGGGTTTGACCCCTGGGCAGCAGACGGGCCGCGGACGGGCAGGAGTCACCGCCGCAGCCCGCGGGGGAATCGCCGCTCGGCGGTCGCAGCCCCCGCCAGGGCCGGGCCAAAGGCGGCAGCAGCGCTGGCCACCGCCTCAGGCCGAGCCGCGTGGACTTCGGGGCGTCCGTGGTAGGAGACACCGAAACGCGGGGCCCGGCCCCGCCACGGAGCGGCCGCGCTGGCCTCCCGCCCGCGGCAAGGCCCCGGCAGCGGCGCGGGCGGGCCTGCAGCACCGCCCCGCCCCGCCCCGCCCCTCCCCGTCACCGGCCCGGCCCGGCCCCGGACGGGCCGCAGCCGCGCTTAGCCCCGGCCCGGCCCCGGCGCCCCTCACCTGCATGGCGGCACCGCCCCGTTGCCACGGGAGAGCGGCGCTTCCGGGTCAGCCGCGCGCCGCGGGGGGCGGGGCCGGGAGGGCACGAGGGCGGAGGTCAGAGGGCGCGGGGCGGGGCTGCGCCAGACATGGCGGCCGCCGAGAGACCCGACTCGGAGGTGGGAGCGGGCCGGGGCCGGGGCCGGGGCCGGGGCCGGGGCCGGGGCCGGGGCGGGGGCGGGGGCGGGGGCGGGGGCGGGGGCGGGGGCGGGGGCAGGGGCAGGGGCAGGGGCAGGGGCAGGGCTGAGCTGGGGAGCGGGAATCGGGGAGCCGGGGGCAGGAGCGAGGTGAGGGGTAGTCGCGATGCGGGGGACAGGGCCGCGGTGGGGAGCCGTGGGGCTGGACTGGCCTGGCCTGGGAGGGAGGGGAAGGGAGGGGTGCGGGGCCGAAGCAGCCTGGGGGTGAGCGGCAGGGCGGGGTGCCGGCCGGGATGCCGTCCTGGGGTGCCCGCCGAGCCCTGGGGTGACTTGGGCCGCTGTGCTCCCGCCGCAGGTGGAGGAGGCAGGGCACGTCTTCCTCCTGATGAAGAAAGACTATCGCATCTCCCGCAACGTGCGCCTCGCCTGGGTCCTCAGCCGGCTCCACCAGGTCATCTGGGCTGTGCCCGAGCCGGAGCTGGTGAGTTGGTGCCCAGGGCTGGGTGGTGTCACCACGGCCTGATGTGGCAAGCTGGCTCTGCACCACTCATGAGCAGTTGGACCCTGCAGAAAATTGTAACCCAGTTCCTTTCTCTGATTCTTCCTTTGGCTTGGCTTGACGTTCTCTCACGTGCCATTTACTTATTCTTGTAGGTAAAGTCAGAAAATGAACTTGATGTTCTCAGCATCCTGCCTAACGGGTGGCAGCCAGATGAACCCATCCAGCCCAGGCCCTATCTCCTCGTGCCCTCTACACGGGTCACCTTCCTGGCCCGCCAGTACCGATTTGTGATTGAACTTGATCTGAGCCCTTCCACGGGGATTGTGGTAAGTGCAGAAACTGCCTCTTTGGGGCAGTTCTGCCTTAAAAGGCTGGACCCGTTTCTGTTTGCTGAGAAGGCTTGTTCCTCTCTGAGTTAATCTTAACTTTGCAGAAGTCTTGCTTTTCCCAGGAGGGAGGCATGCAGTGCTGCTAGGTAGGCAGCCTAATGGCAGATCCTGTTTCTGTGCTGAATGCTCAATGTGGACTTTCACGTATGGGGAGCTGTCATTTTAATCCAGCTGTCATTGCAGAAGGATGTTTGCTGTTGGCTCTATGTGGTGGGGCAACCAGCAACGAGATGGAAAGTTCTAGAAGATGAAAAGGCTGTTCCCTTTTACTGTTTCTGTAGGACGACTCAACAGGGGAGATAATTTTTGATGAAGTGTTTCATGCCCTTTCCCGATGCTTGGTGGGATTGTTAAGACCCTTTCGTATCCCTGGTTCAGACATTATCTACCAGCCAGAGATCTTTGTCACCATCCAGGCGTATTCCTCCATCATTGGCCTGCAGTCCCATCAGGTAAAGTTCAGCCTCTCCCTTGGCACGGCACAGCGCGTGAGCAGCTCGCTGTGTGGGCTTCCTGTGAACACAGAGGAAAGTGGGGGCATGTGGTAGCTGGGCTCTGTTATCTGTGATGCTGCAGACTTGCCTCATTAAAATGTGCAGCCTGGTGTGGTGGGGAAGTGTATCTGAGCAACTTCTCCTTTCCTCCTCTGCAGGAAGCAGAGGTTTCTCTTGGGGGAGCAGGGCCCAGCAGAGAACGCCGCCCACAGGCACGGTCTCAGAGTTGGGCCATGGGGAATTCTTCTCTCATGTCGAATGTGTGCTTGTTGTTGTTGTTTTGTTTTGTTTTTTTTTTAATTTCTGTTGCCTAATTCTTTTTGGCCTGTTATAATTAGCTTGAAGCATTCAAGAAGAGCTGGTGTGCCCAAAAGCTTGTCTGCCTGCTCCAGCTGTGTAGCAGTGGTTTATTCAAAGATAATTGCCTCTTCCTACAAACCTTGCTCTCTTTGTGCACTGGCATGAATATGTTTCCCCTTGCTGGAGAGAGCAGCCGGCCCCAGTATTGAGATTATCAATGAGATTTTATTTGAGCCAGGGCAGGCCTGTTGAATAAATTGAAGTCTGGTTTATGGTGCCAGTGTGGTTTTTTAATTTTGTCCTTAATCCCTTCCACCTCACAGTATTTTCACATTATTTTCATGTTTCTGATGGTACTTCGTGCCTTTGCTAATACCTGGGAAAGTGGGAGGTAACAGGAGGAGCCTGTTAGTCTACGCTTGTTCCTTCCTTCTCTCTCCCCAGCCCGCTTCTGCCCAAGCCTTCTCCAAGGCTGCAGCCTTTAATGGTCCGTATAGTGCTTGAAGAGCGTGGCCGTCACTTTGGTCTGTTCTTAGGTCCTACCAAAGTAAGCATAGCAGGACTTTCCCCATCTGCAAATGGTGTTTTGTAGTCATCTTGTCCAGACACCATCGTGCTTTGCCTAAGTATCTCCCCTATTTACACTAAATTGAGCACTCTGAAGTTGCCACGTTTTTCTTCTTTGGATATCTCTAAAGACCTGTTTATTGTAATCCCTGGGTACAACTGGATAAGCTTTATGTTCCTTTTACGGAGGAAAAGGCATATGTGTGTATCACTCATGCAGGAAAGCCTGTCTATATTGTAATTATTTACTTTTCCTATGTCTCTATGAGGTCTTGCCCATCTGAGGTGGAGGCAATGTGGATAACATGCAGCGTCCCACCCGTCTGTTGAGTTCTTTGTCTACACATTGTATCTTCTTTGCCTCCAGCTTGTGGACAGAGGTTGCCTGTGCAATGGCGGCATCTGTAAACACAAGTGTCACGCCTATCGACTTGGGGAGTTTCTGTGGTGGCAGGCTCACTCTGTCACATCACTCAGCCTCTTCTGTAGTGTCCAGTCTAATTTTTTCCTTTTCTTTATTTCAATTTGCTGTTCCTTTATCCAGCCACTTACTGGAAAATAATTGGATCAGTCTATAGGTGAGTTAGATTAGAACAAACAGGCCTTCCTTAGAAACATCAGACCAGAGTTAATGGCTTCTAACAAGGATCCCACATGTCTTTCTCCTGACAACTGCTTATCCTGGAAGAAGGCAAATGAAGTAGAAGTTTCTTGTCCAAGAAGGAGATTTCCCAAAGAGTGATGTGAGCATCTGCTGCGGAGCGCACTGCAGATGCCAGGAGACACCGCTGCTCACAGGCAGTTGGGCCTGAGCAGGAATAGTGAGAAGAGGCCTGTGCTGTACCTCTACTTTGTCAGGGATGTGTCTGAACTTCACTGTGCAGAACTGTGTTCCTGTGTACCATTTTGGGGGTTGGTACTATAAAACCTTATCTTGGTGACTGACATGTGTGTCCTTGGGCCAGGTACTATTCCAGGGCTGCCAGCTGGATGAGACGAAGCGAGAAGCCTTTCTGCACCAAGTTTACACACAGCTATGTGCCTTTGAGAACAAAGTGGCAGAGATGCTCCAGCAACAGTATGAACCCAAACCGCAGGTGAGGAGGGCAGAGGTGGTTGGGGTCTCTTGGCTTCCTGGAGATTTGCATTCTGAGGCCCTTCTGGGGTGGGGTGGCAAGAGGAACAGCGGCGTAGGTCTGGAGAAGGAACAGCTAAGGAGTTTGTAAGATAACTTTGTGGAATCCAGTAATGAGACATGAACACTGAGGAAAGCAGAACCAGTAGGTGTTTAGAAGGACTGATGAGAATGGTTACCTTCCCCAAGATTATTATGCAATAAAGCAGCCTGACTTCTTGTACATCATGGGACAAACTGTAGGATGTGCTTTCTCTCTGAAGAAGATGGTGGAAAAGGTGATTATGCCCGTATCATTAATATATAAATAGCTGTGAATATGCCCTTGGCCCTTGTTACATTTCTTGAATGAAAATATTTCTTACCACGAAAACTGACCATAAAACTGAATAAACAGCTGGTGCAGTTTCTAATACTCCTTGAAATCTGTGGCAGATGCTGTTTAGTAGCCACGGATATAGGTGTCAGCAAGTTAATGATAGCACTATAAAATACGGCTTAAGATTAAATTAAAAGTGAGAATTTGTAGGGGGTTCAGAAGGTCTATGGATTTCTCATCAAGATCATCTCTCCTGATCTTGGAAATGAAAAATGTGAAGGTTACATTGTCATACTGCCACGTTCACGTGGCAGTCACAATCATATCTATGGGCATCCTTCTTGCAGTCAAAGGCATTATTGGCCTGGCTGAGGTTATTTAGTCCTTATTTACATTAGTTATTAGAGTTTGGGCAAAAAGAAAAAAAAAGTCTCAAAATCAGATGAGCAAGAGGCTACTGGTGATCTATTGCAGTTGCATATCTTTAGTGCTTCAAATCTCATATTCTAGCTGAAGTTTATATCCTTGAATGCTAAGACTGTCAGTCCTGGAACAGAAGGAAGATTGCAGGAAGTAAATGCCTTTACCAGTGTGTCCAGCTGGTGTTTTTGCAGTGCTTTGTATGCATTCCTGCTTGCTGCAGTGTTTCTCTCATGGTAAACTACCCTATAACTTCTTCCATGCAAATTGGGGAAAGAGACAGGCTTGCAGGCCAGAGGGACTGGCGAGTCCTGCCACAGGCTGTGGGGTGGAGGTGGGAGCCCCAGGGGAAGGGCAGGGACTGAAACTTTTTTTACTTTTGAAGTTGCATTAGCTGTATTGTTGTCAACAAGTGTCTGAATTTAAGGCATCCGGCAAATTAAAGTGATGGATAGTCAGGTTTTTTGCTCACAGCCACAGACTGCTCCTATTTCTGCAGAACAAAAGTTTAGTTAGTTCTAATTTTCTTTTCCCAGCTCCAATTGTCTGTAGCTTTGCAGGGGAGGGTCTCGCCCATTCTCTGTATTAGCAGTAAAAAATGAAGCAACAGTTTATTACAGGGTTGAGCTGCCAGAGCCTTCTGGAGATGAGGGGACTATGAACACAGTAGGTTCCTCACCAGTGTAATTATACAAATTTCAGGCATTGCCTGGGGGATATTTTTCATAGAAGATGCAGGAGAAGCCTACCTGCGTTTGCTTATATCAGCACTGCATAACGAGGTGTTTGAACAGAGTTAAATATATAGGCCCTAGACTTTGTCTTTAGGAGGCTCCTTATCCTCTCTGCTGCAGTGCTTCATAAGTGAGACGTAGCTGTGTCTGCCTCTCCAGCGTTTCTGGGCTTTACTTGAGTAGATGCTGAATAGCTGCAGCTTCTACTAAATGACAAAGGATAAAGAGGTATTCACCATCTCTTTAATTGGAAACTGCTTCGCTCTGCAGAGGAGCTTTAGTGACCCCAAAGTGTCTTGTCTTTCCCCTTCTGTGAGAAATCAGCTTATAATAAAGCTCTGAGCATGTTGTCCCCTTCCTCCACCCCCGAGCAGCCTTGCCCAGCTGTTCGAAGGGGCCCAAGTGACCAGGACCTTGGGAGCACCTGGAAATTAAAGCTAGAAGTGGAGCTGAAGTGCTCCACAGCTGTAGTACCATGGGGCTGCTAGACTGAAGGCTGTTGGGGAGAGTGAGAACTTCAGCTGCTAGGCTGAAGTCTGCCCCATGGGGCCTTGTGGTTTTTTTTTTACTTTTGCAGGTGGATTTGTCACCCCTGAGCCAAGAGAGCCCTGGTGACATGCAGGAGTCATCTGGGAGGAAGCCCAGCGTGTCTGTTGTCACTGCCGATGTTGGCCTCGTCAGCATGGTCCGGCAGGGGATCCTAGCGCTGCAGCTGCTGCCCTCCAACTCCAGCGCAGGTTGGCTTCATCCTCTGGGTTAAAGTTTGCCCAGTTGTTTACAAAGGCTTGTATTCCTCCTGCCTTAGGCTGAGATTAATTTTATAAGGGCTGATGCGTGGACCCTTCTGTTAGGGATGAAATTTCAACAGCAGCTTTTGGTCTGCGCTCTGTGGGCAAATTGTGGTGGTGGGAGTGGGGAGAACAACGCTGCACCAGGTGCCACGTGTCAGTGTTAGGGAGTTTGTGAGGAAGCACAACTGTGACTGTTGCTCGGGACAAGCCAGGGTGTGCAGAGCTGTGCCCTAGTCGGGAAGTTTGCCAGCTCCAGAATGCTTTGGAAGCTCTAAACCAACCTCAGGATTTTCCTTTCCACTTTTGCCCTGCCTAAATTTTCTCTCTGGTGGATATACTAGGAGAGTGGTAGCTGGTTGAGATGGAAGATGCACTAAGATACTGCCTTGTTTACAGGTATAATAATAATTACGGATGGTGTGACTAGTGTCCCTGATGTGGCTGTATGCGAGACTTTACTCAACCAGCTCCGCAGTGGCACAGTGGCCTGCTCCTTTGTGCAGGTATGTCTGCCGTTAGCAGGGAGCGTGGGGCTTGCTGCCTTCCTCTGCTGCCTGCCAGAGGGAGGAAGGTGGGTTGCTGTCGGTGGCATTCACCTCCAGAGGGGAACGGGGGACTTCTCTGTTTGAGGCCTGTTTGAGGCCTTTACCGGTCCTCTGCCTTGTCCTCAGCACTGCTGTACTCTCTCAGGTATCTTCTTTATCCATGCCGTAGGTGGGCGGTGTCTACTCGTATGATTGCAGCTTTGGCCATGTTCCCAATGTGGAACTGATGAAATTCATCGCCATGGCCACTTTTGGTGCTTACCTCTCCACGTGCCCTGAGCTGGATCCCCTGAGCCTGGATCTGAATGTGTATCACAAGGCATTTCTGCTATACTCCTTTCTGCGTACTGGGGAGTCGCTGAATCCAGAATACTACTGCGGTGAGGAATGTACATGTCCTTCTTCCAGCAGATGGATATCTTGCAGCACCTCTCTTTGGGGTGACTCCTCCAGGCTTGGTTATGCTGATGCTCTCCCTTGTCCCCTCCGGGCCGTGCCTCCTGTAGGCTCTGGGCACCATTGGGCCATGCAGCCTCATCTGTGACTCCCCTTCTGGTTCCAGGAAGTGGGCGGATTGGGGAAAACTAATGTCCCATTTTACACCGTTCCCCTTTCTGTTGACTTCACTCGGCAAACCGCAGTTAGGCCTGCTGTATTGGAACTTGGAGGGGGTGAGAAGCTCTCGTCTGACCTTTCCCACGCGCTGGCTATCTCGCAGATGGGGACGTTCTGGAGAGCTTGTCCTAATCGGGCTTGCAGATGGCAGTTTGGATTGAAAAACTGAGAAACGTCCCAAATGCCTCTCTTGGTTGTTCTTATTTTGTGAATGTTAGTGACTGAGAATATGCCAGGAGAGATTAGTTACCAGTAAAACATGGGAACACCCTTTCATGCCCTGGCGGTATTCTGATGCCATCTGCGGTTTCTGTGACTTGGCAGCAGAAGCCGCATACAGTGACAAGTTTGAAGAGAGCTGGCCTGGGACTTGGAAATGTTGAATCTTAAAAAGATCAGGTGTTAGTAGTTTAAACTCAAGACTTCCACATCCTGATACCTTTTAGAAAGCACCTGGGTATTCAAGGTTTTCCAGGGAAAGGGGTAAAGCCCAAAAGCTTGCTGTCCAACTGTTGCAAGAGTTTCTGCCTGTCTAGGTTAAATGTGTAACTCCAACGCATGCCTTTTCACAAAAGCTGTCCCAGAGGAAGCAGGGCCTGGCACCCCACTGTGCCCCTCTCCCAGGCCTCTTGGCCATGCTAGTGGACCTGTTTGCTGCGTTGCAGAATCAGGAGTGAGTGTAGGTGGTGCCTGAAGGATGTACTGTTCTTCAGGCCAGCGAGTGTTCCTGGCAGCTTTTGTAAAGCACTTTGGGAGGGCTGTTGCTGTAGGATGAGGAGCAGGGGAGTTGCTCCCTCACAAAACCCATCTCTGCCGTTTGCAGTGTCCCAGCACAGACTGTTCAATGAGCATCTGGTGTCTGCAAGCAGTAACCCTGCTCTGGCGATGAGGAGGAAGAAGCACACTGAGAAGGAGGTGCATGCTGACCTCGTGAGCGTTGTCTCAGTCCGGCTGCGCGAGGGCTACAGTATCCGTGAGGTCAACATCACGAAAGGTGACTGTGCTGCATTGGGGGCTGGAGGCTCAGATAGGACTCTGTTCTCAACTGTTTAGAGGAAAAGTGCAGGGTCTGCCATCTCAGCAGAGTGGCTGGTATTCTGGAGGAATACCAAACTAAGTTGTGGGGGTTTTTTTGTGAATAATTGCCTGACGCAGGGCTGTCCAGTATTGAGCAGTTGTGCACTTGCCCGGCTCATCCTCTGTGGCTATAAATGCCTGGGGAGGGACAGACAGACTGTGACCCTCTGCATCTTGGAAATGAGTCCCCACAATTGCAGGGAAACTAGTGACAGAACTTGGGGGTTTGCAGAGTTTTCTGGGATTTCCTCTATATTTCTCCTTTTTTCGTCCCTTTCTAGTCCTTTGCTAGATGCACTCCAAAATACTAACACAAAGTTGAGCCCTTTGGTACAACAGATTTAATGCCTCCAAACTGCAGTCTTCCAAAGTAAGAAATTGGGGGAAACAAGGATATTGTTAGGTCAAAATGCCAGATCTGTCAGGACCATGACCAATACTAGAAGAACATAAAACCATCCAGTGGTCCTGTTCTCTCATCTAACTCACTCTGTGGAGCGTGAGAACTAGCTGCTGACTAGGGACCTTGAGGGTTTGAGTATTCCAAGGAGTGCCAGTAAACCCTACCTAACTTTCCATCTCCAGCTGTGACTAGTGGTAGTACTTTAACTGAAGGGGAGATGAAAAAATCCAAATGCAACTTATGAATTGCAAGCAAGAGAAGAAATTATTCTTGACCATCACAATGACTAGCAGAAAGCCTGGAGGATGGGATTCTTAAAACACAGCGTAAACATGTACACCACATGGTGATCCAGTGTCTTCACTATTCTTTTTGGGATATTAGTACACAGAATATATTTTATATCAGAAAATCAAAGTCTGTGATATAACTCCAAAATCATTCCACACTTGCCATATGATGTTTTCTGTGAATTTACTGTGGTCTGCCTTAAAACCATGTAAATATCTTATGCCACTGTTCTGCTTGCAAGATTGTCCCAGAGCTTCATTGCTCTTTCCCTACCTTCCTTTCTAAACTCACTCAGACCAAATTAGACTTGTTGGCTTTATTATCCTTAATTAAGTTAATCCTCCTCCTCTGGCATTGCACAAATGTATTTAAGAACAATGCCTTTCTCCTTGTAACCTTCCTTTTGGCAGGTTAAGCAAGCCAATGTTTCAGCTTCTTTTGTAAGGGCAGGCTTTCTGTTCTGTTTATTCATCTTAATAGTACTTCCCCCCCCCCCCCCCCCCCAAGTTGTTTGCTTTTCATAGTTTGGTCTCATATTTCTTCAAACAGTTGATAAGAGTGTTGTAAATGTGGTTTTATCAGCACCTTGTTCAGTAACGTAATACTTCCCTGCTTCTGAAGTAAAACACCGTATCTGATAGACCAGGAATCACATGAGCTTTCTCCGTGATTGCATTGCTTTGTTAGCGCAGAAGTCCTTGCATCTTTCACACACCTTTGCTTCCAGCTGATGAGACCTTAGGGGTGTTTTATTGGGGTTTGTTTGTTTGTTTAGTAGTCCCTAAATGTGCTATTCTTCACATAATAGTAATCTTAAGTTCATCTCACTCAGTTCAGCTCACTATTCTGGTGTGATGACTGGGAATTGCAGTTCTTTTGTCTTTATGCTTCTTACAAACAATGGATCTAAACCAACTTTTTTGGGAAGGTTGCTGACAATCATATTAGGTGGGGTAATTTCTAAAGTTGGTCTTCCAGGAATATCCGTAATTTCTTGTTTCAGGAGTTTTCTATTAAAAGTAAGAATCTGCTAAGGTTTACCATTGAGACAGCTCTTCCAGTAATGTCTGCAGATTGCTTTCACTAATCTCCTGTAGGTGTGGCATGAGACACTTCCCTTAAATCCAGGCAAATTAGGTCCATTGCACTCTCCTTGTCTAGGAATGTGTATGAAACAGCCTGACAAGTCAGTTTCTGTCCAAGCTGTGCTCAGTATTGTATCTTTTATCCTTCTGTGCACCAGTTCACTTACAGCTTGGACAGCACTGGAGAAAGACCCTTTATTTAATCCACCCAGCAATGGTGAAGTGCTCTTAGTGACTGTGAAGTCCTATATAGAAATGCTGGAAGAGATAGCAGGTGTGAATCATTCAAAAAGCAACCAGACAAGTTCACGTTGTACCTTTTTGCACAAAGGCGTAGCTACAACCTCTAGCTCAGGATATTGTAAAGTAGCAAATTCCTGGACTCTGGAGGAATGTATCAGAAATATCAGCACATGTTCACCATGCTCCCTGCACTTTTCTCTAGGTATATTCCTGATGCCTTTTAGCCCTTGGAATGCTAAATGGATTGGTCTTCCGTTTTTAAAAGAGCAGAGAGCAGAAGAGCAGCTGCACTGGATCAAAGTTACCTTCTGTGGTGAATAGCTATGGGCAAGTGCACAGGAAGGAGTAAGAATAGGGTAAACGTACATGATATCTCCTTTCTCTTTTCCTTTTTTCTTCCCTTTGAGCACTCTCTAGCTCTTTGCAGCTCAGGGGCTCTCCTGAGCCAGAAATACTTTCTGTATATTTTGATGAAGTTTTTTTAGAAGGAATTTAAAAATAAAATGTCTGAGCTATCAAAAATACAGTGTGTATTTCTATGCCAGCCTTCAGAATTATAGCAGATAATGTTACTTATAATTTGGAAAGGCTAAGTGCTCTGGGGAGTTGTTGGCTGTGATCAGAAAAATTGTTGAACTAACATCTTAAAGTAAAATTTGTAAAAGATCAAGACATTTAGACATTCAGCACTGCCTCTGCTAAGGAAAAGCATGTTTGGCTAATCAGGGCTCTCTGGGCCATTCTGTAGAGAAGTGTATAACAGAGAACAGTTAATTAACCTGGATTGCCAAAAGCTTTTGCCAAAACTTGCAAACTAAAGGCTGTTAAGGAGCCAGCTGGCTGTGAAGCAAGAGGAAAGAGTGCAGTTGTGGACTTTGACACTGTCACTTTTCTGCTTCACTTTGCCAAAGGCAAAATAGAATAAATAGCTAGCTTTGTGCTCAGAGTTGCCTGGAGAGGTTGTTTGTGATATTTATAAGTGCTCTGGTTACCCTCACTATTTGGTTTTAGATATTTAGGCATTTAGAAGGCTACTATGGTTAGTTAGGAATGCAGAAGTGCTTGCGAAAGGGGGAGGATTAGAAGGTGTGGAAGGGAGAGAAGCTGTGTCTGAGAAGCCGTGGGGCCATGGCGTGTGGTGGAGGTCAGCTCCTCTCCTGTTTCTGGGGCAATGTCAGAGCACTGCCCTCTGTAACAAAAAAAAAAAATTCTCACTGACCATTTTGTGTTGCTGTGTGTTGAGGAGAGCCTGGAGGACATTTTTCAAAACCTTATCTTCTTCTGTGAATCAGTCCAGCACCAAAAATGGCTGGGCACGAGCTGGCCAGTGAGAATGGCTGTTCTCAGTGTCAGGAATTGGGAAGGCAAAGTGGTTTTTCCAAAAAACAGAGCTGGACTTTATGAAAGAAATCAAAGCAGCAAAATCTTTTATTAGCTATAAAGTCAAGAACCAGAAATAGATTGCTTTGCAGTAAGAACAAGCTAAAGATTCATCTCGGTATGACTTCAAACTAAGCAAATATTTTGCCTGTGTTTTTAGTTTTGCTTGTGTTGAATCATAGGAGTGAAGCCAGGATAACTAATGGAAACACAGGTGGAAGTAGGAAATATTTTCATTAATGATGTAGGCAAAAAATGTAGGCATTTACTTATCACGTTTGCTGTTGATGAAGTAGAATGGCTTGTTATGAGAACCAAAATATTGTGCAGAAAGCAGTGGATGAGCACTAAAGCAATAAGAGTGAGGTGACAGTATGAAATGGAAAGAGACAAATTTATAAATTCTTGGTTAGCCTCTCCGATAAACTAGACAATCCTCATACAGAAACAACAGATGGTACAACCCTGGCAAATGCATTTAAAGTAACGCAAAGCACCTATTGTGGAAAATATTAGTGACCTTAAAAAAAATCCTAGTAATCCCTCAGATGAAATACAGGTGAAATATAGTATACACCTTTGATCATCTTTGTTCAGGAAAGATGAATTCTTGAGGTGCAGGAAGGTCTGCGACTGTTAAGGAGAATGGATATTCTGTCATAGGCTGATGACCATGGCTTGCTTTAACCTGCACAGTAACAGCTGAAACTGAGTAAGGATTTCTTCCCTTAGTGCACACTGTCAATGTTATGGAAATGAAGCTTCTCAGAATAAAAATAATTTAATCAAAAGAACAACCGAGCATGAATTTGGCATGTGCTCTGGAAGGTTTCTTCTAAACATTGATGGGGGAAGAGTACTCTGAGGGAGCCTCCCAGCAGGGACCATGGGAGCAAAAAGCAAGATGTCTTTAAAATGGAGTGTAATCAGCCTGTGAAGGGGATGGCATGATGTGCCTATGACAGCAGCAAATGCAACTCTGCAGGAAACATAGGATCCAGGCTGATGGCCTGTTCGAACGGTTTCCAGCACATCCAATCACTTATCTCACAAATGCTGCAAGTCCGGCAAACTGTAGAGCAGGCTGGACATCAGAATAGATGATTGAGCAGTTGAAACAGCAGCGTGGCACTATTATAGAAAGTCATGTGTTTTCCCATGTGTTTCGGTACAAATACACATGCACAGTCAGCAGGAGTGTGACAGTTTTCTGCTCTTCTGGCTCAGTGAGGCTTGCTGTCAGGTGTTTGTGTTAATCTTGCTAGAGATGCAATGGCCCGCTTAAAGGAAAAGGTAAAAATGTATAGTTTGGAGAATGGGTGAATATTCATTTTTAACTTCTTAACTTTGGGAGGAGAAGAGGGTAAACATGGTGAGAAGCTTTTGTGTTTGAAGTTCTAGATTGCATGAAATACTGTCTGTGCAGGAAGAACATGGAGTTTAATTCAGAATTGGGCCTCACCTTCCAGATGGTTTATCATCTGGGCCGATCATGTCCAAATGTCCGTGTTTCTGCAATGGGATAGATTAACTCTGCAGAGTGCAGATAAGAAAACTTTATAGCTTAAAGGCCCTGCTCCTCTGTGCAAAGCAACAGTTTTCTTGGAAACAAAGATGAGGCTGTGAAGAAGAGAGCCCATTGCAAATGTCAGCACCTCCTCCGAGTTTCAGTTGCCTTCTCTAGTGTAGATACTACGTGTACATTTAAAGAACTGTTCACCGAATGCTACTGTGTAAGCAAATCCTCCCTCTGTTGGGGAGGAGAGAGAATTACTTCAGCTAGAGCAAACAGTTGTTAGATTACTTTGTCCTCCTCATAGCAATCAAACAATCTCACAGTACTCGGGAGTCCCTGGTCAGAAATAAAGCTCAGATGTGTACCAAACAAGCACTTGAATTTATTCCTCTGCTCCCATGCAGGTGGGTCTCAGCTGGAGGTGAAACTAGTGCTGCTTTGGAAGCATAACATGAGGATAGAGTACTTAGCTGTGACACCCTGGCCCCTGGACCCATCGAAGCGCAGCACATGGGTGGAGGTGACGATGGAAGGAAGCTATGACATCTTGCATGACATCAGTTGCACCATGAGGAAGCCTATCACCAGTCTGTACCGCACTACTGTCATCCGGCGCTTCTGGAACACCTTGCAGAGGTGAGCCAGACCATCCCCAGCTCCCAGTGTCCAATGTAACCAAGAAATTCCTTTCTTGGCATGGTGGGGCATGGGTTATGCAGGTGGCCATCCCAACCCAGGGTCCCAAAGGAATGTGCTCTGAGGAAGAGGCATGACTGGTGACAAGCTTGCCATCTAGCGAAGGAAAAGGCTCAAACTGGCCTGTGACCTAGTCTGTAAGATTGCTTCATGGTGAAGGTATTGCTGCCCCTGAGTCCTGATCCTGTGATGCAAACCTTAACTCTGACTGCCATCCCATGGAGGTGATGTGTAGTTGTGCTACATGGTCACACTAGGAGCAACATCTCATGGCTTTAGGCCTGAAGGGCCTTGGGTTATAACCATTTCCTGGCCAGGGCGACTGTTACTCCCTGTTATTCAGCAGATTCCTTTTCTAGCACTTCATTTCCAACTCTGATCATCCTCCTTATATATTAGGCTATTACACTTGAACTCCCTTAACTCTTTGCCATTCAATGCCATTCAGGCATTGAATCCCAGCATTGCTCTAGAAAGCTGTGTTGGTGTAGATGGGTTCCCAGTACCTAGGGAGTGCTGTGTGTGCAGGCACTGGGCTGACTGGGACAGCAAGGGGGAGAGCGGGGGCTTTTGTGGCTAACTGCCTCTTCTCTTTCAGCATCAACCAGACAGATCAGATGTTGGTTCATCTACAGTCTTTTGACACAGTCCCAGAACACTTCACCATTCCTGAGAGCACCAAGAACGGGGTGCCCCTCTTCTACATCCCTCCAGGCTCCACCACTCCGGTATGTTTGCTCTCTCTCCCATTTAATGTGGGATAGGTTGTCCTTCCTGTCTATTCTGTCTTGCACCAGGGGATGCTGAGTCCCAAGAGGCAATCAAGATATTCTGTAACTCTCAGGCTTCATCTCTGGCTCTTTGTCCTGCTTAGTAACAGAGTTCAGGTGCAATGCAGTGCCTGTGAACATCCCATCCCATACTTTTTCCTCTCTGAGACATCACCCTATGTCTTTATTGCTGCAGCTACACCCCTAAGCCCCACAGCAAGTCTCCTAAGTGTGCTGTGAAGCCTTGTCCTGTAGTGATGTGATGTGTGAGACCGATGGGGAGGCTGACACGCTTATTTTTGCCATGCTTTTTCAGTGGATACCTCATATGTGTGGAGTCGCTGCTGGCAGTCTTGTCCCCTGATGACATAGCTCAGCACCGTCAGGTGAAGATAGGGTGTGCTGAATAGTTGTTGTTTAATAAGTTCATTGCTCGGAGCACTCAGAAAGTGCAAGAGAAATACTTGTCATCTGCGCAGCAGAAACTAAACAAAATATGGGCTAATAGTTTCCACTACAAAACTCAAACTCACTGAAGCTCACTGAGCAGAAGTGCTAGCATATTATCTGTTCCCTGCTACCAGTGTCCTTGCCATTGGTAGATGACTAGCAGATATCAAAGCTAGGAGAGCTTTAATTTAAGAGAACTATCCCTTTAATTTTATTGCTTAAGCCCTTTACTTCTATAGGTTTGCCTAGTAAATTTTCACTATGTAAGGTTATGTATCCCACAGTATATCTGGAGCATCCCGTCTTATGGCTAACCACCACTTTATTTCTGTGTCAACAGAGTTGTTGTAGTTGGTGGAATCACAGTGTTACCATACAAACATGTTAGAGTTGCCCAATGCCACCTGTCGCTGGTACCCTATTTGCATGAGCACTCTCAGATGAGTTATCTCAGTATTTAATTGCTCTGCTGACACAAGCCATATATCCCCCTCTCAACCAGAAAGCACACCATTACATATGCCATCTTTTCCATGGTTGATTTACTTGATGCTAAGTAGTTAAATTCCTAATTAACTTGACATTTCAGGATCCTAATTTATTTTTGCTTACATTGTACTGCCTGTTTCAATGTCAACACACTTAGTTATTCTGCTGAGAGGCAGCTACCGAAAGCCAGGGATGTGGCTAGCCTTCTAGGCCTACACAGCTCAGCCCCTAGAGAAACTCCTGCTTTCCCTGGGTGGAACCAGGCAGTTTCTTGCTGAGTATTGCCCTGTCATTTTCTCAGGTGCTATCCCTGCAGCACAGTGGGTCTGACTCAAGCCATTCCCAGTTTGCCTCCTACTGGAAGCCTATCCTTTCCATGGATGCCAACTTCTGGCAGAGGTGGCTGCACATGCATCGTATAGTCCTCCTTCTGGAGCACGACACGTATGTAACTGGCAGGGCTGAGCTCGGGTGCACAGTGTGGGCCAGCTTGGGAAAGCAGGGCGTCTGGTTCAGTCCAGAGTTGCAGCTGTCTTGCAGGAGCCTATGGCCAAGGGAAGGGCCTCGCTAGTGGGACCTGGTGGATGGTGAAGGCTCATTTATCTGAGAGGGACTGTGGGTTGGGAAGTCATCTTTGTCAAGAGGGGGGCTGTTCTCAGGAGCGTAAATTGTTTCTCAAGTCCCTCTTGGGTTTGGATTTCCTGATTGCAGGGGGTGTGGACCATCCAGTTGGAGCTATTCCACATGTTTTTGTTTGCTGCTGGAAAACATCTTCCCCAAAAGCATTGCTTTCCTGAGGCTGGTCCTAGTTGCAGAGTTACGTGAATAATAGCCATATATTGCATGGCAGGAGATAGAAACGACACAAGGATGTGCTCTCTGCAAGGTGGAGAGCAGGACCCCTGTGCGTTCAGGGAGCGTGGCTCTCGCCAAGAGGCACAGGTAGGGGAGGTGCTTGGCTATCGACTGCTGTGGAGGGTAAGGCTGATGTGCCAGTCAGAGGATGAGTTGGAATGGATGTAGCAAAGTCTGGGCTTTGGGGGAAGAAGAGAAACTGTGGTTCTAAAATGACTTTCTGCCACACCCTGCAGGCCTGTGCCCAAGCACCTGCACACGCCGGGCAACAATGGCCGCTACAGCACCATCCAGTGCCGCATCTCTCACTCGGCGCTCACCTCCTTGCTGCGGGACTGGAGCAGTTTTGTGCTGGTGGAGGGCTACTCCTACGTCAAACTGATACACAGGTGAGTGGCTCTGAAGCTGTCCGGGGTGGGGAATCGGGCATATGGCCAGACCAAAGATCCAGTTAGACCAGTACGCTGTGATGGGCCAGAAGCAGACGTCTAGAGGAGAGGATAAGAGCAAGGCAAGTGGGTATGAAACCCTGCGTATTCAGAACTGCTGCCACTGCATTCCAGGTGCAGCCCAGAAGGAGAGAGAAGCCAGCTGGGGGGTTTCTGCACGCTAGAACTGACGTGTGTTGCTGCCAAGTTGTGTGGGCTGCTGAGCTCTGCGGAGCAGGCCTCCACTTGGTCTGACACAACGGAGCAGCAAGATCCATGCTATTTCAGCCCTGTCTTAATCCCTCTTCCCTAGCTCTGAGGATCCCACACCTTCCTCGTTTTACGTGGTGCGGATCATCTCCAAAGCTCCTTGCATGGTTCTCCGGCTGGGGTTCCCCATTGGCACACCTGCACAGGCCAGGAACAAGGTGAGAGCTCACTGGCTGCTTCTTGGGGTAGGAGCAGAGCAAGAAGTTCTGGATGTGGGCAGATCACAGGCGACACTGTGGGCAGGTATCCTCTAATAACTAACTACTATGTTAAGGCTTAGATGGGTAATTTACTGTAATTTACTGTAACAGGGACAGTTTGGACAAAGCATTCTGTGTTAAGTCTATGAAATATCTAAACCCAAAGACTCGAAGGTAAGTAGAGTAGCTGATCACATGAATGTTTTTCCTACTGCTTAATTCAACTGTGGGGCTTGAAATGACTCAAAGGTTATCTAGTCTATCCTTGTGACCAAAGCACAATCAATACTGTCTGTCAGGAACAGCAGATACTTGTCTGACTCATCTGTAAAGACCTCTGTGATGGATGTACTACATGTTTCCTAGGCTATCTGCTTCTGTAGGTGTTGAATTGCCTATGTATATTGTATCATTTGGGCAAGGAGGAGTTAGGTTTAAAATGCGAACAATGCCCCGCATGAGCAGTACAGGGAGAGAAAAAAATGTAATACCCAGAAAATGTTTTAAAGAGATGTAAGTCTGCTAGATAGACTTTTAATAACCTCTGTTTCAAAATAAATGGGCTGCCTAGTCAGATGCACAAGGTGGGGTTACTGTGTGGACTGTTTCTCCAGCTCTAATGGCTGAGACAAATCTAAGTGTTCTAGGTAAAACAGTAAGTATGAGAAAGAGGTCCTGCTATTAAGCTGTGTGAACCTTTTGTTATAAACAAGGGGTTTATCATTAAACTTTGATCTTTTGTATTCGTGAAAGAAATCTTTGGTTTGTCTCACTTAGCTTTAGTGTTAGATTAGTCTGAGGAGAAGCTGACAAACATGGGAAGGACCATCTCTTTCTGAGATAATGAACGCAGATAACACTAAATGCTCTGGCACCCTGGAGGATCTGCCCTTTCATGTCTCTAGGGGATCCAGGCTTTGGGCACTGGTTGCTGGGCCAATACGTGGGCTGGTAATGCCAAGTGACAGGTTTTATGAAGGAGTTCCCTCTGGCAGGTGTAAGTTAATACCTGTCTCGTAAAGATGATGTGGGACAGGCACCATGCCCTACAGCTCTGGGCAAGCTCCAGATCATTGCAGCAGGAGCTGTATGTAGATCATAAATTGTATCACGCACAATCTTTTTCTTTTTTTTTTTTTTTTTTGCCTGCTGTAGGGCTGATTAGCTACCCAGTGTGGAGGACGGCAGTAGAACTTAGCAAGTCTACTTAAACAAGTAGACTTGTTTAATCGTAGAATCATTTAGGTTGGAAAAGACCTTTAAAATCATCAAGTCCAACCGTTAACCTAGCACTGCCAAGTCCACCACTAAACCATGTCCCTAACCACCGCATCTACACGTCTTATAAATGCCTCGAGAGATGGTGACTCAACCACTTCCCTGGGCAGCCTGTTCCAATGCTTGACAACCCTTTCAGAGAAGAAATTTCTCCTAATATCCAATCTAAACCTCCCCTGGCGCAACTTGAGACCATTTCCTCTTGTCCTATTGCTTGTTACTTGGGAGAAGAGACCGACCCCCTTTCAGGAAGATGTAGAGAGCGATAAGGTCTCCCCTGAGCCTCCTTTTCTCCAGGCTAAACAGTCCCAGTTCCCTCAGCCGCTCCTCATAAGACTTGTGCTCCAGACCCTTCACCAGCTTCGTTGCCCTTCTCTGGACATGCTCCAGCACCTCAATGTCCTTCTTGTAGTGAGGGGCCCAAAACTGAACACAGGATTCGAGGTGCGGCCTCACCAGTGCCGAGTACAGGGGCACGATCACCTCCCTAGTCCTGCTGGCCACACTATTTCTGATACAGGCCAGGATGCCGTTGGTCTTCTTGGCCACCTGGGCACACTGCTGGCTCATACTCAGCCGGCTGTCGACCAACAGGTCCTTTCCCTCTGGGCAGCTTTCCAGCCACTCTTCCCCAAGCCTGTAGCGTTGCATGGGGTTGTTGTGACCCAAGTGCAGGACCCGGCACTTGGCCTTCTTGAACCCCATACAGTTGGCCTCAGCCCATCGATCCAGCCTGTCCAGGTCCCTCTGCAGAGCCTTCCTACCCTCCAGCAGATCAACACTCCCACCCAACTTGGTGTCGTCTGCAAACTTACTGAGGGAGCACTCGATCCCCTCGTCCAGATCACTGATAAAGATATTGAACAGGACCGGCCCCAAAACTGAGCCCTGGGGAACACCGGCCACCAACTGGATTTAACTCCATTCACCACAAGTCCTTGGGCCCGGCCACCCAGCCAGTTTTTTACCCAGCGAAGAGTAGGCCCGTCCAAGCCACGAGCAGCCAGTTTCTCCAGGAGAATGCTGTGGGAAATGGTGTCAAAGGCTCTACTAAAGTCTAGGTAGACAGCATCCTCAGCCTTTCCCTCATCCATTAAGCAGGTCACCTTGTTATAGAAGGAGATCAGGTTGGTCAAGCAGGACCTGCCTTTCATAAACGCATGCTGACTGGGCCTGATCACCTCGTTGTCCTGTGTGTGCCACGTGATGGCACTCAAGATGATCTGCTCCATAACCTTCCCTGACACTGAGGTCAGACTGACAGGCCTGTAGTTCCCCAGATCCTCCTTCTGGCCCTTCTTGTAGATGGGCGTCACATTTGCTAACTTCCAGTCAACTGTAACCTCCCCAGTTAGCCGAGGTTAGTTAGTCCTTTAAAGGACTAGTCCTTAGAGTCCATTAAAGGTTAGTCCTTTATCAGGACTGCTGATAAAGGATTGAAAGTGGCTTGGTGAGCACTTCCACCAGCTCCCTCAGTACCCTTGGGTGGATCCCATCCGGCCCCATAGACTTGTGTGTGTCTAAATGGTGTAGCAGGTTGCTAACCATTTCCCCTCAGATTATGGGGGCTTCGTTCTGCTCCCTGTCTTCCAGCTCAGGGGGCTGGATACCCAGAGAACAACTGGTCCTACTATTAAAGACTGAGGCAAAGAAGGCATTAAGTACCTCAGCCTTTTCCTGTCACTATATTTCCCCTTGCATCCAATAAAGGATGGAGATTCTCCTTAGCCCTCCTTTTGTTGCTAATGTATTTATAGAAACATTTTTTATTGTCTTTTACAGGAGTAGCCAGGTTAAGTTGGGCTTTGGCCCTTCTAATTTTCTCCCTGCGTAACTTCATGACATCCTTGTAGTCCTCCTGAGTTACCTGACCCTTCTTCCAAAGGTCATAAACTCTCCTTTTTTTCCTGAGTTCCAGGCAAAGCTCTCTGTTCAGCCAGGCCGGTCTTCTTCCCCGCCAGCTTGTCTTTCGGCACGTGGGGACGGCCTGCCTTTAAGGTTTCCTTCTTGAAGAATGCCCAGCCTTCCTGGACTTCTTTGCCCTTCAGGACTGCCTCCCAAGGGACTCTGTCAACCAGTCTCCTGGCCAAAGTTTCCCCTCTGGAAGTCCAAGGTAGCAGCTCTGCTGACCCCCCTCCTTACTTCTCCAAGAATCGAAAACTCTATCATTTCGTGATTGTTGTGCCCAAGACGGCCTCCAACCATCACATCACCCACAAGTCCTTCTCTGTTCACAAATAACATGTCCAGCGGGGCACCTTCCCTAGTTGGCTCACTCACCAGCTGTGTTAGGAAGTTATCTTCCACACACTCCAGGAACCTCCTAGGCAGTTTCCTCTCTGCTGTATTGTATTTCCAGCAGACATCTGGTAAGTTGAAGTCCCCCACGAGAACAAGGGCTAGCAATTGTGAGACTTCTCCCAGCTGCTTATAGAATATTTCATCTGCCTCTTCATCCTGGTTGGGTGGTCTATAACAGACTCCCACCATGATATCTGCCTTGCTGGCCTTCCCCCTGATTCTTACCCATAAACACTCAACCCTATTGTCACCATTGTTAAGCTTTATACAATCAAAACACTCCCCAACGTACAGGGCTACCCCACTGCCTCTCCTTCCTTGCCTATCCCTTCTGAAGAGTTTATAGCCACCCATTGCAGCACTCCAGTTGTGCGAGTCATCCCACCATGTTTCCGTCATGGCAACTATATCATAGTTGCACAATGGCTTCCAGCTCCTGCTGTTTGTTGTCCATGCTGCGTGCATTGGTGTAGATGCACTTCAGTTGGGCTATTGATCCCACCACTTTTTGGGGGGAAGAAACCCTAATTCCTACATGAGCATTCTCAGGCGCTTCTGTGGTTTCTAACACATCCATAACCCTTGTGTCTTTGCTGACGCCTGGATCTCCATCCCCTGTCTCCACTAAGATGGCAGACCGAAGGACCTCGCTAGCATACCATCCCTCCAACATTGGCGTGTCGCTCCCAGGCTTATCTCTAGTGAGCCTGGTTTTCTCTCTTTCCCTCTTCAAATCTAGTTTGAAGCTTTTTCAATGAGCCCTGCTAACTCCTGTGCAAAGATCCTTTTCCCCCTTTGAGACAGGTGTACCCCGTCTGTCACTAGCAGGCCTGGTGTTGTGTGGACCGACCCATGATCAAAAAACCCAAAATTCTGCCGGTGACACCAGGCTCGGAGCGAGGTATTGATCCGCTGGCTCTTCCGTGCAACCAGAAGGATAGAGGAGAACACTATTTGTGCTCCTGATCCCTCAACTAGTTGTCCCGAGGCCCTGAAGTCTCTTGATGGTCCTTGGACTTCCAGTTGCAACTTCATTGCTGCCCACGTGAAAAATCAGTAATGGATAATGATCTGAGGGCCACACCAGGGTGGGAAGTTTTTTCTTCACATCTTTAACCCGGGCCCCAGGGAGGCAGCAGACTTCCCTAAGAAGTGGGTCCGGTCTGCGTATTGGGCCTTCTCTTCCCCTCAGAAGGGAGTCTCCTATGGCAATGACCCATCTTTTTTTCTTCATGAGAGCAGTTTTGATGCAGGGCATAGGCCGACTTGACCTCGGCAACACCGCCAAGCTAGATGAACCATCGTCCTCGTTATTGTTCGGTTCCACTTGCAGAGCCTCGTACCTATTATGCAGGGGCACCTGGGGAGGTGGCACGGTCACAGAGGAGACGCGCCTGCTGCGTCGGGCAGGAACTTGTCACCATTGCCCCCTGTCGCTTAAGTCACTGTGTTCAGCCAGGCGGAGAGAGGATCGGGAATCCTCCGTGTCATGCGTCCTGCCTACCTAGGGAAGGTAGGTCTCCCTCTCTCCCGCTCTCCCTGATGCTCCTCAGCCTACTCGGCTCCTCCCGGAGCTCTGTCACCAAGGAGAGCAGTTCCTCTGCCCGGGCGCAGCTCCCACAGCTGTGCTGGCTGCTGCCGGCCCGTACTGGCCTAAGAGCGGGGCACAGCTGCAGCCCGGCACCCGGTGCAGCGTGCTCCCGCCGGAGCTCTGTTGGGGCGCTGCGCCAGCCGCGGTGGGTGCAGGGCGTAGGGAGGCCATGGCTTCCTGCCCGGTGGCGCCGGCGGAGCCCCAGCGCCCCGCTTGCCCGCCCTGCTCGCGGCGCTCCGGGGGCTGCTTTTGTAGGCGTGGGGGGCGTGGCCGCCGTTGCTCCTGGCCCCGCCCAGGTCTCGTCAGCCGCTGTGGCACGAGCTGCGCGCTGCTGGCGGCTGCCGGCTCCCCTGAGGTCCCCCCGGTCCGGGGAACCCCCCTGTGCCCCCATCGTGCCAGCACCAGAGCTGCTCGCCGCGGCAACGAGGGGGGAAGGGTTTTTTGTATTGAGCTATTCAAATTTCCAGCGTTTAAGGGAAGGAAAGCACCTGGTACAGTTTGACTTTCAGAAGGCTTTTGGTGAGACTCCATATAGGGCACACCTATAGAACTGGAGTAGGAGTTGGGGTGTCATAAAACAGAAACTGTCTTAGGGAATAAGGCAAGGAAATTGAAAAAGTGCTCTGTTCTCATCAAAGCAGTAGCTGTTTGTGGTTTTCCCGATCTTTTTACTAGTCAAAGGGTAGGGAGCAGGTAGGGAGCTGGGCAAATCTGCAGGTGGCACAAAGCTATTTGGTTTTCTCTGCCCTTTCAAGCTATTTGTTTTGTGGACACCTAAGCAGCACGATGGTGGCTGGAAGCCAGTATCGATAACTGCAAGATAGTGCGCCTTGGATTTGGGAGCTTAAACATCGTCAGCAAATCTGTTATCAGTATGAAACCATGAAGGGGACCCAAGTGGCATCGTAGTGCAGAAAAGAGCTCTGCTTAACGTTTGGGTTTGGGGACACTCCTTTCCTTGAAAAAAACATAATAATGATGGGGAAAGTTGCTGAAATAATTAGTGGGAGGGAGATGGAGAGCTGCTGTTTGCCTACAATGGTAACGGAAATCAAAATGAGTTGAACAAAGATCATGAAAAGAAACCTCACCATGGAAATTTCAAAGAAAACACTGGGGCATTGTGGGTAGAACCATATTCAGAGCTGCTAAAAGCTAAAAAGAGTAATCAGAAAGTCGTTTTGAAAGTATCTTGGAAAAAAATTAACCTAAAAAATAACCGAAGCTCTCGAAACCTTTTACCATAAAGGTTTGACACATGAACGTGAGTGTCGGGGAACACATCAGCTGTGGGAACAGACTAGCTCTGTCTTATATATACTAGTTTACATTTACTGTAGGCTGTTGAGGAGAGGAGGAGGGGAGGAATGAGGGTGGGTACTCAGACTGCCTCTGTGGAGGAGCTGGCATGCAATTAATTTGATTTTCATCAGAGTTATGAAAGGCGATTTCTTCAGCCTTGAAATCGTCTTTGGGGTTTTTTTTAAATATTTGTAGTTGTTAAAATGTGTACCTAAGAGCCTTGTGTCATCTTGATCTTGGTCTTGCTAGTGCCTCAGAAGTAAAATGACCTTTAACTGCTGCTCATCTGTATATTTCTTTTAGTCGGGCTCTTGTTCTGGAAGCTTATTTTGAGTAGCTTATGTCTTCAGACCAAGGTGGTCACATTTAACTTTTGCTTTTGCCATGACAGATAGTGGAGGAGTTACGGGACCGAATCTTGCAGCTGCGCTTTCCCCACAGGGTCCAGAGCAAGGAGGCAACTCCAAAAGCAAAGAGGAAAATGTTTGGCAGTAGCTCTCCCTCCAAGTCTCCACCTGTGGCTGGGGCCCAGTCAGCCCTCTCAGACAGACCCTGCCTCGTTGTGCTTCACAAACCATTGGAGAAGCTACTCATCAGGTAGTGATGGAGGTCCAGGCCATCAGCACAGCCTCCTTGGCCTGGGAAGTGGTAGAGAGGAGGGTCTGTGGATGGTGCTGCCAGTTGCAGGATGAGAGTGCTGTGAAGCTGGTGCTTGTTGGGGTGGGTTTGGATTGCGTGGCTGGGAATGGTAGCTGTAGTCTGGGAAGGCTGTGACTTGCAGCAGGGGGCCTTGCTGGAGAGGCAGATTTGTTACTCCTAACTAATATGATGCAGAAGTAAATTTAGTTACTGCTGTCTGAGCAGGATCCTGTGCTGGGCTAGCCATGTGCTGCTGCTGGAGGGCTTGGTCCTGGGCCCAGCAAGGGGGCTGTGAATCCAGACAGCTCTGGCCCTGAGCAGAGCATTCTTTCCACCTCAGCGAGCCACACTTCTGCCCTCTCCTAGGTATGAGAAGCTGCCTTCTGACTATCGAGCCCCCTTCATTCTCAACCTGGAGCATCCCCCGGTGTCTGGCCCGCTCACTATGGTGGCCAATCGTACTGCCTCTTCCACCCTGGCCTCTCTGTCCCGCTACTTTTATCACCAGCGTTGGATCTGGAGTGTCCAGTCGGGGCTGGCACCGGCTGTGCCCATCACCGCTGTAGCCCAGCTCCTTTCCACGCTCACAGAGTAAGTTGCACACCTGAACAGGGGTGCTTTCTCCAGCTAGTCCTGGGGATGCAGAGAAAGCAGGGTGGATCTGAGGCCTTATCATAGGTAACAGTTGAAGCTGCTGTGCAGAGGGTTTTGGTCCTGTACACGCCTTCTAGAGCTACTTGGGATAGTGCTCTACCCAGTTCTGCAGCTGCAGTTGAGGAAAAAGAGAGTCCTGGAAAACATACAAAAGGACAAGAGGTGTTGCTGTGCCTGGAGTATGCTGATCTTCACACAGGCTGTCCTGTGCAAAATGTCACATCTCCCCATTCTCTGCGTGTAGCTCCCTGTCTTGGGAAGGGAGGTGTTACGGGGTGAAGGGTACAGTCATTCTTGTACTTAAGGCTTGCAGTATGGGTAGAGAAGTCCTCCATGTCTGACCGCCTCTCTGTTGCCAGGGTTCGTCTGTCAGAGGGTTTCCACTTTGCATCCAGTGGGGATGGAATTATCAATATGGTGCTGGAACTGCCCATACAGGTGAGCCTGGGTGCTGCAGTGTGGACACAATCCTTCATTGCTTCTTGTGAGGTGGATTCACCTTCCTGTGATGGGATTTCCCATCCGCTTCTAGCACACACCGCTGGCATGTACAGGGAGACCTGCCTCCTCCCCAGAAGTAAAGCAGCTTGTGGGTTGGGCATTTTCCTGTCTTCATCTGCAGTTAGAGAGCTGCTTTGCTGGTAGGGACATGCTGTGCTGGAGGAGTTCTTGGGGCTGGGACAGGCTTCGTCCCTCCATCGCTGCTAGTGGAGCTGGGTGATGGGGCTGTGTTGTGTAGGGGGACACTGGGTAGGTGTGGGCTGTTGTTGCTGGCCAGGCTCACACAGTGTCTACCCTCCAGATTGACGGCTCAAGTGAGAGCAGCAGCGGCAGGGAGAAGCACACCTGTGTCGTCCAATACATCCTCTTCCCACCCCACTCCACCTCCACCAAGGACAGGTGAGGCTGTTGCCCTGCTCCCAGGGAGGGCTCGCAGCAGAGTCTCAGCTCCAGACTTGCCCTTTGTGGGCAGTGTGGGAAGGAGGGAGTCCTCCCTCATATAGTACACACAACTAGCTGTCATGGATTGATCACCAGTTAGCTGGGGCTTTGCCTGCAAACCTAGGGTTTGTGTAGCTGTTCTTACAGCTCTGAGAGGAGCTGCAGTGGGCTGCTGGCTCTGTGCCATCTCACAGGACTTGCCTTATGTTTTTCCTCCAGCTTTTCCACAGATGATGACAATGATACAGAGGTAGAGGCCATTGAGGTGGACACAGAACTGAACCTGGTCACTGAGTGCTGGGTAGAGCCACAGAGTGGCCATGTCCACAGCACTGCTGAGAATTGGAAGCACCTCCATGGCTTGCCCTACCAGAAAATACCAAAAGCGGTGAGTTCCTGAAGGGGTAGGGGCACGGGCTCCCTCTTTTGTGGAGGGAGAAGGGTTTGTTGCAAGTGCACCTCAACACTGCAGGTGAATTATTGAGGGCCAGAAGAGATGGGAATGCTGTTAACAAAAGAGCCTGAGGTTTCTAAAAGAGGAACTGGGCTACTGGACAGAAAGGGTTTCTGGATTGCAAGGCAGTGGGTGCAATGCTGTTCTGGGATGGGTGGGAAAATACAAATTACTTTGTCAAGAGCCATTCCATTGGAGGGGAGCAAGCTGGACCAGAGAAGAGATTGCAGGCAGTATTGCCCGTGCACCTCCTGAACAAGGCAAAAAAAGGCTAAAGGACTGGTGGAGAAGGAGGGAGCAAGGAGTGAGAATAGGGCAAGTCAGGGGACAGGATTATGGGTGTTACCTGTCCTTGCTTTTAGACTGTTTTCTTCTGCATTTGGGGGTAATAATTCTGCTGCATACAGCTGAGCCGTGACTACTTATTGCAGCTCTATCCCCGGGACCTTGCGTGCATTGCCACCATGCTGACATTCGAGTACATCAGCCAGTTGTGCCAGAACAAGGAGTGGGTCTGCCCTCCTTCAGACACCAAAGCTACTGAAGGTGAGTCCAGCAATCCTAGTAGGTTTGATGGAGCAAGAGGCAGCTAGGCCCTGAATATCTCAGGGCCCGTTAGAGGTTTCTGGAAGGTGGAACAGGTATTTTGACAACGATTTTCTAGACTTTGGTGGCTGTGGGTCACTTTGTTGCACTGTGCTAAGCTGCCAGAGAAATGGCTTCATCCTGGGAAGGCCAAAAAAGCATTGAGGCTTTCTGTCCAGTCTGGAAAGGTGACTAGGTGACCCTGCTTGAGCACAGGGGTTGGACCAGATGACCTGCAGAGATCCTCTCCAACCTCAAACATTCTGTAATTCTGTGAGAGAGGCTGACTTCTGGAGCAGATGGAAGATGAGCTCACCTATACAGTGATGGGCAGGGTATGCCTGGGCAGGTGGTTGTACAGAAGTTGTAAATGTGAAGGAAAAGCTCCTCTGTTCTCAGTTACAAGACGCAGTCTCCAGAGCAGTTTGTGGGATGCTTGCTTTCTGGTCCTGTTCATCTCTGGACCCTCTGTGAATGCTCCATTAGCCCACAAAGATAGGGAAGGGGACCTTAGGACGTCTGGTCTGTCCTCTTAGAATCATAGAATCATTAAGGTTGGAAAAGACCTCTAAGATCATCCAGTCCAACTGTCAACCCAACACCACCATGCCAACTAAACCATGTCTCTAAGTGCCACATCCACACGTCTTTTAAATACTTCCAGGGATGGTGACTCAACCACTTCCCTGGGCAGCCTGTTCCAATGTTTGACCACTCTTTCAGTAAAGAAATTTTTCCTAATGTCCAATCTAAACCTCCCTTGGCGCAACTTGAGGCCATTTCCTCTCATCCTATCGCTTGTTACTTGGGAGACGAGACCAACACCCACCTCGCTACAATCTCCTTCCTTTCAGGGAGATGTAGAGAGCGATAAGGTCTCCCCTGAGCCTCCTCTTCTTCATTCAGGACTGGATTGTGTATCTGATCTGACGTTATTAACATAGTTCATTGAGAACTCCAGGAGTATGTGGGGGGGTTCACCCTTGTCAGGCAATCTGTTCCAGAACCTCACTATTTTTGCTTTCTTGTCATTATTTCACCCCATCCTAGATCTTTTGTTTACTTGCCTTGCATTGAATAACACAGCAGATACTGGGTGGGTTTGAGGGAGCCAGGATCATCCCAAAGGCTGAGGGCAGGACCTGAGGAAACCCTATAAGATCGTATCACTGGCTCTGTGGGAGGGGGAGAGGGCCAGGAAAGCTCAGGGCCTGGAGGGCAGAAACTCCTTCCTGAGGAAGAGGACAGGAAATGTCTGCAGGGATGTGCAGAGCCTGCCAGATGGGAGATCTCTCCCGAGAGCATGGGGGTCCTTGTCCCTTACTACGCTGGTAATTCAGGCTGCCTCTGGCTCGCAGCATGGTCATTGCTCTCCAGCAGTGTTACTTGCGACACTGATGTTCAGTTTTTGTCCCCTGGCAGCTCTGGGCCCGAGCTGTGTAAGGCCTCGTGGTGGCTTCCCAACCCTCCTTGCATGAAGGTGGCAATAAGCCCAGGGGACTCTTACAGTGAGGTACCTCTCTGTAGGTAGCTCACAACCTGCTGCAGCCTCTGGCAGGCTTTGCCCTTTCCCCACATTCATTCTTTGTATCCCTCTGCCCTCCTAAGCAGAGGGAGTTTGGGCAGTGTTGCTGTGTACCTTCACTTGTGCCTCCTGCACTGCGTTTAGGGCTGGCACCACGCATGCGGAGGTGGCCTGGGAGGCAGGGCTATGTGCTGCCCACAGGCATGTTACATTCCCAATTCTTGTTGCAGATCCAGACATGGGTGCTGGTTTTCGAGTGCATGAGATCCCATTCCAGTTCAACCTCATGAAGCTGTTGCCCAGGTGCCAGCAGGTTGAGATGTTCTTCCTAATGCTGGCAAAAGGTAGGTGCCTCTTCACCAACTTCCTCCTCTTGTCCTCCCTCCATGGCTATGGGCACCTGCTCTGTTGCTTGTCTCCCGGGGTAGCAGGCACATGAGAGCTGCCGTGCCTCTTTCAGTACAGCTAGTGCTGTTCTTTCCATCTCTGCAGCCCCAGGGCTGTCCAGGTATATTGCTGTCTTTCTTGGGGTGATAGTTTTGGAAGAGTTGCTTTTGAAAACATTAAACCTAGACTGTTAGTCTGTGGTGGTGGTTTCTTGTCTTTAGCCCCAAACATCTCCAGAATAGTTACAGTAGCAGGGTGAGTCAGTGCAGGGTAGCTAATGATGCTGGAACTCCAGGGATTCTTCAACACCCTCCAAGTCAGCCTTGCAGAGGTGCTGGGGGAAACTCCTGGCTGTGTGGAAGTGTCACTTTGTAAAGGGCTGTCTTCTGGGGGCCTGGGCAGGTGGTGGCTGTGGAGATGCTGTCTCTGAAGCTGCCATGGTTCTGTTTTGGAGCAGAGAACGAGGAAGTGACCAAGGACTCTTCGTTTGTGCCCAATGAAATGCTACTAAACCTCTTCCATGGCTGCCTGCAGCATGACCTCAGTGACCGGGAGATCCCCATGGCTGATGCTGATCATGTGGCTTTCATGGAGCAGGTTCTGCAACGGGATCGTGATGGCCATCAACCCCCCTTCACACTCCCTGTGATCAGAGGTAAGGGCCAGGAGCGTGGCAGCAGTGACACCGACAGCTGGGGTGTTTCAGGAGCCTTGCTTTCAAGTCTCTTCCTCAGCTGGTGTTTCTCAGGTTGGTTTCTCTGTGCTCCATTTTAGAAGAAACCCTGAAAGCTTCTGGGACCCTGGAGCAGCAGGATGCTTCTGCATCCTGTCATCTTGTTGGCAGCAATGGCACCAGGGATATGACTGGCTCCACAAGTACTCTGCAGGTACTGCTACGCTGCTGTCCTTCTCCTGAGCCCCCTCTGAAGGCAAGGCAGCAGCTGTTGAAGAGCAGGAGAGTTAGTAGAAGGGTTGAGAACAAATTGAGAGGCTGGTGTTTTCCCCATGCTTGGCAGCAGTTTAAGCTGTAGCTCGTGGCTGAAGTCAAGCAGGAGTCTGATAGGTGTGTGGATAGTTGCACTCACCATGGGCCTAGCCTGTTACAGCAGCACTGATGCTGTGCTGCAGGTTGCTCGGAAATCATGGGCAATCACTGCCTGGAGGTCAGAAGCGGCCACAGCAAAGCTGGCTAAGCATCTCCTGACAGTGTGTGCTGTGTTTCCTGGAGCCAGGGTGCTCTGAGAATGGTGCAGGGTGATTTCAGCACTGTGCCGACCAGCAGTCATGGAGGAACTTGCTCTGTGTGGTTGCTTACCTGCCTCAAGGTAGGCCTGTGCCATGTGCTATGAGCTTATCCAGCTTCTGCTTTTTCATCAGAGCCTTGGCAACACAGAGCTGCCTGAGGATGATGTGACCCTGAGTGACACGACGGGGCCCTTTCCCCCACAATGGCGATGTTATGCCAAGCTGGTCAACCCCCAGCATGTGTTCCTGACCTTCCTGCCAGCCACCTTCTCAGGTGAGGCCGCCCGTTGTGGGGAGCGAGAGGAGGTAGCAGTCCCAAGTGCCTCCTCAGGAAAACAGCAAAAGCAGAATCAGCTCTGGTAGGGTGGAGAGAAAATTGAACAGCAGAGTCTAGACCCAGTCTTTTTGCACCATATGGCCAGGAGTAGAGTAGTGCAAAGTGCTGAATGTCTTGCTCTTCTCCCCTTGAACATGGTGCTGCCCACATAGTATTTTCAGGCAGGGGCTGTGGTTTCGAGTTGTTTGCTGGCTGCAACTGTTGGACCGTTTTCCCAGTAGTGTTGTTAATGAATGGAGTAAGGAGACTGCTAATGGGATGGTCTGGGAGAGTCCCCGCTTCTGGGCATTGGCACTGGTCTGGCTTCCACTGAGCTGCTGGTGAAGGCTGCTAGGCTCAGCTGGAAGTACTCTGTGGAGCTGCTCCCACACACAAAGAGGTTGCAGGGACATCTGCCCTCTTGGCAATGTAGATGGAGGGGTTAAATTGTTCTCACTGGACAGAGGATGATTTTATTTTGTTTTCTTCCAGATGTACAGAAGCTGATGGCTTGCGGGTTGGACAAACCTCCAAAAGATGAGAGTCGATTTGGAGAGGATACCCTGGGACCTGTCTGTGCAGAGCGAGTCAAGGCTGAGGCTGAAGAAGGGGATGCTGCAGTGCCATTACCTACCCTCAGCGTAACACCAGCCCACGGTACCGCCCTCAGGACAGCACCTTGCTAAAGTATTAGCATTAGTATCCTTGCTATTCCCGAGCACACTGTTGGGCAGATTGAGGTAGGAGGAATAACAGGCTGCTACAGCCTGTCAGCTCCTGCCTGGCAGTCAGCAGAGTCAGAGTCAGGACAAGGGGCACAGTGAAGCCTGAACCAGCTTTCATGATGTTCATGGGGGGGTGAGGGAGTGTAATGTGAGTGCCCATGGCCCAAGGCTGGCTCCCTGTGGGCGAGGAGGTTGCAGGTAGATAGAAGCTACTAGGAATGGCAGTACTGGGCTGTACTGGAAAGTCAGTGACTCTCGTGTTGTGATTCAGACTAGCACTACCAGCACTACATTGTCCTAGGGAGAAGGGCACAGGTCTTGAGGTCTATGGAATTTGATTGCACAGCCCCTGGTGCACTCAGCCAGGCCTGCAATGAGGATGGTGGGTTGTGCTGGTGCAGAAGGTGGTGGTGGTGAACAGTCATGGCTGCCCAAGAAAGGGATCAGTATGGCCAAAGCTCTGGGCTGAGTGGTTGGGTGCTGGGTGAGAAAAATGGCCCCTGAGGTTTGAGTGGTGAGAAGCTTGTAAAACCGATACTTACCTGTGGGTGCTGCTGTGAGGGCTGTGACCTCTCAGACCAGGAATGAGGAGCCCATCAAAGGCCTTTATCTCATCATTGTTTCTTTTGCAGATGTGAGCCGTGACCCTGGAGAACAGGGTGGCCCCTCGCGGAGAGATGTACATATCTCCTTCTGTCGCCAGAACTCACAATCTGAGCTAGGCGAGTGCCGCCGATTTCGCTGCCCCATTTACATCTACAGCTGCTCTTTGGAGCTGTTACGAGAGCAGCTTGTAAGCCCACGGGCACACCGTCCTCCCCGGGACATCTTTTTCAGGTAATACCAACCACACTTGATTCCTAGACAGGAAACAGAGGAGCTCCCTTGACAAGAGGCTGGCTCTAGCCCTGCCTTATTCTCTTGGCTTGGCCTCTCTGCCTTATAGCAGCCACGGCGTGTGCCTACCCTAGGGCCCTGCTTTTACTGGCGCCAGAGCTGTTTATAGTCTAAAACAGGCTTCCTTGGTGCTGAAGGCTGTGGCATCTCTTTTCCAGGTCCCAGTCTCTGGAACGTCCTCCTACTGCTGCTTGGCTAGACCACAAGCATAAGGAGTTGGTGAGTTACTGCACGCTGCTGCAGGAGCATTCCCACCAGTGCTATGTGAAAGGTGAGGAGCGGCGTGATGAGAGCTGAGACAGGGTTGGGGTTGGAGCTGGACCCTGGATCTTCTTTTAAGAAAGCAATGTCTCATTTTCTTGTGATCTTACATTGAGCAAAGGGAGGAGCTGTGGGACTGATCTCCCACCAGGAAGGATTTAAAGATGCCTCTGCGCATTCCCTATGAGCCTCGCGCAGGCTGTTCCTGGACCTGCGCAGTGCTCTGGAGGGGGGTGCCTTCTTTGACTTTTCCCTCTCACCTTCAGTGTGGCAGATCCCTAGGCCACTCTGGCATGACACAAGCCCAGGCTAACATGTAGTATTAGGCATTCTGGCCGAATCTTGTCTCCCAGCACCTGCGCTGACTTCAACTCTGTGTTGGGACTTAATGAAAATCTGTATGTGGCTATTGCCTGGCTCCTGTGGCCTTGCATCCTTGTGGTGGGGCACTTAAGCACTGTGTTTGATCTGTAGGACTGTTCAAGAGCCTTCAGCAGTCACACAGCATCAGCTCCCAGGACCTACTTACAGCCATGGACTACTGTGAGGAGCTGCTCCAAGAGATCGATATCACCAACTTCCTGCTGACAGTGTGTAGCCATGTCCGCTCGTTCCGAGAGAGCCACCAGCATTTCCGTATGCACTCCAAGACAGCCAGCTTCCAAGTGGGCAGCATAGAGCAAGAAGAGGAGCAGAGCTCTAGGGAACGAGGTGTCTTGGTCTCTGAATCAAGGTAGGGTCCCAGCTCAGTCTTAATTCTGTTCTTAGCATTGGGCCAGGACAGATCGTTCTTCAAGCATCTTCTACTGCCTGCTAGAAGGAATGTTGCAGGGCAAGGTCTAACAGAGCCACATGTAAGGACAGATATTTCCAGTGGGATACCCACCTGGTATGGTGTCCACCAGGACCTTCTCTTTTTTATAGTCTCTGGTGACATCCATCCTTTCGCTTTCTCTTGTAGTCTTAGCTCATTACTGTCCCATCTGGCCTTAGCTGGAGGGCAGTTTGTCTGCAAGTAACTCTCAGACTTCTTGTTCCTGGAGAAATGATGCATCTTCTGCTTCTTGACTCATTTGATTTTGCTATTGACTCTGGTGAAAATGACAGGTTTGTTTTCCTTTTCTAATGAATAAAGTGTCATTTTTTTTTAATTAAAACTCTGGAAAAAAAATTCACAAGAGAAGTATCAAGGCAGAATTGTAATATGCTTGGTGCTAAACTTCTGTCCTGCTATTCCTTAGGGTATTTCTGAGGTTTGTATTGCCTCTGGAAATTTAAGGAGGGGAAAAAGTACTCTACTGTGCCTTAGTGTCTGTTGAAGAAACACCCTCTTTACGTCCTTTGTTCTCTGTTTGCACTTGACTATCCTCAGTTCCTTTATGTGAATTTACTAGCATTTGTTGGGAATCCCCAATCCTATTTCTTCTTATACTGTAAGTCATCGAGATGAAGCTGTGGTTTTGAAGAACACTCACTGTTTGGAAAGTCAGATGACTACTTCTTCAAGTGCTACTTTCCCAGAGAAATACTGTGGGAACTTTTTTTGTTTATAAGATATTACAAATTACCTATCCCAATGCAGATTGTATAAACATTACTGAAGGACGTACAGCTTGTGACACATTGCACCAGATCTGCTGTCTGTATTACGAATTTGAATACCTGGGGAGTACTTGGACCAAATGTCATCTCACTCCCCAGATTGCTTTTTCTGAGTTTTAGGAACTGATTCTGTCATGGAGCTGCTGGGTGAGCATGGGCCTGAGCTTTGCGCTCTGCTCTCTGCGGCCAAGGCACTAGGGGTGCTGGCATGGTGGTGTTTGCTGTGAGGTGCTCTGGACTGGGTGTTGGTAATTCAGATTGCTCCAGGCCTGTCCCTATACTCAGCCACGTGTCTTTATTTCCCAGGGAGGGTGTGTAGCGTGGTGTAGCGTACCTGGCCATGGGATCAGCATGGTTAAACAGCCTCTGGCCTGGCTTCAGACAACCTGAGCGCTTATCTGGGTTAGTGGGTGGTAGGAGGGTTTCTGGGGCTGTAGGGGTGGGTGCTGTGTAAGTCACATTGCGTTTACACAGATGAGGTGTGGGGAGCTGTGAGGTGGGATGCTTGCAGGGTAGATAATGCATGCAACTATTCCCGTTTCTCGATTTGCCTGTCTGACCTGTCCACAATCCTGTTAGTGCGGAAATGGAGGACTACAGCGAGCAGGACTCCCATAACATTGCTAGTCCCACAGAGGAGCCAAAGAGCAGTACGGGCACGAGCTGCTGTTCAGAGTTTCCCCTCTCGCTGCTGGAAATTGGACAGCCCTGCCAGGCACACCCTGACTTGCATAAAATTATCCAGGTGAGGAACGTGGGAGCTCAGCTTGGCTCCTGCAGGAGGGTAGAGTGGAATGTCTGCTTCACATTTGGAATGTCTCTTCTAGGAAAAATTCCTGGAAATTGGAAGTTTACATTTTAAGCCGGTGCCATCAAATCCTCACTATTTCTTCTATTGCCCACCATCAGCCAAGAAAGAGGTAGGCATAGTGCTGCCCTTGTGGAGGGAAGTAGCTTTGCTTGGTGTCAGATCTGGATTTGGGGATGGCAGACCCATGGGTAGACTGAGCCCCTGGGGGGCCCATCAACAGCCTGCTTCACTGCCTGGCATGGTTCTAGTATCTGCCTCTCTTCCTCTCTCCATCTCAGGAAGAGGCATCTCGGGATCAGGCAGACAGGAAAGGCAGTGAGGACATGGAGGGATCAGAGGCAGAACTGGCAGCTGAAGAAGGTAACATTTGCTTGCTCTGTCCTGGAGAAGAAAGTGTCTGTAGTCTCACTGTGGTGATGCCTTTCAGAGCTTGACTGTGTCTGGTGGGGTCTCTGGGGACGTGGGCCTGGTTTGCTAACAGGGAACCTGTGTGAACAGGAACTGTGTCTGGGTGCTGCGTTGCCACAGAGAGTGACCCAGAGTTGGAGGTGGAGTACCGTGAGAAGCTGGAGCACGAGTTCCCAGATACAGATTCCCTCTCGGACTCCAACACGGTGAACCAGGATGATGACTCCTTCAGCGTGCTGGGAGGGGACTCTCTCAATGAACAGGAATTCCTGGAGCAGGAGATGCCCCCACTCTTTGTACACCTCACCTGCTCAGTGAAGCTGCGTAGCCAGCACAGCTCCATGCCCGTGCAGTCCCTGCCGACTTGTCTAGGTAAGAGCAAGCCTTGCTGTGAAGTTAAAGGCTTCTGTCAGGTCCCTGCTGGGTAGGCAGCCCCTGGAACAAACATGCTGTGTTCTAAACAGCAGTCCCTCTGGACCAGTCTCCCTGTACGGAGCCCCCACAGTCTCCCAGTATCAGATAAGGGTTTTTCAACCAGGTCTCCCACTTGCTGTGGGATTGGTCATGGAAGAATAAAAGGATCATGGAGGATGGTGGCCTTCTCGAGCCTGTCCAGGTGTGTGGGACAGCCACCTCTTGCAATCTCTGTACTTGCCACCAGGCTGTGTATGTGTGTAAGCAGAGCTGTTTGTTGTTTGATTCCCTTTATCTGTGATCTCTCCTCAGGGGAAGTTCTGGGCTGCCTGGAAAGCTGCCAGGGCTTGAACACCATTGACTTGGGGGACCTCTGTGTGACCCTGGACATCTTCGTGCTGACATTGCCCCTGGAGATAGAAGTTGTGAACACAGACATTCTCCACAACAGGTAGGTGGAAAGAGGCCCAGTCACTCACCCACCCTCTGCATGCCCTTCACAGCCGGCCAGTCTCAGCTCCTCTCCATGTGCTGAGACTGGGGATTCTCCATCTCACAGAGCCTCCCACAGCCCTAAGACAACTAAGATTTTTCCAAGATGGGCTCACCTTCCTAGAGATCCCTTTACCTCTCTGCAGCCTGTGTCTGTTTATCCTCTCTGGCTCAAAAGCTGATGCTCAGCCTGCTCTCTCTCCTGTGGCAGATGCACCTCAGAGAGCAGCGTGTCCTTCACACGCTCTCCAGGGCAGCCATCCTCTTTCCGCTCAGATGAGGATATCATGCACAACCTGGAACGTCTCCCATCCACAGGAGATGAGAGGTATGGCACTGCAGATGTAGCAAGCCCCTCGTGGGCTCCTTTTGCTGCCTAGGAGCTGCACTGTGCTGGCTGCACGAATGAGAATGACTGGTTGATTCTTCTCCTCTCTCCTAGGCACCCTGCACTTTCCAACCTCCCTGGAGTGCACAGGCTGGCTATTGAAGCCACTATGAATGAGGTAAGCCAGCCTTGCCTGCTTCTTGCTTCCAGCCACAGCAGCGTGGCACAACTGCTGTTCCATACTTCCTAGCCTGCTCAAAGCTGCAATCTCTGTCAACTTTGTCAAAAGTGACTTTCAGGCCTTGCTGGTATCACACAGGCTATTGGCCTTGTGCTCCCCAAAAGTGTGGGATTACCCTGACAAAATTTTTACTGCAGTTGGGGTGGGACAGACAGGCCTCTCTTCCAAAGACCTTTTCTTAGGTACATTCAGAAGGAGGTGAGGGAATATAGGTGATGAGAGGGGCTGTCCTCATCGTGTGGGGGCTTGGATCAGAATTGGGGCAGCCATGCAAATACTAGTCACCTAGGTCTTGCTCTGTGTCCTTGCTCTGCTCAGATTCGCTGGCTCCTGGATGATGAGATTGTCTCTGCACTGCGCCACTCACAGGTCATCAGCAGCTCCATTCTGCACCGAGTGGCCACCCACATCTATAACTCCAAGGGGCGGCCCAGCTGCCACAGCGAGGTGGTGCTGCTCCAGTTTGTTTTTGGACCGGAGCACTCTCTGGAGAAGTTCAAGGAGGTAAAGAGAAAGCCCTGAGGCAGCATCATACACTTAGCTAGCAGGATGCTTATTCTTCCCTGTGTTGCAGGAGTTCAGAAGAATGGCTCTGCCAGGCTACATGCTCAACGCAGAAGGCAGCGACTACCACTACATCTCCATCAGCCGCCTGCACTCCAGACGGACAGCTCCAAACCTTTCGGGGACACCTTGCTTGCAGCAGCCAGCTGGAGGGAGCACCAGGACAGCCCTGGGCCAGGCAGGCCAGGAGCGGAACAGTGAAGCAGAGGCAGAGGGCTCCGAGCTACACCATGCAAGCTGTGTCCTCCCAGAAGAAGGCCAGCGTCTCTGGGGGTGGTCAGAGAGTGAGACACGCATTGTGCCAGACACGGGAAACCCCGTACGTGGAGGCAGCCACGCACGAGATGAGGTGAGAGACACTGAGGTGGTCTGTTGGTGGGAAGGTGTGGGACACGCTGGTAACAGAAGGTAGAAGGATGCAGGAGTATGATCAGACTTTTTTTGGTGCCTATTTTTCTGGTCATTTTTGCAACCTTGGCTTGTGTGCAGGTCCCAGGAGAAGCGCTGAGCCTTGAGCAGAGCAGAGCACCTGGCCATGACTCCCTGGAGGAGGCAGCTCTAGAGACAACTATACAGTCACTGCCATCCTCATCCTCTGAAAAGGGCAACAGTGAGAAATCACCATTAGTGACACCGTCTGCAGCAAGCCTGGCTGACTCCGTTACACAGGGCAGGGAAGGTAGGAGCTTTCAGTGTGGGCAGGATGCACCTTAGCCTCAGGAACTTTTAAGGGAAGGGCTCTGTTTTGGCTGTAGTATACAAAACATGACTGCTACTCCTGTTCCTGTCCCTAAATACCAGAATTGGTGGTGTTGCACTGTTGGTCTCTTCCTTGCCAGGATGCTGGCAATTCACTGCTTAACAGTACCCAGGGTACTAGGCTGTACTGCAACACGGATACCGCTAATGACATGAAGTTTCTGGTGACTCCAGTAATGGCTGTGAGAACCCCATTCCCCAGTACTGCTTCCCTAGGGCCAGCGCTGCCTGGTTGTCCTGTGGTGTAATGTTTCTCCAGCAGATGGGTCATGTGAAGGGGCTTAGCAAGTGCTCTCATGCTCAAACACCTCTTCCCTTTGCAGGCTCCAGCAAGCAGCGTCCCAGCCGCGTGCAGAGCCTCGTGTCGAGCCAGGGCAGCATGGACTCCGACCACCTGGGTGAGTCTGCCGGGGCAGGGGTGACTGACAGCGTGTGGGCAGACACTGGCAGTGACATGGTAGTGTGGGGCATGGGGGGCTGTGTGCCTGGGCTGGAGTGACCGCTGAGCCCTGAGGACAGGGCTCGTGAATGGCTCTGATCTCCTAGAGCCTGCTGTGCCCAGAGAGGAGGCTGGCTTGCCAGGCAGCCTGGGACTGAAGCGAGGATACATTGCAGGTTATGATGGGGGAAGCAGTGACTCGGAGTATGAGGAGGCGCTAATGAGCGACCAGGAACCCAGGTGTCCCCTCATGCCGGATTTCTGGCTCATCATAAAAATCCAGCAGGACCGAGTGGAGGTCTATTACCACACACGGTAAGGAGGGTCCCACTGTCTGGCCACAGCTTCTCTGTACCAGGACCTTATTGCCAATCCCTCATCTCCGGACAGGATGTCCTTCCTGCCTCATGTGGGTGGGGAGCTGCAGGACTAGACTGGTGTTCCATGAGGGGAAAGCAGCCACCCTTCCCCTCTGTGTTTCTGCTCCCAGCACACAGGGACAGGCACTGTTCAGATGCTCTGCTGACTCCTCTCTCCCCTTCCCTGTAAAGCAGCCTGAGTGTGGAGAAGGCAGCATCAGCAGAGACAGAAGAGGGGCAGCCAGGGGAGTGCCAGAGTCTCAACCAGGTGGTGGTGAAGAAGATCAGTGAAATCTGCAGGGTTGTCAATCAGGTAACAAATCTGCAGAGGGCAGGGGCAGAGGTGCAAGTCATGAGATGGCTTAGATGAGGAGGGTCCTCTGGAGGTTGTCTGGTCTGGGCCCAGCTCAGAGGAGGGCCTGAGGAGCCAGTTCAACTGGTGAAGTCTCAGCTTGGGGGTCAAAGAAAAAGGGACTCAGTCCAGCCCTAAGCCCTTCTCCGTGCTGTCTTCTGTGGGCTGTGCAAGCAACAGAACCAATCTTTTCTCATCCTTTGCAGCGCTTGCTGCTGCAGGACCTGCATGACAGCCACATATGCAACTCATTACTGGTGGCAGAAAGTGAGGAGGACATCTGGAAGAGTGAAACACCCTATACTTCGTACAGGCAGCGGGTCATGCCCACAGACGGTATGAATATGCCCTTGGTCATGCCTCAGTGGCAGTGCCACTGCCTGCCCATGAGTGACTAAAAAGATGGTAACTTCCATGCTATGGCCCCAGCTATGTCCTATGTTCTTTGTAGATTACTCTGTAGAGGAGAGCTACCAGCCCCGGGACTACCTGGCTGCCACCATGCAGTTCATGCCAGGGCACTTTGCTTGTGATGTTGTGTGGAGCACACTCATCCATGTGCATTCGCGCCTCAAGATGGGCCCCAACATGGGAGTCTCACGAGGTGCGTACAGCCCAGGTTCCCCCTCATTTTTCGTGTCAAGAGTCTGGCTTCTGGCTGGATTGGCACACCAGAGGAGGGTGTGTGGGATAGCTAACATCCCACGTTGCCCACAGCTATCCAGGCGCTTCGCTCGGTGCTCAACGCCTTCTCTGTGGTGAACAGGAAGAATATGTTTGTCTACCAGGAACGTGCCACTAAATCTGTTTTCTACCTCCGGTAAGAAGCCAGCGTGACTTGTTGGCCTGACCCTGCCCTGGTATATGCATTACACCAGACTGAGAGCTCCTTGGGGCAGAAAGTGTCTGCCCAGCCTCAGGGACCCTGCTGTGACCCAAGCAGCAAATATCTAATTTCTGATAAGTCAGAGTCACATCAAGCAAGGCCCCTCCTGCTCTCCCTGTGGTAAGCCTTTACATAGGAGGGAAAAGGATGATTTTTTCGAGGGAACCAGAGAGCAATTTTTTTACAAGCTCCATATCATAAGGACTAATGCCCAGAAAGTGCACAGGGGAGAGCAAGGAAGACATGCATCTTGTGTAGAGGTATGATACTGTTGTGCTTGGGAATGGAGGCTGACATGTCTTTCTCATGTATTCAGACTGACTGAAACCACCTACAGTGGGAAGGTGTGGGAAGCAGAGAGCGTCCTTAGTCCAGCGTCTCGCTCGCTGGCACTGACACGCAGCCAGGAGCCCATTTACACTGAGGATCTAATGGTGAGTCTGCTGCTCTCTGGGAGTGTATGTTGGTGCTCTTGGTCACAGGAGTGGAGGGAACTCAGTAGTTCCAGCAACCTGGATTTTATGTAGGATAAAACTTACGTTGTAGTTGTGTCGAGTGGGGCAGCAGTGGGTGGGTTCTGCCTGACCTTGCTGACAGCCCAAGACAATGATGGACCTAGAATTCATATGGAAACTGTTTCCATGTGGCTGGTTTTGCTTCTCCAGGGTTCTCGTTCCTCTCTGGACACAGCCTCGTGCCGTAGTGTGGACTCTACCCGCCCTGTGGGACAGGTAGACAGGCACATCCAGCTGATGGTCCATGGTGTTGCCCCAGCAGGTAAGCACCTGGCAGCAGATGGACTGTGCTGATGCAAAGCAGAGGAATAGAGCTCCAGTCCCTGCCCTCTTTGCTTGAATTGCAAAGAAGGTATCTCTGTCCTGAGCAAGCTGCTTTTCCTTAGCCCAGAGCTGCTCTCCATTCTGTCTGCATGGGAATGTGAGGAAAGGATCCATGGCCCACAGTGAAACCTCCTGCGGACCGGGTGGCTTATGCCAACATTCCCTATGCAGGAGTGTATTTGTCTTTGCCTGTTGTACCAGCAGTCTTTCGTGATCATGGATGGGTAGAGAAAGATGCCTGAAGAAATTGATGGTGGGGAAAGACATGTTCCCTGTGGGAAGTGATTGTGAGGGTGGTACATCCTAAACAGGCAGGGAAGGGTGTCTGTGGTCATTCTTACTGGATGGGGTGAAAAAGCTTGTACTTCTGCTTACTTGTCAGGGCCTGAGATCACAGATGAGCTGGTGAAAGTGCTGCGCAGACGCCTGGATGAGGCCACCCTGGATATCATCACTGTGATGCTGGTGCGGAACTGCAAGCTGACCCCAGCAGATGTCGAGGTACCTCACTGGATATCTGCTCTGCTCATCCCAGAGCCCATAACACTTTCTTACTTTTTGACCTGTCTCAGCTTCTCCTGCTGGGAGGGCCAGGGCAGGGAGGGCCAGGGCAGTTTGCTGCATCCCATTCCCTGCTCCAGTGCTTGCTCAGGCTAGTGTTCACCGAGGTATATACTGTGTGGGTGCCAGGGTAGGTGGGAGATCCCCTTTGCTGGGGTTTGCAGCATAGCAGGGCCTCCCTGTGAATACCCCTGGAACATCTGCCCACGTCTGTCTCAGGGTGCTTGTCTATGGACCTGGGTTCTCCCCACCACACTGTCCCTTCGTGTAGCCAGCTGGCATAATTTGGATCAGTATCAGAGCCCCAGGGCAGCCTCAGCTGAGTTTTAAAGCATTTTCTCTGCAGTTTATCCAGCCCCCTGGGACGCCACCCACAGAGATACTGCAGTTTGCACTGCCACCCTCCGCCCTGCCTTGGCTGCATGCGGTGGCCTACTATCTGCGCCAGAACCTGCTCATCTTCCTGCACACCCCAAAGTACACGGACAGCAATGTGGAGCACCATTTCAAGGTGAGGAGAGCTGTGAGTTGGGACAGCAGTCTGCCCAGCTTCTACCTGCTGCTGGGGGCATTTGTTGGGGCAGCTCAGTCATGTTCCCAGCTCTGCCATGTAGTGTCAGAGAGGAACTGACACTGAATACTGAAGCCTGGAGGAGTTTCACAGGACTATGAGCAGTTCCTCTTTGGCCTGGTATAAACTTGGACAGGCCTTGCTTTGATATAAGTGGTCACTTGCTGTGCAAAAGCAGCAGCCACAAAGCTCATGCCCGCAATCTTCTCCCAAGAGCATGAGAGAAGACCCCCTTGCAAAGCTGAGTTTGGCTCCTTGCATGGCTCCCTCAGATGTAAGGACTGAAACGGTTAATAAAAGTTTGGGAGCAGCTACCCACCCCCTCAGCATGGCCATGGCAAGGATAGAAGGTGAGGCCAGATGTGTAGTGCTGTATAACCCTGCACAGAGCTGTAGGAGGGTCCTTCTACCCAACAGTGGCCAAGGCTGTGCTGGCAAGTGTTTTAAGTAGGTCTGGATTGCTTGCTACAGGTCTGCACACACATGGGCCTCTGCTTTCAGTTAAGGCAAGTTCTCTAGTCTCTATCACCGTTTTTCCTTGCTCTCCTTAGCACTACTTCAACCACAATGGGAGCATCCCTGACCAGGATCTCTATCTGTACAACAAGCCAGGCGGCCAAGGCACTGGTGGCAAAGGTACCGTGCTCAACTCAGTTCTGAAACAGGGTATGGGGCTGCGTGTTGGAGAGCTGTTTCCCACGTTGGTGAGTTCTGAATGAGTGAGGAGAGCCACTGTCAGGGCAGTGTGTTCCTCCGATGGCTGGGAGGTGGGCAGGGTGTGTGCCTGGGGGACTGCACGCCCTTGCATGTGTGGTGGAGCGAGCCAAGGTCTCCCGTAGAGCTTGCTAAGCTTGGCCTGTTGCTGTAGGAAGCAGCTCTAGGTTGTAGTAGCTGTGGGGGCAAGACACAGCGAGACCTCAATAAGTGTATGGCACAGAGGCTCAGTGGGGCTGGAGCAGGGAGCAGGGACAATTGTTGCTGGAGCCTTGGCACGAAGGGGTAGCTGAATGCTGTGTGTAACTGAGCACGGGCTGTGGGGGCAATATCCTTGCTCTTTTCTCTAGACTGCTGGAGGAGGGATTGGATAGGGCCCATCCTGCAGCAGGCTGTCATGTCATGTTTTGTCCAGGCCATGTGGTCTGTCACCTGGCCATCGCGTGTCTTGTGCCCCTCGTGCACTGTCTGAATGTTCTTCTGTTGTGTAGGTACCATGTCGGACCTTGTGCAGCACCTCTTTCCACTCTCCCACTTCCAAGGTAGCACCTGTGGCTCCAAGTATTACTCCAGTTCCCTTTCCTATGCAGCTCCCTGGCCCCTCTGGTCCCTGCTGTTCTTGTTTTCCTCGTGTTGTGGCTTCAGCTCTGACTCCTCTGTGTGTTTGTGTATGTGTGTCCATTTAGCTGAGCCTCCTCTTCCTTGCTGGCTGGATAAATGAGCAAACAGAACCTGCTGCCCTGAGATGGCAACTCTGCAGTCCCTGGCTGCTGAGGGTCCGTGTGCTGCCCTGTTAGCTTGCAAGCAGTGAACTCCAAAAATCCTTCACCCTTTTTTCCCCACAGGTCCAAACAGGCATCTCCTCCCTGAGGAAGACAGGTCATGATGTTTCAGCTGTGGTTTCATGCTCCAGGGTGTAACATCATCACTCTCCCAGTGGCTGTGTCCTGGGATTGGGGGTTCCCTTGCATACCAGGGGGCTAGAGTGGCCAGGCACCACTAGACGTGTACTTTGTATTTCAGTGAGCCTGAGTCAGAGGGGGCTCAGAGTCCCTCACAGATTGGAGGTAACAACTCTCTAGCACCCCACCTCTCCGTGGGATGCGATGGATGAGTATGTAGCCAAACTCCAGTGCACCAGGCAGTAAAGTTCTTGGCAGCTCTTGCCAACTTACCTCTTCCCATAGTCCCAGAGCTCAGATCTTGAGTTTCTTACCTGTTTCTTACCTGTAATGTAGTGGTTGCATTTCAGCTTCTCTGTGCTCCTTTAACAAGACTGGAAGCCTTGTTCCCTGTGGCAGGGAGGCTAGCCTTTCTGCTGGTGGGGCAGAGGTAGCCATCATGTCCGTCCCGAGGGACTGAGCCAGCTGCAGGGCGTTGAGTGCTTGGCACTTGGCAAACCAGCTCTGTCTCGGGTAGCACATGCAAACGAGGAGTCTGCTCCTGCGGCTGCTGACCTGGCCTGCTTGAAAGCACTGCCATGGGTGCTCCCTCTCTAGAGCACGTGTCCCAGCACGAGGAGGACATGGGACATTGTGCTTGGTTATTCTCATGTCCTCACCTGAGACAGACTGAAACAGAGCACAGTTACAGGAATGGATATGATAGGGAAACCTGCCAGAGAGGGGGAGGCTGAAGAGGCTCAGTGTGGGAGTTTATCCGGGAGAAGAAGAGGGGAATAACTACATCTTAGTCTGCAATTACCCGCATGAACATCCACTGTCATTCTGGTGGGCCCAGGGTTGACTGTCAAGCCAGACAGATGAGGAGTTTGTGCCCTTTACTGTTTAAAGAGAGAAAATCTGCTTGGGAGAGCTCATACTCACTGTCACACGGGGCAGATTTGCTGTTCTGGGTGAAGTCCTGGTCCCTTCTACCTTTGATATTTAGGAAATTACGAACTTCTCCGTTGTTTGCTGAATAAAGGGTTGTTCCTGTGCCTGTCTGGGGAAGAGACATGTCAGAGCCTGCTGCAGAGCACCTCTGAGATAAGGCAGCTCTTGTACTTTTCTTCAAGTGGAGGGGTGCTCGTAGGTGTAGAGTTTCCTTTCCTCAGTGTGAGTGCAGGTGAGCTACCCTCTGACTTGAATGCCCACCTCTCTCCTTTGGGAGCAGCTCTCTCCATCCCAGTGCCCTCTTCCTTGTAACCGGCATGTCTTGGAGGAAGGGTTGCTGCAGGCTTACACTTCATTAGGAATGATGGAGACCAGGTGGTTGTGCTGCTGATTAGACCTGGGCATAGTCTGCTGATTTGTGTCAGCACAGGGAGGGCACCCATCCTCCACACAGTGCTGTGGATCCAGTCGGCTGCAGTTTGGTCGCTCTGTGGCAGCAGAATCTGGTGTCACTCCCATCCTTGCTGGGATGGAGAAAGACAGAGTATGGGCTCAGCAATGCTGTGGGGCTGAGGTGGTTTGCATCTGGACACATCACCCTTTGGCAGTGTGGGAGCAGCTTTGCCATCCAGTCACCCGAGTGCTGGCTTAGTTGGTCAAGGGGCTTTGAAAGAGCGTGGGAGCATCTAGGGTTACAGCATGGGGTTTGGACCTCACAACTGCATCCCTGCTGCTGCTTCCCTGGTGCCCTGGCCCGCGAGCTGGGCCATGGGGAGTGAGCTCCTGTTTCCGCTCTGGTCTGTAGCAGGGCTTCTCCTTCTGCATGGCCCCGGGCACGCAGCACGTGGGCTGTGGAGCAAGCACCGTGCTGCTGCTCTGCATCTCTGAACTGTCCTGTTGTGCGTGTGTAGGGCTCAGCATAGCGAGGCTACAGGCAGGGCCTGTAGCAGCAACTCCAGGCTAATACTACGAGTCGACGTGCTTTGTCCCCAGCCTTGCTGGTATGAGTGTGTGGAGAAGGCGTCAAGATCAGATCTTGTACAGTGAGGAGGGGGCCGTGAGTGTAATCTGCAGCAAGGTGTCATATATACAGCCGCCTTCTGCAGGGACTCTCCTTCATAGCCTGGAGAGGGCTGCCGGAGGGTATCTGGGTGCTCTACTCTGTCCCTTAAGAGGACAGGGATGGGGAGCCCAATCCTGGATCTCTCTACATAAAGGCCCTACTGGGTCAAGTGGAGATACTTTCCCCTTTCATATGGGGCTGGACAACCCACGAAGCTCCTGCAGGAAAGCTGCTGTGATGCTGCAGGAGAGACATTCTTGGGGTGATGGCGACACCTTGTACTAAACGTCATGCTTCTTACCCTGGCTCCCATGGGCACAGCTAGCCTCTGCTCCCCTGGCTGCGTCCCCTCCTGTGGGCCCTGTCTGCCATGTGGCACTGTGCAACCCGAGTGGTGACATGACGATCCCAGGTGCGGGGTGGCAGACTGTAGGCAGGGCTCGTAGGGGTGCACCCAGCGCTGGGCTGACGGAGGCTATCTCGGGCTCTCCCCCACAGGAATCGCATGCATTGCACTGACGTTTGTGGATGAGCACGGCAACCCCACCTCGCTGCCCCATGGGGAGAGGCCTGACCCTCTGAAGCTGCCTTCCTCCTCGCCCATCATGGGCCTGCTGCAGGACGCTGACTTCGAAAGCCTCACTGCGGTCAGCAGGCACCAGCCGGAGCCCAGCACCCTGCATTCAGGTAGGGAGTGAAACAGGCCACAAGCTGCCGGTTCCATGCTGCCTCCGTATCCCCTGGGTCACCTAGGAGGGCTGGTGAATGTGGGGGTGCAGAGCCATGCAGGCCTGCCCTTTCCCCACAGAGCCCCGCGTGCTGGTGCGCCTGGATATCTGGGAGAAGGGCAACATCAGCTTGCTGCAGCTGTCGGAGAAGCTGCGCGGGGCCCTGCGCCACGCTCTCTGCGATGCTGTCATGGAGTTCCTCGTGCTGCCGGCCCCGCTCTGTGTGGAAGCCGCCTGCCCCCTGGGTGCCGCGGATCTGGAGGAGCTGAGCTCTGCGGGTAAGAGCCCAGCCGGGACGGCCACCCCGAGCCCCAGCCAGCCTCGCTCCTCCTGCCTGGCCTGCGGGAGCTTGGCTGTACTGGGGGAACTGGAGCTGAGGGGACTGGGAGGGAGGAAGCCGTTGTGATGTCTCAGGGAAGAAGCATTATAGAAATTAGGGTTGGAAGAGATCTTTAAAGGTCTGTCTGCTCCCCAAGATTGAATCTACTTTGCTGGGTGTTGCTGAGGGCTCTCTCCCTTCTCTCCAGCCAGGCTCTGGCCAGCCATGGTGAGGTACATGGGGACACCAGCAGTGTTGCAGTGGGAGGCCCTGGAGAGTCTGATTTGTTCTGTCTCCACAGGAGGCCTAAGGAGGACCATGTCAGAGACCAAGGGCTTGGCCCTGGCCACTGGTGGGGCTGGCAGGAGCTGTCCTCCACCCTTGCACTTCACTTCTGCCCCTTCGTCCAGCTCCGGGGAGCCAGTGACACCCACGAGCAAGCTGGGACGCCGCAGCTTCTGGGACATGCTGGTAACGTTGTTGAGGGACCAGTGGGCCTGTAAGTCCTCATCGTGTGTCAGGCCAGGAGGATCAGAGAGGAGGGATCTGGCTGGGGTCGGGAGGCTGGGCTGATAGCGGGGACTTTGAGATCAGGGCGCTAGATGGGCTGTGCATGTGTACAGCCTTAACTCATCCCCTTCTCCCTAGAGCAAGGCAGAGTCCTCAGAGCTGGGCAGCCCCAAGACTACTGACGACATTGTGCTGGAGAGACCAGAAGAGACTCGCACAAGGCGGCGGCACAAGACTGAGAGCGTCAAGCAGCATCTGAGCCAGGATCGGGCCACAGCCACAGCTGAACTGGAACAGGCACAGAGGCAAGCACAGCCTGCAGGCTGGGCAGCTGGAGTGTTTTTCCCCTCCGTCTGCCATACAGTGCTCTGCAGCCTGAGATGCTGCTGGCTCTGTCGGCATCTTAACCCTCTGGACCACATCCCCTTTCTTGCAGTTTTTCCCCTACACAGCCAGGTAGGGGAGCTGTTTTCCACACACAAAGCCTTGATCCTTATTGCTGGAGTGCTGCTGGGAGCGCTGCTGGTTCTCCCTGCCAGAGGTCCCTTCCCTGCATTGTGGAGCCCTGCACAACACCTGACACTCGTATGGCTACTGAGCCAGAGGGACCAAGCTCGAGGGCCGTAACAACCCAAAAAGGGGGCTGCCCAGGCTCTGCTCTGAAGCTGGGTGGGGAGAGACCATTGCACCTTTGTGGCTTTGTTGCTGTTGACTTTGATCTGGTATAACTGTGCTTCCCTTTCCTCTTCCCAGGCGCCGAGCCTGCCAGTTGGAAGAAGGGGATGTAGGTACCATGCACCCACTCTTCAATCAAACCTGCCAGCAGTGGATGGCATTCATGAACCACCTGGGTATGTATCTCAGGTCCCAGCTCCTCCAGATGGGCTGGGGATGGGCCTTTCTCCCCAGAGCTCCAAGGACAAGTCCTTATATGTCACCAAGCCATCCACCTTCATCCCTTGCTGATCTCTACCTAGTTACACACCCCGTCTCTCCCCAGACCTCACCAGAGTCCCATTAGTCTCAGGGCCAGCATCAGCATTAGAAAGCTGTGGCAGGAGTCTGGGCATGTATCTCTGTGCACCTGAACACACCAGCTAAGGCCTATGGTTGTGTCTGCCATGCTCCAAGTTCAGGGCTTGCGGTAGTGAAGGAGCTCCCAGATGTAGCAGGGAGGGAGGATCTAAGCCTCTGCAACATGCTCGGGTCTGTGAAGATGTGTGGAAGACCCTCACTCTTGGAGGGAGGGAGAGGAGGAGGGATGCCCTTCATATGGCAGGATTTGGGTCTGTGTGGGTGCCCTGTTGCTGCTTTCCGGATACCTCTTACTTCAGTGTTTGTACATCTTCTCACACCTCCTCCTGGCAAGGTAAAGCTGTCCTCCTCCTCTGATGAGGAGTAAACCAGGTAAGAAGGAATAAGTGGGGGAATAAAGTGCCATGCTCAGGGCATGCAGGGAGTTTGGTGCAGGTCCCACTTCAGGTCAGAGCCTGAAACCAGGGGTTATTTCAGCCTTTGTCTTCTCCTCCTTCATATAAAGTCCTTGTTTGCCCGCTCTGCCTGCCTCAGTCCCTGGCAAGGCAGGAACTTGGCCTGCTCTGGGCAGCAGGCCCGCAACAGGGCTCCATTAGCCCTCTCCGCTGCCCAGGTGGGCAGGGCTTGGCTCTGGGGCAGCTTGGCGCCTTGTCCTACCATACTTCTTCCATGCAGGGTGCCCATCGGTGCAGCAGTGCTCAGTGGAGATTGTGTCCCGTTTCCTCCTGTCCTCCATCCTGGTGGAAGTGGTGAGCCTGGTCACTGCCCTGGCAAGTGACACCACTGTCAAGGTGTTTGAGCAGATCTGGTGAGTTATGCTGTTTGTAGGGAGCTGTTTGGCACCAGCAAATGCCAATCAGCTGTGCCAGCCTCTACTCCGGTGGCTCTACTTGTCAGCCACCTCTGGTGCTCTTCTTTGCAGCTACCATCGGGGCACCGCTTTCCTGCCCTATAAGCCTGGCCAGAGTGCCAGCCCTCGCCCTGCAGCTGTCAGACACTTCATCCTGCTGGGACGCAACTTCCAGCAGTGGCGTTGCAGCACAGAACAGGGTGAGTGCCCGGCCAGGGTCCACAGGACTCTGTGCTGGGGGCTCTTGGGGTGGGAGATGCATGGCCAGGGTTCCCCTCTTTGGTGGGACAGACTGCTTGGGCCCGGAGGTGGGCAGTGAGTTGTCTGTTTCCTGAGACCTTATTCTCAGATTTACTTCTAACTGCTTATTTCAAGACGAGCTGAGCAGTACTGTGGCACAACATCCTGTTGTGCCACCTTAATGGGATGTGGGATGTAAGAGCGGGATGAATTTGTCTGAGGGTCATAACTCTGGCTTCTTTCAGCTCACAAAGGGCTCCAGCGCTTCGAGGCTATGGAATTCAGCTCGGCAGAGAGAGGCTCTGACCTGGCCCCTCGGCAAAGGTTCCTTTTCATGGAGATCATCGACAAAAAGGTAGCAATAATGCCTGTATGATGTTGTCTCCTGAAAGCCAAGCTGTTCCCAACTGGCCCAGGGCTAGAAAAAGGAGAGGAAGAGTGCCTCTGCAGGCCACCAACCTTCCCCAGGCAGGAGCCCTCCAAAGCAGCTGTGCAGGACGTCTCTGCTCGTGCTGCAAGCAGAGCTGGGGGTTCCCTGCAGCACTGTGGGGAGCACTGGGGGGCAGCAGCCCTCGCTGTCTCTGACTTCAGCTGCCCCACTGTGGACTATAATTGCCCTTTCCCTCCTCACAAAAAGGTCCACATCAGGCTGGGCACTTGTGCTGCCAGTGCAAGTACCACCACCACTGTTAGCAGAGGGGCTGTGAATGAGCTGTTGCCACTCTCCATGTTCCAGCCTTGCCATTTGAAACTGGCTGGAGCTGCAGCAAGTACCACCCAGAGCACCTGGGGCAGCCTCTATCACCATGCAGGGCCTCTCTGAGCAGGTCCCTCAGCCTTTCTCCCCCTCCTCTCTCTCCAGCTGATGCTCTACACCTACAACTGGTCCCCAGACCTGGGAGCCAACTTGAACTGCTCGCTTACTCGCCTGCTGCAGTGGCAGAATGCCCGGTCCCACATTGTGCACTGCCTGCTCAGCCAGAAGCTGGGACTCTTCCACCACCACTGCTTCATGGACACACCATGGCATGAGGACAGCAAGCAGGTAGGGCACCCTGCCGGGCAGGGCAGTCCTTTCCTTTTCAGGAGGGGTCTTGGCAGCTCGAGGGTCTGATGAAGGTTGCAGGCACTTCTGTGCTTTTGTGTGCCGGTTGGCAAGGCATCCCCAGGTGCTCACCTGTCCAACTGTGGCCGTGTCCAGCCAGGCTGTTGCTGTCCGGTCTTGGAGACAGCCAGAAGTGGAAAGGGAAGCAGGTTCTGCTGTTGGTAGCACTTATCTGTGACTACATTATTTAGGGTGGAGGAGGCTGGGGAATGGGCTTCCCACTGCACATTAGGGCCATGCTAGGCTAACGCCTGCTCTCCTCAGGACTGGTGATGGAGAAGGCTAACAGATATGTCTGCAGACGGCCAAAATTGGGTTTACTCGTTCTTGTGGGTCCTTTCTCCAAGGCTGGCAGTAAGGAGGCTTTCATGGCTGTGTCTGCTTGCTTAGGAGCCAAATCCTTTCCTGAACTCCACTTTGGAGGTGGATGCGCTGATACGGAGCTCCAGCCCCCCACCTAGCAAGGAACAAGGCCGGCTGAGCAGCTCTGCCCGCAGCCTACCATCTCTGCACTTCCATCCTGATGTGGTGCCCTTTGACGAAGCTCTGCGAGATGTTACCACCATCAAGCGCATACCCCATGGGCCTGAGTTGGGACCTTTTGACCCCGTGTCTCGGCATGGGGCCCAGTTCCTGGAAATCAAGAGCATGGAGAGGAAAGGTAAAGCAAGGGGCTTGATGTCACAGGAGCCTGCCTAATCATCTTGCTCCTGGAAAAGAAGCTCAGAAAGAGCAGAACAAGAGTTCTGGTAGAGGGGACAGTTTTCAGCTGCTCCTGCCAGGGTGCTGTGAGGGGATGGATTATGGCCTGAGTAGGGTGGGAGTGAAGGGGAGTGGCAATACTTGGGGCTGTGGCTTGATACTCTTGTGGCTGCTCTCTTTCCACCAGAACTGGAGAAGCAGATGAAGATTGAGAATCTCTTTGTTACCTGGCAGCAGCGATCAGCACAGTCCAACATGCCTATCAGTGTGAGTGCAGCCCGGGTGGGCAGGCGGCAGGCTGGGTCTTCTTACAGCGCACTGGGAGCGCCAGCTCGCCTATGGCAAAGGGGAGCACTGGAGCTCAGAGCAGGGTGTATGTTGGGGATGGTGTTTGGCAGTGGAGCAGTGCTCTCCACTTGAACTTCTGGGGTTGCTGGGCTCTAGCACCAGACTTGGGAATGGGGCCTCGCTGCCCAGCACTGGAAAGGCTGTAAAGCTTGGGGGTTCCCTCTAGAGTTTGATCCCCACTTGAACAGCAGCACAGTGTTGCGACAGCTTGTTCCCAGGCTTGACGAGGGATGTGTGCTGTAACCCTGTTCCTCTTGTGCTGTGCTGTGCAGCTGGCAGACCTGGAGACCCTGAAGCAGTCCTCACGCCTGGTTCACTACTGTGCTACCCCCTTGCTCTTTGACCCGGCGTTCCGGCAGCAGATCCAGACTGACCAGCAGGGCAAGGTAGAGGGGAAGGTCAGTGTCAGCAGGTACCAGTAGGGTTGGACTTTGTGCACTGAGACAAAGGACGGCTTTGCAATCTTTTTCCAAGTCAGGGCTGCTCTGAGCATACCCCTGCATTACAGGACGAATTTGCACCCTATGAGATGGAGAGTGAGAAAATCCTTGGGTCCTCAAAGCCTTTCTCCTGCAGCCACACCATCCCTGGGGAAGACTTGACTTCTGTTTTCTACCCAGGGAATTCAGGACTGAATCTAGCAAAGCCATCATAGAGTGCTGGTACTGATCGGTCTGGTACTGATCTGTTGAGGAAGCAAAACTTCACTTTATGCATTCAGCAGCCAGACCTGGTAAACCTTGCCTGGACCCAGCAAATAGCTGGAACAATTGAAAGCAAACCAGCTGAATCCTGAGCAGGTTGCAACCTGACAGACTCTAACCAGTGCAGATCCTGCACCAGCTGTTCATGGCCTGTATATGTGTCAGAAGGGAAGAACAGGCTCTTGTAATTCATCTAAATGTCAAAAGGATTCTGACAGGGTCTTTAAACCTGGTTGCTACAGAAATTGAGCACTCACAAGAGAAAGGAAAAGTATCATCACAGAATGAAAACTTCACTTTTTTTTTTTGGAACAGAGCAAAATGAAAATTGGTTATTCAGTTTGAAGAGCCTGGCAGCAGGGATTTCAAGGTTATGTATTGGGTTCTGTGTCTCCAGATCATTTATCGCAGTACATATGAGATGCCAAGCTTTGCAATGCTGTGTGGCTGTTCAGATTGGTCAGAACAGAAAAAGACTGCAAGGAACTCGAGAGGGATCTGAGTAGCCTGTGAAATGAGAGGTATTGTGGGAGCTGGGACCTGGTTCCCAGTAAAATAGAGCACAATGTGGAGAGAAATTTGAACTCCTGTATTGTACACTAACTGCAGAGCCCGTACAGAGCAGACAGCTCAGCGGATTTCTTCAATTCATGAACAGTTGCATACAAAAGGCAAACTGTTTAGAGTACATCAGAAAGGGGTGTTAGTATTATGAGTAATATTCCAATACGTTTCTAAAATACTAGTGTATTAATGTCTTCATCTGGACAGTAAGTGTGAGACCAAGCACCTTGTGGCAAAGGCACTGAACTAGAGAGAGACTCAGAGAAGGTCAGAGAGTAGCCAGAGAAACCCCAGGTAAAGAGACTGCTCTTGGGCTCGATGAATGAAAGGGCAGATAGAAATACGTAAAAGAGCCACAGGCTGGAAGTAGAGAGATCAAGAAAAGAAACCTCAGTCTCTCACAGCACAAAGACAAGGAGTGTTCAAGACTCCAAAAGGAGAACTGAAAATGGTTAAAAGGAAACGCTATTCCTGTTCAGTGCTACTGAACTACTAGTAAATCCTGAGAAGCCAGCAGGATTCGTAAGGGTATTGGACGCTTACCATGGCAGTAGGAGCTGAAGCTCTTTTAAGCCTTATGTGGACCAGTTGTGAGCCACCAAAACTTTGTGGAAGCCATTCTGTGGGGGGAGATGTGAATTATCCCCTTCTGCCAGGGCACCTTTTCCTGCAGTCTACTGAAGTGCTGTTAGGTCAGTCCATGGCTGAATAAAATTTGGATCTTGTGTTTCGGCACATGCACTAGGACAGTGTTTGAGGAACTAGCTGTTAGTGCTCTATGGCAGAGGGAGATCTGCCCTCTGCTCAACCACAGCAGCTGGTGGTGTCCCAGCAAGTGTTACCTGCTGGGGCCAGTCACAGCAGGTCTCCTTAGGAAATTATTTTCTCTTCCAGAAGCGCCACCGCTCAAATGACTCTACAGCTTCAGGGAGGGACCGCAGCCACAGCTGTGACTCGGCAGAAGCAGTGCCCTGCAAGGTAAAGGAGGAGCCCTGGCTGCAGGAGATGTGCAATGCCTTCTTGCAGCAATACATCCAGTACCTGCAGAGCATGGGCTTCATTCTGGTCCAGGTGCGGCCACCCTCACCCACCACTCGCAGGTCAGTGACGTTCTGGGAACCCTGTTGTTGGAGAAGGGCCAACACACTGAGTTATGCCCTGGTTTGACACAACAGGAGACACTGGCTCCCCTGCTCAAGGCTCTCTCTGCTGTTATTTCCAGTAGCACAAGTCGGATCCGAGCTCTGGCAGCAATGGGTGTGGAAGGAAGAGGGTCCTTTTCCTACACAAAGCCAAAAGCAGAGGGGAGTCCAAAGGTGAGTGCATGTCGGTTAGAGGGGTGGAGCTGGGATGGAAGTCAGACTGTGGAGGGGGGCAGTTTTCCTGGTTGGCTTTTGAATAGAAAGCACCGAAGCAAAAAAAAAAAAAGAGTTGTCTAGACCAGCACCATCTTTGGGATGTTGGGTCAGATGAGACCTCCTTGCCCTTCTTCCTGCAGCCCCTTCCCGGGACTGGGTGGAACCAGGGCAAATCTCAAAGGACGGCAACAACTTGGAGGGGGCTCAGAAGAGGAACAGGGTGATCTGGGGCCAGGACAGCTGCCTTTGGGTGTGATTCTGGAGGTTTACCTGTCAGAGAAGCCTCAGCATCTATAGTGAAGGGCAGTTGTGGGGCGGAAGGATCTTTAGTTAAAGTGAGATGAATGCTGAAGTTGAAGAGATCAGAGAAGATAAACCCGGAATGGCTCTACTGCAAGAGCAGGCTGAGCAGACTGAGACTCTTCATTTCTAAAGAAGTGGCCACTGGGGAGGGACAGGACAGAGCTCTACCAAATTGCAGCCAGCCTGGAAAGGGATTGACTCCTTACTGTCTTATTTGATACAACACCTAGACACCATCAAATGAAAGTTTTGGGAGCCAATTTCAAAGCAAAAGGGAGTGTTTCTTTGTGCAGCAGGTAACAGTGGTCTTTATCAAAAGGTTTTGTGAACACTAAGAGTTTACGTGGGTTTTGTGAACACAGGAGCTTACAAGAGGGAATATAGGTAAGTACCTGGAAGAGGAATACATCTGAGTCGCTGGATAGGCAGAAACCATCTGTGGCTCATGAAATCACCCAGGGATGATGGGAGCACATAGCATTTGCTCACCCTTTTCTGACACTTTCCTGGCACCTACCTTTGGCTGATGTTGGTACAGGATTGTGGGCAAGACAACACCTTGCAGTTAAAACAAGAAGAGAGCAATCCATTGGAACAACTTAACAGGGGCAAGTGAATTTGCTGGCAGCTAAGCTCTGAGTCCAAACTGGATGCCTTTGATAGCTGCTGTGTCAGGCAGATGTGATGGTCTGGGGAGTGCTCAGCAGGGAGATGTGGGAGCAAGGTTTTGTGGGCAGCATCACCCCTCAGCCCACAGTGTCCCTGAACTCTAGAGACACCTTGTCCTGAGTAAGCAGGAGGCAAAGGGAGCAGTGTGCCTGGTGTGCTCTCTTGAAGGCTGTTTATTCGGTTTGTTAGAATTCTTTTCACAGCCAGCTCTGGCATGTCTGCTCTCCTCCCTCCAGTGAGGGTGCCCAGTTGATGAGCCTCCTCTCTTTCAACGTCTGCCACAGAGCCTTGTGGCAGCCTCGCACTCTGTTGTGCAGGCTGCTCTCCTGTGCCAGAAAGGCTCTCCAGCTTTGTCCTTCTCTTCCCAGAGCACAAGCCCTGCTGTTGCCACCTATCATCTACAGAGAGCTCTTCCGGGTGGGATTGTGCTGATGGAGTTGGCCTTCCAGGTAAGAAAGAACAAGAAACAAAGTACGATTTCTGGGAGTTCAGGGACAGTCTTCAGAGGTGACACAGTGAGTCATGAGGAGGAGTGCAGCAGGGACATGTGATGCTTCCTTTCTTGCCCTGCCTCTTCCATGGTCCTGCAGGGCTACGGATCATCTGGGGATGGTTCTGCAAGGCTCAGAGCAGTAAGAGTTGCCTGGAGGGGGGGGCTAATAAAAGATGCAAGGGCTCAGCACCACGTAGGGTGCTCTGTGCTCAGCCATGTGTTGGCTGGGCTGGCTTGGTTCAGACACGAGGGGAGACAAAACACGGAGCAAGAGTGTCTGGGACCCAGCCCAGAAGGTGAAGCATGGGGGCTGTTCTCCTTCCGTGGAGAGGCTCAAGGTCTGTGCTGTGCTCATGTGCTCTCTCCTCCAGGGGTATTACTTCTGTGTGAAGCAGTACGCGCTGGAGTGTTCACGGATCCCCATGGGCCAGTCTGTGAACTCCCAGGTAATGGCTTTGCAGGCATAGCCGGTGCTCCTCAGGGTCAGGGGCTGCTTTGGGAAAGGCAGCGATCTCTGGGACAGAGTGGGCATTTCAGGTGCAGCAAGTTCTGGAGAGCTCTACTCCCTCCTCCTGGAAAAGCAGAACGACACAGAGCCTTTTGCAGCCATGTGCCCTCCATGGCCGGCTGCTTGAGCAGATCTGGAGTGCAGTGAAAGGGGATGGGAAGTTTGGCAAGAGGATGACTTTTATTCTAGCTTGGGGAGCAAGATAGAGCAGGCTGGGGAGGAATAGGAGCAATTCTGGCAAAGATGACTGCTCCAGGGAAGGTCAGTGCATGGAAAGCCAGCAGCTTTCCGCTTCCCTTGGAACAAAAGGGAAGTGGAATGGGAACAGGGATCTGTGAACATGGATGGCTGCCCCTTGCCGGAGGAGATCACTTTCTGCACCATGAGCCCTGGTTCTTGATACCTCTGTGCCTTGCTCTACAGCACCATGGGGTTGCCTGCTCCCTTCTCTTTTGGTGTGTCAGGGTGTCTCCTGCCTGTCCCCAGGGCACTGGGGTAGCTGCCTAGAGGCTGGCCAACCCCAGCCTGTCTGAGGCAGGAGGCATGCATGACCATACTGTCCTTTCCAAGGTGGCTCTGTAGCAAGGCTGCATCTTATATATGCCAAGAGTGGCTCTCCTAAGCTTAGAGCCTGCCAGGGCCTTGCCTGAAGGTTTGCCAAGCCTTTCCTGGGAAGCCCACATGTGCACAGGGCAGGGTTACCAGGCTGCAGCTGGCATTGCAGGGAACATCCAGGCTCTCTTTGGCTGACTTGAAAAAAGACTTTGCCTGGTTTTACAGTGGGAGGGGATGGTCTTGGGAGCAGCGGGCGAGAGGGCGTGGGGCTTGCTGCAGGGGCCTGGCCAACCTTCCCGCACACGGGGACTAGCCCAGAATTCCCCCAGATGGGACAGCTGGGCTCCTCTGCCCCTTCTCTTCCCTTGTCCCACCCTGGGCCTGTGCAGGACAGGCTGGATGCAGGAACAGGGCTGGGCGGTGCCTTGTCCCTCTTCCCACTGGCTGTGCATCTCTCTCCATCAGGGCACTCTTACAGCCAGAGCTCGCAGCAAGAGCTGCATGGGACCCAGCTCCGTCTCTGAGTCTGCGGTACGTCCTCTCCTCCCACTGCCATGCTGGGCACGGCAGGACCTCCCAGTGCAGGGCTGAACCTCCTACTGGCTGTGCTTCCACTCCTCCTGCCCCAGTGCCCGGCTGCGGGAGCTGCCTCTTGCCTCCTGTGCCAGTGCCTTCCGTGGCAGTACATACCACAGTGGGCAGCACAGCTTGGGAGGAGGGTGGGGTGGGCCCCAGGTGCTGGCATGGGGGCAGCGCCTTGTGTTTCTTGCTCTTTGCCTTTCCTGGGGCAGAGCTATAAGCTCCTCTCTGGGCTCGTCCTGGCTGTGCGGGTTGCCCTCTGGCTCAGGGCAGCAGCAATGCGGGTGGTGCAGAGAGTGAGGGCAGCCTGTTCTCATGCCAATGCCTCCTGCCTGCTGGTTTTCCCTGCTTGCCCCTTCTTAAACCAAGGGATTATGGTGTCGTCAACTGCCCAAAGGCATCAGAGAGCCAAAAGACATTAAAACTGTGGGCTCCTGGCATGAGGGCAAGGCTGAGGCCTTCACCAATGCTGTCCCCTGGCACAGTGGCTGCAGTTGTGGTGGGGGCAGGACAGTAGGTGTTTGTGTGAAGGCTGGTGCTGCCCCGGTGAAGGACTGGCACGCTGGGCAGGGGTGGTGGCTGTGTGCCAGAGGGGCCCTCCCTTTGGGTACAGGTGTGACACACCAGCCACCACTGGATTCTGGCAGCAGCCAGCCTGGGTCCCTGTTAGTTACTGAGCACAGGGCATTAGCAGCTCTGCTGTTGCCCATCTCTAGGTCCAACCACTCTCCACTCCCCACAGGCCCCTGTGCTGCCCCCTGCTCTCAGGGAACATTCAGAAAGTCAGTTTTTGCCTGTAGATCCAGAATTTGCTGGGGCTCCAGCCCTGGCATGTCCGGTACCCACTCAGGGACTAGGCAGTGCAGAGCAGCGCTCAGCTGAAAGGAAGCTTTGTCCTCCTTCGTATTCACATGGCGTTGAGCTCAAGGGGGGATGAACCTCATGCCAAAAGGGAGGCAGTGCCGATCAGTCTGTGCTGCTACTGGAGACCAGGAGTGGGGTCAAGTGTGGAAGGAGCCACCAAGCTGGATCCCTTGGGGCCGGGCCTGCAGCTCTGCTATTTGCACTGTGCACACAGCTTCTCGACTGCATCCTGCTCTGGTGTCGGGGCAGGGGTGGCTGCACTGGCTCTGCCATGCCTTGCCATCAGCAGGGCTTTGCAGGAGGGTGTGAGGTGCCTGATAACATTCCTGTCTTGACTCCCTGTCTCTCTGCAGCTCTCTATGCTTTTCACAGAGGAGTGTGACAAAGTGCGGGACCTCATGCACGTGCATTCATTCAGCTACGACTTCCACTTGCGTATAGTCCACCAGTATCTGCTGGGTTCCCACATGACTCTCCGCCAGGGCTACCATCTCACCAGCTTCCTGGAGGATTTCATTGCCCACCACCCTGACATTCCCAAATTTGGCCGCAACCACGTTTTCCAAGGTGTGTAGCTCAACATGTGATCAGTCTGGGGTTGATCGCCAACCTGTAACTTGGCAAAAGGTTTCCAAGTGCTTTACAAATAAACCTGACCTTTGGAGTATGCAGGGAGATGACAGGGAGAGGGGCCCAGCTCCAGGGGAAGTCCTTGCTGCCCTGTTGTGGAGGGGAGGTGGGTTGTGCTAGAGCTCTTTCTCCCAGAGTAGTTTGTAGGACACTGCTCTGCCCAGGTAAGAGGCGCTGAGCATCTCCTGTGATAGCAATGTGTCCTCTTCCACTAGGCATGCTGGCCCTGCCCACCAACATGATCACTGCACACCAGCTGTACAACTACATCGCTGACCATGCCAACACCTACCACATGAAACCCCTACGCATGGCCCGTCCGGCCACGGGCAGTGACAACAAGAAGGGGACACCGGGCACAGAGCAGAATGAATATGCACTGGTCTCTATTTGGAACAGGTGAGTGCATCTGCTGCAAGTTCCTGGAGCTGCTGGAGATTGGTGGGCACCCCCTAGTCCTTGGGGACACTGCCCCTGGTGCCACTACGTGGTGCCAGGCAGCAGTTCTGCCCAGCTTTTCTGAGATGGCCAACAGGGGTGCTGTGCAGGTGTGCCCATGCATTTGACATTTCACATAGCACTTCCGAGGAGTCCTGCTGTGTCAAATTCCTCATGCCCAATAGTTATGTTATGACCAAGAGCTCTGGGGAAACAAAGTGAGGTCCCCTTCATACTGATGTGCTTTTACTCCCAGCTCGGGCTCCTACAAGGACTCTGAAGGTCTGCGTCATCATGATGACTTCGATGTGTCCCTCCTGGTGTGTCACAGTGCAGCACCGTTTGAGGAGCAGAGTGAGGCAGAGAGACGTATGCTCCGGTGAGCACTGGGGGCCCAGAGACATGACACCAAAGCTTCCTGGCTGGGGAGGAGGGCTCTAGGAGGGACTGGCTCTGTCTGGGACATCACAGGCAGGTTTGGTGCTGTCTGGGGAGGATCCTCGCAGGGAACTGGGCAGTGGGGTATCTGTCCTTGTCTGGGCAGAGAAGCACCCTTACTGGCAGGGACAGAGGTGCCCAGGATTCGTTTGCAGACCAGCTGAGAAGGGAGCAGCCCTTCCCCAGGTCATAAGTGTCTCCTTGCTCTCAGCTTGCGTTTCTACGTCATCATGACTAGCCAGCGGGAGCTCTTCCCCCGGCTCACAGCCGATATGCGACGCTTCAAGAAGCTGCCGCGCTTGCAGCGGGAAGTGCTGGAGCCTGTGGTGGGCCGGGCGGCGTGGGAGGCAGCGGAGCCAGAGACAAGCCTGGGGCGGCAGCAGCCAGCAGAGCGGGAGCTGTGGCAGGACGTGGAGGACAGCAGCGAGTTCTACGCAGGGGGCACGCAAGTCAAACTGGGGCCTGGGCTCTTCTACACCTCGCCGCTCTTCCCCTTGCTGGCCTCTGAGGTGGCCTCAGCCCAGAAGCAGCTCAGCAGCATGGTGCAGCTGGCCAAGTGCCACTGCCGCAGGGACAACCTCTGGAAGCGCCTCTTCCTCCTGGAGCCTCTGGCTTCTGACAAGCTGAAGCTGGGCAAGCTCTCGCTGGTGGAGCTGGAGGAGCTGCTCGACGCCGTGCATGGGAAATCCATTGCTGATGTCGACCCCCAGCTGGTGAGCAGCAGGGGTGGAGTCATGGTGCACAGCAGCCGCTGTTCTGCTCTGGGGAGGGAGTGGGGTGCTGGCTGAAGGGCCTGCAGGGCACATTTCTTCCTGCTTGGTGGGAAGATAGAGGCAGGAACATAGCTCCTAGCTGGCAGGGGAAGGGGAGGCTGCATAGACCGCATCTATGGAGAGCGGATAGCTCTGGGTTAGTGCTCCTCAGTGGGCTGTGATGGATGCATCTGATTTGGGGTCTGAAGGCTGCTGTGGCATTATGGCTGCTGGTGCCATGGCTAGAGGGAGGCTGAAATCAGCCCTTTTCCATGCCCACAGGGATGTTTCCTCACCATGACAGTCTCCTGGTATCAGAGCCTCATCAAAGTGCTGTTGAGCCGCTTTCCCCAGAGCTGTCGGCACTTCCACAACGCTGAAACCGGCACCCAATACCTGGTAAGTCCCAGCCCGTCACCCACCTGCAGCCTCTCTCCCCTGTCCAGGGCCCCTGCCTGCTGTGGCTGCTCACAGTGTGAGCCTGGCATGTGCTGTCAGGACAATGTGGACACTGTCATGATGTTGCTCTCCACTCTGCTACTGGTGCAGCGTGAGGTGTGTGCTCCTGTGGTGCAGCAGTGCCTGTTTGTCTGCCCCCAGGCAGGCAGGACACGCTTCACACCCAGAGCCTCATGCCATAGCCCCATGGTTTGGCAGTGTCACCTGTGAGCCAGGCAGACTTGCACCTTCACGGCTCTATCATGCCACTCGTCCTGCACATCAGCACATCCCTGGGTGGGTGTCGTTCATATCACTGTCCTGGGGTTTGTGCTGTCTCCTTTGCAATGTGTGCTATGGCTCTCTTGACAGGTTGTGCTCAACCAGAAGTTTACAGATTGCTTCGTTCTTGTGTTTCTTGATTCCCATTCAGGAAAGACGGTAAGAACTTGGGAACGTAAGAGCAGCTCTATTGGGTCAGGCTGGGAGTCTGTCTAGATTCATCCAGCAGTTGTGAAGGGCAGGTGCCCGTAGGGAGAATAAGAGCAAGTCAAGAAGCGTGTTAACACCTTTCCCAATTACTGTCCCAACGTCTGACAAACTGTGGCCCAGGCCTGTCATGAGCTAGAGGTGGCCTTTGCATTTAGTTAACAGCCCTCTGCAGCTTTATTTCCTTTGGTTAATTTGTGGCATCCATGATTTCCCCTGGCTTGCTGCTTCATGATGCAATTACAGTCTAGGTGAAGAGCTACCTTCCTTGGTCTGTATTTGAACCTCCTGCTTTTTCATCTGATGCCCCTTTGTTCTTGTATTGGAAAACGGTGAGCAGTTGATCCCCTTTTGCTTCACAGGGTTGCTTTTGGATCATGCTCTCAGCTGTCTTTCTATCCAGGCTAAAGAGTCCTTCTGTATTCAGTCCAAAGCCAGAGCACACTGGGCTGGCTGGGAGGGGTCACTAGTGCTGCGGGCTGCTCCTACCTGGGCAGAAAGGAAGGGGACCTGCACTGTGAGGGTCCCAGCAAACGTGCAAGGGCCTTGGCCTTCATTGGACTTGAGGGCAAAAATACTCTGCTTTCAGCTGTGCTCGCAGGCAGGGTGCAGGATGGGTCACAGGGAATGCAGCTCCATGTGAGAGTGGGGGATCTGCAAAATGCTTCAGTCTACAGTAAGGCTTTTGCAGAGACTGCAGCATATGTGATCCCTTTGTAAATAAATCACAATCCATCTTAAAAGCAGGTAGAGACAGAGGAGGTGGTGCCTGCTGGAAGGCTGCTCAGTGCCTCCTGCTACCTGATGGTGAAAAGCCCTTCCCATTTTGTGGTGGAGCTTTTGTCGTGGCCTGTTCTATCCTCTTCATGCCAGCGGTAGCTCAGAGCTGAAACTGCTCTTCACTGTGTGGGTACCTGCTTCCTCCCTGGTCCTCTAGATTCACCTCCACATCTGAAGGTGGAATTTTTATTAACTCTGTGTTGCTGTGTTAAGCAAGCCAAGCTCTTAAGCCTGCTTTCCCTTCTCCGGTGGCTTCATTGTCATTCAGAGCCCTTCAGGGCTCAGGTCAGCCTTTGTAAATACAGGTATTTGGGACTGCACCCAGTATTCCTGAGGAGTGTCAGCAGAACCTTCTGTGATTGCACTAAGGCTTTTCCGTCCCTGCGCAGTCCTTTTGGTACAGCTTAGGGTGGTATTTGCCTTTTCATGGTCATGTCTCACTGGTCATAGTGTCATCTTGTGGTCACTGATATGACACACCCAGACACTCCATCGCCTCTCCCAATGATTCCCATCTTATAACAGAAATCCTTCGTGTTCCTCACAGTGTATTTCACGCTTAACATTCATCCCATTCCTGTGGCTTCTCAAAAGTCTCTAGGGCTTTTTTTGCATTATCCCAATCCTCTTTTGTATTACTGCCTCAAATTTTATCAGCATGCTCCTCATCTTTGTGCCAGACTCATTGAAGTACTAGGCAATATGAGTCCCAAAACCTGTCCTGGAGGAACTCCATTTGTAACCTCTCTCCAGCCTGCTACTTCCCCTTTCAGCACTACCATTTTCACCTTATAATTTTTGCATTAATTCCTATCTTTTCAGCTTACCTAAATTTCCCATGTGGCACTACATCAAATCCTTCCTGAAGCTGAGATAAGATATACCATGATACCTTTATCTAGAAATATTACCTTATCAAAGAGAACTCCAGTGTTAGCGCGTCACTTTGGTAACACTGAGCTGCATTTTCCTTTTGGTTCTTTCTCTCCAAGCCTGCTCTAAAGCCTTGCACGCTGCCAGAGTTATGCTCACAAATCACTTTCTCTTCCCTCTTGAATAATTGTGGTGCATTTGCTGTTTTGCAGTTACACAGCTGTTCTCATGGCTTTATGAGTTTGTTAGGGGACCCCGGCTACTAGATGCGCTGCATTTCAGCTCTGGAGAACATCCAGGCCCTGTGTCTTGCCTCCATGACGCTGATCTCAGTGTACTGAGTTGCTTGCGTTTTTTCTTCTGCTTCAGCTGCTGCAACCTTCTCTTCTGAACCCTGTTCTCTGCCCCCCTCTGCCCTTGCCTGCCTTGTCAGTACAGTCACTAATGAGAATGGAGCAGCCAGCATTTATTTTTAGGATTGCAGTTATTACATTTAATCTCCTCCCCTTCCCCATTTGTTGCACTCCTACTCTTTGCCTTAGAGGAAGAAATTTCCCTCTAATTTCCCTGGAAGCCCCTATTACTGTGGAGGCAGTAGGATCCCTTCCTTTCCTGAGGCTGCTGCTGGGGTTGGTATAACTGCAGATGCATGGGGGCTGGGACGGAAGGAGTGGGCAAGTTCTTGCACCTAATTTCCACCAGGAAAATTGGGTGGCGGCTCAAACATGCTCTGTCACAGGAGGAGGCACTAGCTTAGTGCTGTTGGCATTTTGGGACTTCTCCCAGTATCTGCCCGACATGGCCAAGCAAGTGCCCACGCATCTGGGCTACGGACTGCACAGTGCTTGTCTGAATCCTGCCCACTGACCCGCTCTTTCTTCTCAGCAGAGCCTCACCGTGGTTTTCCGGGAGCCGTTCCCCGTGCAGCCCCAGAACAGCGAGAGCCCTCTGCCACAGCTTGTGTCCACGTACCACCACCTGGAGTCAGTTATCAACACTGCCTGCTTCAACCTCTGGACAGGCCTGCTCTAGCACTGGCACCCACATCCTGGAGCGATACACATCCCGGACCTCCCGGCGCGGCTGTGCCATGAGTGACGATGGGGAAGAACAGGCCTCTGGGAGGGACCTGTGCTCTGGCACTGCAGGCAGCGCTGCTAGCGGCACGCGTGGGTACTGAACTGCGCCTGGGGATGTGCGAGGGCAGCCTGCTTCCTCCTCTTGGGCTGCAGCCCCAGCTGTACCTCCATCTTCGCTGGCTGGCTGGTGGCCCTCGCTGCGCTGTTTTCGGTGGGTTTGATACTGAACGACTTTGAACCGAACCGCAAGGGCAGGAGCTTGGCTGCTGTGGCTTGGCTGAAGCAGAGCAGCTCCCAGGGACATGGCTTTGGCATCTGCAGGTGAGTTCTGCCTGCTGGGAAGGCACGGAGAAGCACACACATCACGTCTTCTGCACAGGGCAGCACTGCACAGCGCTCTGGCTTTAGGCTGAAAGACTCCTGGACTTCAGGGCTCTGGGCAGTGAGGCTGCCTATTTCTGGCCCTTTGCTTTTATCAGGAGAGCACCGAATGGGACAGGAAGGGTGAACTGGACCAGGGGAAGGTTTTATGGAGATGTACATTAAAGCCATTGATATATCTATGAAATAAACTGAACCAGATCCCCACTCACGTGCCATAGGCTAGGATGTGGAAAGCCTCACATAGGGGATGCAGGGGCAACCCTGGCTGCAGGAGGCGCTGGGTTTGCACTGGAGTCTGATACTTGCTGTGGAGCAGGAGCAGCAGGGCAGTCAGCCCCCAGGCTGTCACCTCGGCTCGGGCAGCCTGCGAGAGGGCTGCTCACTTCACTTTCCCCACCTACTGCAGGCTCAGTGTTGGGCACTGGCAGCAGCCTTGAGAACTGCAGGACTTGGAAGCCCAGAGCCCTCTTCCCACAACTCCAGGCACCAGCTGGAGCTGAACTAGGAAAACCCGTGCTCCCCTCAGCGGGGGGACTGGAGAGCTCTCCCTGGACACCCCTGCAGACTGGAGGTGAAGGTGCTCCTGTGTACCTCAAGTCACCTACAGTGGTGCTCAGGCCATCCCCAAATTATGATGTGCTGCAGATGGTGCTTGAGTAGATAACAGTCCAACTGCTTGGGCTGGCCCAAGGGCCTGGGAAAGGGCAATAGGACATAGATGCTCCTAACTTTGCCCCAAGTCGTAGAGAAGACATACATGCTCCTCTGTTAAGCCATTGCTTTGACTTTTATTCCAGCGTTTTCCTTGGTTTACTCTGCTGCCTTGCTGGTCCCACCATGCTGCAGGCCTCGGCTCTCCCAGTACGAGCGCAGCCAACCCAGACCTTCCAGAGTGTCTCCTGCAGTGACAGACAAGGTCTCCTGCTGGCACCCCCAGGCAAGCTGGAGCAGCTGCTGTTCTGGGCAGGGCTCTCATCCCCAGGTAGGAACACTGATGCCCACTGCCTGCCACTCCCCAGGACATGCGTGCCTTTGCACAGTCCCCAGCCAGCTGGTCCATGCTGGGACCTGCCAATGGGGCTCGGACCACCCACAGCCCACAGGCCCACTCACCTTTCGGAGCATACTCGCACCCCACGTAGCCAGTGTAGCCGAGGGACTCCAGGAGCTCAAAGATATAGGGGAAGTTCAACTCCCCAGGGCTGTTGGGCTCGTGGCGCCCTGGCACCTGTGCAATCTGGATATGACCTAAGGAGGGAGTGGGAGATGCTCTGCCCAAGGCAGCCCTGCCTGCAGCCTTCTCTAGGCATGGGACAAGGTGACCCAAGAGCAGACCCTTGCCCCTAGCCAGCCACAGCAGAGCGTGGGGCCGTAGGGCCCCATCTCAAAGCCACAGAGGAGCCGGTCTGGGTGCAGGGCATTACCGATGAGTGGGAAGTATGTCTCCAGGTTGCGTGACAAATTCCCATCCATGATCTGGCAGTGAAAGAGGTCCTGTGGGAGAGAGAGGAGACTGATGGTGCAGCTGTTCACAAGGGAGCGGTCGAGGACGGCTGTGCTACGGTCCCTGTCCCTCCTCACGTCCCCAGGAGGGGATAACAAGCCCATAGCCCCTGGGACTTCCCTGTGGACCTGTGCAAGGTTCCCTGGTGGAGGGCGGACGCTGGACATCTTCAACGCTGACTCACCAGCTGCAGCTTCAGGTTGGGCCGTCCCACCTTCTCCAGCATGGCAGCAGCTAAGGGTGCAAGAAATGAGAGACCATCACCCCCAGGCTGGAAGCTTCATGGTGAAGCTCTGAGACTCCCGTTCATCAGCTGTGCTCCCTCAGCATCACCCTGCAGGTGGGGCAACCTCTGCCTTTCAGACTTTGGGGATCCTTCTCCTCCCTTGAAGGAGACTTTGGGGAGAGATGTCTGCCTTACCTTGGTGTGGGGTGTTCAGAAAGTAGCGAGGGTCAGTGATGCGGTTGTTAATAGGCTCCACCAGTCCAATCATGTCTTCCTGTAACACAGTAATGTCACCCTGCAGAGCATCCTGTCACCTCTGCAGCAGGCAGCACTCCCTCCCCGTGCCAGGCTGCTGGGGGATTCTCCATCCTCGGTACCCTAAGAGCTACACCCATGGAGCAGGACCTGTTCCCCACTTACCTGGGCCAGGAGGTCAGCAGCGTATCTGAGATTCTCAATGAAGGTGGTTTCCATCTTGCCTGCCACTGCTGCCCGGTCTGTGCCTAGGGGAACCCGTCCAGCCATCAGGTGGATCCTGCAGACATAGAGAGATCAGCCACAGGCAGCAGCTCCACTCTCCCAGCAGAATACACCTTCCTCTGCTGATGGAAAATGGGGCCAGGCTGGGAGAGCAGAAACAGATGGGGGTAAGAGGAGCCATGTCCCGTGCAGGAGGCATGACAGGCGCCAGTGAGCTGCAGGGACACAAACCTGCACCATCCCACCTCAGTACGCAGCGGGACATCTTTGAACCTTTTGCCTGACAAATTGCAGACCTTGATTCTTCCCTCTTTTGCCAGCTGCCTCCAGCTCTCCCACCCCATGGCTGGAGCTTTCCTGGGGTCTCGCTCCTGGAGCGTGCAGGCGTGCTGCCTCTGCCAGGGGCAGGTTGATGCCTTGTCTCACCACTTGCTGGCTTAGAGCAGGGAGGGGACAGTGGCCAGTTCTGGGCTATGGCAGGCTGCATGGAATGCTCAATGGCCGGGCAAGAGCAAGGCTCTTCAGCGACTATTTGGGGAAGTCAAAAACCTTTTCAATCTGCCCGTTATCAGAGTGTGCAAATGGGTCTGGGCAACACCCGGCCTGCCTGGCCCATGCCCTCTGCAGGGCTTTAGACTGCCTTTCTAAGGGAAAGAGCAATGCAAAGTAAATGGAATAAAAGGGCCACGTTGGTTTTCTGAAGGGGGGTTGTGCCAGGCTAATTGCAACTCTTACGGTGTCTCTGCTGTGCTGTGATCAGTGTGTCCTTCAATAAAGCAACTGTTGCGGTGTCCCAGGGGAAATGACTGGTATAATTGGGGAGGAAAAAGGGAGGATTATCACGGGACTGTTGTGTGGAGGTGCAGACAAGAGCCACCACAGGGAACGGCAGGGTTGGACTAGAGTGCCTGCCAGCTTTGGGGCTGCTCCCAGCGAGCACGTTAAGGCCGTGGCCCCGCACGCAGGGGTTTGCAATGAACTGGCTCCCGCCCGATGCAGCCCAGCGGGGAGGGACGCTGCCCAGGAGAGGCTCCGTGACCCGGCGGGCTGGAGGCACAGTGGTGCAAAGGGCGAGCCGCACTCAGAAGAGCTGGAGCAGGAGGGCTGCGGAGGAGTGCTTCGGTGCCGCCGGGGCCGGGAACCCGCAGCCGGGGGGAGCCGAGGCGCCGCAGGAGCGGGGTTCTCCCTCGTACCTACCTGGGGCAGCCCACCGCCTTGGCGTACTGCACCGCCGCGGCCAGGCCCTCGCGGAAGGCAGCCTGGCGCCCGGGCACGGCCGCCAGCCCCATCTCGCCCGCCTCCTGGTCCCCTAGGAGAGAGCGGCGCGGTCAGCGGCACCGGGGCACCCCCGCGCCCCCCGCCCACGCAGCCCGCGGGACGCGGCGGTACCGGGAGGTGTGTTGAGGAGCACGATCCGCACCCCCGCCCGCTCCGCCGCGGCCCGCAGCGCCTGGGCCGGGCAGCCCGCAGGCCAGGCCGCCTCCGCCGCCCCGAACCCGGCGGCCGCCGCCGCCTCCAGCCGCGCCGGCAGCCCCGGGAGCTCCGGGAACAGCCACGAGAGGTTAGCGGAGAAGCGCAGCAACATGGCGGGCAGCGGGGCGGGGCCAGCGACAGTAGGGGCGGGGCTATGCAGAGTAGGGGCGGGGCCGAGGCGGTGCGGGAGCGCGCCGCCCCGTGGCGGGAGGCAGGGGCAGCACGGCTGCTGCGTCCCGCGTGGGCAGCGGCGGCTGCGGGCAGCAAGGACCCACCCGTGGGGCTGCTGGAAGGGCCCCCATCAGCTGGGGCAGTGCTGGAGCGCAGCCTCTCCCCAGCAGCTCACGGCTCCGATGCCCGTAGCACTCTGCCCTGTGAGTGTGCAGCAAGGGGATGGCTCCATGCACAACTGCAGCCATGCCAGTGCAAGGGGCCACAGGGCCCGTGTGGGTCAGCAGCTGCACGCCGCACCCCAGCAGGCAGAGCCGGCCCCATGCTGCCTGTGACACAGGTGGGGTTGCTGTCTTCATCGCAGGGGCTGCGGGACAGGGGCGTGCTGGGGGCAGCCGTCGCACAGCACGGCTGGCGTCCTCCCTGGGAAAGCTGTTTTTGCCAGGTGTTGGCCTGACATACACAAAGCGCCGTGTTAATTGGTTTCCTGGGGAGCTTGTCTCTAACGGTGTCTCATTATGCGAGAAACGTTTTCTCTTTTGTCCCACGCTCTGCATATTTTACCATAAAATGTTCATCTCCACTCCACAGAGCTGTGGCTCCAGTGTGCAGGACTCCGACCTCTGTGGTGCCCGTGGCCAGCCCCGTGTCCCCCGTCCCTGTCCCCTGTGCTCTCTGCACCTCCAGGCACAGCTCGCAGGCGGCACGGGTGGGGTATGTGTCCTGTCCAGCCCATGGCTGCCCAGGGGCTGTGCCGTGGCTGGCAGAGGTGGCACCATGAGCCGTGGACATTTTGCAGCCCCTTGTGCTGAGCCTGTTTCTGGGGGCTCTCACCTGCCTGCCTGTGCCTGGGGAGCCCTACATGCTCCGGCTCCTCCGTGACCGCGGCAGAAGCCCTCCGCAGCCCCCAGCCCTGTGTCCGCTGCAGGCCCCAGTAATTCACAGCAGTTTGGGAGAGCCCAGCAGCAGCTCCACCTCGGCAGAGGCCAGCCACAGCGAGAGGTTTTTGGTGGGGGGTCAGGGCAGCGCCAGCAAAGGGGAAAGCAGTGGCGAAGCTATCCATTAAAGAGTCTCAACTCAATTAAGGCTATTGATTAATCAATTAGAAGCAGTTTGACTCAACTTCTCAGTAATAATCCAAACTGTCCCCAGTGATGGACAGCTGTGTGGGGGGTGGCGTCCGTGTCCCCAGTACATGCATCCCCAGTGCACATGTCCCCAGCACACATCCCAGTGCACGTCCCCAGCACATGCGGCCCCAGCACATGGAGTGCTCCCACCCGCCGAGGCCATGCACCGCGCCGGCCCCAGCAGTCCTGGCTGCATCCCCAGCTGGAGGCCGGGCACTGGGCCGGGGCAAAGCCCAGGAGGTGATGGGTGGGAGCATCAGCCTTTGCTGGGGGGGCAGGGAATAAAATCAGCCGAGCCCAGCATGTGGAAGACCTGGGCAGTGAGATGGAAATTTGGGGACCTCCCGCGGCAAACCTGCCCTGCTGACGGCAAGCGAAGCTGCTCGGCTCTGCGCTGAAGCATTAATGGTGTCTTTATATCTCTAGTAATATATCGCATTGATTTTCTCTTGTTATAACTGCGGTTCCTGCAGTGCAGGCCGGTGTTTTGTCACTTTACCTTGACAGGGCGCAGTGGATTTACTCTCTGCCGTGCCACTTGCTGCTCTGGAGCCGTGTGCCTGCGCCCAGCACCTGCTGTCTGGGGGGCTGGCATGAGTGCGGGGTCAGACTGGCCCCTGTGTCCCCCCAGGGAGGTGGGGAGGGGGCCCAGCGGGGCGCTGGCGTGGGAGGGCAGCTGGGTGTCCAGCATCCCTGCTGCCGCACAGGAGTTTTATTGGCCCAAAGAAAATGCAGCTCCTGCACATTTTATTAGCGAGCTGACATTTCGGCACAGACCCGGCTCTGGCCGGGTGGGGTGGGGAGGCAGTGGGTGGCCCCCCACCTTAGGGTGCCCTGCGGTGCCAGCAGAGGCAGCTGAGCCAGCCCCCCCCAGACCCCACTGCAGTGGGGGGCACCAGTCCTCCCAGTACCCCATAAATCCCCCAGCTTGTTGTGCTGCAGGGAAGGTTTTATCTCTCTCCCTTTTTATGAAACAGATTTTAATTTAAATTGACATTTCTGTATTTTAACTACCTGTGCCTGGGCTCCGAGGCAGCTCGGCTGGCACCCTGGGGATCAGGAGGGCCCCGGTGCTGCAGGCTGGGGTGGCTGGGTGGCACTGTCCCACTGGAGCATGTCACCCCCGTCCCTCCTGGGCACTTCTAGACCTCTCCCGCTCCCCCTGCGCCCCGTGGCTGTGTGAGGCGATCTGGGGCTGGGACTGGGAGAGGGCACCCTTGGAGTTCCTTCCTCCCTGGGCTTTCCTCTTTGCTGTAAAGTATCCCAATATTTTGCAACCGTATTTGGTTTTCGGCTTTTATAGGCAAGTAAATTCTAGCCTTTTTATGTGTAGAAAAAGGCTGGGAAAAATGATCCGCGTGTGACCCAGCATCACGTGGAGGCAGCTGGAAGAGCTTTGCTTGTATTAAATCTCATGATTTTTCACCAAAGACAGTCTTCCCCAAGCCCATCCCCTCTGGGTGCGAAGGGACCAAGAGATGAAAAGCCTCTCCAGCGGGGCCCAGCACCAACGCAGCCCCCTCTCCCCACCTGTGTCCCTGAGGCCAGTGTGTCCCTGCGATGGCCATGCCCCCTGCCCCATCACCCCCAGCCCCTGCCGGGGCGTCCCTCCCAGCTCCCTGGTTCTCCGGCTGTGTTGGGACAGGCTTTGCTGAGCGATGCAACCTGGCCGGCTGCACGTGTATCCCCAGCTCTCCTCCCTGTCCAGAATCCCACCCAAATTTCTTGGACCTCCCTGTTTTCACAGCTCTGGGCCCTGCTGGGGGTTTGGCTCAGCGACCTGGCACTGAAGGGATGCGCCAACCCGGTGCCCACTGGGGACTCTTTGGTGGGATCCATTGCTCCACTAGGTCCTTCTCCGCTTACCACAGTCCGTGCATACTGTGCAGAGAAAATTTGTTAATTAGTGTCTTTCTGCTGCTGAGCCGCCTGCTTTACTGCCGTCGAAGTCTGCTGTGCCCTTCGAAGCCACCTTTGCTGCTCAGCCTGTTTCCCCCTCCTGAAACGAAGGACCTGCCTGGGTTGCAAATGGCTAATGATGGGGTGCAGCAGGGCTATGCCGTAGCCACGGCTTATCCTGGTCCTGTGGGGTCCTCCCATCCTGGTGGGAGCCTCCTTCTCCTCCTCCTCCTCCTCCTCCTCCTCCTCCTCCTCCTCCTCTTCTTCTTCATCTTCGTCTTCTTCGTCTTCATCTTCGTCTTCTTCTTCTTCTTCTTCCTCCTCCTCCTCCTCCTCCTCCTCTTCTTCCTGCTGCTCCTCTCCCTCCACTCCTCCATCCCCTCCATCCCTCTATCCGCCCCATCCCTCCATCCCCTCTGTCCCTCTGTCCCCTCCATCCCTCCGGTCCCAGGCACCGGGCAGCATGTGGGAGATGCAGGGAAAGGCGCCAGCCCCTCCCAAAGCTGTGACGAAGATTTCTGCAGGATGAACAAGCACGTTGCCCCTCTCAGGCCTCCCTTTCTTACAGCCTGCAAAAACACTCGGGTAAAAGAAAATCTATACATCATATTATGGGAAACAAATGCCCAACCTTTGCCAGTTTATGGCTATTCTTCATTAGGGAGGATTGAACCAGGTGGGAACATGATATAAATCCTGGAGCCAGGAGGAGGAGGTGAGGACCGAGCACGCCCACGTCCCTGTGGCTCCTGGTGCGGGTGGGCTCTCCATCAGCTGGCTGGGATTTTCTTGCTATTCCAAGATTTCACGGGAAATTAATGAGGAGGCCAAATTCTCCTTCCAGCTCTTGGAGGAGGCCGGGGCGGGCGGTGCCTGGGCCCGCTGAGCTGGCAGATGTTGTTTAACATTCTCGGCAGTAATTAATAGATGGCTTCATCACTCTTGTATGATTCAAGCATGTCGTCCTGCTTCTCTCCAAATACAGAGCAGAAATATTTGTTAAACGTGGCTGGCGTTTTCGCGTGATCATTAGCACTCGAGCAGCTCTGGCGGCTGCAGGATTTATCGCCTTGCCAGGATTTCTTTTGGCCTTACAATGCTGTTGCCATCCCTCCCTCCACTGCCGGCCCCTCCTGGCGAGAGGCTCCCTTTATCACTTTCCCTCTGATTTATGTCCTGCCGGTTGCAACCTCTCCTTTACACCACGGTTATGGATTCCCCCCTTTTCCATTCATTACGCTGTGGCAGGATGGGCTTTGGCCGAACCGTCCCCCTGACCAGGGGCGCCCAGTGAAATTCAGCCTGGTGAGGCTCTGCAGGGATCGCTCCCACCAGCCGGTGCCCGTGGTGGGATGCAGGGGAAGGGTCCCCCCAGGATCCTTCAGCCCACAGCGCCCGAGTGGGCTGGCAAGGCCACCCCAAGCAGCGGCACATGTTGGGACACAACCCGGGTTGGGCTGGGCATGGTCACAGCAAGTGGTGGCCCGGGGAGCGGGGGCAGAGCTGGCTTGTGGGAGGTAGCAGCCCGTTAGCCAGCATCGCCAGTGCCCCGGGGAATCCCTGCAGAGACAAATTAATAGGAGCCTCCCAGCTCGTCCTCGCTTGCAAACAGAAGCGAGCAGGGTCCCCCCGGGAGCGCCGCGCTCACGGCGTGGCACAGCACAGTGTCAGCACCCGTGCCCAGAGCGGGGATGTGGTGGGGACGCAGGGAACGGGCACTTAGGAGGGCCCTGATGGCCACACTGATGGGGAGAGTGAGGCCCAGGGAGGGAAGGGGATGCTCCCACCGCCGCCAGCCCAGCTGAGCCAGGGCTGCCGAGGTGCCCGAGGTCTGGGCTCAGCCCTCCCCTGGTTGGGGGGCAGGGGCCCGTGCAGCCTGGCACCCCCAGGGCACAGCCTGGCCCCAGCTCCCATCCCCTCCCACAGCCCTGCAGGACTCAGGGACCAGCCCCGGCTCTGCCGGCCCCGGCACGCTCCAGCCCCGTGCCCCATGCCGTGGGGTGCAGGAGCTGACCTGCACGGCACCCCTCCCCAGCACGGCCCCCTGCAGCCCGGTCACCATGTTAAGCCATCTCTTAATTAATCAAGCTGATTGTAATGTGTTTTTAGGGCATTAAAATTCAATTGTGGAATTCTCCGCTGGCTGGGCTCGCAATGAATACAGAAGTTTGCCTAATTAGAGCTGACATGCAGCCGGCGGGAGAACCAGACAAACGGCCCCGTCAGGGCTGCCCGCCTCGCGCCCTCTTGCCAGGCCCCCAGCATCCCCATCCCTGCTGCTGTGGGGATGCGGTGGGGACCAGCACCTGCCATCGGCACCCAGACCCTGCCGTGGGCACAGGGAGGGCAGTGCTGCCCTGCCGCGGCGTCCCTGGGGACATCCCCAGCCGTGCGCCCATGCCAGCCCCCTGGCCGGGCACCAGCCAAGAGCAGCGGAGATGTTTCCTTATCAGCAGCATCAGGTCTTTGCTGTCATTACCATGGCAATTACCATCTCATTTGGAGTCTTTAGCTGCCATAATCTGTCTCTTGCACTGATTTATTCCGCAGGCCTCTTCCCCAGCCGTGAGGGAGGGAAGGTGCCATCAATAAGGAGGCAACGAGCTCCGTCTCCTGCAGAAACTTCTCCCCAGCCGGAGCGGAGCAGAGGTGCCCTGTGGCCAGAGCATCCTCCCGGCGAGGGCAGGGCTGTCCCCACAGCAGAGTGTGGCCAGGACCAAACCGAAACCTGCCACCTCCCGGCACCGGTTCGGAGCTGGTTCCCACAAACCTGATGCGTGTTTATTATTTCAGTTGCTGCTGGCACCAGCACACGTGGGGCTGAACCGGCCGAACATGCAGGCAGGCTGGGAAGCAGAGGAAGGTGTTCACCCTCTGGGGACAGAGGGACGCAGCTTCCTTGTCTTTCTCCTGTCTCCAGACTGGGCTGTTGCTTGGAGTTGGTTTTCTCTCCATTTGCTTCAGCCAGCACCTCCTGTGACTCCGCCAGCCACCAAGAGCTTCATGGAGACTTTTCTCACCTGCATTTGCCAACTGCCAAGTCGCACTTGCTGCTCCCAGCTTTCCCATTTCCCTGGGCTATGGGCACTCTCGCCTCCTTTTTTGCCTCTGCTCGCAACTGGGACATCTGGGGCTTTTCCAGACAGCAGTTTGGTGGTGGTCCCAGGGACATTGACAGCCACCGGACAGAGGTCCCCGGGTGCTGTGAGCTGCCCCAGAGGAGGGGCAGAGTGATGGGACGGGGACGATGGGACAGTGCCAGGTGACTGCCAGGCCCAAGCGGGTTCACACTCCTACCTGCTCCTACCTGCGCCCCACGCTGTGGTGGGATGCCTGGGGCAGGTGTGGGCTCAGCAGGGCAAGGGGAAGCCACCAGGTCTGGGCACAGGCAGGAAGCCACCGGGTGAGCCCCCACGCCACTGCTGAGCCCATCTGCAGGACAGAGTGGAGCGGGGCAGGCAGGGTGACAGCGGTGCCACCAGTCCTCGCAGCTCCATCCCAGTCCAGCAACATGGCTCCCATCCCACCCCTGCACCCACCACAGCTCACCCTGCCTGATGGAATCCATTTAGATGCAAAATCCCCAGAAAAAAGCAGTAATTAATGAAGTCCCTTTCATTACCATTATGCAAATGCGATTAATTTCAGCTGTTATGAATATGCAAATATTACAATTATGATCTAATTGCCAATGTGTGTAGGGGAGCGGGCAGAATATCAAGTCTCAGCCCAGGCCCCAGGAGCTTTGGGGTGCAGAGCTGTGCCGGGACGGTGCAGGCAGGCAGGAGGAGGGAGCCTGAGGGGGAATGCCCAGCTGGGGGGTCTCTGCCTGCTCCTTCGGGCTCAGCAGGAGCGTGTGTGCGGGGCCAGGTGGCAGGGACTCGCCTCGGCCACCGCCTGCCCGTGCCACGGGTCCTGCATGGACCCCCTCTACCTGTCCCCCAGTGCTCTGGGACAGGCTCCCCACTGCACTGCGATGCCTAACTCCTGCGCCGGGCAAGCCTGCACCAGGGCTGGGGCTGAAGGGGTCCCCAAAAACACTATCCGTCCTTCTCCAGCCCAGTTCAGCCTTATAAGACATTCATCCCTGGGCTGCAGGGAGGAGGAGGAGGAGGAGGAGGGTTACCAGGCAACTCGGTGCTGCATCGCCGGAGGGCAAGGAGGCAAATGGCAGCGGGAGGCAGAGACCTGCCCTGACCCCGCTCCCTCCCGTGGCCCAGGCGATGGTGGCCCGCTGCCCGTGGGGTGCCACCGCTGTTAGCAAACCCCAGCTGTGTGTCACCGGCCCCGCTGCAATCTCAGCACGGGGCCACCGTCACCCTCGCCGCGAGGGGGTCCTCTCCTCTGAGCCAGCGAGGCCCCCCCAGCCCTTCACCCACTATTTTTGGGGGGGTTCAGCAACCCCCACAGCCGAGGGTGCTCTGGGCTCGTGGTGGGGCTGCGGGGGACAGGCAGCGCAGCCGCTCTGGCAGGGGACGGGCGCCGGTGCAGAGTGAGTCTGCAGCAGGCAAGCTGGGCTGTAGGGATGTCCTCCGTGGGACCGTGGGGATGTCCTGCGTGGGACCATGGGGATGCCCTGCATGGGGCCATAGGGATGCTCTGTTTGGGGTTATGGGGATGCTCTGCGTGGGGCCACGGTCCCGCAGGAAGGCAGGGTGCAGGCAGGGTGCAGGCAGGGGCTGGGCGGTGCAGCCGGCCGCCAGCAGGCTGTGCTCCTGCACCCCACAGCACGCAGATGTCACGCACGGAAAGGCCAGCAGCAGGGCACGGCCCTCCCCGGGCCAGCTCCGGAGCCAGCGGGGGCAGCGGCCCGCGGGGCTGCCCGGGCTGCCCGGGAGGAGGAGGATGCTCTCTCGCCCGCACCGCTGCGCTGAGCCCTCACGCTCCGGCGCGCAGCCCCTGCCCGGCCTGGCGGCAGCCGAGGCTGTGCACAAGGCAGCGCAGCAGCTGGTCCCAGCTGTGCCCGCAGCTGGCAAAAGCACCTTCCCCGGGGGCAGAGCAGCCCACATCTGCCCCAGCACCTCCCAACGCCATCCTGCCTTCCCTGCCAGGGCGACAGCCCCATCCCAGCCCTTGCAACGGCCCCCCGAACGCCCGGAGAGCAGAATAGGGGTCCCTGCCCGGCCCCGGGTGCAGGCTGCCGGCTGATGGCAGTGGCCCGTGCAGGGGTTTTGTTGTGCCGCAGAGGAGGGGTGTGCTGGTGGGCTGGGGAGACCCTCTTGCCTTGGGTCCCTCTGTCCCAACAGCCCCCATCCTGCCACCCCCAGCCCCCACTCCCAGCCTTGGGGCTCCTGTCCTCGCTGTGCACAGGGAGCCCAGGCTGTCACCCCAGGGGAGGTGTGGAGAGTGGGGGGCTGTAAGGGCACTGTCACCCCCCAGGGACCCTGGCGCCTGCTCCCCACAGCCCCAGCAGCCCCATCTGCACAGCCCGGCGAGGCTGATGGCCGTGCCCTGGGGCTGGGGAGGCTTTTCCTCACCCATCACCACGACCCTCTTCTCCATGGTGGCAGGGACCAGCTGGAATCCACACCTCCCCCCTTCCCCATGCTCCCAACGTGGGGATGGAGCAGGACTCCCCCTATTGCTATCGCTAAATTGAGCATCATGTGCTTTAATGGGGGACTTCTCGCACTCAGGGAGGAGGAACCGAGCAAGGCAGCAGGCAGTGGGGTGTGAGGCAGCTTGCACGGGCAGGCAGCCCCCATGCCTGCACCTGGCAGTGCAGCCTGGGCAGCCCCAAACCCCCAAATCCCCTGGCCCCTTCCCATGGGGCTCAGCTAGGAGGAGGAGGAGGAGGAGGAGGAGGAGGTGGAGAGGCTTCTCAGAGCTGCTGCTCGGTTTCCAAGGCAATGAGACGTAATGGCTGTTCATCCTGGCAGGGTCATCCCTCTGCGCTGGAGCCCTGGAGGAAGGGGCTGGGGAGAAGCCACAGACCCCGCAGACCTGCTGAGCAACCGCAGCCTCATCCCCACCGGGGCCAGTCCTGTTCCGTGCAGGTCAGCGCGGGCCAAGCACCGCTCGGGGACACAGGGAGTTTCACACAAGCTGTTCCCTGTCAGTCACCATCAGTGCTGGGGATGGAGCGGGATGTTCAATTCCCCGGCACAGCTGCCGCCGTGTCCTGCAGATGCCAGTGGGGTGCCAGATGCCTTGGGGTGACCCCCAAGGGTTGCAAACCAAGAGAAACACCAATCACGGCGTTTCTCCCCCATCTCTCCAGGGCGGTGTGGGCACCCATGGGTGCTGCCACCACTGTGTCCAGTGGCCCTGTGGTGACTCGCAGCAGGTGCTGGGTGCTCCATCCCCTGGGTGTGACGAAGGCACATAGCCCTGGCTCCGCTCCCCGCACCACCCCCTGTGTTTTCCCAACTAATTGAATTCAGAGAGATTTCTTCCCAGCAGTGCCAATCGATGAACCCCATGTTATCAGCCCCCCCGGCCCTCAGGATGGATATGGGTGAGGGGAAAAATTGAATTTGCGGCCATTTTCATTGGGATTTAATTGGGCAGTCTCACCTCGTTGCCTTAATCCCGGGTGCTGACACACACAGCCGAGCCGGCAGCTCCCCTTATTTATCACTTTTCAAATATTTGCCTCTTCGCAGTTGTGGGAAATCGATGCTCCTGCCTGTGGCATGCCGGGAGCGACCTGGCCGGGCGGCCGGGCGGCTGGGGATCCATCAGCCACTGCCATCGCTATCGACAGGGCGATTGGGGTTTAAGAGGCACTTTGATAGCAGAACCGGCACACATTAAGTGCTCGTCATCAGGGGATGATCATGACTTATTACCACTAATTCTCCCTGCGCAGCTGCAGGGCTGCAGGCCTCTTCTTCGCTAATCGCCGCATGGCTCCGTGCCGAGGCGCCGGCGCGAGGGTCCCGCCCCGCTCCCCGGGGTGCTGTGTCACCCCCCGCGCTTCCGGCTCAGCCCTTGGTGCCTTTGGGGGTCCTTGTCCCCAGGGTGCGGGCTGTTGTTGGGAGGCCGGGGGCTTTCTCTGCCCCCTCACCGCACGTCCAGCCTGGGGGAGGTTGAGTCCCTGCCGGGCTCCTGCCAGCCCATCTGGGCCGGCAGAGGGGCTGCAAAGCTCTGGATGCAGCCACAGGCGCGGGTGTCTGCGGAGGGGCCAGATGCCCACGCTGTCCCTCTGACCCCTCGCTGGGCATCCCCAGGCCCCAGCGCTGGCTCCAGCCCCCTGTCTCGCACCATCGCCCCCTCAAGCCATCAGCATCCTGGTCCCTGGGAGTCTCGGCTGGGCAGGAGACAGGACCAGCACCTGTGAGAAGGGCAGCACTGTCAGGGTGACCCTGTCCAGCTGCTCTGCCAGCCCAGGGACAGGGACGGCTGGGCTACACGGTGTCCGCCTCTCCTGTAGGCTGGGGTGTGGGGGGAGCTGTCTTCCCGAGGTCATTCCAGGTGGCTCTCGGTGCCGGTGGTGGTGGTGGTCATGCCGGCTTGGCTTTGGCCTCATGTTGGCCTCCCTGGGTCCCTCCTCCCCGGGATGCTTCGGGATCCCTGTGCAAACCTGGGCCGCCTCCAGCCCTGGCGGCCCCGTTCCCCGGCAGAGCTACAGTGGGGCAGCCACCGAGCCCTTCGCCGATGTGGGCTCTCGCTGTGAAACCAGCCGGATTAGTGTCATCCAGCCCCGTCGCTTGGAAAGCGTCCAGTAAAGAGCAGCCGGAGAGAGAGAGATCCTCAGTGGCAGCAAACAGACGCTGCTGTCGCCGTGTAGCGGCTCTGGCACAGGCGGGCTGCCAGCTCGGCGCTGGGAGAGGGACCGTGGAGGTGCTTCCCGACGGCCCCATGCACGGGATGGGAGCAGCGGGTGCTGTCCTCTCTGGGTGGGGAAGGGGGTCCCAGCCTCCTCACAGCGGCACCCGAGCCGGCAGGGAATGCTCCCGGGTTGCACAGAGGACCCCCAGTCACAGTGCAGAGGACAAAGTTCTCCGCAGCTGGACGCTGGAGCCTCGCCGGCATGGGGTGGGCGCACCCAGGAGGAAGGACACATGGAGCTGGGAACAGCCCCCTGCCCAGCACCCATCCATCCCTGCACACCACTCGGTTCTGTCTCCATCCCGTCTTGAGCTCGTGCCCTGGGCAGTCCCATCTTGGGGCCGCGCCGGCGCCAGCTGCTCTGGCAGTGAGGACGCTGCTTCTCATTTCCAGCCTCAGTTTATTCATGGCCAGTTCAAACCCAACATCCCTGTGCCAACGCTGTGCTCCAGCCCAGCAGTGCTGCACCCTCCCCGGTGCTCAGCCTCGCAGCGTGCTCGGAGAGAGAGAGCGCATCTCCTCCAACTCCCAGGGGACGCGGGGTCTCCATGGGGACCTCCTCAGATGGACAGCACGATTCATGCGAAAGGGGCTGAGCCCACCTCCCCTCCCCAACCCCTTGCCCTGCACCCCCAGCCAGGTCATGTCCCCTGCCTGCCCTGGGGTTGGAGGTGTCCCTTCCCTGTCCCCAGAGCCACCCCGGGGTGACACGGTCACCCACTTGTCCCCATTGCCATGGCAATGGGCGCTCGCTGCCCTCCACCCCACAGGGTAGCCCTTAACAAAGGTCCTAACGAAATAAAGAGGTCAAACCAGGCCTAATGGGGCTGGTGACATGCTGCTGACCCCCGGTTCATATGGCCTCGGTGCCACTGCCACCAGTGGCCCCAGCAGAGTTCCCCGGGGCTGCGCCGCCCGTCCCGGCGCAAGGAGCAGGTACTGCCCCGGGATGCTCAAGAAAGGGCGCAGGGGCCAGCTCCCCTCGCTGCCGCTGCCGCGTGGGAACCCCTTTCTGGAGATGAAAGATTCAGCGGAGGCTGAGCCGGGGTCTGGGGCTTTGCAGGATGGGAATTGGTTTCCTTGTTAAGCCTGGGTTTGGTTTTTTTAGCAGCCTGTTTATGGGAATGGAACCGCCCCGGCGTGAATTATTCATGGCCCCTTGCAAGCTCATTCTCAAAATATCAATTTCTCCCAGTCATGCCAAGCAGCACTTAAGCCTAAAAGCCTTGTTAAAATGAACCGCCAGCCCAGTGAGCCAGGGAGGGGATGGGAGCAGCCGGGAGCGGGGCTCTGCAGGGGGGTCCTGCCCTCGGCCCCTGCACCCACCTTGCACGTCCCGGAGCCGTGGGCAGGACATGGCGGGAATTGCAGGAGGAGACTGCCGTGGGGTGGAGGGTGGGCATGGGCATGGCAGGCATCACCCTGGAGGGGAGCGAGGGAGGAAGGTCATTGCAGGGCCCGGGGACTCTTCCTCAGGCTCTCTCCCAAGCAAGCTGCTTCCCAGGCAGGGGTGACACGTGGGTCTCCCCGCTCCAGGTATCACGGCAACATTTACGGAGCCACATGAGGAATTAATCAGGTTGAGGAGCAGGGACGAGCACAAGCATTAGCAGGGGGAGCTGCCGGAGTGGGTGGGAGGGAGGGAGTTGCTGTGGCGCAAACCAAACCAGCGGCAGCCGCAGATGGCACAGTGATGCTCCTCTCCCTCGGGGCTGCAGCCGGGACACCGGGACCACCCCCCGTGCATTCGCACGGTGCCCTGCTCAGCAAGTCACCCTCGCCTGCTGGGGCCATCAGTGCTAAACGCTCTGCTCGCCTGCTGGCATGGGGAGGGGGGTAGGGCGAGCAGGGCAAGGGCATCTCCGGCTGCCAGGAGCAGGGGCTCAGAGAACCAAACCGTGCCGGTACCAGTTGCCCCATGTTGGTGCTTGATTGCAGCGCATGTTTCACATTCATGGATAACCTGTGCAATAGTGTCCGTGGTCAGGGCACCACACCAGCACCCACACCAGGATTCCTGACATGAGGCACATGCAGTGCCACGACCCTGACCCTGCCCTGGCGCGAGCAGCCCCGAGCGGCAGCAGGGACCCTGCAGGCAACAGCTGGGCGGGAGCAGCACTGCTGGTAATTACTAATTAAAATGCAGATGCTCCCCAAACTGCAACTTTTAGTTTCTCTAGCAACTGCTAAATCAGAAGCAACGAGGCAGGGAAACACCGAGTCATGCAGCAGGTGCCACCGTGCTGGTGCCGGTGCCCATGTAGGCAGGGGAGGCTGGTCCTGCCCCGGCACCCCCCAGCCCAGCCACGCCGCCACACGTGGCATCTCCAGCCTCGCTGCTGGGGACCCAGCCAGTGGGTGACCCGTGCCGGGCAGGGGGCTGAGCCCACGGGGGCCAGCAGGCAGCATTCTGCCTTCCCCCTGCTTCACCCGGCCCGCAGCCCACAACGCAGTTCCCTGCAGCCCCTGGGCAGGAGGGCTCACCCCCGGCAAGGCCAGATGTTCTCCTTTTCTCTGCCCCCTCCAGGCCCACCGCTGCAGGTCTCCTCACCCCCCCGTTAAGCCCTGCTGGCCCAGCGCTGCCTGCCTTCGCCCTGCGTTCACGGTGGTGTCAGGCGAGGGGAGGGCAGCATCCAGCCCATGGCCAGACTGGGCATCCCAAAGCAGGGATGGGGGCTATTTTCCCCCAGGACCATCCTCTCCTGCCTCTGAGAGCAGCCACTCACAGGAAGGGGAAAAACCTGAACAAATAGAAAACTTAGAGGTTAACATTCCCTGCCCACAGAGCTGTGTTAAAATGTGTTTTAGGAAGGAGGGTACCCCATTTCTCCTTAAACCTCCACCTTAACACCTCCCCAGTGTCACCCCTGGCATTGCAGCTTGCTCTGCTGCGCTCGCCCCGGCACCTCAGGCTGTGATGCTGAAGCAAACCATCTTCTTCCTCGTTATTATTTCACAAGTCTTCCTCACGCCGGCAAAGTTTTTGCATCCTCACATTTCCTGTTGGTGCAAGCGGTAAATAGTTTTGGTTCCCAGGGCCTCTCCTTGGCACGGCCCTTCCCTGATGCCTCCCATTAACAAGGCCATTTAGGGAATCTGTCCATGAGTGGGTTTTTAATCCATCCACTGTGACCTCTTAATTCCTCATAAAACAAGTTTTTAATCAAAATGTCATGTGGCAATAAGTGAAATGTTGGAGAGAAATCAGTGGTGCTCTGCCGGTGCTGCTGCCCGTACCTGCCAGGCTCTGCTCCTGCCCAGAGAGGCAGTGGGTCTGTTGCACAGGGCTGATGTGGGATGACAGCGGTTCCCCTCCCGGCTCTTTGCCATGACCCCAGATGAACCCTCTGCTGTTTTGCTGAGCTCAGCATCTCCCCATTTGGTCTTTGGGTTTTGCACCATCCCTTTTTTTTTGCCGTCCTGGTCCAGGGGAAAGCAGCTCTGCCTTCGGCACGTGGTTTGAGCCAGGCTCCAGGGTTTGGCCATCACTCCTTTTTTCCATCATTTGTCCAAATTAGCAGCTGGAGGACTCGTCAGCAAGACCCCTTGGCAACAGGGTGGGTTACCTGCACTCAGGGACCTGCCCTTGCTGCACCCACGCAGCTCCTGCCGCATCCCCTCCTGCTGCAGGGCTACAGGTCACCCGCCCGCCAGCATTGCCAGCGCCAAAGCGGGTGCCAGTGGGGCCGCCCAGTACCCAGGTGCCCTGGGTGGGAAGATGTCATCGTGTGACAGTGTGATCATTTCCATGGCAACAGTGTGTGACAGCGCAAGCACCGGCTGCTCCACGGTGTTGGTGCTGGCACCCGGAGCTAGGGTTGCCCATCAGTATGTTTCTCCTGGAGGGAACCTGCATGGCGTGGGCACCCGCTGCCGATGGTGGGGTCCGAGGGGCTGCCACAAGCCTGAGGTCCACCCAAACAAATCCTGACTGCTGCTCTGTGAGAGTGGGGCAGAGCTGTGCCCACGGCTGGCTCGGCGGAGGCAGTGGGGGAGCCGGGGACCCCCTTGCCTGAGTCCCCTTGCCCTGCAGTGAGGGCAGAAGCCATTCAGGAGCATGACAATGCAGCGGGTGCTGCAGCTCCTCCGCTAGCATGAGCCCCCATCCCTGGCAGGCACAGGGCAAGGCGGCATCCCCGTGTGCCCTGCCCCATGTTCCCCAAAATGGATGCACCAACACGCAGATGCCGAGCACAGTGTCCCCTCTCTGAGCGGAGCCGGGAGGAGCCCACCCTGAGCTCTGGTGCGCGGGAACCTGGCACCCCCTGCTCCCCCCGTGCAGGTGATGCCGCAGCCCACACTGTGCCCAGGGTGAGCACCCATGGGTCAGGGGCTGGCGCCGAGCGTGGCAGGGGCTGCGTGGCCGGCTGGAGACACGGCAGGGAGGGAAGGAGGGAGGGAGGGCAGGCGACTGGCACGTGAGTGCTCAGCCTTGCTCCCGTCCCCAGCTTGCCTGTTGCTCGGAGAAAGCTGCCAGGGAGAATGGAGTGGGCACTTAATCTCCCCCTATAAGTTTAATTAATGGGCTGCAGCGCTCATTCTGTGCTGCTGCCTTAATTGGTACAAGCTGCAAACTCTGTGGAGCCTGGAAAAAAACATTTGGAAATGAAAAATATATTAAGCAGGAAACAGATCAATGGCTCTTAATGAAGCTGATTCGGGGCTGCCTGCCGTCGAGGGGCTGGGGGCCGGGAGACACGGCCGCCGCCTGGGCTCCACCGCCCTGGTGCGGGCTGGGGCGAGCTGGGTGCACGCGCCCTCGTTAGCGCCCACGAGCAGCCCTCGGACGGGAGCAGCAGCCCCACTCCTGTCTGGGGGAGAGTGGCCTGGGGCTGTACCCCCTCTGTGTGGAGCTGTGGGGCTCCTCCCCTGCATTTTTAGGGGGCAACTTGAGCTCTCCTTGCACAGCTGGAAGAGCCAGCCCTGCACAGCTGGAGTGCCCTCCCACCCCTGCACAGCTGGAGAGGCACCCCCAGGCAGCTGAAAAATCACCTCCGCACATCTGCAGCCCCTGGCACAGCTGGAAGGGCCACCCAGGGCACAGCCGGAAGGGTGACCCTGGCACAGCTGGCCCACGTGAGGCTGCCCAGGGCCAGCCCCAAGAGCACCTCCAGCCCCGCGGGGCCGGAGTGGGGTGGCCGAGGGCTGCGGGCAGCGCTGGCGGGTTTCACGGTGGTGGTTTAATGTGAGTTTCTCCCTTTACACGGGGCATGGCAGGGCTGGGGCTGATTTGCATGAGGGGGTCGGGGGGGCGGCGGGGCTGTGCTGAGGGCTGTAATTGCCTCGGCTGTGCACAGAACATTAGCTGCGCTTCCCAGATATTTACACAGGGGAAAACAAAGTCATAACTCACCAAATAAATAATCTCCCAGGCGCGGCGCTTGGGGAGTGGGTGCCCCCCCACACTGGCACAGCCGCCCCAGCACAGAGCATCCTCCGCCATCCCCCGAGGGCTGGCAGCACCCTCCGGGCCACGCGCTGGGGGGCAGAGAGGGGACCCAGCGAACTGAGGGGGGGGTTCGTGGGTGCTGGGGTGCAGCAGTGCACTCCTCCCCACTGGGGACAGAGGGGTGAGAGACCAGGGACTGGGTGTAGGCAGACATCCCAGCTCCTGTGCAGAGTGGGACAGCCCCTGGTCCCCCCAAATCAATGGGGCCAGGGGAGTCCTGCAGGTGTCCCGCATGCCAATGATCACCCCAAGAGCACCCATTGCCCGGGGCCCAGGCCTGTGAGACCTACAAACCGCTCTGAGCCCTGCGTGGGAGCGGGATGCCGTGCGGGAAATGGGGACTTCGGCTCCGGCCTGTTTCACACAACACATTTCATTTAATATTTGGCATTTTGCTTAGTCTACTTGACAGCCGGCTAACAAATTAGCACAGCATGGTATCAATAGCTCCAGACTGCGTAGATTAAAATCTGTTTAACCAATAGATCCCAAGAATAAAATAGTGAATGAGGGCAGGGCGGCTGTGAGGGCTGGGACTCCGCTGGGGCTTCAGCACAGCTGGGAGCAGAGCAAACCCTGTTCGGGTCACATCCAAAGAGGCTCAGCTACCAGGTGACCAAGCAGGAGCAAGGAGGACCCGGTCCAGCTGTGACCAGGGAGCGTGTGGGGATGAGCAGCCCCTCCGCGCCCCTCGGCTGCCCGGCTCGCTCGGCAATGGGCTGGGGTCCGCAGGGACCACTTTGATTTCCTGCTGCTAAATCCCAGCCCCATTAATGTGATTGCTAACGGCACGCGGCCCCTAATGGGGAAAGTACACTGCAGCCTGCCTGCCTGCCTGGGACAAATTGCAAATCTTGTTACGGGGTTGTGTCCAGATTTTTAACATGGTAATAGCTCCCCAGCTCAATTACGCCTTTGGGTCAGTCCCCTGATGGTCCCCAAGAAAGGGCTTAAGCAGCTGCACTCTGCCGTGCTCCAGGGACGAGGGCAGAGGCGGGGGGACAGGGGTTGTCTATGGGAACTCTTTTACGATGCCCCAGGGCCCCCAGAGCTGCCCTTCAGTGGCAGTGGCCCCACACGGTCCCCCGTGATGCCTGGCTGGGGACGAGCGTGTGCAGGCTCCACACACAGCCCCCCGCCCCGTGGGTCTGGCTCCCCGTGCTAATCCCAGGGCTGGGCAGCAGCAGATGAAACCCAGCCCCGCATCTGTTTCCCTCCCGCCGCGCAGGGGCACTCGGCCCCCGCCGGCTCAAGCGCGGCCGTGCTGCTCCCGATTGGCCACGTGCGGCTCCTCACGGCGTCTGGTTAGAAAAAGAGAAAAAAAAAAAACCCTGGATAAATAATTTAAAACATGAAATCCTTTGCACCTCTTTAGTGCCTTGCACTTTCAAAGCCCGGCATGCCCATTAACTAATGAACCATGTCAAACGTGCTCTTGCCTTGCATCTCGCCGGCCTCTCTGTTTGTCTGTACCAGCCTCTCCTGACTCGCTGTCCCTGCTGTCCCCAGCCCTTCCCAGGCCCCCTGGCATGTCACCACCAACCCTTTCCCTGCTTGGGGCTCTCTGGTGGCAGCCCTGGCCGGGGCAGCAGCCCCAGCACAGCACCGGGGTGCTCGTGGGCTCCCCGTGACTCCCCCCTGCCGTGGACTGTGCCCCTCGCAGCTCCCGTTGTCGCTGGGATTACTGGTGAGCACTGTAGCGGAGGGATGGCGAGACTGTAACATTTCGGCTGTCATTACGCATTCATTTTTCAGTATCTTTTGCAAGCTTTCAAGTGTGTTATGGAGTTAAGACCACGTAAGTACAGGGATCATTTTCCTTCTCCCACCTCCGAAACGCAGCCACCCCGCAGCAGGGTGTAATAGCTGTTTAGCAACAGGCAGAGATGTTACTCAGCAGGGGGAGAGGGATCCCACGTCCCTGAAAGGTGATGGATGCGTAAGTGTAAATTACCCGAATTGAGCATTTCACCGCTTCTGCTCTTGCAAAAGTGGTGGGCAGGGGCGTGGGGGGCGCACTCGGCTCCCCCATGGATGCACGCTGCTCTTGGCTCTGCCGCCCCTCCACAGCGCTCCCAGCTTGGGAGCCACCCCTGCTCCCAAGGGACGCACAGCCGTGTCACCAGCCGACCCCGCTCCCAGTGTCACAGCCCTGCACGGGGGATGCTTGCGACCCCCAGCCCCGCTGCCGGCAGAGCGGCAGGAGCAGGCAGGGCTGGTGCTTACGGGCAGCTCCCTGGGCACGTGCCCGCTGCCTGCAGGGTAGCAGCAGAAGTGGGGTTTAGTCCAAACAAAGAGGTGTTTTCAGAGGGCTGAAATTAATAACACAAACCCTAATTTAAAATTATATTAGGCTATCAATTACTCCCCAAGCGTCCAAGACCTCTGCTGGCAGCATCAAATTGCCAGCTGTGATAAATGGTTTTATTGGAATTTCATAAGGTCTGAATTATTTGCAGATAGGAAATTTTTGTAGATTAATTAAAATTTTGTAACAAGTTGGAGCGGTTTGCGGCAGTCCCCCTCGCTGCTGGCCCGGGGTGGGATCGGGGCTCTCCTGAAACATGTCCTCACGTTGTCCCCAGGGACTGCTGCGGCAGGGGAAAAATCCTTCCTGTTTGGCAAATTGGCGGAGCCAGTTATCAAAACCTGAGTGGCTGGAAGATTGCAACGTGCTCGGCTTGAGCCAGCACAGCTTCTGCACAGGAGCATCCAGCCTCATTTGTTATATTAGAGTTCTTCTAATACTTCAGTAAAGAGTGGGTAGAAGAAAAACCACTCGACATAGTTTATTCAGATTTTCAAAAGGCCTTTCGACGAGATCCAGCACAGGAGGTTACTATAGAAATTAAGTTGTCGTGGAGCGAGAGGCAAAGTATTGCCACAGATCAAAGGCTCACCGAGAGAGAGAAAGCAGAGGAGGAATAAACGGGCAGTTGTCATCCCAGCGCAGGGCAGCTGCGGGGGCTTGCCGGCTCCGCTGCAGCCCCGCGTCGCTTAACATTTTCATGGGGCATCTGGGGAGACGGAGCAGCACTTTGAGAGACACAATGTTGGAGGTATATCAGGGTCCGAGAGGCTGTTGGACGCGGCAGGCGTGGTGCTGGCATGCAGGTCATGGCAGAGCCGCGGGGCCACGCTGCGGCGAGCATCCCTCGGGGGCTGCTCCTGGGTGACCACAGCCTCGCGCCTCAGCAGACCACCACGGCATTTCTTGGCTAACGAGCTGCGAGCACAGGGTGGGACACAGCCTACAGGTGGGGGGGGCGAGGGGGGTGGTGGGGGCTGCGGAGGTGGGGAGTGGGAGCAGGGCTGCCGGGTGGCTGGGCAGACCACCCTCCGCCATCCCTGCTTCTCAGCCCACGCTGTGCTGCCGTGGTTATCCCATCAGGGATGTGGTTCGGGGCAGCGCCAGCCCTGCTGGGCTCTGCCCCCTGCCCCGGGGCTCCTGTGCAGGGCAGGGCATTGCCCCACCGGGCGGGTGACACCTCCGTTCCCACGGTGGCAGTGCCAGCAGGAGTGCCGTGGGCACAGCAAGCCCCCACTGCGTTGCAGGCAGGTCGTGGCAAAGCCTCAGTGCCACCGCCAATGCCTTTGGGGTACGGATGGGCTCTCTCACACCACCCATGGTGCATCATGTCCTCACATGGCGTCTTGGTGCACAGCTCTTGTACGGGGCTGCCGATGGGCAAAGCAGGGCCTGCGGGGCAGAGCTCTCCCAGTCGGGGCACTCCCGGGGGGCCGCTGCAGGCAGCACCGGGCAGGGAGCTCGCGGGCAGCCCACGCACGGGCGCAGGCGGGAGTGTGCGGAGCCGGCGCCACGCTCACGTGTTTCCCGGGGCTACGGTGCGCAGCGCCATGCGGCACAGCCCCAGCGAGCCTTTGTTCTCTTCTGAGCTCCACGAGTTTCTGCCTCTCCTGCAGCCACCTCCGACTCCACACGCCGAGAATTTCCCTCCTTCATCTGGCAGCGCTGCCCAACCCAGTTTGCCACTTTGCTATCATTAGCCCCGGCAAGAGCCCTGCCGGCGCGGCCACAGCTCCCTCCCTCCCGCTAACAGGCAATTACCAGCTGAGACAAGAGACGGCCCTGATTACTGCACGGCTGGCTGCTTCCCCCAGCGCCGGAGCCCGGCCGCAGGGAATGGCCCCAGCCCTGCCCCACCTGCCCCGCGCACAGCCATGGTCCCACGGCTGCTCCTCCAGTGGGAGCTTGGGAGGCCCGTGGCATGCGAGGCTGTGGGGTGCGGGTGGCGAGTGCATCGAGAGGCACTGCGTGGGACCTGGGGAGCTGAGCGATGAGCTCACGCAGCTCCTGCGTGGGTCTGGCACACGCCACCTTGCCAGCCCAGCCGTGCCGGTACTTGGGGGATGCCCCAACCACAGGCAGCAGCAGCCGACTTCTCCCAGCTGCCGGGCTGCAAACAGGACACGCTCCCAGGACTAGTAATTTCCTGGGGAGATGGTCAAGGCTCAGTTTAGCGAGCAGACAGGCTGGTGATGCCACGCTGCCATGCAGTGCCGTCCCGCACCTGGAGTCACCCTCTGCCCTGCCAGTGCACAGGCTGAGAGAGGCTCAGCACCCAGAGGTGCTGCCTGTGCCCACCCCTGGAGCAGAGCCACAGGCCCCTGGGCTCAGGGCACAGCTCCATCTGCCCATGGCACAATGGTGAGGGGAACGCATCTGGGGATGCCACGACCCCCCGCTCCTCCATGGGACCCTTTTGCACGCGTGTCTCCTAGGTGCAAAAAGCAAAGGGGGATTTACACCCTGCCAGGCAAAGCCAAGCGAGCAAGACCATGATGGGCGACTCTGAGTCACCCACACCCCCAGATCGTGGCCGGAGAGGGGCGGACGCAGGACAAGAGGCGGGGTGTGCTCTGGGGAGCACCCAGCCCGTCCGCCCCATGCAGACACAAGGTCAGTTGGGCTTTGGCCCATGGCTGCCCCATCCCATGTCCCTGCAGGCAACCCCGGCCACCGAGGAGGGTGCAGGGCCAGTGCTGGCACCGCGCTCCCCACTCCCACTCCCACCCCCTGAGAACCTGTTCAGCAGGAAAGGGGCCCCACGGGTGCCTGTGCGCAGATAAGGGCGGGAATGTAAACACCCTCCCGGCTCCGGCATCCCAGCTATCTGAAGTAGCAAGTGCCTCCAGAGCAAATTCCTCCCCCTCCGCCTCCCGAGTCAACTGCGGGGCCCTCCTGCCCTGATCTGCAGGGACAGGGCCAGCCCTCGCCGTCCTGCAGCCCCCCATTTTCATTCACCCCCCATGTGTGTTTGTCTCCTTCCCCTCTGCCCCCACCCGGCTCCCCAGGAGCCTCTCAGGGCACCCCACATTGTCACCCCATCCCACCAGCAGCCTCGGCGGAGGGTGGCGGTGATCCCCCTGCTCCAGCAGCCTCAGCCTCCCGCTCAGACCGGTTTTGCCCGATGAATAGTCTCCACCATGCAACCCTGCCAGCGGTCAAGCGGCGTTTCTCACTGATTTTGGCAGCTGGAGCACAGCCATGCTGAGGCGGCAGGGGCCTTGGAAGAGGCTCAGGGCATTGCAGGGCACCCCAGTATGGGGCACCCAGCGTTGCTGCCTGGTGCTTTGGCTGATGTCAGAGGATAAAACTCTCCTTCCTGCTCTGAAATCAGTAAAGGCAGCTCCCGTCGGCCCCCTTCTGCCTTTTGTGGGCTGGGGAGGGACAGCCCTGCTGCCACAGCAGGGAAGCAGATGCTGCAGGGCTTTGAGAGCAGCCACTGGTCCCCGCTGCTCCCTCCCTTGCCTGGCTGTGGGCTCAGTGTCCCACCCGTCCCCCTCAGCACCGGCTACAGCTGCTCATGCTGCTGCCTTGCGATCACGACCGGGTGCCGTTGCTTGGCAGGGATCTGCTCTGCCGTGCCGGCGGCAGGCTGCAAACCAGCAACACCAGGAGAAGCAAAATGCTCTTGGGGACATTGCCTGGCAGAGCCCCGGGGCAGGAGGAGAGGAGAGGGCACCTAAGGGGACGTGGGGCCATGGCAGCGCGAGGGGCTCGGTGCGAGCCGGGAGGGCTTGCAGCACAGCATCCCAAAACGCTGCATCTGCAGTGAGGGGCCCCGACGGAGAACCTGTTGATATGGCAACCCTGCGCGGGGGGAGCGCCTGCCCCGCTCGCCTCTGCGTCCCCTCTGCGTCCCCTCCACACCCGGCGTCCCCCGGAGCCCCCGCGGTGTCCCCAGCCAGCATGGTCCCTGGGGGCCACAGCTGGGCCAGGAAACTGGTGGGGGGGGTGTGAAATGCAGTCAGATGAAGCAAAATGCCACACGCAGTGGCAAAATAACCCCAGCGTTCACACCCGACGCAGGGCTTTCAATTGCCAATTGGACAAGAGACCTCGACATCCCTGCAGGCTCCTCTCTGCAGCGCCAGCGATGCTCAAAAAGGCAACGTGAAGAGGGATGGATGGATGCTGGAAAGAAAACAGAAACCACTCCGGCAGTGCGTGCCGGGGCGGCAGAGCCATGGGCTGAGCGGTGCAGCCGGCAGCTGCCCCGGCTCAGTGAGGGACTGAGCACCAACCAGGCGGGTGACGAGCTGTGGCCAAGTTTTTGGTTGAGAAATTCAATAGCTTGGGAGTCTTCATCAGTATTCACTGGGTCTCTCAAAACAAGGAGAGCACCTGAATTAGATGGTTTGGCAGGTTTAAAATCAAGGAAATATTTTCTTATGACATAAACTGTGAGCTCATGGCTGCCGGGTCTGGTGGGGGCAGAGGGGGATCATTCCCCACCTGCCCTGTTTTTGCCCTTTTTCTGTGTATTCATGTCAGGAGATGGGCACTGTTGGCAGAGGCCCCTCCATCCCCCCCGGCTTGTTTTTGGAAATGTGAGAGTTTTCCTGACTGTGAAAAGTCACAGCACAGAGAAAAGCACCCCCGTCCTGCACTGCCGATGCTCGGGGGTTCAGCACCCACCACCACTGTTTGGGGACATTCACAAGGTGTCAAAGAAATAGGTGGCAAACATCGCTGGGCACATCAGGCATTGGTTTGCTGGCTGCAGGCAATGGGGGGACAGCCCGGTGGCACCGCCAGCTCTCGGGGCTGGCTTTGGAAAAGGTGCACTTGCACTCGCCTGGGAGTCGCTGGTAGCGGGAGTCTCCAGCTCTTAAAATTAATTCTCTCTGCTGATGACTGAATTTTGATGCATGAGCGGCGTTTCTCTGCATTTCCAAATGAATTTTTGGTGGCAGCTCCGCCGCCAGCCTCCTCACCCTCACCGCGGGTGCCAGCCCTGGACATGGTGATGGCCAAGCTGCCCACAGGGACACACGGGGCACCCTGGCTGTGACCCCGGGGAAAGGTGAGCGCAGAGAGCAAGCAAGGAATTGCTGTAAGGTGTAATTAAACCAGACAAGGAGCAACTCCTCACTGCACAGATCTGCGCTGGGCTGCTTTAGAGCATGGTCAGATCCATCTCAAAAGCTGCTGAGCCTTTAATCCCACCGGCTAATCCCCTACCTGAACCTTTCCCTTCATCTTCCAGAGACTTTGGTGCCTCATCACCGCAGGGTGGTCTCTTCAGAGGGACCCCCTGAAGTTTGGTGCCTCCAGCAGTCCCTTTTCCAAGGGCCAGAGCCAGCACTGACGCTGCTGCAGAGGTTTCTCTCCGGTGTGGGGGACGGGGCTGCGTGCCCGAGCCCCAGCGCAGCCCCAGCCTTCGCAGCGACGCTGGAGCTGCTGCTTTGTGATGCTCTGGGGAGCGTGCGCTGCCACGGCTTTCCCTCCCCGTTGGCCTGTTTCCTGCCTCACCGTGACCCGCTGTGCCCAATGTTACTCCCAACCCTGGACATGTTTTAACAGCTCGGGAGCACTCGAGGAGGCGCATGGACGCGTCCCGCGGGCCTGGGGCTGCAAAGGCAGCACGTGCAGTCGGTGCTGATGCAGCACATCACAGCCCCAGCGCAGGGACCACCGGCCTGTGCCAGAGGGCTTCTCCTAGGTGGCAAAATGAGTTTGGATGAGAGGTAGGACGGCTCCTCGCCAGCAACCCCAGCAGTACGGTTGGTTGATGGACCCCACCTTGGTTTTCCCCAGAACCCCCCTGCCCTCCCGCAGGCACTGGGGCAGCTGCAGAGAAGGTGGCTCGCCCCAAGAGCCGTCCCAGGGGCGAAGCTGTCACCCTGTGCAGAGCCCTCTGCCCGGCGGCAGGACGCGGGGTGAGGCGTGCGGGCAGCGGGGGCTCGGGCACAGCGCGGGAGGGGATGGAACCACAGAGATGACCTTCAGGAGCGGTGGCAGCCAGCCGCCAGCCCTGCTGCGGGAGGCCGAGCGAGGAGGCCATTAGGAGTGTCAGATGTCTGCGATGCCATTACACATGTGATGCCTGTCTCCGCACCAGGTTAATTATTAATGGGGTTCGCGTTGCTGCCGAGGGGGACGCAGCCAGGCTAACCTGGCACCGTCGCTCTGTGCAGGGACTGCTGCCAGAAGTGAATCTCCCACTGGAGCACGGCCTTTCCCGCAGCAGCCCCCGCTGCCTGCCACACAGCAGTGAGGCCGCCCTCGGAGCAGGGAATCCCGCATCCCACGGAGGAGCTGTGCCACCAGCCAGGGACAAACACACATTCACAATAACGCCTCTCTTTTCTCCCCTGCAGACTTTGTGCCTTTTTTCTCTTCTCCTTCTCTCCTCCTGGCTTTGCCATATGCAATAAGGAGTAAATAAAGAACACTGATGTAAAAAAAAAAAAGGATCAAGGAAAAGGCTGGGAATCCTTTCCCTGGGATCTCACTCACACCAGCCCCGGGGCTCCGGGGCTCCCTGCATATGTAATTTGCAGGACCATGGGGATGCCTGCTCTGCACCCTCGATGCTGCAGCCGGGAGGGACCTGAGGCAGCCAGGAAAGCACTGGTGAGCCCAGCTAGTGCGATGGCACAGGGATGCCACACAAGGCCATGGTAGGCACTTGAGCAAGGGAGTGGCTTGGACAGGCGCAAGAGGTGACTCCCATTCTAAGAAACACATTCAAAGCACTGCTTGAGTGTTTTGCAGTATTTTCCCCAACAGGTCTCATGCAAGCCTCAGTTAGGCTTCATCTGCTCTTTAAGTGGCTGGGGGAAAAGAAAAAAAAGATTTCTGAATTTCAGTAAGAGCCCCCTTATCTGAGCCTCCTCCATCAAGGCTGCTCCCCATTCTCTGCCCTCCAGCCTCCTTCACGCAGTGATTTACATGGTACTGGTGTCTTTGGCCCGGGGTTAAATGGCGAATGTGCACTGGTGCCTGGCTGCTGGCTTGTCCTTGGGGCAGGGGGGCAGGGGGTCTGCCCCAGCTCCCTGCCCATGGCAAGGGCACAGCAGGGCACTGTGCTGGTTAGTGCAGAGGGAAGGCATGGGGAGAGCCCTGGGCAACAGGGTGTGGGGTGCCCCAAGGCCACCCAGCGCACGGGTGTGTGTGGGGCGCATGGATGGCACGAGCCTCCCCGCGGGACTGCTTGAGCTTGGCAGTCAGCGCTGCCTCTTCCCTGTTCTTGCCAGATGGTGACTGGTGCAGAAAGGCAGAAATGTTTAGTAGATATTTCTGTTCTGTATTTGGAATGAAGCAGGAGGATATATTCATCTCCAGATGATACTGTGGATGGAATATAAATCCTGCCATCTGTAACAATGGGGGATGTGAGGCATGATCTCCTCGAATTCAGCATTTGCAGATCATCCGGACAGCTGATGCTCAAGAGTCTAGAAGGAACTAGCTCAAGCCAACGCTACAGTTTAACAGATCTTAGAAAAATGGGCAAATTCCAAAAGATTGGAGAAATGTCAGTGTAGTTGCAGTGTTTAGAAAAATTTAAAGGCATAGCCCAGAGACCTGCACATCAACCGGTCTGTTTATGGGTTTTTGTGGGGTCTTTTTTTGGATGGACTTATAGGTCTGGTTGATAAAGGCAAGTGTACCAATATAGCAAACTCAGATTTCCTCAAAGCATTTTGCTCATTACTACATGACATTTGGATTAAAAAACCCACGCTGTAGAAGGAATTATCAGGGCACACACTAGATGGACTAAGATCTGTCTCAGACAGATCTCACTGTGTGGTGGTTACTGGGGAGACTTCAGAGGATGGAGGTGTCCTTATCAGGGTCCCTCGGGGAATCTGTTCCTGTTGCAACACTATGTATGTTTTTATCCGGTGATTGACCTGATCATAAAAAAACTGTGACAGTGAAGTCTGCAAGTGATGCAGTGACTGGTAGATATGTTAATAACAAGCAGGCCAGGTTGCTGTTCTAGTATTTTCTAAATTGCCTGGTGAAATGGCCATAATCCAACTAAATACATTTTAATATGGCCACATGCAAGGGAAGGCATCTGGGAACAAAAGACTACAGCCTTTATCTCCAGGATGGGGCTTGGAAAGCTGTGACTCAGAAGGCGGCTCAGGAATGATTTCAGGTAACTGCCTCTATATGAGCTCTCATTTCAACAGCACGCTGAAAGCAGCTAACACCTTCCTTGAATATAGAATGGGAGAATATCAAACAAAATTAGGGGAGCAATCTCGCCTTCTGTTGAAATGACTACTATGGATGTTATTTCCAACTTGGGTGTCCAGAATTAAAAAGGACACCAAAGTTCTGCAAAAGAAAGCCATACGTACCATCCAGGCATCAGAAAACAAGCTCTGGTACGAGACTGGAAGTGTAGAAACTGCTCAGCTTGCTGGAGAGAAGATTGAGAGATGCCCCAACCTCGGTGAGAAGACTTCCTGACAGTTCAGCAGTCTCCGTCTCGCACAGGAGCAACAAGATCTGAAGGCTGAAGCAGAAGTTAGAAGAATTCAGCCTGGAAAGAAAATACAAGATCCTAGCAGGAGGGCAGGAGATGCTGGAAGAGCTGACTAGAAGGCAGCAGATTTACCAATTTCACAACAAATTCCTGTATGTGAGGTAAATCCAGATTCTGGGGAGACTGCGTAGCTCTGTTGTGCACAACCTCTTCTGCACCCAGGGGTGCTTCAGCTGCCCTGGGGTCACCAGGACTGCCCATGCTGGCCTCGAGATGTTCATGGCCTGCATGCCACAGGGGACAGGTCGTGGCTCAGGCCTGATTTTGTTTCCCTCTCTCCCTCCTTTCCCAGGATGGAGCGTCCAGGTCACCAGGGCCAGGCAGCTGCTCCGTGCACCGGGGTCGGACACCCTGCGGAGGTGGTCTGGGATGCCGAGCCCTTGCCGGTGGCTCTGCTCCCTGTCCTCCAGGCTACATTCTGACAATGCCAGGAAAAGGCAGCAGTGTCGCTCAACACCAGGTACCTCCTTGTGCTAAGCCGAGCCTTAAGCCCGTAGCAGCACACCCTGTGCATGCCCCTACCCAAGCACCTCTCCAAGCACCCTGCTCCCCTCTGGAAGGTGCAAGTGACTCATTTGGTGAAAAAATGCTGCGGATCAAAAACAATGTTTTGGATGGGTTTTTATTTTTTAATAAGAAAATATATCTATTTGGTTGAAATAAAAAAGTTTGGAAGTTTGGTGTGTTATTTCCCCTGCCTCTTCTCCCATCTCTTCCCATTACTTGTTCCTGTTCCGGAGTGGAGCAGAAGGATGGTGGGTGGGGACTGCCTTATGACTTTTCCCTTTCTAGCTGGAACAGGGCCAAACTTCCTTAACTTTGGAAAAGTGACAAGAGGAAAAAAAGAAGCACTAATTCTGGTGATCTGGGATGGCAGAATAAGAAAAACAGGGGGTTGGGGTTTGGTTTTTTTTTCAAAGAAACAAAAGAGGGGAGGGAAAGGCAAATCCATGAAGAAGCAGGTGGAGAAAACGTGAATGGACAAAAACAAGGGAGGGTGTGTAGAGAGGCTCAGATTTTGGAAACGGAAACAAATTAAGGAAAAGCTTTCATTGGAACCAAACAGAACGGAAACAAGATCGAGATTTTTCATGAAGTTGCTTTTCCATTTGTCTCTGTTTGGGCAATAGCTCGAGCCCCGGCGGGGGCACAGCAGCATCGCTTCGGGAAATGAGCTCATCTGCTTTGCCAGAGAAATCTCCTGTAGAGCCCCTGCACCGGGCAACCCTCAGCAAGAAGAGGGTCCGAGGGGTCCAGAGGGGGTGTCTCACTGCGTTAGGGCTCTGCGGGAGGGTTTCTGAATCTGCACAGGCAGGAAAATGAGTCTGTGGTGAGACTAGGCGACTTAGAGGGAGAATTAGAGAGGGAATAAGCAAAATATGTCAGAGCTGTCTCTGCGTTGAGGCTGGAAACCAAGGGAATAGGCAGGAGGAATAAGAGGTTCTCATGCATGAAGACAGTTGTGATTTAGCTGGCATTGCAGAGGCCTGGTGGGAGGGTATGTGACTGAAATACGGGTGGGGAACCGCGCAGAGGCACCGCGGCGGGGGGAACCACGGGGAGGAGCGCGGGACTGCCAGCCCCCCGAGCAGGCATGCCGGAGAGGGGGAATTAGCAAAATCCTGGAGATGACAGCAAAGGCAGCCACCACCATTGCAGCCGTGGAGCCCTTTTACACCAGGACGGAGCCGATGACAGGGCGCATGGGAGGCTCTATCACTGTTTAGAAGAAAAGCTCATTTTTATTCATAATTTATTGCAATGCAGATCAGCGGATGCACATGTGATGGGCTTAAACCTTAAAGCTCAAACATAGGATTGTTGAAAACTTAGTGACTCATTAATAACAGACAGGCTTGTGTGGAGAAGATCATTAAGTAAATGAGTTACAGAGGGCTGTGAGAAACTGCCATAACCTGAACCTCAGCCAGAGGCTTTTGGGGTGAAATTCAGCCTGGCAGCAGGTCGGCTGCCGGGCTGTATGCAGCTCTCGCCTAAAGACGGGGGGATGAAAAGGCTGGCAGGCACCAGCCGGGCTCTAAATCCCTCTCTGCAGAATAAGCAGCTATTTAGGCTGCATTGTTTCCAAAACACAAAGCTAAAAAAAATGAAGAAAAGAAAGAAGGAATAAGACATTTTCTGACAGGTGGGACTCCCTATTTGCTAAGTTTTGTTGAAAATGCAAGGCAAAAACTGTTTCATGTTTAGTCAAATATGCCACAAATGAAGCAGAAAATAATTCTCTCTGGTAGCGGCAGAGTCATGCCAGGGTGCCTTCTGGCAGAGAGGGCAGAGCAAAGACTGCACATGCAGTGAATGTCAGCAGAGCAAACCCCTGCAGAAGGGCAAATATGCTCAAGCGAGCGGTGAAACTTTTTAGGGCCCAAATTGAGAACTGGGTGTGCAGCCACCAGAAATCAGCAATATTGCCAAGCACTAAAACCCCATACCTCAATCCACCCAAAATATCACGTATTTGGTGTTATTTGTCTTCCAGCTTCTGAGAAGGCAGTTGCATCATGTTTTAACACCCTTCACCAAAATCTTGTGGGATAAAAACTTATTCTTCCCCTCCCCCAAAAAGTGAATGTGTCTGAAAAGATGGACTTATAGAACTATCCTTGAAACTGGAGCCCTGTGTAGCCCTGTGCTGAGCCAGCCCTGCCCAAGCCACGGGTGTGGGCACAGGGGGATGGGTGCAGGGCGATGGGCACGGGGTGATGGGCAGGAGGGCGAGGGGCAGGGGAGCGAGGGGCTGCAGAGGGGGAGCCAGCGCTGCCTCCTGCACTGGGGGGGAGGCATCAGGCACCTCACCTGGGACTGGGGAAGGGCACAAACCACTTCGGACATCACCCTTTGAAAGCAACACAGGCTACTATAGTTAACGGACTTAATCAGGAGCCTATAGCAAAGACTGCTTCGCATTTAGGACATAAAAAAGAATAATAACACACACCACCATTCGTCTTTAAACAAGCAGCAGGTAATACATTTCCAACAATTCTATCCAGATGCACCACTTGAGAACCTCTCCTAATTGTGAAATTAGAAATATTTTTGCTGTAAATGCCACAGGATGACATATAGGGAGATATTCACCCTGTGCCACTCCACGCTCTTTGCGACAGTCGAGTCCCACTTTAGTTTAAAGGTTGGTGCACAGAATGTCATTTACATTAAAAAAAAAAAATTCAGCTGCAACGTAGGAGAAACATTTGCTATAATAGGCTTAACCCGGGAGGATTCTCAGATATCTAGTTGGGCTGAGGCTGTCTGAAACGGCATACCACATTAAACTCCAAAGATCAGTTACTTCAATGATCTCTCTGCAACAGAAAAAAAATTCCCACTTTTAAGGGGTAAAGCAAAAATGTAACATAATATAGAAAATCTGGGAGTTACTGAAAGGATGAGAAATTTCAGATGGAGCTAATTCTGTATCTGTCATTGAAAAGCCAGCTTAAGGAGGGAGATGCTTTGGTTTACATTATTTAAATGCAGCTGCAACACATGAACACTGTTCTGTGAAACCACTGTATGACAGGCAGGTTCCCAGCAAAAGGGAAAAAAATCACTGTGAAATGAAGGGCATTTGCTTCAGCAAATAAACTGTGAAGAGACAAGCTTAAATCTAACTTCAACAAGATCTTTAATATGCTATTTGGATGTAGTAAGGGTATGAGAATGCCCTTTGATATTAGTTCTGCTCCTGAGGTATTTCACACAGTAATTGCCTACATCTTTAAGATACAATGTATTGAAGCTATGGTGACTGCTATTTTAAATTGGGCGATGGCTCTAAAAAAGCAGAACCGAAGAGCCGGGCAAGAACCGCAGAGAGCGGAGAAGACACTTCAGAATGAACTTTAAAAGGTCAAAATTTGGTCTAGCAGAATTACCTGTACTGGCTTTGAGCTAAGATGGCTTTGTTGCCAATTTAGATAAAATAGAAGCAATAATTAGAATGTCTAGCCTCTAGGATATAAAGCGGATCTATGGAGATTTATGAAAACAATATACTATTTGGCAATATCTATTCCTAAATCTATGGCCAGTATTTCCTCAGGAGAGAAGTGCTGCAGTCTGAAATTGCCTGGCATTAGGCAGGCAGAGAAGCAAGCGCTGGAAAGGCTAAAGCCATGGTGACGGAGACCCTTTAAGCACGCCCCGGGATCGCTGCCCGACGGCTGCCTGCTCTTTGCAGGCCCTGCCTGAAGGCAGCGGGCAGCAAACCCCGGGTGAGCCATTCGTGGGCTTGTCTTGCGAAGCCAGGCAGGCGTCTGGCGCTGGAGTGGATTTTATCTGAGCCTCTGTGGGGTCCTTCTCTTGTGCCCACCGGACACATGTGGTGTGCACTATGTTTCCCTACGGGTCTGGATGAAAGCAGGGCAGCGAGCTCTGTGCCAGGCTCCTGGTCCCCCAAAACCTGGGCTACCCGGGATGTCAGCCTGCGCTAGCAGTGCTAAGCATGGCTGAACACAAAACCACTGAGGGTCTGGCACAGAAGGAGGAGGCTTTGCAGAGCCTGTCTTGCACAAGCCCTGTCCTGCCAGTTCCACCGCAGCCAGAAGGATTAAAATAGGCTGCAGACTATTCCTTCCTTAGGAAACCCTGCAATTTCTTAAATCCAAGAGAGACAGCACTGCTGAGTGTCCCGGGGGAAGAGCCCTGCTCCAGTTCTGTGGGAGTGTGGGAGACCCAGACCGGTCTGTTCCCTTCGGTCTCTATAACCACGGTAATATCCAACTGCTATTGTCAGCATCTAAGTTTGGGCTACCAAACGCTGTAAGTAAGCATGCCATCCATAGGGGTTCACCTAAAAGGCTCAGCTTCAGGAGGTGCTAAGCACCAAGTCTTTCCCACAGCAAAACACATACGCAACCGTCTTAAACAGCTTCAGAGTCCTGACATACATATACTGGGTGTGTGGATGTGTCAGATGCTCTGCTGTGTTTATGTCCCACTGCTCAGCATCTCACAGAATCACGCCCATGGATTTCAAGAGGAAATAGTCAATAACATCAAGCTCCAGGTTGAATATCCTTTCCTAGTGACATGCAAGTGCTCCTGTAGAAGAGCGAAGCCATCCAGAGTTTTCACCGTCACTTTTGTGGAGAAGAATTCTGGAATCGGGAGTTTCGGATAGGACTTTAGCAATGCTACAAAATCATAAACAAAAAAGGGGGAGATGTGGAGAAGAATTAAGAGATGGCCTAATGAGTACCAGCTGATTCAAGAGCAGAAACAGGTGAAGGGAGTGGTGAGCAGACATGTGATCGTTGCCGGAAGGAAGATATAAGAGAGGCAATGGAGAGAGACAAGGGAGAGAGGTACAAGGGAGAGAGGTACAATGGAGAGATGGTGGGGCTGTCCTGTTTTGATAAAGGCTGTGCATGTATGCCACAACAACTTTGGTGATGAGTAGTAGCAAACGGAGGTGGCAAGCCCCACGCCTCCCAAAGGCAGGGAGACATCGGCAATGACTTACCTGTTTTCCAGGTCCTCCCTGGAGATGCTGCTGCACCTTCATCAATCCACTCACTAGGCAGAGCCAGCGGGTTGGTGCCAGGTCCTTTGTCCTGTCCCCATTTAGCGGTAAGCAGCTGGCGGATGGTTCTGTCACCCGTGGGCAATGACTGCTGGGAGGATGTGGTGCAGGGAGTATTGTGGTGCGAGCGGCTGGGTGGTGAGCGTAGCGATTCATTGATAATCCACAGGTATAAAATGGCAGATGAGAAATGCATAGCTAGGAAAGCATAAAAAACAGCATCAAAATTACAGGAGAGAGTTAAGGTACAAGAAAGAAGAAAACAGTCCATAAATGTGGGCAGAGCCATGACCTACTCATTTAATCTATCAAAAATATGAACGCACCAGCTCCACATGAAGGCAAGCAAGTGCCAAAACGATGTATAACTGTAACAGTATATGCTTGAACTGTGTGTTTTAAACATCCTCCATGTGGACAGCTTCGCTCTAGTCACACTGCAGTGTTTGTGCATTAATATTTTTATTTAAAAACAAGAACAGAAGGGCAAAGGAATGAGGGAATAAATCCGAGTCCTCCAGCAACTGAAGGCTGAGCTGGGCTGACTCCAGGGCGGTTTGGGCTGGAGAGAACTGCTCTCACTCACCTTCAGTAATGATAATGAAGAAATTGGGGATTCTTCTGCTGGAAGCAGAGGATTTATGAGAGAGCAGCTGGAGAGGCCAAGAGCAAAGGATAAACACAGAGGTGGTAAAAGAGTATCTGACAAAACTCAACCTACATATTGTAAATCTGCAGGTCCAGACACAGTGCGCCTGAGAATTTTAAAAGAAATCTCTGAAGATGATCTTGAAAAATAATCTTCCCTTCATCACAGGAGTTATCTGGGCCCTGGGAAAGGCCAAATGTGCATCCCATTACAAAAAACAGGTTGAGAAGACAGGGCGGGAATCTGCCGCCCACCTGCCCACAGCTCTCTGGCAGGAGGGTTTCAAACTGGGCTTTTCTTCTCACACCCCCCCCTCCTCCTTTCCTGCTTCTCCTTGTTACAGCCTTACCCAGCCTGCAGCCTCTGCCCAGGCTCCACAAAACCGCAGGGAGCTCGGAGGCAAGGCAGCCTGCCTGCAGTACTCATTGCGTGCCTGCACACACAGCCCTGTTTCAGTCCTTCCCACACGTCAGGAGTGGGTATGTTTGCACTCCACCTTGCTTTTGCACATGGAGCCTTTTTTTCCAAAATCCAGGGAACTGGATGTCAGTGGGGAGGGAAATCTAACTCTACATCTTATTTTCAAACTCCAGCACCTCAAATAACCCACAGCCTTTTTAAGTGCAGTGCCTGGAAAATAAGAATTTCAGTATCCTCCATTCTCAGATAACCCGCTGAGCTGCCACGCATCTCTCTCCCTCGCTGGGAAGCAGATGCGTTGCCCTCCTCCCCAGCTCTTTCTTGTTTTGGGAAAGGACTAAGACGTGAGAGAGCTGGTGTGATTTGGGGAGCAAAAGCTGGGGGAATCAGTGGTATCAGGTTTCCTGAGGATGGGGAAACCCCTCCACCCAGCTCCTCCCTGTGCACAGCTCAGGCCAGGGATGAATCACGGAGAGCTTGCGAGCGAGTGCAGGAAGAGGTGGTAATGAGGAAGCTGATGTGGGATGCACCTTGAGCCTCACGAGCAGCTTGTGGGTTTGGGACCTCTGCAGTAATCAGAGCTGCTTTGCAATCAGCTGCTGCAAGGCACCCAACCACATGCTCTCTTCAACCCAAAGGGACGTTCAGCAGGTGCGGAGGTGGGACTGCACTGCTTCGGACCCAGTCCGTCCCTACGTGTTACAACTAATTTTCTTCTCTTTTTGAACAGGTCATCCTCATTATGCAGCCCGCTTCTCCATCTCCTGCATGGCCGGTCCTCTCAAAGTCGTTCTTGTAGTGCTATAACTAAGGTTTTTAGGAACTGAATGAAAACTCTACAGATTTAAAGAATTTGGTGTGGGCTAGAAATTGGTTGATGAGTCACAGACTCAGATAGTAACCATAAAAATGCAACTTCAAAACTGGGAACAATTTTAGTGATGTTACCACAGGAGACAGGACCTGCACTTGCATTTAAAGTTTCATTAAACAGAGAATGAGGTAACACCGTTCATATCAGCGTCAGCAGTGGGCACCGAGCACAGCCTGGATGCATCCAAAGCAGCCTGGAAACATTACAGCCATGGGCTGAATGCAACAAGACAAGACCCAGCACTGACAAACAGCAGTCTGGAACCTCGGAGAGAAAGAGGAATAGCTCGGATATTTGGAAAGCAGTGAGACCAAGGCTAACGGGTGAGAGCCAAGCTAATACTGTATAATCTTGCAGTTTAACAGCCCTGAGCAGAGCTGACGCCATTCAGCATGGAGGGCCGGGAAGAGCGCTGTAAGGCAGCTGCCATGCGAACGCCGGCTCCGAAGTGACCCCTCAGCAATGCTGGCAACGCTGCTGGCATGGTCCCTCACCCCGTTCTTTTGTCCCCACCATGCCTGAGCACCTGCCAGCTGTGCACCAGCCCTGGGGACGGACCCCTCTTGCACCAGGCTCTTCTCTCCTGCCTCCCCATGGGGAGAAGGACCCGAGCAGCAGAGGAGCAGGCAGCATGTCATAGTGCATGTCTGCTTGCCTGAATGCAGGTTGTTCCGTGCTTAAAATACGAAAAATGACCCTTCATTTTGAGAAATACAGGTAAGTAATAGGAAGGATGCCAGGATTAAAGCACATGGTTATGAAAGACTGAAGGAACTAACGTTTTATAAATTAGCAGTGTGAAGAGTCAGAGGGGATGTGGTCTTGCTCTATAAATACCTCAAGGTAACAATAGAAATGAAGGAAGGGAATTAATTCACAGTCTCAGAAGATGGCAGGACAGGGAGCCTGAAGTTAAGGAGGAAAGGCTGAGGCTGGATGTAAGACGCGCTCAGCAGTGAGTATCCCTGGGCAGGGTACTCGGCTCCCTGCGGCATGCGAGGCTGGAGCGATGCAGCAGGCGGGACAGCGGCAAGGAGCAGCCCACGAGCCTGCTCCTCACATGCTGTTAATTGCTGGCAGATAGGAGTCAGAAAGAAGTCTGAAGCTCTGGCTCGCCAACAAAATAACACCCAGCAGAGCGGAGACACTGTGAGCTGGAGGGTTTGTGCATTTGCTGTGGCGAGAAGCTCTGCTAGTGGCCCTAGAGTGGCAACTTTCTCCTGTCCCATCCCGAGGCAGCAGTGGTGCAGGGCTCCACACTCCCACTGGGACATGCGAGTTGGGTTAGTGTCTCATTTGCAGAGTGGCCTCTCCTCAGGGAGCTGCCAGGGTTGATGCTGGCCACGCAGGGTACCCTCCCGCTCCATTTGGGGCAGAAGGCAGGAGGGAGACTTCAGCAAGACCTGCCAGGCGTTGCCACCCATCCCCACGGCTGTGTCAGAGCAGCTCCTTGGAGGGTTGGGTCCTACTACCACTTCCATAAATCCAGAGTATATTTTGGCTAGGAAGTAGGTGAGGACAAATCCAGTATCCAGTGCTGCCACACAGTGGTGAAGAGGCATTTCAGAATGTAACATCTGCACCCCATGGAGGACTTTTGGTTGGAGCCTGAGACAACCCTAGGTTGACCTCAGGGGACACCTGGGCAGGCACTGGCAAGAGCTCGCAGGCACTGGCCCAATTTAAAGCTCTTTGGTGACCAACCTGACTCTTCCCCAGTGGACGTGATTCCCTGCAAGGTGCTCCCAAAGGCATGCCTTCCTCTCCACCATTGGTGTTGGGGATGTTACTATGTCCCTCATTGTAGTAATAACACCATGGGGAACATTTTGTTATTATTAATTTAAGTTTCTTCCATTTGATTTCAGCCCAGAATTCCTGTTTATATCCTCTCACATCATCCAAATCAAACAGCCTCCCACGTTGGGCTCCATAGACTTCACAGACTAACAGCTCAACAGTTTGTTCTCCTTTGGCCATGACCGTGAAAAGTGCCATTCTACCAACACAACATTTTCATACAATAGGTTTTTAAATGTTGGTGCTCAAATATGCAGAAAGGTACCAAGGAGGACTCCCGAGATATCCAGGTGCCCAACTCGCACCTCCTCACACCTCAGAGCCCTCCAGCAGGAGCCCTGACCCTGCAGAGATTTACCTTAAAAACGCAATCTCTTGACGAGGCAGAATATATTCATCTTTGAAACGCTGAACAGGGATGAATGAAACACAGGACTCCGTTTCCCCATGGTTTGAATGACTCCCCCCAAAATACTTGTGTCTTTCCAGGGTGTAGCTCGCTTACTGCGGTAGCTCCTGCCCGTATTGCTGAGGTTCACGACCCTTTTGTATTATTTATCTTTCTTCACTGGTGCGTACAACACCCCCAGCTTTGGGATGATCTGCATGCACACAGTGTGCTATTAATACTCCATTGCAGATTATTACTATAGAAGTTAATTAATACTCTGCCTAAGTATTAGCCCTGTGGCAACCTGCTGGAAACTCCATACAATCAGTGGGCTGTAGTTTACTCTTGCTCGTCGTTCACTTCGCTGGCATCTCACTTCCCCCATTTCACCAGTCTCAATTAACTTCCGAGGTACGACAATAGCTGAGATTTAGGTGAGCCCATCATCCAGCGGCTATGAAATTTGATCAAAAGGTATAATTGTATCAAAGGAAATAATAAGTTTTTATATAATATGTATTAATAAATTAAGCTTTATATAACATAGCTATATAGGTATTATTATATATAATAATGAAGAGGCCACACCACAGCCAAGCACAGAGGCGATGGGACATCCTGGCCAGCACATGGGTACTCTATTTCTACACCCCAGAGTTTCACCAGCTCTTTTGGCCCCAAACCATGCTGGCAGCTCATCTGCAAGTGATTCCCCAGCAAGACCCGTGAGTCCTTCTCAGAGTCTCGCCACTTCCAAAGTCCTTATTCCCTATTTGTAGCCATCCTTCTTTGTTTTTAGATGAACGAGTTTACTCTTGCTTATACTGAAACAGATATTGTTTGCCTGCTCCTGTGTTACACGCAGCAGTCTGGATGGCTTAGTAAGTGACTCTTTGCTGTTCATCACCTGCGACGCCTGGAAGGGTAGCTGTGGGGTAACAGCCGCCGTTCCTGGCAGGCAGCGCGATGGTTCATGCCAGTTGGAGGGACCTTCTTCCCCAAAGCAGGAAACTGGCAACACGAGCGCTCGTTTTCCTTCTTCACCACCCACTTACCCTTGGCAGGCTGGCAAACACCATTTGCTGGGTTCCCTCGCTCCGTCGCGGGCGCACAGGTTTCTCGAGACATCTTTGAAGGAGTCTGGAAGCAGAGGGTGAGTATGAGATGACACCGTCTGAAGATGATACGAGATTGTTCAGGTTACTGAAATGAAGCTAAACACAACTAAAGCTGATTGCAAAGAGTGGAGGGTGATCTCATAATATTGAGTCAGTGAGTTTTAAAACGAAATTCAGTGTTTGTAGCTGCAAAATAATACATGAGGGAAAAAACTAACCTTAACTGTACATATAAAATCATGGGCCCTAAATGAGCTGCTAGTACTATGAAAAGCATTGTGGAGTCACTGTGGAAGGCAACACCTCACCACTCAGCACCAGCCTAAAAAGTAAATCTAAGATTAGGAATTATTCAGGAAAGAGTGGAGAACAAAACAGATGAAATCACTGTTGCTCTCTAAATCCACCTTACAGCCATGTCTTGAATACTACACCCAGTACTGATTCCTTCTTTTTTCTTCATCTTCCTTCCCTCCCGACTTCAGGATCATGTCAATGTATCGGAAGAGGTACGAAAACCTGTACTATCAGCATAGTCACCAGACATTTGGCAAAGACAGACGTTGAACAGTGAAGTGACAAAATTTGTTGACAGTGGTTACTCAAGGTTAAAGGACAAGAACTTACCATGAGGAGATTAGAAGGATTTTACAATTCAGAATGACTGGACAACAAAATGTTATTAAAATCAATGTAGATATCTGCAAAGTGCTGTAATGAGAATATACAAATCTAATTTCAAGCACATGTGTTGGTCTGTGAGTTGACTGTTACCACACAGAGAAAAGATTTTGAGGCTATCACAGAGAAATGCCTGGAAATGTCATCCCAGTGTTCAGCAGAGATCAGAAAAGCAAGTAGAATAATTGAGGAAGGAATACAGACCAAAGCAGCAAACAGCATCGGGTCAGTATAAAACCCGTGCACCGCAGGTGCTGGGTGCAGATCTGGTTCCCTGTCTGGAAAAGCAGAGAGCAGAGCTGGAAAAGAGAGGAGCAGAGTACCAAGGGCAGTTCAAATCCCCAAGTACACAGGGATACAGGAATGCCTGAACAGATGAGGACTTCTAACCTGAACTGACACAACAGTGCTGGACGTTTATAAAATCCCGAACAGCCTGGAAAAGCTGAATGGGGATTTACTGTCCAATGCCTCTTCCAACACAAGAAGTTGGGGACCTGAGCAAAACGACCGGATGGGGGTTCAGCACCAATCGGAGGAGGTACCCCTCCAGAGGAGAAGCAAATGAGCTGAGGAACTTTGCTGCCAGAGAGCGCTCAGCATGATGAAGGATCACAGTGTTCAAGAAGCAATTGAGCAGATTAATGAAAGAAAATTGTATCATAGTCCATAGACCAGGAAGGCATCTGCTGTCATCCCCTGCTTGGTCTACATGTGATCCCCCCATAACCTTCTTGGGGCCTGTGAGGGCAGCAAGTCACGGAACAACGCCTGTGCAAGGAAAGATTAGGATTATACATCCCATAAAAGAGCTGAGGAGATGCCACAGAAGTCTATAAAATCAGAAATGATATAGAGAAAGTGATCCAAGATGAACTACTCGCTCTTTCTCACTGCAGAGGAACTGGCAAGCTCCCAGCTGAAATGGGTCACAGGTGTAAAACCAACAAAAGGAAGTACTTTTCCACACGAGATAGATATATATATATAAAAATACATATATATAAAATTGTGGAATTCATTGCCACAAGATACTGCAGAGTATAAATGGGCTTAGAATGGGATTAGACAAATTCATGAAGGATAGGCACATTTGTGGCTATGAAACACAATCCTGTGGTTGCAAATTTTCTTCTAGAAGCCGAAAAGTGCCGATGTGGTGCAGCTCTAGCTAGTTCCTCCCTGACCCGAGCGACTGAATACACGTTCTTAGGTTTCTAGAAACTGTATAACATTGTGCATACGTATTATAAAAAGTATTAAGTGTAAGCTTATGGTTTCTGGTATATTCTTAGCTTTTGATGAAGAATGCAACTGCTATTTTAGGGCATACTGCGAAGAAGGCACTTTGCCAAGACAAGCCTTCAGTGCAGACTGTCTTCTTTCATCTAGTATCAGGGCTTTCCGCATTCCAGTATTTCCACAATTTTTGTGCCATCGACAAACTAATGATTAACAATTTATATTTTCTTTTGTTCTTCACTGCTAAAACTTTCAAAATGTGCATGGCCAGGAACTGATTGCTTCGGGCTCTTTAGTCACATCTCCTCCTGTGAGCATTCCTCATTTACCATCACACTGCCAAACCCGTGTCAAAACTGTCGAGGAGCCACCCTCTGATTTATTTAGTCTTTAGCATGTTTGCTTGCATGTTTCTAATTTATTAAGGAGAATGTTTGGTATTAGGCAATTAGAAGTCTAGCTGTAGATGGTATTAATAGACTGTTACTTTTTTTAATTGAACTTGTCCGCTATTCAAAAATATATCAATTTAGCTTGGTATCTTCCATAAATTCAGTGGGGGTGAGTTATATTTGCCAGTTTTAATTCTTCACCAACGTGCCGCATCAGTCATTTCATTCTTTTGCCGTGGCTAGTTGTCAAGATGAAGGGCCTACAACTGTGTATCTTCTTAAATACTTGAAAAATATTAGTTTTTTAACAGATCCCTGAACTTTTCTTAGTTCCAAAACTTCTTGAAACCAACAGTAATCATCTGGACAGCTTCCTGGCTGGCTCTACAAAATTCTCAGATGCAAATTATCTAAGCTACTGATTTAAAAATGGTGCTATGCATTGCCTTCCATGATCAACGAGAGTTAATTATGTCTTACCATCATTTAACATGACAATGTCATCTATCTTTTCCTCTGAAGACTGAGGATGATGATTTATAAAAAATTGTGCTTTTACAATTTCATCATTTCTAGTAATAGACCAATATTACCGTTAGGATTGTTTTCATTCCAAATACACTTACCAAAAAAAAGGTTTTAAAAATTAATTATATTAGGCATAGCTTTCCAGTTTCATCCTGACTGAATCTCCTTTTAAAAAATGATGAACATTACTCAGGATTTTGCGTTCTTCTACGTTGATTCTTAAATTTGTTTGGCTTGCGATTATCTTCCGGCAACAAAAAATACTGCTCAACTCAAACTAAAATGATAATTTGAAATATATATGAAATGGAAGAAGGAATGCAAATGAGTCAGTACTGACGAGAGCTTTCTCCCACTTCTGACCATGGCTCTGATTTTCAATTCCTCTCTCAAATTCTCCCTACCTTATTAAAAAATTTTATATATAGTTTAGTAAATTCACCAGTTAGTTCTGGAAATTGGTTTGGGGAAGGGTGAATTTAGTCGTAAGGAGGCCACGCAGAAGGGATATGGCACATGTCGAAGTGCGTCCACACAGGAGCTAAGCAGTGGATGGAGGCAGATGCCACGGCTAGGAGATGCTGGAGGAGGTGGAGATGGACCACAGCTCTCTGAGGAGGTGGAAGCTGGGCACCAGCCACGCATCCCCAGCGTCTGGTGCCACCCTTCACGCTTCAGCAAGGGAAGACAGCTATTATAATCGAAATACATCTCAGTCACCCCCTTTAAGTTGCTCATAATTGCCTTACCCAAATTCTGCTGGATCTCGAATCCTAGCTCAGATGACATTGTTAAGACTTTCAGCAAATCTGTCCTGCCATTTTGCATTTTGCCTGGGCATAAAAACCCCACAGCTTTCCATCATAAATTTTGCAGAGGCATAACAAATTGTATTAGAAGGAAATGGCTCAGTCAGTTTAAATTCAGAAGTTCTGTTTTCCTTAATACTGATGACCTAAAGATTTTAAAATTTCAAGTAACTTAAGTGTTCAAGAAATTGAGTTTATTAGCCTCTATATAATATTAATGATAGATTTGGTTTCCTTTCAGTTAAGTTAGTACATTAAATAATATTGATGTTGATCATTCTGAAGATGGTCTCAGAAATACTCTCTATGAAATTAGTAGAAATTTTGCTATTGACTTCGACGGGCCCAAGGTTTTACCCCTAGCAATTAGCAGTCATTCTACTGTATAACATGGCTCCCTGAAGGTCTGCAGAGCTCAGCGTAATTAGAACAGATTGTGTAACCAGGCTGGCAGGACATGCAACCAGCAAGGAGAACCATGCCTCTCCTTTTGTTTTTTTAATTTTAAAATAAGATATTTCCAAAAGGAAGGGTAAATTTAAATGAATACATTTTCATTATAAATGTCTAAAACGCAAGCTAATGATTAGGATGACTTACAGAAAAAGATTCAACAAAACATCGTGTTTGAAAATATTTACATGTTCTATTTCGTCTCTAACGAGGGAGAAGATGATGTGCAGTTAAGGCTGCCAGGCCATTCTTTAATATGGCTCGAGTATTCTCTCTAAAAAGAGGGAAGAAAGAGAGAGTGAGCGTGGGGGAGAGACAGAGACTGAGAGCCCTGTGAGTATAGGATGGAGTCAGCCTTAAATGAGAATTTACATTAGACACCCACATTATTTAGAACGACATTGCCAAGGTCGCCGAGCCCCAGACTCACTTCCCTTCCCCCTTACGACTGTTTGCAAACTTGTTAGGATTCTTAATAGTTGTTTGCCTTCCTCCCAAATGCTCCAATGCTCTTAGTTTAAACCAAACACCACCACCCCCCCCCAGCGTTTCCCTAACTCCAGCAGCCACAAGCGACCCCGTTACGCCCCCGCCGGCTGCGCAGGCCGGCCCCCCCGGGCGAAGCCCCGGCAGCGCGAGTGCGCAAAGGCGGCGGGTGCCGCCTGGCCTGCCCCTGGCCAGGGGGTACATCGATGCCCGCGCTCAACACCCAGCACAAACCCTAAACCCGATTTTCGCGGAAGAACCCCAGCAGGCTGAAATAGCTGTGCATTTGCTGGAATTCAGGAGCAACTCCAAAAAAAAAAAAACAAAACCAAACCCATGTGCACGCGCACCGGGGGGTGGCGAGAAGAGGCTTGGGGAGGGAAGGGAAGCAGATGGGACATTTAATTCAGGGAACAAACTAATTTAAATCTTTCAAGGAGTTTGCTATTATTTGCAGAGTGTTAAGGATGCATTTTTTTCCCTGCATATAAAATGCAACGTCTCTGCTTGGAAAAGCTTTAGGAAAAAAGCCCAATGATCTAGAATGAAGAGAAAAAGAAGTCCAGAATGTTTTGATGATATCCTTTAAGAATACTATTATTTATATATTTCACAGATTTATATAAATAATCATAAACGTGCAGTTGGTGTAGGTCTCTTGGGTAAAGGCAAAAGCAGGCAGATTTATAAAATGGGTTTACGTGCCAGGGTGATTGTAATGGCTCCTTCTGTCAGGTAAACACATAATTAGGATGTTTTCAAATAAATGTATTATGCACATGATTGAAGCCAATCCAGGCTGCAGTATAAATATTATGCTTTTTTTTTAAGTTGTATAATTACATATCTACCCATGGAGCTTCTCTCCTGATAGGCATCTATTTATGCAACACCACACTGTGGCTTTTCCACAGGTGCTGTAGCAGAGACTTGCTGAACATGCAGCCCGGCTGATTTTTAAACTGCAACATCTCAGCTTTCTCTCAAAATACCAATTCTGCCTCAACCCCTTTTTGCCTAATTGCTTCTTAGATTTATTGTTTAATTAAAACCGTTCTTGGGTTATACAAACAACAAATCCCACTAATGTGTGTTTTTTCCACACACAAATTATTTTCCAAGGGGTTATGTATCTTCAGCTTGGGAAAGGATTCCGTCCTTCTTGGCTGGGCTGTCATTGCCAAGCACAGCCTCGTGGTCAAAGCTGTAAGATGAAGTTTATGATGGTAGCGTGACAAAGCTGTATCTATAGAGTCAAAGTGGCAATACTAAATGCCATTTGAAAGACTGATGCAGTCTTTAAGCCGATGCAGTAAAATCTCTTCTTTACTTTATAGCATTTTCATATGGAGTCTCGCAGCACGTCTGGTCATGCACTAGGAAAACATAAATAAGATGCGAGTGACGAGTTGGATGAGGAGGCACCCCAGGAAGACTCTGAGGGACATCACCTCCTTGGCAAGCCTTTCCTCAAAGCCTTCCTCCCCTGGCAGGGTCCCGCGGGGACACGCGGGAAGGGACAGCGTGGGGACACATCGCAACACTGCCCACGTGCTCTGCGGCATTGTCTGAACTTCTCACTAGCAAACTGATGTTTCTAGACATCTACTCCCAGCCTGGACATCTACCTCCTGGCTTCAGAGCTGAGGTTTGAGCTCCAACCCCTGTTTGCCTAGTTTGGACAATACGGAAACCTCTGCTAAAATCCCTGCACCTGGGGAAAGTTCTGGGCAGACACTCACGTTTCAGCAGCACGACTCTGCCCCTCAGAAAAAAAGTGGTGTTCAGATATAAACTCGCATTTGGATGTTTTTATAGAAGGAACGCTGAAAAATGGAAAGCTTTTCTGCAAGGAGCATATGCTGCAGTTCTGGAACAAGAACCCAGCTCTTGTGAGGATTCTGGCTGTCTCCAGCCTTTCAATATTAAAGGGCTCTCTAGCAGATTAGAGCAGCATAATAAAAGCTAATAAAGATGAAACTGGACAAATTCATACTAGAAATTAAGATGCCCATTTTTAACAGCAATAGAGTAAACAGGTTCCAAAGGGATGTGATAGGTTGCCGGAAGCTGGAGCCCACCAAAGGCACGGCAGCGTTGCCAGCGGGTGGAGCGGGCTCGCAGGTGGGATGGAGGACGGCTGGGAGAGGGCAGCTGGGCTTAGGGAAACTCCCCGCTGGAGCGGGAGGCTGGAGCGGGCAGTGGGATGCGGGGGACGCTGTGAGCAGCAGGCTGGAGGCACAATGCAACCACCCGGAGGGAGGTTTCTGGGGGCAGAGCTGCCAACTTCTGTATCCCTGTGACCTTCTGCTATTTCCTTCTCCATCCTCAGCACATGTCCCTTGGGTAAGGGACCTTATCCCAGCCCAGCCTCTCCCAAGTGCTGTAGGTGTCCCCTTTTTCCCTACAGCCTCCGTGCTCACCATCAAGTAGCTCCCTTCTCCCTCCTGCTCCCCTCCAGTGTCTGTCAGTGCCTTCAGCCTGCTGCGGAGGGGAAGGCTCAGGCTCTGCATGCTGCTGGGGAATTGGGATAGAGACTTGGATAGGAAACAGGAGGAGAAGAGGGTGTTTGTTGCCAGGGTTGGGATGGGGGGATTGCAACTGTTGTTACCGTGAGGGGCTGCCTCCCTGCTCAGAGTCGGGAAAACCAGGGGGTGGATATGAATCTCTGGCACGGAGGTTCTCTCTCCTTTTGTCTCTCTGATGCAACGTATAAAAAGATGGCTGTGCTGTGCCCCAACGGTAATGCAAAGCAGGTACCTGAATTTACAGCTGCTTTACATGTCCAGCGTAGAATGTGGTAACCAAATCATGCAGCACTTTCGGTCCTATGGCTGGAAGCATTGATATATGTTTTAACCTAAGGAAACCTTTTAAATTCAAAGTAGGCGCAAAGCAATACCCTTTACATTAGGCTGTAATTTTACACATAATTTAGGCCAGCATAAACTATCACTGCTGCAGAAAGAAATGTCAGTTGTCCAACAGCAAAAGCATAAAGGAGCCCTGCGTGGAAAGCAGCCCTGCCTTCCCACCACCACGGCTCTTCAGCCCAGCCCTTGCACACCTTCACCTTGTGCTGGTGCCAGCATATGCAAGGCTGCGAGGGAAAATGCATCGAGATTAAAACTTGCCTTTTTTTTTGCCAGATTAGTTTTAATCCAGAACTGTCCCCTGATTTGATTCACACTGCAGCCGCTTCTGTTAATGCAATGGAAAACGTGGTATCAGGTAGGAATAAGATGATGTGGATGCTTCTTTTGGTGGCAGCGCCAGCTTTTTCTGGATTCAACTGTTATGTGAAGGTCAGGTCTTAAAATAGAGAGTGTGCCTCACCATGCATGGAGATCCCCCTCACCAGGAAAATGGGGAAAGGTTTGTCTCAGTGGCAACTCTGGTCTGCCCCAGATGCTGGGGCAGGCGGCAGCGGGTGGGAGGAGACGTGGAAGAGAACGGGCTCATCTTCCTCCCAGTCGCCCATGGCAGATCCACACCCGACCACGGCAGCTGAAGCTTGCTTGTCTCCCCTTCTTTGCAGTTTCATTTTTACCAGTTTCGATCGCTCTAAACCAATTCCTAAGACAGCATAAGGTGCTATGCCACAGGAATGCCCAAGGGAACTTATTTGTACAACTTTTTTACAGGTCATTTTGTATATTATGAGAGTGAGCTTTTGAGTGGCAGTTTTGTTTCTTGATCACCAATCCAAATTGTTTAAGAATTTAGGGTTTTATTACACCTCTCCTCCTGAACTCAGTTGTTCCTTTCCTTTTCCACCCAGAACTGGGTGGAGGATAGGGAGAGCAGAAACCGAGTCCATCATTTAAACCAAATATGAATCTGATGATCACACTATTTTCTTTCCATGTCTTTTCTACAAAGTATAAATGAGAGGAAAAAACCCCACCTTCAAGAAGCTAACTTCCTGCTAATATCTCATGGAATGAAAAGTAGAAAAAAATATATAGGATTATAATTTTCCTGGTTTTGTGAATTCTGGGGGGGGTACTTTGAACAGCATCAACAAAGATTTTGGGAAAAGAGGAATGCAGAACTGTTCAGATCAGACCAGACCAGACATCTGTATAGCCCCGTGTCCTGCCGTGACCAGCAGCATTTGATGCAGAAGAAAGTGTAAAAACTGATGGGACACATGTGGACTGCTCTATTCTCAGCATGTTCCGAGCTTGACCCCTAATAGTTAAAGGCTGACTTGCACCCAAAACCAGAAGACAGAATACTGCTGGATGGTTTTAGTCATTAATTATGACAACACCAAGTATTCTTGGTATCAGAGGAATGTAGCATAAAGATAACACAAAAATTGTGAAAATCTTCAACATGTCAGCAGAGAACATTGAAGGAATGAAAGAATGAAGACTGGGGGTGACACCCCCAGCCTCTCGGTCACAGGAAAATCTCACAAACTGAAACTTTACCCAAACAAAACAAAGGCTCCAGCACAGAGGCACAGCCCTCCTTCTTGGGAGAGAATGGGGAGAGAGAACAAATCACCCGAGCCTGACATGAGTCACATCACTTCATGCATGACTGAAAGGCGCTCAGATACTACAGCCATGAGCCCAGGCCAAGAACCTATAAAAAGAAAATTTGGCAAGTGACGTGTTAAAGCTGTTAAAAAGACTTGCAGGAGGGAAAATGTGGGGTAGAGAAATAAAAGCAAGGGTGAGTTCCATACCTGTTTTGAAGTTTGACTTGGAGCAAGGAGAGCTTGGAGATAGGGAGAGGATGGCCAGTCCCCAGGGCGGCAACTCAGCCCTGCAAGCGCTCAGCAGGAGAGCGCTTCGGGGCTCTGTGTGTGTGTGTGTGTGTGTGTGTGTGTGTGCGCGCCTCTGTGTGTGTGTGTGCCTCTGTGCGTGTGCACGTGTGTGTGCAAGTGTGTGCAGGAGGTAACGGGTGGAGAGAGAAGAAAGATATAGACAAGCCCGGATTGCTGCTGGGAGAAGGGTCAGCAGAAGGGAAAAGGCAGGCGAGGCTTGGTGTAGGGGAGGGCTGCGGAGGAAGCCTTGCAGCTCTCCGTCGAGCCCGTGGTGCAGGCAAGCGACTGTCAGGAATGCCCAGCCCACCCGTTTCATTTGCTGAACATGCCTAACCCTTCAGTTTTGGAGAAATGCCATCTCAAGGTGCTTTTAAAAACAAACACAAACATTACTCTGTAATATTTGCAGAGTGACTATCGGAGCCAACTCTGCCACACTTTGAACAGCACTGCAGAAACCCTTTATTCCCAAATTTGAACAAAGTCTCTACCGTGTTTATAGCCTGTTCCTCACCCACTTTATTGCTCTTACTTAAACTTGCAGACAGTCGTCTTCAAAGTTGGGACACATTTTTCAGGAACATGTTTCCACATCCATTGCTCTGAACACCTTAATGGGAACAGCGTTTAGAAAAGACACTGGTATTATCACCACAAAAGCAATTGCTATGCTGACGGGCTGCACCTTTCTGCTAGAATCGTGATGGAAAGGTTAGTTAAATTTAAAAAAATTTATTCCCTGAAATTCCAACCATCTTTAATAGGAAAAGCTATAACCTCCCTGATGCATGCAACAGCCCTTGCAGCTGATGTCTGAAGCCTGCACCTGTTATTCCAAGAGAGGTGACCTCTGAAACCAGAAAGCCATTCTATATAAACACTGAGCTAAGTGACTTTCCCCATGTCTCCTCAAATAACACCCAAATATCTTGTCAAAATCTTGCACTTGTCCCATACTATACACAGTAAATCATGACAACCAGTGACTTATTTGAAGGCTGGAGCCCAAAGCAAGAGGTGCTGGTGCTGAAAGAAGTTTAACCAGTCGCCAGCCTCTAAAATATTAAGCCATAAAATACCAATCTGTTCTTACAACAGTAGTTTTAAATGACCTGTGAAGACAGCTGGTTCCTGCTGGGTTCTTTCTTTTTTTGGGTGGGTGGCAGAAGGAATGAATTAAAGAAAAAGAAAATCATTAGGGGATCGCTTCAGTTTACTTCTATAATACATGCACATCCTACAATAGGGTAGGAAAATTCTGGGAGCATTTAAGTCCTGTTGAAGCTTATGAGATTAAGCATCATATATCCCTCATTCTGGCCTCTTCCCGGGCACGAATCCTACCCCATGAGTGCTGCGAGGATTAGTCCCACAGACCAGCGGAGGACCACTGCTCCAGGCTCGTACCCCCCACCGCGGGTGTTCATCACAGCACGGTCACACTTTACAGCGCTGCCACGTTCCCCAGCACCGTGGCATTCCCATGCTGTTCACATGGACCGGCCACTGCAACCTGCTCTCTGCGCAGAGCTCGGATGCTGAGCTTCACACTGAGAAAATTCACTGTGGGCTGTAAGAGGAATAAGTACAATTCAGCCATGAAATTCTACTTCTGCCAACTTCACAGCTGTCGCACACCAGCTCTGGTGCCTGTAGTACTTCATCCAGGAGATCCCAGCTTTCACATACATAGCTGGGCAGGCCCCAAACCTCTCCCCTGTGCCATTGCTGTAGAAGAACTGAGTGCCCAAATTCTTCTGCTTGATTTCTTTGCAGACCTCAGCTGCAGAGCGGAGCTATAGTAACCGTGCTGTGCTGAGGGCTCCTGCCACCCTTCCGAGGCCACTCTGCTATTTGCACACAAAAGGCTGAGATGATCTGATGTGGGGGCAATACTTTATTCCCATCACCAGAATGGAGTGGAAAGGAATGGAACGGAATACATCAGCTGTAGCAGGACTACAGCTCTCAAACACCGAGGTAAGAATACAGGACTCCCCATTTATTGCACCTTGAAAATTTCAGATCTGATCTTCTAAGTTAAAAAGAAAATTTGATAAACAGCAATCGTGTCAGCTCCTTTGGGGATATAAACATCAATCCAATATATTTGTTCTGTTTGGCTGTCATCTGTTGCAGCAGAGCTGCCGTCAGGGTGATCCTTCTCCCAGTTACACTTACTGTCTCTGCTCTCTGAATTACCTTTTTATCTTAGGTGGCTGTTGTCAGAGGGTGCTGCTGTGCGTAGAACCGAGGGCAGAATCCATCCAGCAATCAGACCTGAAGTCAATGATACCATCAAATAAAAGCACTAGCTTTGCAATCCTACAAAATACTAAAAGCCGGTAAGAGGTGGAGTTCTCTGAGGGAGGAGCAGCCGTTTGGGCAGAATCATTTTTGGTGCTGGGGAAGAGTGTTTTGGGATACTTGCCTTGCTTTAATGGGAAACATTCAGCATTACTTCATCTTGGTTGCGAGCTGAAAATTTGAGATGGATTTTTATTGCAGAAAGAGGGTGTGGAAAAGTTTAGTCAGCACAGAAGTTTAACCTCGCTAACAAGGTCTATAAATTTGCTGCAAGGATAAGGCAATGCCACTCCCTTTCCCGTCTCACTGCTTATAAGGACAAGCATTTAATCAAAACCCACTCTTGTGCATGCGAGCTGGCATTCCTCATGTCCTTCTTACAACACAACCTGAAGTTTTAAAACAGAATTGCTTTTAAAGTCTCTGAATATAGTCTCCAGTATTTTCTTAACTGGAGACTTTTAATGGCTTCTTTTAAAATGCTTTCAGGATGTTCTGAAAACTAAATATAAAAGGAAACAGGACTAAAAATTAATATGAAAAAAAAAAAAAGAAGGATTGGGCTGAAATTTTGTTTCCAGAAGCTCCTGCTTTCACTGGTGTGAAAACGAGGAGGGGAGATCTCAGCCCCCAGACGGATTTTCTGACAAGGCTGAAATCAGCCTAGAGCTTTGATCCATTATCAGGAATCACTTCTCAACAGTTGTCAGGAAAAAAAAATGCTTCTTCCCCAGAGCAAGTACAAAAGCCCGGTCACTTTGCAAACTTGGGCCAGGCTGGTATTGCTGCTGCTGCCTGACTTGGATCTGAGTGCAAATCCATCCCTTCCTTACTAGGTTGCCATGATCTGAAAGCTTGTGCTTTGAATTTTCTGCCCTGGGTTGCTGTGCTCTGAAAGCTTGTGCTTTGCATTTCCACAGAGCTATAAAAGCCCGTGGGCACCGACTGGGCTTTCAAAACCGTTTGAGCCGACCTGTCCTCCGGCACATGGCACTGGGGCCGGCAGCTGAGCTCATTTCACTGCTCTGCCACCGGCTCCTGTGCGACATTAGCTAAGTCAATTAGCTTCTGTGTCCATCTGGTTTTCATTTCTGAAAGGGGACAGTAGTAATTTCCTACCTCACAGAAATCCTGTGAGGATAAATGTATCAGCTTAGGAAGTGCTCAAATACTAGTGTGATTAGTGCTCCTCTCCATCTCTTTGACAGCCTGTATTTTGCAGCCTGAAAGCCTGTGGTCTGCCAAACCATACAGGATCGGAGCTGAAGACCACCAGAGCAACTCTGGGACTGGCTGAGCACAGATGTCATCACAATGAAATCAGAAAAACAGAGTTTCTTAGGGCTCTGACAAGAACGGAAAGAAACGCAGGAGAGGCAAACTCTGGCAGGAAACACAGAGGGGAGCAGAGACAACTCCAACAGCAAGCTCACTGTATTTTGTATATTGTTTACTTTAACTTACCTGTACGTGATGTATTTTGGTCTTTCCATTACTATTTATTTACGGTTAGAAAAGGACAGTGAGCTGCTATCTCTGAGGCTTGAAGACATGGAGACCATGCTGCAAAGGATAATTACCAATCTGTAAGTCTACTTTTCTGAACAAGCAATGGCATTTTGAGAAGAGTCTTCCATGGGGCACTTGCCATTAGTACTCCAGATGTTGGCCCTTAGCAGAAGCAGGAGGTCGTTTCAATTTCAGTCTCGGTACCCAGCATTCCCAGGGCCTTCCTCTATCACATTTTATTCAGTCAGGAGCAGAAAACTTTTCCCATTTAATAATGCCCAAAATATATTTACACACCAGGAACAAATTGTCAGGTGGTGCCTTTTTTTTGTTTGTTTGTTGTTTTTTTTCCCCGGTGAACTTACCTTTCTAGTTTACTATGAGGAGAAGGAGGTACATGAACTATGAGAATTATTACTCATATTTATGTACTTTGTAGGACCTCTAAGGCATCAATCAAGAGGGGAGCTTCACTGTGCTAAGCACTATGCAAAGCCGCAGTAAGAGAGAGCACGTATCCTGACCAGATCTGGTCAGGCAACCGAGACAAACGATGCAGAACGGGTAAGGCACCTGTACCTACTTTACAGAAAGGTACTGGAGGAACAGAAAACTTACGGGTCTTGGCCAGGAAACAGAACTAAATACCACGTTAGCATTGTGACTGCACTTTTATTACAACACCGGCTTTTATTTCTTCAGTCAAGTACAAGCTGTAGTAAAGCAAAATTAAGGGTAAGTTGTTATCCTCAGCTTAAAGATTCCCCAGTCCAGACAGCCCAGTGCTGCGGATGAGGAAGCGTCAGGGCTGTCTCTCCAAGGCTGCAGTTCCTTCAACTGGAGAAGAACAGAAACGGGCAACACAGATATTGTTTTTTTATTATTATTTGGAGCAAAACAGAGTATTCTAATAATCCTGTCTTACAAAGGAAATGAAAGAGTCTTGGGGGTAATATTGAAAAAATGGTGGGCAGTCAGAGTCATGGCCATATGGTCCTCAAGCTGTGCTGTCAAGCAGATCTACAGATGGAGATGTATTATCTTACATGAGCACAAGTTGAGCGTTGCACTAGGCACTTGTGAATCAGACCAGGAGACCTGACAATACAATTGACAATTACTATAAAATCAGGTGAGAAAAAGTCATCAGCAAGAATACTCCTTCAAAAAAAAAAAACAGTTGGAGAAAGGACGAGCTTCCGACAGGCTCTGCAGCTTACAGATTCAATCCAGAGCATTTAGCAAGTTTAGCAACACCTGAAATGAGAAGGGAAGTTGTTCTGACAAGTCTTAAAAAATTCAGAATCCCGGTCTTTTGATTTTATACCAGTTTATTATGTTAAAGACAAGCAAAACCCATCCCACAGTATCTATATGCTAGCTGGCTATCAAGTGGCACACATGACAAGAATATGGGTGTGTACGTTTGCCCTGAAGAGCTGGATCAAAGGGAAGGAAAAGCTACAAGGAGCAGTGACCTTCCAAGCCAGGTGCTGCAAATACACACCGAGACTTTGCCTTCCAAAAAGCTTACCGCCGAAACCGCTGGGCAGGCTGGAGCCATGCGAGCTACCGAGATGGAACAACAGGGCGCTATATATAAACTGGTGGATCAAACTCCGGGCTTTAGGACTCTTGTACACCTCCTTCCAGAATACAGCTCTGGTGACAACATACCACTGTATCCTGTACTAAGCAAACTGCTGAAGTGGGTGCCTTTGCTTTGAGGAACAGTGGCCCATGACTGCAGAGGCCTCAGACAGGTAAAGGGGTGACAAACCAGCCACCCCGTATTCAGCGAAGCACAAGGCAGCACTGGCTGTTGGGCTCACACTATTCATAACCTTCCAAGTTTTTACGTCATGAAGGTATGGAGTGCACAGGGGAACAATACAGAGTTTTGGGTGGTAGCTGTATGTGAAAACTCTTTGTTTCATGATTCAGATGATTAATGGCTTACGCCCATGGGACAATCATTTACCTGCAAGTCTTGGCTAGAAGCTCCAGGGCATCAAAAGTTTATGAGGCAGCTCTGTGTCAGTCACATGAATCCAGATTTTGTGAAGGTGTTTAGTAACCTGCACCTTTAGGTGTCTAAAAAGATCTTAAAAATCTGTCCCAACATTGCCCCAACATTTCAGTGTCTCCACTCAAAAGTTCTTAAGCATCTGACAAGATGAGCAAAGGAGCATTAAGCCATAAATCTTCAATTTTTCAAGCAAAATTCAAAAACCTGTTGCTTCCACATAAAATGAACAGGGGTCGGATTGACGTGACCCACCTTAAACTTGCCAACATGGCTGCTGCGTGAGCCAGGGGAACAGCTCTGGCGGCTCCGTGAATCCCTGCTCTGGAGTAGGGATCTCCCGGCTTCCCCATGGTCTTGTGCTCCAGAGCATCCTGAAGCAGATCCAAATTTTAACATGGAGAGTGGAGCCCATGGGCACTTTGGCAGTGCTGCGTGGCACTCGGCCAGCACCACTTACTCTAAGCTCCGTAGCCTCGCTGTGTAATGCACAGAAGGGCTGTTTTGCAGTAACATTTGGATATCGAGTAGGAAGGAAAATATCCCCAGCACCAAAGGCTTTCAGTGCCAGAGCTTCCTGCTGTGTGGCAGGGGTGCAAGACTGGCTTCAGGTGCTCAGTTTAGGGCAGAGGTGAGTGTCCTGTGAGGAACCAGGCATCGCATTCAGGAATGGGAAGCCCAGAGCTCCTCAGAGTGCTTGAGGCAATCACGGCGGGGCCGAGGAAGAACCTCTGCAAACTATTTGGCTCTTACCACCACCCTGGCTGAAGGGAGATGAGAGGACAATGGCAAAAGATCCTCAAAGGAATACAGTTACCATGCATGAGGAGAAATCTTGGAGACCACAGAGGGGAAAAAAATTAACATGCAGTGGGAAATGCCAGAGCAACCCCAGCACAGCTTGCGGAGGAGAACGGCAACAGGGCGAAACCGCCGAGCACGGTGGTGCTGCCCGCGCTGATGCAATCCCAGCGCCGGGGAAGGGTTGGGCAAGGAGCCAAAGAGCACCAACACAATGGGTGCAGCTGACTGGCTTAACCCTTCCACCATCTCAAAAGGCCTCAGAAAATCCCCGAGTTTCGCTAGTTCTTAGTTCAGGGCACTGGACGGGGAAGAAGAAAGGACTGGAGCAATTAAGCGTGCTCGCTGACTGCTCGGGCTGAAACAACTCCCAACAGCCACGACACGGTCAAACCCATCATAAATCGCAACAGGTCTCAGCGTGGCGCTCACCCGCCGCTGCCACAGTCGGGGAGACGCCGCGGGTGGGTGGGGAGGGCTCCGGTCTGCCTCCCGACGGGCACTCCTTGCACCCACCGGTTCCACCGCCCGCCGGCAGCCCCCGGGCCACCCCGGGTCTGATCGACACCCAACCGGCACAGCGACCCGGGCTTACGAGCGGAGGGACCGGGCGCCGGCAAGGGGCGCCCCTCCGAGGCGCGGCGGGGCCCCGGCCCTCTGCCGCGAGCCCCCGGGCGGCTGCGCCCGCGCCGGCGGGGGAGGGCGGCGGGGCGGCGCGGGGCCCCCCGGCTGCCAGGCCCGGTCCTTCCGGCGGCGCCGCGCGAGCGCCCGCCCCGGGCCGCGGCCGCGCCTTCCCCCGCCCCGCCGGGCCGCCCCCCGCCCGCCCCCGCCCACACCTGGCCGGGGCGGGCCCTGCCCGCCGGCTGCGGGCCGACTCGGCGGGCAGGGCGGGCGGCAGCGCAGCACAGCGAAGGCCGCGGCGGAGCGGAGCGGGGCTCGCCCGGGACCAGCGCCGCGCCTCGCTGCGGGGCCGAGCGCGGCAGCCGGGGCCCAGCCCAGCCCAGGTGAGCCCGCGGGCGGCAGGTGGCGGCGCGGCGGCGGGGCGGGCTGGCGGCGGGGCGGGCGCGGCGCGCGGCCCCGGCGGGGGCGGGCTGGCGGCGGCGCGCGCGGAGCGCGGTCCCGCGCGGCGGCGGCGGCGGCTGAGGGAGCGGAGCGGAGCGGAGCCGCCGGGCGGTCGGCGAGCAGCGGAGCGGGTTCTCGCGCGGCGCCCGGAGGCAGCATGCGGGCGGCGGAGCTCCAGAGCCCCGGTAAGTGGCTCGGCCGCGGCGCCTTCCCCCTCAGCCCCGCTCCCGGCGCGGCGGGATCGTCTCCCGGGGAGCCGCCAAACTCCGCCGCCTGTTGAGCCCCGCGGATCGGCGCCCGCGAGCGCCGGCCCCGCCGCCCGTCTCGGCCCCGCCGCCGCCCCGGGTGCCCCGCGGGGGCCGCCGTGCGGTACCGGTGCCCCCCGCCGCCGGGGCCGCCACGCGATGCCCGGTGGCCGCTGGCTGCGCCCGGCGGGGCCTCCCCGGGTCGGCGGGGAGCAGCCAGGCACCTGCCGGCGCTGCGCCGCGCTGCCGGGGGCGCGGCGGGGGCGCGGGGCTCGCCGCCGCGGCGTGACCTTCCCGGCGGGCTGCGGCGCTCGGGGCAGCTCCGGTGGCCGGTCCTCCCGCGGTGGGTTGGCGGGGGGGGGAGGGGGGCGGGTGTCCGTGTCCCGCGGGGCGCAGCGCCGAGCGCCGCGGGGCGTCCCGGGCGCGGTGCCTCCGCCGTGCGGAGGGGCGCGGGGCGATCGGTAACGGCCCGAAGCGTTTCCCCGCGGCTGGTGCTGGCCGTTCCGCGCCGGGGGGAGGGAGGGCGCTGCAGCGGGGCGCGGGCCGGGCGGCGGGGGGCGGCAGATCGCGCCTTCACCCCCCCGCCGTGGGGCGAGCCGCCGCCTGGGAGAGCGCGGGGCTGCCGGGCGGCGTCGTCTTGGGTGGCGAGAACAAAGGGCCCCCGGCGGGAGCGGGCAGGGAGCTCCGCCGCTGCGCCCGGGGTGCCAGCTCCCAAAACCGGGGCGGGGGGGGGGTTCATCCCCTTCTACCCCTCCCGCTTTCCCGGGCGAACGCGGCTGCAGCTTCCCTGGGGCAGCTCCTGCCCCGCAGCCGCCCCCGCAACCTGTTGGGCCGCCTGCCTGGTCGGGAGCACCGGAGGGCGGGCAGTTCTCCCCCGCGGGACACCCGGGGTGCCGGGCTCGCGTGGAGGGGCGCTGGGGTGGGTGCAGACAGCCTGCGGCGAGCGGGAGTTGAGGCTGAAGACGAATGCTGCAAACGGGTGTGTTTGCCTTCCTGGTGATTTCGGCACCCAGAAACTGTTTTAAGACCCAACTTCAAGCAGTTCAAATACCTGGCGTAAATTAAATTTCATGAAAGAAAGTATTTCCGTGCTGTTAAACGAAGATCTGTTCCCGCAGACCTCTTGTGTGGAAAAGATGTGCTCTGTTTCCAGGAGACTGACTGGGGCAGCTGTTTTAAAGCGTTTTGGAGTTTTGTGTTTATTTCAGATGTAACCAAATGAAGCTGTATTGTCAGTATCAAATAAAATGTTCTCTTGTCAAGTGTAGAATTGAGCTATAAAACGTGATTTAGTCTGAAGATAACTGGATAATCAAAGCTTCAAATGTAAGTTATGTTGAATATTTGCTGGTTTAGAGATCTCTGAAGGCGGCTAACTTGAGCAGGGACGGCGAGCAAATAGAGTTTCCTTATGCTGCTTGTATAACCACCTTTGTTCATTTTACCTTGTAAATGTTAGAGAAATGACAAATTTAATTTGAGATTATTAAGGCCTTGTGCTGCAAATGACTTATCTCTGTGTCTGGTTACTGGGTGATTGTTCCAAGACTGTCAGCGTGGCTTTGAGAACAGCTTTTAAAATAAAGTCCATCGCACTCCTTATGATAATGCAGGAAATGTGTGGCTCACGAGAATAGTTTTATGGAGGGAGCAAGTGTACTTTAATCCTGATTTTATTATTTCTGCCGTGGTGGTTTGCTGTGGGGCTGAGGACGTAGGAGTAATAGATATCTGTACGTTGAAGTGCACGATCAGCAATCTGAACTTTGTAAGCAAGAAGTAAAATTTGCATGGCGAAACAGCCGGTTTGTGATCTGGCTGTGTGGTGGGTGACAGTGTTGAATTATTTAACTTCTCAGTTTCTGCCTTTAACCCACCATCTTAACATGCGAGTTTCTTAGCCTACGTCACTGGCATGCGTCCTGGTTGTTGAAATAGGATGCAGCATGACCATACACGTGGAGGGGTTAAAACAGCTTATGGCCAAAGAGTTAATGCATCACTTCAGCTCAAGAGATTTTTATAATTCAGCTTAGTTACAAATATTGCCATCTGCCCTTTTCTTTGCATATGCGTGTCCATAAATATATCTTGGATAAATACTGGTTGGGGCCATTAGTAAAATAGTAGAAGCCACAGACAACATTTTATTCTCATGCATGTTGCCAGTGAAAATGTCAGTTTCTGGAAAATCAAAGCAGAAGCCATCCTACATCATGTCTGCATTTGGTTGTGGGTTGAGAGGTATGTAGGTATTTTTAATTTTTTTTTTTTTTTTTTTAAACTAAGTCCTGCTTTTGGGAATGTGAGATAACTGTCATTGGCAAAAGCAGAGAAGACAGTCAAAGCTTGTGATTATAAGGAGAAAGATCTAAGCTTGTGGGTAACAGAGAAGAAATGTTTTCCTCTTTGTGTCCACATAATGCAAGGCTGTGGGAAGATATGCTTAATGAGGATGATTATTGCTGTGGCTTTCCATAAATCCACTTGTAATGGAGGCTTTGTACAGTTACTTCTGAATCTGTACATTTAAAAACTGCAAATAGCGATAATGGAGTTGGCTAATAGCAGACTGTCAAGTAAGTGCAATCCTTGTGATAACGTTTAGCCATAGATCTCCATTTAAGTATTACTTTTAAGCAGAAAATGTTTCTTGTAGGTCATAGTATATGCAATTTGGAGGAAAAAAACCACAGTTGTTGCTGCCTGTTCTTGAATCTTAACCAGCTAACTTTAATTGTGCAAAGGGTACTTTTTCTCTCCAGCTTCTTATCAGATAGCAAGAGATCTACAATTCAGTAGGTGCATTTGATTTGGATTTAGATAGTAGAAAGGGATAATAATAATAATAACCAGCTTAAAAAACCTAGCTGAAGAGGTCTACCCAACCAGTCAACGTCCAGCTGTGTGCAAATTGAAGTTGGGACTTGCGCCTTTTGAAGAATTGTAAACTTCCCCATAAAGCATTGGAGTGAGCTGAACGCCACTAGGTGAGAGTCTGAGCTGATCTTGTCAGCAGTTTTAACCAGGACAAACCTTTCTGTTTCAGTGTTTTTTTTCGGTGCCTCTTAGAAGCCATGGTTGGGAGTTAAATTACTCAGGTCTGTTACACAACTGAAAAATAAAAGGCGAAGGTAAGACAGTTAAGGAAAACTTTTAATGTGTTATCTCACCCCAGTACAGAAGGATGTAAAAATCGCCTATTATTTTCAAGTAAAGCACTCGCAATAGCTACTGAATGTTTTATGTAGTGTTTTGAATGGATGCAGTTTTAACTTATGTAGCTAAGAAACAGCTTTTGAAGAAATCTGACATGTGAGTTGGATATGTTTATGTTTGGAAGAATTCATTGAGAAATATTTGCGATGCTCACCATCATTGCTTTCTCTCGTTTAAAAGCAATGCCTCGACTTTCACCTTTCTTACAGTTTGTGAGGGCTCCTTACGTGGATTTACTCTTGCTCAAAATCTGGCCATAAAAGTAAGCTTTGTTTCTACAGATCTTAGCGCAGTGTTCAAATCCAAAATGTATGCTTCCTTTCCAGTAAAAACTTATAATTACATAGGGTGGTAGCTAACTGGAAAGTATTGCAAAACATATGTAAGAATACTGTCGTACAAACTCTAAAACTGACGAATGACTCACTGCGCCAGTGCTATATCAAATTCTATCTATACACAAGGTTTAAATGACAAGTTTACTTTAGGCGGGGAATGTGCAATTTTCTTGTACTCTTTCTTCATCTAATGTCAAGTGAGCTTAATGAAATGGTACATGTGGGCATACAGGAGGCACCAGTTGTAGAGCTTTAATGAGCAAAGGGAACAAGCACTGCTTGGCTCTATTTGTGAAGATGATAGAGATGTAACTACTCTGTATATTAAAAACCAAGTCCATGATACTGATGCATTTCTTGAGACGCTTGTTTCTTTTAACGTACCCTGTCATGATTTGTTTATGTGCATTTTCTAACACTTGTTCTATCTCTGTTTTCTATAGGAGAGAGTACTTGTTTTTTAGCAGTATACGTATTTACATATTTATGTTAGTTGAGTTTCTAACTGGCATTTCAGAGTTTTGGCAATATTTTTGTGAATATAAATTCAGGTCACTGCCAAAATGAAAACAGGATGATGTTCAGCATGGGAAAGGGGCCAATGATTGTAGGTTAAAGAGGAAAAGACTGCTTTCCACTGCAACAACGCAAGTTTTATTCGTGCCTGTGACACTGTGATGGTGATTTATTATGAGAAGCTTCATAGAGCTTTGGAGAGGGCCCCCCCCCAAAAAAAACAAAACAAAACAAAACAAGCCCAAACCAACCCAAACCAGCCTAGGACGTGTAAACAGGCAGTGACATCCCTGTAGCTGGGAAGCCTGTGTGAGCTGGGAGGAGGAGAGGGAAGACGGTGGAGTGGAGGTATCGGGGTCTTGGGCTGTTACGTCGTGTCTCTCGCCTGTATGTCTGTGGATGCTGGGGTGCCTGGCAAACACCCGTCGGGAAGCCTAGCCTGCAAAGCTAAGGAACCCACTCAACTCTAGATGGAAAACACTAAACTCTTCACAACCTCTTCTTTTAATTTCTGATTTAGCCATAATCCATTCTGCCTCAAAGCCTATCCCTCTGCTCTCTATTACTCGTTGTCTTTCTTGGCTGTGGAGGAGAGGTAGTGCACGTCCTTTGTCTTCGCCTTGTGTTGTTCAGGAGAGCTGCAGTGACCAGCGCCTGCAAGTGTTTTTAGTGTCTGGAGGAAGGTCAAAGTCTCCTCGGGCTGTGAAAAGAGGCTAAGGAAGGGAAGCTGGAGCACTTGCTGTTTACTGTCAGCGTGCACACAGTGTGTATACGCCTGTGCCTTACTGGAAATAAAAAGGATGAAACAGGTCTTGCTCCTTCAAGGACTCTATTATCTGAAAACTTTTCTAAAGATCAAAAATACAGAGATAAGTTAGGATTTTTGGAGCGGAGGATGGAAGCAATGTATATAAAAAGCCTGGTTGAGAGCAAAATGGACAAAAGCATCTCCTAATACCTGGGCTCAGAGGAAGTAGCTGTGTTTGGATGCTTTCATTAAGTGCAATCCACTGTGTGGCTGAAATACAGCAATACTGTTAATCTGGGAAGGGATAGGGTGGTCCCACTCTTATTCTTGTCCTTCAGCAGGCATAGAAGCTTCCAGTTTACAACCTGCCCAAAAGACATTTATTTCTTGGCACAAAATTTCAGCTGCAGCTGGGAAATGGGTAAGTACTTTCTTCCAGCCTTACTGAAAAAGAGAGGAATTATTTAGGTTGGCACAAGAAGTTTATAGTTTGGAGTTGTCAGATGAAATTAAACAGAGGAAAAAATGTGAAGGCTGGGTATGTGGCATCGCTCTTTCAAAAGCAGTCTTGGAAATCCCATCATCACTTGAAACCAAACAAAACATGCATGTGCTTGACTGTGGCAAGGAATTACCTATTGGCTTCATAGGCCTCTCTTCCATATTTTTTTTTTCCCTCCAAGTGTAGCGTTCGACTTGCATGTGTGTGTACAAAGGATAACATCTGTTCTATTTTATGAGATCCACATAGTGCGGTTGCTTTTTTTATCCCTCCAGTGTATGGATTCTTCTCTCGTGTGTCATCCTCGCTGCTGAAGGCAGCCGGGCACTTGAGCTTTGTAACATCTCTTCTCTCTTCAGGAGCAGGAAGTTACTCATGGGATGGTACTTGATTCTTCAGTTCGATTTCCTCCCAAAATTAGGTCTTACAGTGTTTTGGAAAAGCCATTATTTTTCTAGAGGGTTTTGTGAGTAGGGATGGAAGTGGGATAATTGTGTGGCTCTTTTTCTGGAGGAATTTTGGTAATTGTTATATCAACAGGTTAGCTTTTCTGCACCAACCTAGATGTATTTTGATAGGATTGTTAATTGAGAAGGTAAATTAGATCTGAGAAGTATGAAAAAGGCTAGTTAAGTGCTTGGATTTTAGGGTGTATATTTAAAAATACAATTTTTTTTTTTTTACCTGGCAGATATTGTGCTTCTGATCTTTTATCTTGAAGGAGAACCATAGAAGTGATAAAGAGGATCCTTTTGGACACAGTGTGTTGAGGTGTTCTGTACTTGGAAGACATGAGATGGGGGGGAAAGGAGGAAAAAGTGACCTTGTTTTTGGATGGAGTTGTTGCCTTTTTATAAAGTACTGTTTTCTTCAAATACAAAGGAGTTATGTTTGTTTATATCTTATTAAGTAACATTTGTTTCTCCAAATTTGATCAAAGGTTTAGTTGTTGCAGAATCAATAATAATTCTCTTAAGGAAAAGCCTGTAATTTATGAATGTACTGTCCATTGTATTTTAACTACTTGTAATACAGAATTTGCAAGATTACAAAAATTGACTAGAAGATGCACGCAAAATCCAATAATACACTTTCCATGTCAAAGTTCAGTGAAATATGAAACATAATTACCATAAACAATGAAAATTATCCTCTTAAACCTATGAACTAGAAGGCGTGGAAATAATATTGAAATATATATTCTCATTGGTTTTGTTGAGACTGTTCTTGGGCACCACCAGAATTCCTTTACAGTCTTATGTATTCTAATCTCTGTGTTGTTATGTGGTAAAAAAGTACTCGTAAACGTGTATTTAACCTGAGGAGGAAGCGTGCATTTTTGAACATGCATTTTGGTTATTGACTGTCTCCTCACTATAGCCGTGTTCATGGGTAGCTTCCAATTAATAAAGTGCAGACTTGAAGAATTACGCCTGGGAAGACAAATATTTCAGCAGATTGTAGAGTTACTGCTTTAATTCTGCCTCTTGACACAAAGGTAGAATTACAAACTTTGGAGGAAAGTTTGTCACCTTCACTATACTTGTGAGATGGAAGTCTGTTGCTAACAGCGTTGCTGCTCTTGTTGGTTTGAGTTTTGTCTGGATTTTGCTACATCTTTGGAGCCTGTAAAACTACACTTTATGCTTTGGGTGTAGTGTTAAGGTAGAGTAGCTGTTTGAGGTCTTTTGGCTCAAAAAAAGGTGTTTTAGAATAGCCTTTCCATTAACCTAATTTCCTGAGGTCTGTCCCATTGCAGGGGGTTCACTTTAGAACAGGTCAGTAGATGCCGGATCCTACTTCTTTACCTAGACAGGTAAGACAGGGAGAGCTTGTGGGGAAGCCTGTAGCACGGCCATGATTTTAGCTGCTTTTTTGGGGTTGATGCAAAGTGTAGCTTTCTGTTATTCGTACCTGGATTTTGATGAGACTGAAGCGAGCGTGGGCTCTCGCTGCCCCCGCATTGGAGTGGGCAGGTACCGTCCTTTGCACAGAGATGTCTACCTCCTGACAGCCAGCACTGCACTTTGTTTTTTTTTCTTTGCTGCTGACTTCCCTGGCTATTTGGTCTGCAGCCGAGGCCGTGATGGCGAGGGTGCCTCTCACCTGTGTGCAGGAGAAGTGCAACGCGTGTGCCTCGGTGATAAAACCTTAGCAGCTCTGTAGGAGCAAGCTGTTGTTTCCGATAATTGTGCTCGGCTCCTAATATGTTTCTTACCTGAAGCTTTTTCTTTGTAAACAACGTAATAATAAAATGTGCTGCTATACGTGGCAGCAGGCTGTCGTGCTCTTCTAGTGATCCCCCACCCTGGTGTCAGAAAGCTGGGCATCTTTTAAGAACGTGGTTTTTTCTGAAGAGTGATCAAAGGCTCCTGCGTTGGCCGAAACCATCTAGATAGATGGGCAAACGTTTGTTTTAAAAGGACTTGCACAGAATTACGGGGATCAGCAACTGCAGTGACGAAAAACATCTTTAATACACTTTAATAATCATGAATTCTATTTTGTTTGCTTAAATCATTAGGTTTTCAGGGCAGACACCATGAACTGTACGGTGTTAAAGAATACGTTTCACAGCAGTTATGTTGCTGCAAAGTATTTGTAAATGCAAGTTTGAATTAGAGAGATGTATTTTTTTTCCTTATTAAACTTTGAAGAGTTGTGCTTTGAAGACCAGTGAATTTTTGATGCTCTTAAACATTGTCTACAAGGAGCAGGTGAAGGATCTATTGACTTCCTTTTCTTTTTTTTTTTTCCTTTGACCCAATACCTCTATTCTATGTTGGGTTTGGATGTTACGAGAAATGCAGACGTTCTGGTTTTGGCATTTAGGTGATAGGGTGGGCTGACACAATTGTGTAGGTTATAAATGGAGGATGAGCTCTCAGATATTGGCTTTCTTCGTATCTGAAGTGAGTTAACAGCCTCTTGGATTCTTGTTGCACAGTGTAATTAAAATAAACACTATAATGCTAATCATTTATGTATTTTTGCCTGTGGGTGAAGTTTTAAATTAGAAGTAGCTATACTTCGGTGGAAGTGGATTTTTTTTTTTTATTATTATTATTATAATGTTGCCTGTTTCCAGTCTGGTAATATTTCTGTGAGAGAGCATAAAAAATATTGCTAGGCAGATTTGTTTTTGTTTTTTATTACCTAATTGTATATTCTAGTAACAATGTAATTATTGCTTTTAACAAAAACTGCCTGACTTGAGTGTTTAATTCCATCAAACTCAAGCAGTCACTGATGAGGTGATAAATGATAGGTTATATGTAGAAGTGGATTTGTAATTATTTGCCACTTTGGGGAAAAAAAAAAAAGATGTTTTGTTTCTGTCCAATGACTAATGTTGAAAATCAAAGCGGTGCACCAGATGTTTTTTCTAATGACTGTGGTTCAAGGTCTCTTGTATGGAGGAGGGTTTCGACTGAGTTCGTCTCTTGGCTTTGAAGTTTCTCTCGCTTGTTAATGCAGCGCTCCTCTAAATCTTCTGCTCCGGACTTCTCTGTGGACGGGTTTTATGGAAGAGCTCCTTTCCCAACCCTTCGTGTGTCTCGCAGCTCCCCGTTCATCAGGAGGCGGAGGGGCGACGGCATTTTTACAGTGTGGACTGAGCACTTCCATTCACTTGTGTTTATTTCATAGAATTAAAACAAGAATAAGTGTTTTGCTTTATTTGTTGATGTCTGATTAGGAATTAGTGGAAGAAACTGAATCGCTGGTGTGATTAACGGTATGTTTTGTTTCTGATGTATGAAAGGACTCATTGTCTGAGGCTTTTCCTCCATCGCGCTCTGCCTAATCCTGCTGAAATCACGCTAACGACGGCAGCGCTTGAGGCTCCTCGCCTTGTTTTCCTGCGTACTTAATCATACAGCTGGAAAAATTTCCTCTTCAAAGGGATGGTTGCTTCTCGTGCCGAATCTGCTGTCACATTGTAGGGGCCTTGTTAATAAGGTGGGCATTAGTTCGGGAGGTCTGGGGGGAGAGGGTGGTTAATCTGAAATCTGCAAACTGATCTAATTTATGCTACATTTGGGTTTTGAATCTGGGCCTGATGGTTTTGTTAACACTGTCTATCGCCTACCTCTTAGCAACTGCGGCTGAAGGAGGTGAGCTGCCTCATTCTAGCTTTTAATTCCTCCCAAATTTTTGTTAGATCAACTTTCTGTAATTGCTGATGTAGTACTTCTGCAGGAAGGAGCTTTAAAGTTGCTCAGTGTATGTTTTCAAAAGCAATTTTATAAGTTCGAGGTTTGTAGAAATGAAGACATTTCTAAAGTACATAGCAAGAAATTATCATAGACACAACTGTTCCTCTTTCAGAAAAACCCTGGAAGAAACACAATACCCTACCCCACGAACACTAGCCTTTCTTTTCCTCTGAATCAGGTTGTCATTCCAAGGCCTCAGTGTGATTTAAAAATATAAAATAAACTCCCCTGAGGAATCTAGTAAAAATTATTTGGTTCACTGAACATTCAGTGCACGTTCAGTCTTGGAATCCATTACATGCCTGTAAAAAGACTTTAAAAATCCTCTCCGACGAAGTTGGTCTGAGTTGTGTCCCTTTGGCAGGTGGGCATGAGGGAATTTCATTGCTTTATTTTCAAAACAGAAGTGTGCAGAATTAATATTGATTTTTATTATAGCTGTCTGCTAGTGCCACTGTATCCAGGGGTCGTATGTCAGCTCTGCTTTTGCAGTGGCAGCTTTCCCTGTTCCTTTAGTTGAAGTCTGTAGTTGTGGAGCTCTGGAAATAATTGGGAAATGCTGTTTTTTTTCCTTTGAATTCAGTTTGTAAAGCTTTATTACCTAGAATTAAATTCTCCTCAGGTTGAAATAGTGCAAAAATTCTTGTTGAATGAAGACAAATGCTATTAGAAATCAGTGAAGCTAAGCTATATTTTAATCCTAGATTTCTTTTCATTTCCATTGTCGTACATTGAAAACACTTTACATCTACTTTGTCCATCCGTACTGGTGTTTTCTTGTTCTGATAATTTTTAATGGTTAAGTTTAAGAGAGACAACGTGCGTTAGATTCCCACTTACAGTGCGGCTGCGTGCTGTGACATGGGCTGTATTTCCAGGTACCTGGTGTAGGTGTTGCCAGTTCCCATCAGCGCCTGCTGCCGTTGTGTGCTGAAGAGAGTTGTCATGTTATTCAGCAAAAATACTTCTTTTGGAAGAACTTTCTCATGTTTTCAGCTCATGATGGAGAACTGTGACATCTGCTTTGTTGGTTTTTGTATGCAAATATTCATAGTTGCTCAGAGCTTGGTAGTTTTTCAGAGCCTAAAGTCAGGTAAGGACTTAAAGAAAACACAAATAATGGGCAATCCCTCTGGATATGCAAGTTTATTTGATTAACCCACCTGACCCGCAGCATTTGACAGCAGTTAAACATTTGGACAGTCAGCAGTCCCGTTAGTCACGTTTCATTAGGAGATGGCCTCTTCCATTTGGAGTTTACTCTGTTTTGCTGCTGTTGCCAAGTCTTGTGCGATCTTGAAAGGGAGCCGTGCGTGGGGGGCATGGCGGGTGCTTTTGGGGGTGTTGCTGAACCAGGCTCCCGGGAGGATCTGGAGATGCATGTCGCTGCAACAGCGTCATCTACAGAGGGTAGGGGATTGGAGGCAAGGGAGAAAATTGTTAATTGCGATTGTCAACACTGTAAAGGTTAGCTGGTAGATGAAGTTACTAACCTAAGCAGAAATAGCAGCGCTGCCCTGAGAAGTGTAAAAGACTTGTCAAAACCTAATCTAATCTTCTGCATTAACTGTACATTGCAATAATGAATAAATGAAATTCCAGCAAGCTGAGATGGTCCGATTTTAATAACTTCTCAAAAAATCAAAATGAAGTATTGCGCTGTAAGAGGCATATCACGGTTATCCAAATTTCTTTCTATAGAATTGTTTTTAATTTTATGCTAGCATACACTAATGGTTTAAAAACTCATTTGTCTCCTTGTCAGCAGCTTGACCAGTATTTCAATACAAGAGACATGGTTTTATCTTGAACTGGTCTTGTTTTTCAATGGGTGTTGCAGCCAGCTGGAAAATTGTTTGACTTTTTAACTGCTGTGGTTTTGATGCGGTGTCTACTGTAAGAAAGTAAAATTTATGTAAAACCAGTGACGCTTTCAATTGTCGTATTTTGATTTTGATTCAAGGGGAGGGGAGCAGGTGTTTATGCTAAGGCAGTCAGTCTTGCCCTTTTTCTGAAGATCTGTGGTAACTCTCCGTATTACGACCAGGTAAAATTCCTATCCTTGCCACAATCTGAGGAAAGTAAGGAGGAAATAGCTGCTGCAGTTTTAACTTGGTGCATTTCTGGATGCATTGCTGAAGCTGTTCTGGTAGAAATACGGCTAGTAAGTTTTATGGGAGGAAAAAGCTAGTACAAAAAAAGCCTGAACCCTCTTGGGATTCGAATGTGGTTTTAAAAATGCTGATAGTACCTTTTTGTCTATTTTGGCAAGAAAAGAGCATGATTATAATGTGTTTTCATCATACAGGTTTTGTGAGTGACTAGATGGGATTCAGCTCTGAATTCCTGACTTTGGAGTGTCCAAATTGTGCATAATTAACTCAAAAGTCAGGTTTTGGAGATTCAAATGTTTCACAGGAAAATTAATGAGAAATTTAGTGTAATGTACTACTCTCTTCAGTATGCTTTTCTTACCTGAAATTACTGAGTTATAAATATTTTAAATTGAAAATGGTTCTTAAACTTTGATTCCGAAATGAGCTATGAACAAGTATTCTCCTGTATTTGTGGTCTCAAAGTGAAAAATGCTTTGATTAATTTAGCCACTACATTGGTTTTTATGGTAGTTTGCTGTGACACAAATGCAGTTTCTAGGTGTGCTTAAAAGGTGTAAGTTTGGCAGACTTCCTGCTGTATCTTTGCAACTAATTGCTTTATGGGTTTGCATATAATCTTGTTAATTAAATTATTTTTGCATGATTGCTAAAGCATCTCTGAATAGGTAAAAAGTTCTTTTTATGGACCAACGTGTTCGTGGTTCGGTATCAGTTGTGCTGTTGGTGTTGGGGGTGTTGGGTGCTGCTGTTAGAGGAGGGCAGCGTGGTGTTGCTCTGTGCCCACCTCGGGAAACGCGGTTGCCTGAGCCATCGGAAAGGAAAACAAAATAGTTTGGCTTGGTGTGAAATAACTTGCAGCGCTCGCTTTTGCAGTGCTGTCTTTTGTGTGTGTCTACGTGAGGAGCCAAGTGTGTTTGCAGGGTGGCCTTCTCCGTTACGCGTTCTCACTTTGGTCGGGGTGCAGAGCTGCCGGAGGGGATGACGCCGGGTGTTTGTCAGGTTGTCACACTGCCTGCTGACGCTGCGAGACCTTCTCAGAATGGTTGTCTTTCTATAACCAGTACGGGTAAGTGGAAACGAATGACTTCAGAGGAGGTTTAAGGCAAAGACAAGTGTCACCACAAAGGTAACTCCAGGAGACCAACCCAGCCCGGCAACCGTGGGCTCAGTTTTCTGAGCACTGGCCGTGACCTTGGCTGTGCACAGGCGAGCTACAAGAGCTACTGACAAGCTACAGAAATGCTGGGTGGATGCGTGGCCTCGCACTTTGTTTAGTAGTGTGGGGTTTTTTTGGTTGTGGGTTTTTTGTGTGTTTTTTTTTTTTTCCCATTTTTGAGGAGAGACAGAGAAGACGCCAAGAGTTCCCAGCTACAATGCTTTTCAGATCCTTATTTGAAAGTGTTTTAAACAAGGGACATCAGAAGCTGAGATACAAAGCAACCTTTTGAAGTTAAAAGTGGGTCTGCATGAAAATGAACTGCTTGTCTGAAAAGAGTCAAGTGTGAAAGGATAGGATGGTTTCACTAAATGAATTTGATAGTCTGAATAAGTGTGGCGAGGCAGAGAGGAGAATCTGGAAAGGTCAGGACTGAGCATGTGACTCCAGACGAGGCGGTGGAAAGACATGAAAGGAATTGAGTGGAAATGCCTCGGTTTACATTTTTTTTACTTAGAAGTGATTTATTTATTTTGGTGAAGGTGGTCATAAAAAGGGAACTCTAGAAGCTTGTCATGGAGAAGTGGGGAATCTGACTCCTTTGGGATCTTGTACCTTTAATTCAATTTTTGTGTGGTTTCAGATAGCTAAAAGATCAAAGCCCAAAGGAACTCCTTGTTCGTGTGCTGTCCCATTTGTAGGACTGCTCGATCCCACACACTCTCTGCAGTTGAGCGCTTCAGCAGCTTTTTGTCAGGATTTCTTATTGCTGGCTTGTTTTCAGTGATCCACATAACTTGCAGATTTTAACTCAAATTAATTTGTGACGTGTTTTCTACGTCCCTGGTACTGCTTAAAAGGATAGTGTAGAGTGTGTGATATCTGCATTTGTTGTAGGTAAATGTGAGATGATTTGCATTGGTAGCAGGAAACAGTCTGAACTTTTCGTACGAAGTGATGGTCTCCAGGTTGACAGTTACCACGCGGGGCGGGATCTTGAGACTGATAGTAGTTCCATCAAACCATCAGCTCTGTGCTTAGTAGTGACCAAAGAAAGCATATCAAATCTTATGAAATGCTGTGAAAAGAGTAAAGAATAAGATACAGAGCATTATTATGGCATGTCTAAATTCATGGTTTGTCCATACGTTAGATACTGTTTCATCTCCCCTTCCTTTCATCGCAAGAAGAATACAGAGCAGCTACAAGTGTGGAGAAAGGCAACATGGATCGTTAGAGGTCTGGAATGGCTTCCACATGACAAATGACTGGGAAAAGGGTGGTTGAAGGAGGTCTGTGAAATCATGAGTGGCTTGAAGAGGGTTTGGCTATTTCATCTCCTGGGCAAGAGCAAGGGAAAGTCAACTGAGCTTTGTAGGAGCCAGGCTCGGCCGGCAGGAGGAAGTGGTTCTTCATGTAGGGGTGGTAAGCCTGTGAAACTCCTGGAAAAGGCTTTCTGGGGACTGCTGAGTGGACAAATCACACCAGTCTAAGGAAGTTCCTACCAGTGAAAGTACTGAAGGCTGCAAAGGTGCTTGGGGGAAGTGGAGTTGCTTGTCCTACTCTTGCTCTTCTGTAGCCTTGCGCTTACGGGCTGTCTTGGAGATGGGGTGTTAGGCTGGCAGGACCCGTGGTGTGACCCAGCACATCTGTTTTTACCTTTGTGTCCTGTGCTTTGCCATGAACTCCATGAACTTTGCGTCCCCAGTTTGTTTAACATAGGGCAAGCCCTCTGCAGTAAAGCCTTTTCCATGGAACTTATTTTCTTGAGCAAGAGTAATGAATAGATAAGCTGCAGCTGGCAAAAGCTGAAAGCAAGAAGGGGGAGTTGCTGCTTTCCCGTTCCCAGTTGCTGTGGCTTACCTTATGCTGTTTTGGTGTTGGGCCATTTCACTGAAGCAGCAGAAAAATAACTTTGGGGGGAGGGGAAGAGCTGAATAGCTTCCTGCTGTGGTTTGTGGATTAAAGCAGTTCATAGGTGCTGTGAATGCCCAAGGAGATGGGACTGCACAGCCCGAGAGAAGGGAGTGAGGCATTCTCCTTTTCACCACTAGCAAGCCATGAGATGACTTGGATGTCTCAGGGCACAGCCCACCCATCCCAGCGGCACAGTCTTCCCGTACTTACACTGACTTTGGTGATTGTTAAAGCAACTTGTGGAAGGCTCCAGCTCAGTAAGACACAGGAAAACTATCAAATTCTGTGCAGTCTTCACAGTTTTTAATGAGCTTAAGAATATCACAAGTGGTGCTCAAGTAGGGCTTGATGCCATCATCAGGTAAATGGCAGCAGCGCCCAAACAGGCATGAGCAGTCCCTTTTGCAGCGGTGGTAACCTCCCTTGCAGAACCAGACTGCTGCTGATGTAAGTGTGGAGCTGCCTCCCACAATGTGGTAGACTGCGACTCTCCTTGCCATCAGAAACACCAAATCAGTGTCGTTACCTGCCCTGGTAACCTTGCGGGGCTCTGGAGTGAAGAGGGCACCTAAGCGTGCGGGTGGGCAGGGGTTATTTACTCACTTTTGCATTGAGAGAAGGATTAGGAAGTGTTTTCCAAAAATGACTTGAGAAATGGAAGGTGGTGGGTATTAGAGCTGGAGCAGTTTCTTCGTTGGCTTCTGTGGGTGATAGGGCGGAGATGGTGCTTGCCCAGGGAGCAGCGAAAGCCAAGTCGTCTTCTGCTTCTGTGAAAGTGGATTGTTTCCTGTTCTGTTAGAATGAGTGCTTTTGTGTACAAAATGCTGATCAAGGTCTTAACACATTATTAGTGTGTGCAAAAGAGCAATGTTTGCGAATGTGCCTGTTTGTTTTAAAAACAGACAGATCATGCCTTATGCCTCCTCCTTTTGCATCAAACCCCCAAAAGGCTGTGAGAAGCTGTGATCTTCAGGGCTTTTTATTTTTATTGGATAAGAAGCAAAAAAAGGCCGCTACGCAAAATGAAAAGGGGATCTGCTTTTAGTTGAAGGGAGTTACCTTGTGAATGTCGTAGATATCTATGAGCAATAGCGGTGGAGGATAAAGATTTGTGTTTGAATTCTTCTAAGAGAACTAACACTTGAGATTGATGGAAAAATGTGTTTACTTTTAAAAAATATAATACAATATTAATGACTTCCAACTATTCTGCAAATATCTTCATCTTTCTAGGTGGATCTTTCTACTTTACCTATTTCAAAAGAGATTTGCTCTACTGCTTCTATCTAGTGCTACATGTCAAAATAATTTTTCTTTCATGGACAGGCCAGCAAAATGTCATGTAGACTTTTTCCCATTATCATTTTAGTACAGGCAGGTCAGTAGCACTTTATACAGGACGAGAAAATTTCCCTGCTTTTGCAAGGCTGTGTAAATAGGCATATTTGTGGCCTAGTTTTCAACACTTCTGTAGTGTTTTAGATTCTCAAAAACTTAGGTTTTGTTTTTTTCAGAAAGCTTTACAATTCATTTTTAAAACAGTGCTAATTCAGTGTGTCTAACTAGCTGAAGAACATTAATAGCTTCTCTATTCAGTACAGTTATGCAGTAAAGCTCCTTCTGGAGTGATTCTATTAAATAATTCACTTATTTTCCTCAACTTCTTTTTCTGGTGGCCTAGCTTTTAAAATCTTTACTAAAACATTGGTTGAAATCCTAATCTTATTTCTTCTTTGAAGATTAATTCCATTAATGCGTAGTTTATGGAGGAAAATGTTCTGTTATGGGAGAAACATTCGTAACTTTTATGATGGATTTTGAAAATGTCAGTATGAATATAGGCAGGACTGGTGATAGAAGATGACTAGAATAAGAACACATTTTGTTTAGCTCTTGGTGTGTATGTGTTAGGATTGTGGATATTAAGGTAGGTAAAAGAGGCTACATAAATGGAAATTTCTTTAGAGTGGTGGAAAATAAAAACATTCTCTTGATGCACATTTTTAAATTATTTTGGCCGTAGTCATAAAAACTTTGCAAAATTTAAACTATTCAGTGAAGGGAGTGGGTCATACTGTGACTTTGACAACTGTTTATTTTGAGGAGAGATTGCTCCCTAAACTTTTCCCACAGCCGCCTTATCAGGAGTTACTTTTTGCAGGGGTTATGGCCTGGAGTCGTGGTGTGCTCAGGCATCAGTCATGGGTCCTCAACTTGATTTTTTTACCTGGGATTTGCACTGGCTCATTTCTTCATCTAGGGAACTGGTTTGTGATGAGTGATTTGCAATACAGTAATTTCTTCCACATTGCCCAATAGCCGCCTTTATTTTACTCCTTGGTGCACTGCCAGAAATAACAATTAAATCCAAACCTTCACCTGCATTTTATTGAGGGCAGATTTGAACAGATTTCTGATGAGATCTTTGTTCTTTCAGGATCGTTGAGGTGTTTTGGATGTTTTCCGAACATCTTTAACCGTCTTTAGTCCCTTTTCTCCGGGGAGTGCACGGAAGAAACTGGCATTTCTTGAGCTTGGTGGCAGTTTGCCCGGTGGCGGTTATCAGCCTGCCAGGACTCTGTGTGTGGGTCTGTGCTCGCCCCGTTGTCCTCAGCTCTCGCTGGATATGGTTAAGGTGTTCCCCCATTCACGCTGGTGGGGCATGACTTTGGTCACGCTGTGTCTCTATGAAGCGTTGTGCTCAGGGTTGCCCCATGGAGATTGTGGCCTCAAGCAGCAAACTGCTCAGCTGGAAACCTCAGCTGGGAGAGGTCTGCAGCTGGAGGAGAGTCAGTCTTTTCTCCAGATTAGGAGTTGTCCCAAGCCTCTCTCTCCTCAAGACCAGGACTGAGTTTCCTTAGGACAGACTGATGAACCTGTTTTCCTTCGTGCACCTGAGCAGAAGCTGCCTGGTGTAGCCAAGACGTCAGGAGGGCTTTGCTTGGCCGGGCAACCAGACCCTGTGGGTGAACCTCAAGGTTGGTTGTCCTGGTGGCGTAAAGCTCCAGTGCAGTGATACCCGGCAGCTCTCGCAGTGGACAACAGCACGTGCTTAGGGGCTGTGTTGGGAAGCAGCAACCCAAGTGATGTGGTTGGGAGGACATTCTCCACCTGTGCTTCATGCAGAGGTGTTTCTCATGATGCTGAAGAGCAGCCGGTGAGAGCTCTGCTTGCCTCATCCTGGGCATGGAGCTGCTGGCAGAGCGCCTTGGCATGAAGCTGCGCTCGGCAGGACTATGCTGAATCTTTATTCTCCTGAAATACATGACTTCTGGGGCCCTTGGAGTTGTGCATGCGTGCTGCACTGCTTGCAGACACCTGCACCTCAAATGAGCGTTTGTTGTTAAAGATGGGAACAGAGGTTACTTGCCTGTGAGTGGATGGAGTCCTTGAAGATGTGCAGACCACATTCGTGTTTATTTGTCCTCCTGGGCTTGGTGGGAGGACCAGGGTTCCAGTCCCAGCCCCTCACGCCATGCCTTCGTGCATGTGTGTGCAGAATCAGTGCTGGTAAATCTAAGGAGGTCTCTCCTCTCCTCGAATGCTTTGTGGTTGCCCAGCTTGTGAGCGTAGTTGTGGGCTGCACATCTGGTACCGGGTTCATAGTTACGTTCTCGCTCACCGGTTCTGCGTCAGGTGTGCTCCTTTCCCCAGTCCGTGGAGCTGTAGCCGCAGTGCTTGCACACAGGGTTTCACGGCTGCCTCTTTCCACCAGTATTGCTCATTCCAAAGACTATTTGTAGCTGCTAATGATTTGCTGCAAAGACTGCTGCGGGAAGTGAAACATTGCCCGATTGTATATTTCTTTATTTTAGCCTGGAAAACAGCATTTGACTCATTCACAGCATGATGCAAAATATTTATAGTACTCGAAATGCTTGCAAATACATGTTGCAAGCAACAATATAAGCAATGTTTTAAGCCGTGTGGAGCGGTGTAATCTGTCTGAAACTACTCCTGGGTACCTGTCTGATCTTATCAATACAGAAGACTGACTCAGGGTAATTCAATCAATGTTACTAATTTTTAAAGTAATAAAAATATAATTTGACATACCTCCAAATTGGCCAAAATACTTCAGTTGACACAGTTGTTCTTCAGATCTCAAACTCCAATAATACTCTGTAAGTAAATAATAAAACACTATTTCAATTTTATTTAGGAACTTTACATAAGGAATTAAAAGAGATGCCAGGAGAGGTGGACAATGATCGTCTGTGGCTGGGAAGATTTCACATGAAGAGAAGCTGAACTGTTTTGCATCAAAAAAAGGCAAATCAGAAGGGGCATAAGAAGTCTAGAATGTAATAAATTATTTAGGGAGTCCAGGTCAGGAGACTGTTCTTGTGTTCTGAGATAGAAAGGGAATTTGAAACACTTCGAAATCGGTCAGCTCAAGATGAGTGAAACGAAAATCCTTTTTATGGTGCGTACAGGAAGACCGGAGCAGGTGTTTCTATGGGAGGTCAGTTTTTAAAGTTCAGAAGAGGGTTAGATATTTATATGGGTATTGGGATTTGTGAAAACATTTAAAGAAGAAACAGAGTGCTGTACTTTACTTTTTTTTGAGCAATGCCTAAGTGTTAAAAGACTAGGACGAAGCTTAAGCTGAACTAGGCAGTGTTTTCTCTGTTGGAGGTTCTGACATCTTCCCCCAAGCCCCTCAGTGTCTCTGTAACAGGTTGGTGGTGGCTGGGTGGGCTTCGAGCTGATCCTGCCTTGCTGGTAGCATCCTCTGAGGCTGGACTTCTTGTGCACCTCTGCGAGATCAGCGAAGTGCACTTCATAGACTACTCTGCAAGTAAAAATTAGTTGGAGGACATAGCCTTCCTGTGGGAAAGTGGCAGATTGTGTCGACTATTTGATAGGCTTTTTATCTGCAGGTATAACTGCAATGAATTTTAATATTTAGATTAATATTGGTATTGGGTGTAATTTCTGCTGAGTTGGTGCAGAAATTCCCGTTGACTTCTGTGGACATTAAGTCAGGTCCCTTGAAATCAATCCTGTATCCTGTTAACTACTGTATTAAAAGGTCTATCTACCCTTACTTCATAGTTTTATACTGTTGAATGAAAATGTCTCAAATGGTAAGCAAAATCTTGTATATTGTTAATCCGGGAGGAATTACCCAATTACCATGATCTCAAAAGTCTGCCGAAAAGTCTTGCTCAGCCAGCAGTATTTTTAGCAGTCTCTGTCTCTAAAGCAGGTCACATAGGTTGTTTTTAGCTACAACTTACTACTAAAATCTGCTTTGTTTTGGGAACACTTCATTCATTTCTCAGAACTGGGGCAATTGCCGAAGGTCATCTCAGAGGAAAAAACTGTTTTTAAACCTTGAGGTTTAACCTTGGGAAATGTGATGGCAAAAACTCAATGTGCCAGGCAGAACTGAGGTTGCAGTCACCCTGACAAAAACTGTCGGAGCAAGTGATGATTGAACAGGAAAGACAGGAGAAAACAGAGGACTTGAAATTTGTGTGGTTGATACATTGTTATGTCCATCTTGAAAACCCATGTGTCAGATAATTAGTGTCCTTGGTCCACAAATGACAAAACACAGTCGTACAGATTTACCTTACCTGCAGTATTATTAAAAAGTTTGAATGAAAATAAAAAAAAAAAAAAGAAATTCTGATTTTTGTGATTGCAGGATAGCAAATTGGTCTTTAAATGGGTACGTCGGTAGGGGAAAATACGTATTTCTTTAAAATCTTTGGTCTAATCCACAGTTCAAAATAATATATTTAGAACTAGTGTCTAAACTAATTCTCAGTGGAAGCTGGAATATTTCTGGCAAAGCTGCCACTCTTGTGTTTGTTCCTCTTCTCCCTCTTGTGCAGAAGTAACCAACCTGAAAACCATCTTGTATTTGAGAAAATCACCAGCCAAGAGGTCACTGGATTGTGGCACTGTTTGTGCCAAACCGATGGCACAACTCTGTGGTGTTGCAATAGGAGTGTTCCATAGCCATCACTTGGCAAAGTTATTTAAAAGTTCTGGTATTAGTGAGTTCTAAAATCTCAGGGTCTAAATACGCTTGCAGTGTTGTTCTCTGAATAATGCATGCTCATGAAATGATCCGTGCGGTGGGGAGACAGGCTGGCTAGTCAAGCACCACGGAAAGGAATGGGAAAACAAAGCAGACACAGCAGCTCAGATAGTCTGGCTTTCAGTTACACTCTACGTTTTTTCTTTAAAAAGCTTGACTGAACTTGATATGCTACAGCAACGGAAGAAGACCAGAGCTTTCACCCTATAAAGTTTACACCTAGGTGGACAAAGTCCTGTGACATGCCTGATGCCAAATGGCAGGGTAGTATTCTTCTGTTTCGAGCGGTTCTTTGGCATTTGTGTTTATTGATATGTATCGGTGTTCGAGCTGTGCAGGGAAAAATGTGGATTTTGCATGGAGAGGACAGATCCTTGACACTGTAGGAGGAGGTGGTTTCGTGCCTGCTTGGTTTTTCAGCCTCCGTCCCAGTGATGAGTGAACTTCAAAGCCAGCCACCCGCCGGGAGGTGCAGTACCACTAAGCTTGCGTTTCTTTGCTTTGCTTTTGTTAAAGAAAGCTAGAACTATGTGCTGCATTAAGATACAGCAGTTAATTAAAAAATCTGAAAAATAATCACAAACTTTAACACTGCGTGTATGGTATTTCTTTTCTTTGTTTACTGCTTGCGTGTTCTGCAAACAAGAGGAGGTTTACCTTCCTCTTCCTCGATACATTTCTGTTATGAAAATTGTACTTGGGAGAAACTAAATATTTACCTAATCATTTGCTGAGAAATTCATGACCTTCAGCCAACTTCAGAGCTACCCGGACTCATTGTTTGGCCCCAGTATAGAGTTGCTTTGCACTATTTATATATTCCTGCCTCGCCGGGGCCGTGCAGAGGTGTTCGCAGAACCAGCCCGTGGTATTTCCCGCGGGAGACCCTTCAGCACGTCTTCAGCTTTCTGCTGCTAATCTCATTTGTGGGAGCGAACTCTTCTTAAATGGTCATTTAAGTCTCTCTTGTGGGTCTGGTTGTAATATTGGGTCTTTAGAAAGGCTGTTACAAGGAAGCTTTCAGGCACTTATCCCTATTTTCCTTTCTTTTTAAATGTGTCCACCTACTACCACATACTAGTCTGAATAAGACCTGTCTCTTCCCAGTGGTATTTGCATCCATTTTAATACTGCAGTCTTCTGTGATTATTTTTTCTCTATTGCTTACTACCCAAAGTGGGCATGTTTAGCTGTTGCTTCTTTCTTGCTTGATGTGGCATTTTTTTTGCATATGCAGCCAAGGTTTCATTAATCTTTCCTGCTACCAGATCACGTTGCAAACCTTGTAAGAATTTCTTGGCTCCTCAGTTTGTCACTCCCACTGAATATTTCTTTCAGATTATTTTCCTGTTGGATGTCTTCACTGCACTTTCCCAAGGAGAACCTTATTTTTAATTGCCTGCTTCTCAACTTTCTCTGTCCTCGCTGGGGCTTGCAACTCCTAAATTTAGTATCATCCACAGATTTCAAGAACACACTTTTTACTCCTGCTCTGCATCATTAACGAAGATTTTTTTTTAAGAGAATATATAAGAAAATTTCCTGCATCCTTGAGAGATACTTTCAAAGATTCGGTGTATGATTTTCATTTTCTTTTGTTTATGCTTTTTTGTACAGTGTTCCATCTGCATCAAAACTGGTTTCTTAAATAATTTTGAAACTGTATCATTTGATACAGTCAAATGGTTTACTGACACCAAGTGTATTTTATCTACTGTGTGCTTGCTATCAACAAACTGCAATTCTCTAAAAAAGTGATGGGCTGCGTCAGATTTTGCGCATACTTTTTAAACCGCGTTTCTCATTTTGGTTGAAAGAAGATAATCATCTTCCAGGAGTCTTAGGGGCTGGTTTCTCCTATCTTAATAAAACTGTTCTTTTAGGAGAAGTAAAATTTGCTTGCTTGTACGATAACAATTTTCATGTGTTTTCCCCTGTGAAGTTGAGGTCTAAATATGCCTTTCATCTATAGATATTCCATGTCGTAAGGGAATTAGTGACTGTATCTACTAAGCTTGTTTGCTCATTTGTCTTCACTGGCTGAACTCCTTGGAATGATACTATGGAGTGGTTCTGATATGTATGTCTAAATTTCCTAAGGCTTTTACTTGTAGTTATTAATGCCCATTTGTAATGGCTATCAATTGGTACGTTACTGAGGTAATACGGATAAAAGCATGGACCTGCCAGGAGTGCTTGCTGAGAATAGCTGTCCATCATAACTTTGATTTCTCTGTGTTTGAGTGCGTATGTTTCTCTCTGTAGATGTCTGAAGTTTTGAGTTTGTTTGTGGTACTGTTCATACTTGTCGCAGCTAAGTATCTGTGTGTGGGTATATATATGTGTGTATGTATATATATAAAGAAAATGTTTTGTAAGTTCATAATTACATTCTAATTGTTCAGCCTTTCCTTTATTTTCCCTTTTAAGGGTGGTCAGTGTAGCAAGCTACTTGAGTTTTTAATTCCTCCTCCTTCATCATTTATTAATGGTCCAGCCTATTCTTTTAATGGCCACAAAGCATTAGCTTGTTTGGCTTTTATGCTGTGCTTATCTTTCCCTGCAGGCTGTAACTGGCTGTGTAATTCTTGTTAGGGTGTCCTCCTCCTCTTCTCCAGTACAGAGGCTTATTGAGACGCAGATCTTGGCGTAGTCTGGCTGGAGCCCACATTGAGCACATCTTGGTTCTTGCATCCTTGCCTTAGAGAAGGCCTGGACTTACTAAACTTCTGGGTTATTTTGTGGATCTCACGAGTTTGTTCCACACTCTTAATCCTTTTTTCCACCTGACCTTATTCTGCTTTTAATGCCACACGGCTTTAGTTCCTGAAATGAAACTCCAGGACTCTGATGGACACCTGGAATGGTAGTTCCCAGTTCACCTGTGTGCCAAATCCATATAATTATTTGGCACTGAAACTTATGTTTTCTTGCACCACGGGTAACTTGTTCTTGGTGGTAGGAAGCCGATTCAGGACAGGATCTTCCCATCTTGGGAGATCTCTCATAGGTCTGTCAAGTGCCATGCTTCATGGGCTATTGCTGCCTAATTTTTTTTGTGTGTGTTAATCAACAAGAAGCCAGTCTGAAACCCTTCTGAGCGTGGTGTCTGTGCTCTGAGTGTGCTGGTGTTTGGTCTAGCAATGTTTTGTCATCTCCACCACCCAGTCCTGCAGGACTGTGATGAACATCAGTACTCTCCCTCCTTTCCTCTCCCTATCATTCATGCCCACCCAGTTTCAAATTCTTTCCTTAAACATACCAAACATCTTCTGAGTATACAATTTTTATTCCTCTGTAGTTGTGTAAAACTGCTTTAGCCTTTGTCTTTTGTAGCTCAGATTTTGTTTGATAGTGACTAAGTGCCGTAGTCTTTCTTGCTCATAATATATTTCATTGCAATTCTCATTTGTATCATCGCTCTTGGTTGTGCTGCTTTCTGGGTTACTTCTAACTGGATGTATATGTTGGATTTTTTTTTCTGCTTATGTTTTTCCAGGTGGAAGCTGATTTTTTTTTTTTTCTTTCTTTCCTGCCATAATATATAATCTCATAGTCTCTGATAGTAGCTTTCCGTTTTGTAGACTCTCTCAGAAAATGTAATTGCAAGGTTTATTCCCATCTTTATATTAAATAAGATACTTAATACAGCCAGACAAAATTCTAATCCCTGTGGCAATGTACTGAACGTATTTGTCTGTATGTAGCATAGCTAACTACTTTAGTCCTTCAGCCATTCTTCAAACCACATCATGGGCTTGGTAGTTAGAGTCACGCTTCTTTGGAGCTATGTTTCTCTCCCTGTCTTTGTGCCTATGTGTTTCAAGACTAGGAGTACCTTAGGTGATGATCTCCACTTCTGTATCAAAATGAACATAAAGGTTCAAAATTTTCGTGCTGTGTGGTTTCTTCTATGAAGTTTGAAGTTCAGAGCTTTGTAGCTGAAAGTTAAAAACTTTTCATTTCTTTGGCCCGAAGTACAGCCCCCAGGGGCTTTCTGGCTGACCTCACACACTAAAAATGACCATAAGTGTTATGTTGTTCGTAGTTACCCTTTTTTGGAGTGTTGTGGGGTTTGTTTTTTTTTTTTTTTTTTTCTTTAAGAAAAAACACCACCCAGTTATGAAAGTACAGAAGTGACGGAGAGGAGAAGGCTATATTGCCTCTCCTGCAGGACGATGCACAAGTTGCAGTGGCACCAACCTGCTGTGCCCGGGGGAAGCTTGGAAGCTGAACTCTGCTCTTTCAAGAGTCAGTGAAAATTAGCACGTTTTTGTTAAATTGGAAAAAATTGAGTTTTTCAGTTAAATTAAATGGACCTCAGATTACTTTTTTTAACTGCATGGAAAGTTATGCCTTGCTTTAGGGCCTGAAAATATAATATTAAATTATTTTTTTCAAGCATTGTATTTTTGCTTTCAGTACTTAAAAAAATAATCAAATTGCTGAACTTGGGAAGGTGTTTGTTTACCACCTGGATTTAGAAGAATTTAGTAGAAATGTTAAATCAGCTGTAGCTCACTCTACATCTGCAGACAAAACAGTATTGCCCTGGTTTATTTAGTGAATTCCATTCATGGCCTCATTCATACACTGCTAAGCAACTGAAAGATTTATTTTTCTTGTACAAGATGGAAAGTTAATTTTCTACTGTATATGAATAAAAATTTCTTGAAAGATGATGAGACTGTTTTGACATATAGCTAGATCTTTAGTTTAAACCTGATAGATTTAAAATACAAAAATATGTTCAGATAAACCTTTTCCATTCCATGTGAACACTTTGAAAGACTTAAAATCTTTTAAGAGTCACAGTTGCATACTTTTGAGCTCAGTTTCCACCCAAATTCAACTGGAACAAGTCAAAAGAAAAAAATGTAGTTAGTAAACAAGAAAGGGAAATTATGCTTGGTGTCAGATCTAAAACTAAAAATGAAAAGTGTGTGTGCATATATATATCTACATGCATGTACATACATACGAACAGATAATACAATTTATGTGGATACTTTAACCATATAGCTACTTTTTTTAAAGTATGAAGTGTAAGTTTAGAAGCAAATTAATGCTCACTGGTATCAAGCAATGAATAAGAAACAGCATTTCTTTAGGAAAATAGCTGGAAAGCACAAAAGCAGACACAAATTAAAACTGGTTATTTAAATCATGGGAGGGAAATCCATTCTGTTTGTCACCTTTTTAAAAACCCAATCATATATATACTGTTGAAGTAAATGGTATAAAGTATTGGTTGGTAATTCTTTTGTGGGTGTTTGGTATGGGAAATCTGGTCAAAAGGTGAAGAATGGGTCTGGTGTGATACCTGAAATTAAGATTATGTTTTGTGGCTTATCATCACTGAAAATGTGTTCTCCATCATTTGCTTGTTAGATAATCTTTGCATTTCAGCAGTCACATGGTAAGGATTTAGCTCTTAAATGATTTAGCCAGTGTACAATAGGCAGCTTATATACTGATGCAAAGCCCAGGTAGGAGAGGTGATTTAGGCATGGCGGAAATCTTTGTCATGAAGCCTAGTTGGTAAGGGAGATTTTGGTATGAAAGAAGACTTTACATTGCCTGCAAACACTTTAGCTTTCTGCTTGAATGTAGGTGCATGTAATGTATGCATGACCGTACCATGTAGGTATTTCAGAGGGAAGCTCCAAGTGTTGATTCCCTTATGGGGGGTTGTGCGGCGGATACTATTCGGAAAGCTCACGAAAGGACATGATTTGGAATTTTTGCCTTGGTTTTAATTAACCAGAGCTTTTCCCTGAACTACAGCTGTTGTTTAGCTGCACAGAGGAGGGCTTTCTTGTAGTCATCAGTCTGTATTGTCAAGTTGTGCAGAAACCGAAGCTTCAGCTCGCTGGTTTGCGTTCGTGGAGCAGATGCAGAAGTGTTGATGAAGAACCAGCACCGCGGGCAACACGGCCAGTGGCCCTGGCCGTGCACGCTGCTGAGTGCCTGCAAAACTTGTGGTGGTTGTGTGTTACTGGGTGTTAGACATGCAGCTAGCGTGTGCACTGACATGCAGCTAACACGCGTGTTACTGAACATGAGACTTGAAAGCTGAGTGACTCGGCTCCTGCAACCAGATCAGCAAATCCCACAGTTTGAGAACTGAGGGACAATACAGGTGGCTTTAGGAAAATGGTATGGACAAAGCATACATTTTGTGTCTGGTCTAGGGAGCTCATCTCTCTTAAAATACTTGCTATGTCGATTTTTGTATGAATTTTTGTAACGTGGCCAGTTAGAACACGTGCCCACAGTGCCGTGAATGAACGTCTTACACCTGATAAGTTATGTAGTCATATTTAACAGCTGTGATTTACATCGCCTAGGAATGTGGCACAATTTCTGGAGTTTGAAATGCTGTGGGTTTGTCTTATACTTGTTAATGCACAGCTTGTGGTTTAAGTGTCCACCTTTCACCTGCAACCCACAGTGAAATGCTTCTTCCCTCCTCCCCTTCCTGGCCCCCATGTTGCATCTGAAAAAGAAAGAAAATGCCTGATAAAGGAAGACGTGTTTCAATTATACCTTAATTTTGTGGTCTATAACCTTCATCTCTTCTGTGATTGTAGAGATTTGGGGACAAGGAGTTCTTGGGGAGAATATATCTTCTGTTTTCTTTTTCTAAGCTGGAAAAAAATTATATTTTTGAGTATTTTCCAGTTCAGTAACTCAGAAGGATTAACTTTGCACTCTAATAAATAAAACAGCCAAGCAGATTTTGTCCAAATGTTTCTTCACCAGACTTAAATCCTAATCCTGGACTAAAATCTCACAGGCTTGTAGTAAAATTGTTCCAGACTAAAACTTGGCAAAGTAAAAAATCTCTGAAAGCAGGGTTCACAATGGAAATGCTGATGCAAGCATAACTGGAGCATTGCAAACGCGACGCCATAAGAGCAGCTTTGCATATTGCTCATGAATAGCTCAGAGGTAAAAGGATTAACACTTCTTAATACCATTTTGAATCTGCTAGGCTTTTTGCTTGCTGGACTCAACACAGATATTCTGTAGTGTACGTAGGCTTCGTATATTAGCCTTTTATTCTGATCCCTTTTTCCTCCCTAACTGAGAGTCCTTTATGGCTGCAACAGAAGCCTTTGTTACCTCGAATTTCCTGCATCACCTATCGGGATCTGTCAGGAGACAGAAATTAATACTAGAAATAACAATTTGAGCTCAGTGCGTAGCTATTTAATTTGCAGACTAAAGGAACTTTTGCACATTTCGTATTCGAAGAGGAGGAGGAATGAGACTGTCGGTGAAGGAGAGGAGGGGCTGGATCTCTTTTAAAAGAGTGTACATGCTCCAGTGAGGCTCTAGTACTGTGGGTAAAAAGCCTCATTTAAAAAAAAAAAAAATCCTGAAAATGAAGTGCCTCTTATCTCTTATTGTCACCGAATCTGTGCCTCCAGACATTTGGGTTTCTTTTTGGTTACAGCTAAAGCGTTCTGAAGTAAGTGTGTGTTTGTGTACACTCTGTCAATGTTGATAGGTTTCTAGGCTTCTCTCTTGGAAGATTTTCATCAAAACTTGCTGCTGCCACCTCAGCCCTTTCGTTTAGAAATGGTTACCTGTTCCTGTGAAAATGAGAGCAAATAAAATCTTGAGGATCGCTTTAACCAGTTTGGGGTGTCTGTGTGTATGTGAGCATATATGTGTGTATACGTAAGCACACGCATGCACACATATACGTAGATATATAAATACCCTATTGCTGTTGCCATAGTCACTCTCTCGCTGGGCCTTATACCAGCAACTGTGTAGGGAGCTGCCAGCAAAACATGATGTATTTTAAATATAATCTGAAACACCATCCAGCAGCAAATCAGATGTTTATTAAAGGTCCCTTTCCTCTGCCAAGATTTCACTTGGTTTGCTTTCTCACAAAAGGGAACAAACTTGAAATACTTCAGTGTTTAAGCAAATAATATTTTATAAAAAGGGTAATATGCATGATTAAAGAAAATACAAGGGCTCTGGCTGGTGATTATTTACAACAGGCATGGCCCTCAGACAGCAATGGTAAAAAAAGTGAATATACAGTAACTGTTAATCCACTTGACAACTGATAGCAATAGAAATTATGATGGCAAGAAAATAGAGAGAGGTCTTGTACAAACATGATATTATTATTTTCTTTGATTTATTTTTTCTTTGATTTTTTTATAAAACTAAGATAAGTGTGTATATAGATCAAAGTAATTTGAATTATATACTGAAAAAACCTGTAGTCATGATTGCTGTAATTCATGTTGTTGGTATACCTTGCTGTTTCAGAACTTATGGTCTTGGTCATTTATTACTGGTGGGTGTCAGAGATTTTGATGTTGTTAATGCATTTGAGCGTGCTACAGTACGTGCTGCGTGTGGTGCTGTATATGTAAAAACTAAGGACATCATGGTAGTCTCTAATTTCTTTAGCTTTGAAAATTACCAAATAAAAGAATAAGCAAGAAATGTACATAGTTAAAATTCACAATGGAAAGGAAGATCCTTTAGGAAGATTTGAGTTGGTCTGGATGGTTATTAAAGTTGCTGGTTAATATTTTTAATATAACTTCTGAAGCAGCTTTTATCAAAAGATCTAGGTGCATATTACAGACTAGTTTAGACTCATAACATCCCTGTGGCGAGCTGGGCAAGTACTTTCAAGAAACTGATGTCCAGAGATGCTTGCCATGTTTACCTGTGCTAATTTGGAAAGCTGGGTCTTGTTTATGCTTGAAGTGAATGCAGATTAAGGTAGGGTGTAAGCACAGTAGTCGTTTCTGATTAATTAAATGTGCAGAAATTCTTTCTCTGGAACAAGAGCGTCTTGTTTCTGGTTAGCATATCCTCTTTGAAATGGCACTCATTACAGAAAACTGCCCACTCGTGGCTTTAATAAAGAGCTATTGTGTGAGCAGGAAGGTCCTTTTTACTGAAGCTGGGGAAACAGAACGTGGGGTTTCTTGCTCTTGGTCCTTCGTCCTGTCTGCTGGACCGGTTGGTCCAACAAGTGGTCAGACGGTCTCGGGGGATCAGTGGCCGCAAGCGACTGGAACGCAGGCTTACCAGTTCTTACCAGCGTTTGGCGGACGGCGCGTCCCGAGCCTGGGAGGTATGGTGTCCCCCTGGTGCTTCTGAGTTGTCACGTGAGCAAACCCTTAACAAAAACGAAGGGACTCCATTTTGCATTGGATGACATAAAATGTTGCAAGGGAGAAAAGTCTGTATTCTGTAATTCCTGTAGTGAAACCCTACTGCAACTCTACACTTTAACCTTTTTCTGAAAACCGAGGAGACTTCCCAGCTGTTTCTCTGCCGCTCTATACCTTGGTGGGCTAATGAGGTCTCCTAAAATTCGAGTTAATATTGCTGCTTATTAAGGAATTATTTTCCTTGTCTTTCTGACTGGTTGTTTAATGTAGCCAAAAGGCTTGTCTTGTTTCTGGGTGGAATTTCACAGCCCTGAAACAGCCCTTCTGATTACCTTAAAAGATCTGCAGTTGTTGCTTTCATGTGAAGATGTTGCACAAGTCCTTGTCTGTCCAGGTGTCCACCTAGATACAGCAGCAATACAGGCTGTTATAAGAGACTTGCAGTTATTGATAGCTTTTTATCCTTAGTAAATTCTTGTGGAAGTAGGACAGTAAAAGCCCTTCATATACATGGAAACAGGGAATCTGGTGGATTAAATAACCTGACATTGAGTTTTCAGCTGAGCTGAGAATGAAACCAAGGTCTCTTAAATCTCTGCCTGGTACTAGGTATGTTAGTTTCTTTCTTGCTAATTAACCTAATACAATTTGCTGGTGTGGATACATCCATTTTGTATTTATTTTGCCTGATTTGGAAAAGATTTGACTTAAAATGTGGGGCATTTGACTTAAAATGTTGATCTGCACAGAATTGGGTTGGTTTGAATGAGCATCCGTAGGTCCTCTCCTAAATGTGTCTGCATCCACTACATGGAGCAGGAGAACCTCCTCTCTGCATAGTTAGTTGGTCAGGTGTATTAACTGTCTGTTTTTAAAAAAAAAAAAACAACTCACAAACAAAACCAGCCCAACCCAAAACTTCTTCCCCTTCTTTCAGTAGTTTTCTCTTGTCTTCAGTTTTGCTGGCAGATCTGCTAATTTGAGTGTTGTGTCAATCTGAACTGACATGGGGGATACTCATAAGAACCTCCACTGACACATGAACTGAAGGAGCACTCCTCACAGTGGTGTCTTGGGGTGGACTGAAGGGGGGTGACGACATCCCTGGCACAACTGTGAGACCATCACTGTGGCAGCAGGAAGAAAACGGAAATAAGGAAGGGAGAGCAATGACGTATTTGGATGTCCAAAGGTAGGCAGACAAAACACTTACAGGTTAGTTCCTTAGAAATCAGCACTTCCCTGGTTTCCTGGACCCTGTGAGTGACAGTCAAATCTGACTCTGGCGAAAGAGCTGTGAGACTTGTGGAACTCAGGGAAAGAAATGCAAGATGAGTGGTTCCACAGGGTCTCACCACTCTTCTGGTCGAGTGTCCGATGTTTCCTAGAACAAAGCAAGGACGTCAACAGCCCTGCTGGCTTGCTGCCCCTTGCTGCTGCGGGTTTGGCTTCCTTGGCATTTAGGATTACGGTGTGCCAGCACGGTGCTTCTGCTAGTCAAAAGCAGCCCCTCTGCCCATCTCTGCAGCGTGAGAGCAGCACTGTATGTCAGTGACCATGGGTTGGACATGTTGGTCGTAGATTTTGGTGATGTCAACTGCCATAGCAATTGTCCTGAAATGTCTTACTTGAGTCTCCAACTGTCTGTATAATGGGGAGACTAAAACTAATGTATTGTATTTTAATGTTAAAAATTTTAAGGAAGCATTCTGTAAGTGTAAAGGAATTCATAATTCATCAGGGATAAGTGAATGTCTTGTTTCTCTGTTCTGAAGTGGGCATTGCTTGTTCATGCTGTGGTCTGTTTGCTTGCAGTCTTTAATGCTTGTTTGATCACTTAAGCAGCTCATGAGAGCACCCTTATAATATGGGGAAAAAAGGCCAGTTTAAGGAGCCTTTGTATAGTGTAAAATATTATGACTAGAAGATACTACACAGCTCTTTGTCCTTACAAAAACCTGCAAAAATATTTCCAAGGGTGTCTACACACCAGGATCAGTGGCAGCTTATGTGCAAGTGGAAATGGCTTTTGCTTTGCTGACGTTCTGCTTGGAAGGCGCCGCATCTCTTGGGCAGTGCTTGGCGCGATGCTGGTGTCTGGTAAATCGGGGAGGTTTTCAGTCTCAAGTGTGGAATGAGAATTACGTTTTGAAAGCTTTCCATGATGGTTTTCGTGTGATTCCCAAACACAGCTGAGGATTTTACATGGGTTGCTGGAAAGTTGTTTTTTTTTTTTTTTTCTTTTTGAAAGTAGTCTGGCTTTTTTATTTTAAGGAATAAGCTATCTCTGCTCCCCAGGCGAGTTAGGGTTCCTGGGTTTCCGTTTCGGTTTTGAGGCTGAAGCTGGGTTAAGACTTGTCTGTGTTGACCAGGGAGTGTTCTGGAATAGCTCCTCGTGGTAACCGTCCCTCTTGTGGGATAATTAGCATGCTTACAAAGTGGAGCCGGTAAAACCAACTCTCACTGTGGAATAGCGTGTCTGCTGGAGGAGCAGTCCCAGTTGCTTTCCACCATGTTTCTTGCAGCAAAAGCCTGTCCAGTGACCTTACAGGTTGCTGAGGTGGAGGTACAGTTTTTTCCTGCAATCTTCATTGCTGTGGGCTACTCTCGCTAATTGAATTCTCTTTTCACTGCCACACATTGCTTAACAATATCTATAGGATGTGTTACTAATTGCATGTTTTCGCTGTGGTAGTTAGCATAATTGAAAGCAAAAGTTTCCAACATAATAGAGTACAGCTTCTCCTGTGTAATGTTTTTTCATGCTGACATTACATTTTAAGGAGTGCAGTGAAGCCAGTTTGATACTTGGGAGAAGCTGAAAGTCCAAGTGGTTATGCATCTCATGCTGTAATTTTGTATTCATGGAAGGCTTCAGATACACAGGAGACATGTAAAGAACTAATTTTGGAGAGGTGAGATGCTAAAGGTGCTCTGGTAACATTGCTTTTCGCAGCGCGGTTTTATTTGGTCAATAGGAGATAATAGAGGAACACACGACCATTAGAGTAAAATATCATGGGCTCTGGGGTCTTCTGATACAAAAGTGAAGAAGCCCATCCAGAATGATAGGGAAGGGCAGTCTGGATTGGAAAGCTTAAAATCATGATCTCCTGGCGTTTTTTTCCACGTTAAATGAGTGTCTCTGTTTCAACAGGTACTTTGTTGGTGTTGGTTTAGAAATCAGTAAAGTCAGAGCTGTAGCGAACTTCAGAGGATGGTTTTTGCTATCTTCCTCTGCTAAGTCTTAGTGAAAGAAAGCACAGTCTCTCCTTATCTTTCATTCTGTGTTTGACTCTTTCAGAGGAAAGACTTGCTCAACCAACAGGGTACATCACATGGGTTACGGTTGCTGGGAGATGAGATTTGAGAAGATATCTTGAGTGTGGCAAGAAATGTAGGTATAGTCTCATAGTGTGACCGGTAACAGAGAATAAGATGATGACTGCTAAACTGAATAACAAGCAGGCTTAGCTGACTTTACTTCTTATGTGTTCAAAAAAGTTGAAGTGGACGAGGAAGAAGGTTGTTTGATCCTATTCCTCTCCATTGCTCTTTGCGTCCCTCTTTGTTCTGTAGAACCTCTATAGATTCCTTGGGGCCACGAGTCTGTCTGTGTCGGGGTGATAAGTAACTCCAGGGTAAGAATTATTCTGGGTTCGATTGAAGTTCAGAGGAAATGCTTTAGAATTTCTGTCTATAGTTGCCTGGTTGATTCTTGCTGGTCTTGCCCTTGCAGATTCAGATACCTGCTGTTTGGTTGATGCTTTGTCTAATCTTGGCTCTTACTTCCCATTTCAGGGACATTCAGGATGTCAGGCTGCCCAAGAGGTAGGCCATCCCACGGCAATCTGATGCCCAAGCATATATCTATTGCCTTTGTGGGAAGATAGATATCCCCCCACAAGCCCTTAACATAAATGTTTATGCGCGTGTGAAAGGTGCAGGTGCACGCGTGGGAGGTAGGTGCTTTGATAAGCCTAGGCAGAGCCATTGCTGTTGTACTTGGCTGATGGTGACTTTGCTTCTCTATAAAAGGACCCCACTGTGCTAATCTTCTTGCACTGTAGCACCTGTCACCTACCAGGTAGGTGTTAAATACTGCATTCATAGGGGATTATCACCAGCTCTTCTGCTCTGGCTATAGAAAAGGAGAACAAGAGAAATTTCAGCTGTTCTATAAGGGAGGAGTAAAGGGGAATCCACTGGCATGGCTGTAAAGGTCAGGAACAGCACGTTGGGAATCCTTTGGGATGTATCATTAATCCCTACATTTGGGATTTCATATTTGAGATAGATTTTGATGTAGAACTCGCAAGCTGGAGATGTGCAGTTCGATGTTACATCACTTGAATCGATGCAGGCTGTTCATCATTGCTATCTAAAAAGTCAGTGTGTTGACATATGACAGTGTTGTTGTATCAACATGAATTGTTCTGACAGGCTGTGGGAATTGTGTACTGTTTTTTTAAGGTATGTAGCTGTAGACTGGACCACTGGATGACATGGTTGAAATTCTGCTCTTATATGACTCTTACTTGATGGCTGTTGTTTCTGTGTGTACAGTAATTTCTTGAATTCTTTGAGAAGCTCATTTTGTGGAGCATAACAAAGCAACAACTTGAGTGTTAACAGAAGTCTGGAGTATTACATGTGTGTGGAAATTGCTGCTACTGTAATATATTTCAAAGCTATCTTAAAAAAAAAAAAAAGAAAACAACAAACAGCAGGAAACATGGATTGCTATCATGGATTTATCCAACCTGAGACAACTCTCCAGCAAGCTTTGCTTGATCTAAGGCTGTTTATACAAACGGAATATTTTGTAGCTCTGTCATCTTGTGAGTTACAGGCAGTACGAATTAAAAGTTACTTTGGGCGTTGCTCCAACATACCACTCGGCTGGTGACTTACTGGAGAGCAGCTAAAGTGAAAGGGCTAACTTGCCCAGAGCATCTTCCCTCCAACAGTATGGCCTGTGTTATCCCCGAGAGCGGTCCTGGCTTCTGAAGTACTGTACCAGTAGACATGTGTTGCCCATGCAGTGATGAGGAAAACAAGGGTAATACGTGCTGCAGGGTGTTTCCTATGCATCTGCCCAGTTTTATTTTTACATGATGTATTTATACGCACGTGCTATCTTCCCAGTTTAGCTCTAATGCCCTCTAATTCTGGGTATGCAGTTACAAAGAAAGCAAAAATCAATGTAGAGGGAAGAACAAGGACCTTTAAAGCTTTGTAGAATATAAGAAATTACCAAATCTTCAAGTGTTTTGCATGTTTAAATGAATTAGTGCTCCCTATAAAAGTGTTCCTGCTGATAAGTAGAAAATAAAACTCTGGCTTGAGAACTGTAGCAAAATACAAGGAGACTCAAGCTGTCTGATTGTAGGCTTTAAATATCCAGAATGATTCATCCTGCTTTTTTGTTGTCCAAACCTGTAGTTAAAAATTACTGTATACTTTAAGTAAATTGAAGAAGGGTTACCGCAGAAATGTGAGAATAAACTTGAATGACAAAACATTGAATTATTTTCAATTCCTCCTTTATAAGACTGCTCTTACAGTCGAAGAATAATTATTAGTGACCTGCAGTGCTATCCAGAAGGAGTTTGTAATTTTCAGTTGAGTCGACACTGAGGATTTAGCAGCTGCCTATGTACGAAGAGTGGGCGAAATAAGCAAATTGTGAGAATTGGCAGAATGTGGCTTGGATGGCTACTTATTAGATGAAGACTGGAGTGCACAAGACAGTCTAAACAGACTGCTGATAAATTGGGATGTACCTACTAAGTAGACTGCAAAGAGAAATGACAGTGTAACAAGTCTAGGCACTTGTATCTCAGTTCTTCTTAACTGGTGATTAGCGATGAGCTTAGCCTTTTTATATTATCTTCCTCAACACGCGGCTTTTACTGTCCTTCAGCCTTTGCTTGCTGAAAGTAGAGAACAGATGGGAAAGCGGAGAACAATAGCCCTTCGTGTCTGACTGAGGAAAGGTAAGAGAATTAGGTCTCTCGAACCTGAAAGTAATCTGGTCATACTGCTGCGTCATCTGGTACGTAGCTGTGGCATTTGCTCCAGTATCAAAAGCCCAAGCACCTTTGGTCAGCATGGACGAATGCCTGGGATGTACCAGTTTGTGTGCAGCTGAGAGTAGCGCTTTCCTCTGCTTGAACTGTCTGGAAGGGGTGAAATTCAGAAGAACCCCTCTCTTCCTCTCACATCCCGTCCTGATTACAGGCAAGATGGGAACTCACAGGTATTGTGCAAGATGTCCTCTTAGATGGAGCTAGTCAATGTGACCTCTCCTGATCTCCCAAAAGCTTGAGAAGAGGAAAAGAGGTGAGAGGAACAGGGCTAGTTGTGTTTTGGTCCATGAAAGAAAGTATAGCTGCCAAGGAGGGAGGGGATTATGCAAGTTTATCTGTGTGGTGTAAGAGGGCAAGAAAAGCTGTGCTCCAGCATGGCACTTGTACCTGTGGTGAGCACAGAGCGGACCCTTCATGGACTCATTTTTAGCCTCTCCTGTAAGAGTAATCCCCCTGTTGCCACTTCATAATTTAAGAAAGAATTGAGCTTGGGCATCAGTTGTGGCTCTTAAGTGGGACAACTAGCTAGTTTTCATTCACCACCCTGTATACCTCAATGATGATCTCTCGGCCAGAGGTTTAAGTGATTTGGGAGGTCTGGGCACTCCATGGGAAGTGGCAGCTTCTCTCTACTTCCCCAAGCAAGAAGGGGATGTCAAAGAGCTCTCCATCCCATGTTTGGTGTCTTGGCTTTTTCCTATCTCTCTTCCAAACTAGAGAGTTTGTGCTTTGCAGTACGTCATATCAATCTGTATACATAAGTGTTGCTGTGCTAGTAAGCGAAAACTATTTTGAGAACTCCTCTGTCTTTCTGAGGATGGGGCGACTGGAGTGAGGGAACTTCAGAAGACCAGTGCTGTGGTTTATCAGGCAGTGTTGCTGCTGTGTTTGGACCGCATTCAGTGTGAATAGATGTCTGGGGAGCTGCTTTGACCTTGCTTCTGGGTGGCTTATAAATAGGGAATGAGAATAAATTATTTCTTATTTGTCATTGTAAGGGAGACATTAAACAGGGAGTCTGCAGTTTCTGAGAAATCTAGTGATGGACAATGAAAGGAAAAACAGTGAGGGGAGAAGAGATTAGGAACTGGGAACGTTGCTTGCGTGAGGGTTTTGGACTGGAGCAGCAAAATGACTGAACCTGGCATATTTTTTAATGAAAAAAATCTGTTTATGATGACAGGATGACTAGGGAAGAAAAATCCTTAGATTTCTGTGGAGTGATCCATGAGTCAGAAATTGCTGGCACTTGGAGAAGCACTCTCTCTGCTCAGCTCCTACCCCGCTCTCCTGTTTTCTTCTCTCTTTAAATGATCATGCTGTGGATTGAGGGATGAATTTGAAGAGCCCTCGGTCCAGTTCTTAAACAGGGCACCTATCGACGTTACGTTTCAGCTGTCCTGGTGAACATTAACTCGTCTCCTGCTTTCTGAGTTTGCAGACTCAGCCAAGACACAAAGAATTGAATAACCCTTGAAGAATGAACTCCTTTGTTGCCCACCGAGGCATAGCTGTGGCATTGTTTTCACCACGGGCAGGACAGTGAGTAATAGCGTCGCAGCTGCTTCACTGAGCTCTGTGCTGGAGGATGCCTTAGTCTCCTTGGACTTTTCTTTCCAAAGTCATTCATGTGTGGAAAAAGATGAAATATATTTGTAAGCAAGACTTCATTATTTTTTTGTAAATGTAAGAAAACTGAGAGTTGTACTGTAGAAAAAAAAGAAACACTCTCAGACTTCACTCTAGAAATTTGAAGGTGTGTGGCAAGGTGTCAGCACTAACTTTTTTCGAAATAAATTTTCAAAATGTGGACACAGCTTTCTTCTCATCCTGTGTTCTGCATCTGGTATTACTAGTCTGGGCAGAACTTTATCTCCGTTGATCAAGGAGACTGCCCTTGCCTAGGCGGCATTTAGCACTGCTCCATCCTCAAAGCCAAACAAGGAGGAGGCTGCTCATTGCATTGACTCAAAGCATTTACCTCGCAGCATTCCACTTTTATGTTTGATTTAGTAGCACCAACTACCTTTAAAAATGTTTTTGCATTGCTCTCAACTCATTCTGCCAAGAACTTTTGTACAGTAGAGTTTAAGCTACTTTTTAAGTGTAATTTAGACATAATTATCTCACCAAGATTGTATCTATTGAGAGCAAGACTATTCATCAAGGACTCCTTTTAAAATATTTTCTCAAGTGGATTCTTCTCTGTTTTGCCAGATCCAGTTTTATTTGATGAAGGTGATAAGCCTTCAGTGTCTTTGCACAATAGTCCACTGATCATCAGTGTGGTCAGCAGTGATCAAAAAAGAAAACAATTTTATGAATTACTATGAGACAAATAGAAAATAAAACGAAGGCATAATTGCATTGTTGTCTTAGTCTGTGGTGTGTCTTACACCCTGAATGATGGTCAGTTTTTAGTCCTCTGTCTAGGAAAGAACTTACTAGAACTTAAAATTTCAGAGAAATGCAGCAAGGATGACCAGCTATCTTCCCAGATCTTCAGCAGAGAAGGTCCTGGGGGCAAGGGAGATCCGTGTTAAACTTGACAAAATCCTAACAGAGAGGAGAAGGGTAAAGAATGTGGGGACACTTGTTTTCTCTTCCTCATGTGAGGACTGAAGGTCACCATCAGGTTTAAGATGAAATACTTCATCCTGTGTGTAGCTTAAGCTGTGAAACGCATTGCTGCAGGATGTCTTTGGTGCCCAAAGTTTAGAGAAGTTCAAAATGTGACTGGACAGGCTTATGAGGAAAAAAAATCTTGCAGTCGCACAGAAACAAGTTCTGGCTGGGAATTAATATGGGTCTGCCAGTTGCTCAATGATATAGTAAAAGGAATAATTACTGTAGGTTTTTTCCATGGTTTTTCTACCCAGACAGATTTGGGACCCTGCTTTTGAAGGCAGTTTGCAGGTGTGCATGTTAGTCGAGCCACCTCATCTATCTAATTTAACATCCATGATTTTTTTTTTTTTTTTTTTGGTGAAATACCTTGAGTTACCAGGTACTAGCAAGGAGCTGTTTTTTCTTTTGTGCACGACATAGGTGATGCTGTGGATTTTGACTGTTCTGGCGAACTTGATGCAGAGAAGAGACATGATGTGATGAGACACATCGTTTTAGACATGCTGGGCTCATGAAACAGTCTGTCCCAGCCATAATTTTAGATACAAAACCGGAGTCTAATATTAGAGAGTGCATACTACTTTTATTTCATAGACAAGGCTATTTTAAATCTTTCTACCAATAATTCTTTGGAAAGCAACCTTTCAGGTATAAATTATGTTTGTTTCTTTGTGCTTTTTTAAAAAAGATTGTTCTACCTGTCCTTGTCTTATCCACCTTCAAAAAAGCCTAGCATGAAAGGAGACCAACAGAAGTGTACTTTTTTTGCTATCAGTTAAAAGTGAACTATCTTAACAAGACTTGAAGGCCACAATGTGAATACCAGTGGTTTTTTTTAATGTAAAGCATTTGACATCCATCAGCATTGTCAGATCATGCCACTATCACCACATTGGATTTGGAAGAGGAATGCTACTAGTAATTTGCAGAGCATCATTTAATCATCTTTGTCAAATAACAGATTTATTATTGATTTCAGGCTCCTAGTTAGCTTAGAGAATTGTTAATTTGCTTTGCCTTTCTTCTTCCCCAGAGGATGTAGTGCCATGCTCCAAATTTCGTAAACCAGCTGCGTTAAAAGAACGTCAGGGTTGAAAATTCAAGCATTCATTTCAAGCACTGAGAATTTACGCACGAGTATCATCTGTTTTATTCACTGACTGTGGCATGATTTTGTGAAAGAAATGGTACCTAGAAGTGCAGTTAGGTCAGGAAACATATCCAGAAGCAGCTGGACTATTCTAATTTTGGAATGTACTCATCTTTTTTAATGTTTGCCTTTGAATTTTTCCTGTTTTGAATAGCTTTTGCATGTAATATAAAGAATAATGCTCTGTAGTTCTTGATTTACAGAGAAAGTAAGTTTGGAGTTCCACTACAAGTAAGTATACTAAATCCTATGCAGATTGTCATCAGGGTTGAATCACAGCAGTTCACAGTTCACGGTGAACAAAGAGTGACTAATAGCAGTAGTAGATTCCTATCCTTTATCCATGTGCTTTAAGGAGGGATGGTGTTGTTAGATGCCTTTTGTGATTTTTCTGTATATTGCGAATACTATCTTTCATCTAGTCCAAGGTGTAACTCTGATTTTTGTTACTACACAATTTCCTAAAAGACATTAGCTCAAGGTGAAGGTATAGAGAGGAGGAAATTCCTGTTCTATTAGTTAATCCACCACTGAGAGCATTAGAAAGGCAAACCTTGTTTTTTCCATTTTCAGCTGGACTAGCTTCAGCTTCAGTTGTGATTTCTGCTTAAAGTTTTCTCCTCTATGTGGTCCACTCGTACCTCTTGCTGCTTGGACCGAGTCACCTTTGACTTTTTGATAAACAGAAACATTGCTCTTCCTGGTGTTTCCCAATTTACTACAGCTGCATTTTAAGGTCTCTTAGCAAGTTTGTAATCCAAATAACGTGTTCTCCTGGTATTTTGTAATGTTAACTTTCTAACCAGCATATCAGGTGATAGTAAATCATGTCCCACTTTGGCTATTGTGGTTCTCAGCTGTTTGCTGAGCAGCTGAGGGGTATTGAGATTCATCAATCATGAATTTGTTTTTAGGGTTTTTAGTCACTTGGCCCTCACCACATTTTTCATTTCCTGCTGTTATTCCCATCCTGTCTTCTGTTCTTCTTGTGATCTGTCAGCATCGTCTGCTCTCCCACCTGTGTTCAGCTCAGGTTGCCTTCTCCTCTGCTCCTGGGTCCACCTGAAGCTGGAGACCTGGGGGACAGAAGTAACAGGGAGGGAGGCATCTTCATTCCTGGTGTCCACTGGGGTTTCTGAGAGGTGCGGGGAAAAATGGGGAAAGGATCTACTAGATCATAAGGCAATTCATTTTGTTATCTAGATAAAGTGTGCAGTCAGGTGGATGCATCAGTGGGAGAAATGGAGTAATGGCCGTGTGGGATGTGGCTAGGGTCTTCTGCAGCTGCATTGCCAGCCTCCAGCAAGGACTGAACTAGTACATGCTCTGTGTTTTGTGTAGCTGCATGCTTTTTGAAGCCTATACAGATGTGCTGGGTCAGTGTTCTGGTATTACAGAAGCCACTTTGAGAGGCAGAAACTTAAAAGAAAACAATCTCAACCTGGACCTTAGTTGTATGTCAGTGTGCAGACCACAGAGAAACAGATTTATTAAAACAGGGGAATCAGCAATTATCCATTTACATGATTCTATGGGAGGTTTAATATTACAGTGTAGCTATTACTTATTAAGGAATAACTTGCACTTAATAAGCTCTGACATGGCATGGAAAGTGGAGCTCAGTCTCGTCACAGCACTGACCTAAGAAATGGCAATGCTGAAGAATTCAACTGAGCTTTGCCATTTGAGTTGGCTTAAAGTTGACAAAGGCCATTGCATTCTTTTATTTGTGTTTAAGAGGCATTTTACTTTAATTGCGTAGTTTAGGTAGGCTGCATAGAATCAATAACTTTTACAAGTAGCAGACTATTTTTCTTCCAGAAGAAAAGGATATTTATATAGATTGAGATGGTCCTTATTACAGAATTGCAAAATCGCTACCATAGAGAATTTCACTCGGATTGTATGTTAGTTTCCAAAGACAGCATTCAATATTTTGGGTTTGTTTCCCCACCGTGCCCCCCACCTCCCTCACCCCCTCAATACTTAACAATTACACAACTTGTTTCACAGTATCCTTTTAAACATTCATACCTGAAAGCTTTTTATTACAATGAGAAGACAATTGTTTGCTCAGAAGCATAGTAAAATTTTCTGGTGGTGCAAATCTTGCTCTAGATCCTGTTTTATCAATAACTCAGTTTTCTCAGTAGGGCACCGGCAGTGATGGGAGAATCAACAGGCGTTTGTGCTTAGGTTACTTCTTCAAACCACAGAGAAACTGTAGTTTCTGTAATAAAGCAGCATCTATTTTGTTAGAGAAAAAGCAAGCTTTTAAAATGGCATTTTATTCTCTTTTATAATCTTAGTTTAAATGAAAATTGCATATAAGAGTACCAAGCTTACGCAGATTTGCCTTTGCAACTTCTAGAATATGCTTTCTCAAGAGACTACAGAAAATTACAAGTATGCTATGCTGTCTCAATGTCTGCCTAAGGGGAGTTTTGCCCTCCAATAAATAAGAGCCTGGAGATCATAAATCAGCATTTTATCGTCAGCCACTGGGTGACTCTCAAATGTCAAGAAAAGGTGCATGATAACTCCCAGATTTCTGTTGATGGCAATAGCTGCCATCATGTTGTATTAAGCAGAATTTTGCAAGAGGCAAATGTCACCTTGGCTAAATCTTTCAAGTGTATGCTTTGTGCCTTTTTAGTTGAGGCTCTACAAATCCAAATCTAAAATTTGAACTAAAATTTTTGTTGAAACCAAGTAGGAGTGTTTGAAAGAGGAGGATAAGCTGGAGAAGTCTTGGCATTACTGGAGGAGGTGCCCAGCTTGGACTGATGTCTAATGACAGCGGATGTTTCAGTGAGGAGCATGAAGAGATCAGCTGTTCTGCAGGTAACTCTGATAGAAGGGGTTATTGAATGCATTTCTCGTGTTCATTTCTGTCAGCCTTTGGAAGTGCCATAAACAAGTCTGTGTAACGCCTTGGTAGCGATCTGTATTGTAGAAAGAATTGTTCTGAAAACAGTTTTAGAAACTGGAATTTCAGGGGCTCTATTTATTGCTGAGGTGAGAATTTTTTTGTCTTTATTTAAAACAACTCTTTTTTCTCTCTTTCCCTGCCGCCGTGGCCCCTCCCCCCCCCCCCCCGCCCCGGCCAAGCTTCCCCCTTCTTTCTCTTTTCCACTTCTGCCACTCACAGCATCATGCCACTAAATCATGAACTGACACAGAGAAAAGTAAGTTAATTGTACATCGCTGGCTATCTGATTAAATCCACTCTTCTGCATTTAGACTCTAGTGGATTTATGAAGATGAAGTAAAGGGGAAGAAATGACATGGCTACTGAGGGAAAAATGAGTATTAACATCTTTTCAACAACCGTCTGATGAAATGTTATATGTTTAAGCTACCTGGCTGTTTCAATTACTCATGAAACAGCATGGGTTGTATGTAATTCTGCTTGCTAGTGCTTGCTAAATGCTTCATAAGTGCTTTTAGATGATCCAGTTTTGGAATTGATACAAGGAACCTGTAATTGTTGAATGCAAAAGAAACACTCTAAAAGGGCTCAGGAAAACTTCTGAATTAGGCTGCGTTCTCCAGGAAATGTGGGACTGGTGTTTTAAAATGCCAGATGCCTATTTACTTGTAAAAGTGAAAAAGTGATAGTATGTTGTTAATGAAGTAAATAAGTGGAGCAGATCAATAGGTGAATACTTAAGAGGCTCTTTAGATGATTATACTACAAAAAGTATGCAGGAGGAAGAAATATCAAGCTTCTGACAGCTAAATCAAGCATCAGTAATGCAGATAAGCTTGTCATCGAGATTCCTACCCACATGTGAGGAAAGAACAGGGACAAAATCGTTAAAGATTTTTTCAGTTTTCACCCTGAGCTTTTCTTTCTAAATCATGAAATCTAACTTTGCTTAAACTTAACAAAATAGAGCAAATTAAAGAAGTAAAAGTAATACTGGAAAGCTTCAGTCTGAATAGAATGTCCTTTGGAAAGCTTGAGCTCTTGACATCAGGGTTAGATCAGATATACTGCCCTGCAAATTCAGTTGCTAGCTGTGAAGGGCTTTATTGCTCTTCCTGCATCTTAAGACTTAAATTTTAATATACGCAGTTTCTGTGGAAGTAGTGACGGAGAAATTTTCAAAAGTGCAAAAATTTGCTCGGAACCTTATTTTTAGTCTGCCAAATCCCAATTAGCATACACGTTGCACATTTGGAATATGTGAAGAGTCTCATCCACTGCATCTTGCCTTATGAATACTTAATAACACTTAAGTGGTTGACTTTTGCAGATCCGCATCTTTTCTAGGAGTATTTTGTTTTGTAATGCAACTTCCATCAGTTAAAGTGGTTAAAAGTTCACTAGTGAAGATCACGAGTGCTAGCTGGCATACTGAAACTGTTTACTACTCCTTGGACAGAGATGCACTAAAAAACTCAGCACTTTCTCTGTAGTCTATATTTAGCCTACATCCCCCACCTCTGCGGAACGGGTTTTACTTAACGTTACCTTAAACCTCATTTCCATTTAGTCCAACACAGTGCACAATGAGGTCAGCCTTCTGATGTGCGAGGGTTTCATTTTATGGTCACACTTGAGCAGGCAACAAATCATGGGTGAACTTTGGTTCCTCCAGGTTCTCGTTAGCGTCCTCAGTCCTAGCAGCGTTGCACCTCGCAGCTGGAGCGGAGAACGCTGTTGTGTTTCATAATCTGCTGCGACTTCTAGGTGTAGGCTCCCAGTTCAGCTGGTCCTCCCGCGTGGTGGGACGGTGGATGAGGAAGTGGAGAAGGTGAAGAGGTAAAATAGATGGGTACTTCTGCGGGGGTGGCATTCCTGCAGCTTGCTGTGATCCAGGACTCTGGCTTTCACACCAAACTCCCCGGCAGCCGTGGGGCCCGCCGAGCAGCCGGGAAGCATGCGCCAGCGCCGTGTGTCCTGGCTGAAGCCAGTGAGGAGCTGCATAGGTGAAGGTAAAATAAAAGACTTAGTGGCTGGAGACACAAGTCTCTACCTCTCCTTCCCCTTAGGCAGATGCCTAGAGAGTTCCCTCTTGTCAAGCCCAGAACATAATATCTAGCATCTATTTTATGCTTTATGGTAGGATCCCGTTAAGGTAGAGACTGACTGGTCCTTCCTAGTTAAATAGAAAAGCTTTCCTTATCTCTCCAGGTGTCTCTGCAGCGCACAAGGTGAATCTTTTAAAACTTCAGCTTCTACTACTTCTGTAATATTTTGATGCCGGTTGCGTTGCTGACGTGTTTCCCTGTTCTTCTTGTGTGAAACATGTCTCTGCTGGGGGATGGTCTTTACTTTGTGGATTGCAGACTTTCTTTCCTCAAGGGTTTCAAGATTGTTTTCATGGAAGTAATTCCAAATATTTAATTTCTCAGTTTGTGGATGGATCCATTTATTGCAACTGTTGGGATTCTCATTAGTGGAAATTAACACAAGCTGTGACATAGCTTGGCTTGACTTTTCCACCGCAGACCACAGTTACATGAGCAGAAATAACTCATTACTGAAATAATCTGTAGTTAAGAGAAGCTTTCTGTCAAGTGGATTTGCAGAGAGCGGAGCATGATGACAGCCTGGGGAGCGATGTGACGCAGAGCAGTTACTCCACTGGAGCAGGACGTATGGTGAGCCGTCGGCTGAGCCTGCACCTCCAACCTGATGGTGGTGATTGCCTGTCTCCATTGTGTGCTGTCAGATAGGGTGATGCTGCAGGTGGAAAGAGGTGATGGTGTTACCTGGAAGGGAGCTGATGTAAGAATGCATTCTTTTAATGCTGTGCGTTTCTGATAAGTATTCTTAGAAAATGTGTTAAAATTCTGAAAGGGTTTAAAAAAGGTACAGTATGATGTGAGGTCTATAGAGCCTGCCTTGCCTGAGCTTCTGTACTCACTGTTGGTGGCTTATTTCCAAGACGGTTCAGAGATGACTTAATTACCACCAGTGTGCAAGTGCCTGCATGAGTGGGGAATTTCTGGTGGAGAGCTATTTAATTTAGCAGCAGAATGAATTATAAGGTCAGTTGGAGCAAAAAGAAAAATAAGTTGGGGGCCATAAATACCCTTTCCCACAGAAGGGATATTTGCAATCAGGGTGACTGAGCAAAGGTGATTGAATATAACCACTCTGTCTATGTACCACTGAGGATGGTGGCTTGCCCCAGCAGCTGGGTCGGAGGTAGGAGTCTCATGAGGAGGATCTATGCACAAGGGTAAAAAGGACTCCCTGGCCATAGGGAGGCAAATATAGGTTTGCTAAACTTAGAGGAGGTTTGTCATAGCCTGTTGATCTTGCTGCCCTTGACATGTTCCATGTTTAGCCTACTTTCTCTCTCTTCCCCTCCCCCTCCCCCCCTTTTTTTTTTTTAATAAAGCTCATGGTGATGTGTGCGGGAGATCCTGTCTGTATTGTGATTCTTGTTTACTCCAGTTACTTCTTGGCATCTCAGTCACTACTTGTTTACATGCTTTTACTGGGAGCTGTAGTTCTGCCACTTCAGCTCCTGGCACAGTTAATTGACTGGTAGGCTTGGAAGGAAACGTGCTTCTGTGCTCTTTTTTAAGAGTTGAGATTAAACTTGTGAAAACTGGTTGTTTCTTATGGTTTTTATGATGATGAGACTGATGGGAAGGCAGGTGTAATAATACTATGTATTGATTTTTCATTTAATCAATCCTGAAGGTAACTTTTCTGTAGCATTGTGTATTGTTTGTGGATGAATCTACTCACAAAAAGGTGGCTAATGTTGTAATATGGCTACAAGAAGTTACCGTGAACCCTTAAATCTAGTGACGCGGTGTATCCGTGAGTTCAGCTATTTGGATTTTGTTGTAAACCTCTTAGATATGATACAGTGGAATCCTCTTAAACACAAATTCCATGTAGCAAGTGACAGAACATAATGAAAGCATAAACTGTTACACAAATAAAATGGTCAGATGCATAATGCTGCAGCTATAAACAGCTGTGGATTTCAGCATGTTCCACGAAGTTTAGTGAGCTGGGTTAGGATGCACATTTTTGGGGTCAGTTTTGACTATCACAGAAGAGCTTGAAACAGTATTGATACTTGCTAAAATAAAACTTCCTTGCTTGCAAAGGAAGCCTTTCTTGTCAGTATCTTAAAATATCTGCAGTGCTAACAAATTAGGAGTTATCTTTATATAATGAATTGCAATTGAAAAACACTGTATGGACATTAGGTGATGCAAATAGTAGGTGATACAACATGTCTTTGATACAGTGCAAGAGGATTTCTCAACCAGTGTGGAACAGCACTACTAAAGAATGCTTGAATTAAGGGTGAGGGTTTTTTGTTTATGCTTTAGGTATTTTAAAATGTGTAAGGCAGTGTGTCAACATTGTCAGAAGTCACTCAAAGCGGCTTTCCCACCTCTCCTCCAGAGGAGTCTGCTTTGTCGCTATTGGATTCGGTGACCAGCTGGGCTGCCCGTTGTAGGTCTACCCTGGGCTGTATAGCGGGGTAGGGAGGAGTAACAGAGGTCCTGAACGCCCCTGTGCTCCCTGTGGTTGGTCCTCAGAAGGCGGCAGTGGTGTTTTACCAAAACCCTCTGACAGCTGCAGATCTGGGCATCTGGGGAAGAGTTTTTGTAAGATCCCACCGCTGACGTAGCTAAGTGATGTTTTCTTGCTGTCCTGATGTTTTCCTGCTTTGTGCCTGGCACAAACATTTTGGAAAGGATCTTATTCATCATCATTAACCTTGCTCTGCACAGGGATGGGTGATGGAGGCTTTAGCAAAAAAAGAAAGACAACCTGTCCTCTGTTAAACAAACAAATAAACCCTGCACCATCCCATCAGGCGGTGCCGACGCCAGCTCTGGGATGCATGTTCGGGAGCCGCCGGCGGGGAGGACGGCAGCGCGCGGCTGCTGCTGGCTCTGCTGGTGGGCACCTTGCCGGAGCAGCCGTCTCCGCTTTGCAGCAGCGCGGGGCTGCGCGTGGTGTTTGCCGTGGTGTGAATGGATGTGTTGACACAACTCGAGCGTTCTCTTCGTGTTGCCTGTCTCAGCTCAAACTTTTCCGTGATGCAGCTGTATAAATATCCGAGTCCTGCCTACGTGGCCAGTAACTGCAGATATTCCTTGTGTCTGCAGCCGGATACAAAGCACACGCCTGCCAGGGCTGCTGCAGCTTGGTGATGCTTTCTCGGCTCAGCCCGTGCTGTAAAACAAAGCTACTAAAACATGTGTAGGTTTCAGAAACACCTGAAATTTCCAGGTGGGGTGCTCAATTGTTATAGTTGGGTATTTGTCCTTTGGATGCTGAAATAAAACAAAGATTTTCCTGCACTGTGGTGCTTGCGGCCCACAGATACGTTGTATTAAGAGGAAGACTGTAGCTTACTTTAGTGGACCTAAACCAGATTAAACAGTTTTTAAGTAGCCTGCATTATTTTAATAAGGTGATTTTTTTTTTTGTCTCCCCGGGAGAATTGTTCCTATGTAAAAGTAAAGTAATTTGGATGACTTTTGAAGACATGCGACTCACGTTTTGCATAACGCTGAGTTTTCAGGTGACCTGCTTTGTGACCCAGTATGCCGTTCCTCTGGCAGATTTGTAAATGTTCATAGTACAAATTTGCAATGCACGGTACGCTCTCCTTTGCTGCTGGTAGGATATTTGCTGCCACCAGAACAGGACAGATGCCCGTCACCCTTGTTGCATCATTACTGGCAGGCAGCGTGCTGAGACCTTGGCGGTGGGAGGCTGAACTGCTCAGCTTCCATCAAAGAAGCCGGGGCAAGAAGAGCAAGGAGAGGAAAGGGGAGGTTTTGCGGTGGTGGAAAAGCCTGGTTGTTGGCTTAGTTCTGCTTAGTCACTGATGCAGTGTGGACCCAAGATCCTAAAGAGAAGCTTTCTACAGATCTCCCAGAACACTGTCAAGGGGGAGATAATGGCTGGTGCTGCAGTGGCAGTCCTCTTGGAGGAACAGCTTTTAGGAAACATGGATATTCCCATTTTGCGTAATTTATGGAGAAGGCTTGTACTGCTCCTGCTCAGCAGAGGAGCGAGGATCTCTGCTGCAACCTCCAGCAGTGGAGTCATCCTTGAGCCATGTCAGCTTCAATTATGAAAATCAGTCACTAGGACTTCATTAAACCAATTGCTGTATTTTAAAGTTTATAAAAGTTACTATTAGCAGTCATGAAGAAAGATCTGTTTGTTTTTGTAGAGTATATTAAGTGTAACACTGATTTTTGACTTGAAAGTGTCCAAACCCAGAATTTAAGGCAAATAAAATGGGCATGAAGGGACAGGTTTTGCTTGCATTCATAAAGATGGTACTTAAGGGATTTATATGAAATAGAAAACCTTCTGCAAGTTGCATGAAATGTAATAAATTGTGCCTGAAAACGCCCCCAGTTTGACTATAAAGACCTTATCTCACCCATGTAAAATATTTATATGTAAATGCATATTTTATATTTTTCCTTTACCATCCTTGGGTTGCTTTATACTTTCATAAATGGCATCTCTGGTGTTTACTTGTAGTGGAGGCAGCAAAAAAATCTCATATGTTTTATTTGATGTTATTACTTTGACTTTTCTTTTGGTTTATTTTGGGTATAAGGAGGAGCGAAAAGGCTGATTAGAGTAGAGAGTGCTAGGGTGATAAAAGCAAAAGTGGAGAGCTGGAAATTTTTCTTGAAGATCTTTGTTTAATTGGGACTTATCCCTCAGACACATGAATCGAAAGTTTTTCATGTTGTTTTACATGTCGCTGTTCTTTGTCTGCCACTTCTACCCCACTTTGAATTGTATCTAATGTTAGTCTAAGAGGATACGACTTACAGTATCTGATTTTTAAGGCATTTGTCACTGATTCTGTGGTTAAAAGACCTAAAAAGTTCTTGAGTTTTATAGTTGGGGAGAATATTGCCTGAACATACTAAGGTGATGCTGTCTTGGTATTTGGTAGTGATGTGGTTGCTGTAGGAATATTTGTGTCCTGTTTTAATGTTCACGTTTCTAAAAATGTTCAGTATTTTGAGTATTTTCAATAAAATCTTCAAGAGTGATTCAAGTTTGGGAGACACTTCAGTGAGTGATTTAAAGCTCAAACTGTTTATTGAAGAGAAGGTGAAAAGGTGACATTGCTGTTGCTTAGAAATACTTAAATAAGAGAAAGATATCAATTTAGGAAAAAAGGAAAGAAGAAAGCTACAGGAAAAGCCAAAATTGATAGTTGAAGCAAGACAATTTGCAGAGAAAACATAGAAAACAAGTTTACAGGAGGTAATTAGCAGTTGATGCAATTTTTTAAGGGACTTAGTAGATCAAAGATGTGGTAGTTTTAGCAGCTTTCCACCATAAAATTTGTAGTTACCAATTTTATCACAGCATGCTTTGCACTTCCTGCAGTTGAAAGGTTTGTAAAAGGATTCCCCCCCCTTTCCCCTGTGCCCTTCCAGTGGTGCTTCTGATTCAACCCTTCACTGTCCCACCTCATTGCTTTGATCTGTTTTCGGTGGCATAGCCAAGGCAAGGTAAAGGCTGTCGATGCTGAGCCGGGGGAGGTCCTGCTCTTGCCGCCAGCCCCTGCTTCCCTTGTGCCGGTACCAGCCTGTGCCTGGTGTGCTGGTGGTGAGTCACTCCCAGTGCCTCATTAGCAGCTCTGCCAGTTAGGGCTGGCAACAAAAATGAGAGGAGCTTTTAGCTCCTTGCACAGCTGAACAGGAGTGTTGTCGGCACGGGAATAAAAGCGGGAGCGGTGCAGTCCGAGGTGGGAAATGGGGCAGTGCTCTTGGGTGCAGCGATGCACGGGCTTGGTTCAGTGTGCGCTGCACCCTTAGTTCCCGAGACCCGGAGCAGCCTGCCAAAGCAGAGGCGGGGAGGTTGCCGTGGAAGGAGTGATCCAGACAGTCCTGCCTCCCAGCCAGTGGATTAATCCTGTGTTTTCAGCATATTCTATGAAATGGACGAATTTAAGACTGCTGTAATGCGCTTTGCTTTCCAAATATCCCAGTGAAATGTTTGCTGAGTTAGTCACCGAGGGGGAGGGAGAGGGTAGGCAACTCCTACGACTCCCACACGGCGTGTGATGTGGGAGGTGCAGGATTACACTCTTGTGGTATCTTATTCTTAGTCGTTTTTTCAGGCAAGGCATTACTGAAGAGGAGAGGGTTTGGTTTTTTTGCTTGCAGACCTGGTCTGTGTTTTATCAACTCTTTTTTGAAGAAACTATGAACTTCATAACCCAAAATGCACAAACTTTTGGGATCCTGCTTGTCATTTCTTGATCAATTGTCCTTTTGAGATGAAGGACTAATTTTTCAAGATGTTGCAAGAAAAGAAACTTCTTAAGCTTGCAACATGGCTATTCTAAATTAAATGTAAAGGAATTGCGGTGTTCTGGTTAAGCTATTATTTCGCTGGATGCTGGGACTGACTGGTCCTACAGCGTAAGGAAGCTGAGCGAGGGTGAAGAGAGCTGTTGCTGTCGGTCTTGCGTTGCTCCCTGGGCTTGCTGAGCTAGTGAGACTCTGCAGTGTAAACTCGGTGCTTTCACTGTTTTGGAAGTGGGCCTTGTATATATCAAATAAAATACTAAATTTCATCCTATTAGTCTCTCCAAATAAATAGTTTAATAGCAGCTTGGGACTGGCTGTTGAGCTGTGATAGCAGTGGCCGGTGGAGAAGGGTAGTTCTTACTTGGCTGAAATAAATCTGAGCATTGCAGGAGATCATTAAGCTAGTTAATTCTGATCTCAGAGTAAAACCTTTTTAAACTCCCAGTAACTGAGAATTATCTAATACTTCAAATTCTAACCCATAGGTTTCTGGCTTTTTCCAGGAAGCAAAAAAACCCGGACTTACTTAACTTACCACAAGAGGAAAAACTTGTTGTACCCAACCAGTCTGGATGGTCTGTTGGCTCTGAATGAATCCAAATTCTTTATTGACATTCAGACTGCAAAATGCAACGGATACCTAGAAAGTAGTTCATTTTCATATGCTATTCCTAACGTAGCTGTTTGAATGCTGATTTGCTCAGCGCATGAGACCAGAAGACAGATTTACGCTATAGGATTCATGCCCTGTGTTTGAGATGGCTTTTTGTATCTCTGTAAAGATTGTTTAGGAGAATGAACTTCTGATTGTAAAAGTACCTTGAGCTTAGGAATGTTTTCGTAAAAGCCTAATTTTTTTTTTGCTATTTCTTAGGGTTGTGAAGCCCCACACATACTGTTGTGATGTTGTGGTATTATGGTAATGGAATTATTCTAAATTCATTTTAGCTGTTTGTAAAGCAATTTTGTGAATACCCGTAGAAGAGGATTGTGCTGACTTAACTAAATTGGTCTCTGAATTGGTATGATTTACGTGAGCCATAGGTTGATGGACGTGCTGGTAAGAGGTGGGTGGGGAACTGGATGAAAAGTGGGTGCGTGGGAGCAGAGGCGCACTCCGGATCCATCGCTGGGGCGGTTGCATCGCTCCTCCGAAACGGCTGGGCGGTGACAGGTGAGCCCGGCGCTGTCAGGCGTTCCAGCCTGCCGGTGTGATGCATCCTCTGGGGCTCGGGGTATGCTGATGCTCCGGGTACAGCCAGTCTTCCCATGAAGCTGATGCATGTGGAATAGTTCCTGCAAGGGCAAAAACGTCTGGATCGTGTATTTCTGCATTTCATTGGAAAACCCAAGTTACTAGAGTTTGAGATCAGAACTGGGGCGTCATCGGTCCATGAATTCTGCGGATGTGGGTAATGGTGTAATGTGTACCTGCAACCTTTTACTGTGAGAAAATCACTTTCTTGTTAAGGCTGCAGTGCCCGACAGTATGTGAGTGCAAGGGGCTTTCAGTTGCACAGGAGTAATTTTGTGTTGTGAAAAGTTGATAGAAGAGGTTAACGAAGCTTCTTGGCTCTCTTCAAAACAAGAGGGCTCTTCTCAGCCCTAGGTTTAGTTTTTAATTAGTTTGGATTATGGTTTGATTTAAAGCGGGTGAAGGGATGATGAGCTCACGTGATCTGGAGGTTTGAACCTTATGCTGCTATTTGTACTTTTTTGGTTAATAATGTATCCTTTGCTAGAAGGATGACTGGTGGGTTAACAGGATTCCTTCCTGTAAAACATTTTTTAAGAAAAAACAGACTTCTTTTGCGAACTTCATACCAGATTAGAGTTGCCAGACAGCAGTGCAGAATAAAGAAAAGAGTGGTTTATTGTGAAATCCACTTCTGTTTAGGAAAAAATAAATTCCGTGCAATACCTAATTTAGTGATGTTATATTTTTTCCTTCTTCCTCTAAGCTATAGAGGCAGCATAATTTTATATACTTCATATTGAAAATTCATTCAAATGCAGTCTGGATTTATTTATTTTTACTATCTCATCAGCAGAATATACTTTTTTACATGAATGTATTTTATAGATATATAAAAAAGCAGGTTAAAAAGAATGTTCCTGAGGAATTGTTTTATTTGTTAGCACAATATATATGCTTTTAATGCAATTTAGATTGTATCTAGCAAAAATTGAGCTTGAAATTCTGAAGCTGGTGCTTGTTCTTGTAAATAATGCATACTTTAAGTCAACACTTTGCATCATTATCTTGAGCAATGGTTTAGCCTTGATATATTTCAAAACATGTATTAGATAATGTGCTGTATACATATATAGTTATTTATGGCTATAAACTTTCTGATTAGATATTAATGTTAAAATAATATCAGAATGTTTGCTGAAGATGTCTTCCTTGTTCTGCCCTTTAATCAAGACATGGTGTTAATACTGCATGTAAGAAATGCAGGTACTAGAATTTGTCAACTTTTTGAGAATCGGGTAAGCATTCTGTTTATGACTTGAAGCTCTTTTCCTTCAAAATGGTATATTAAATAATATGTAAGATAAATTTAAGGGGATATGTTTTCTAGTAAGTTTTTTTCTTTTTTTTTCTTGTAGTTTGATTGTTGAGAAGACTGCATTTTTTTGGTATTTAAAGGAAGCTGGTCCTGAAAATGTCTTAGCAGAGCAAATTACCTGATTGAAGAAAATGCATTTGATACTCCTTATTTCAGAAGTGGAGCTGTTTGTGCAGTCATTTAGAAAGACTGAGCTAGCGGCGGTGTCTGGAGAGCGTGTCCTTTGTGTAATGAAAAACCCACCCTGAGAAAGGACTTTTATTGGGATATTTTGGGAGAGAGCTTAGACATCTGTTCTGCTATCTTTACTGTAATACCTCCAGCTGAGTGTTTCCTTCTGTGTCCTTCCTTGATACACATGGATGATGATCTGTGCCTTATATTGCAAAAGGACTTCCCACAGATGGAAGAAAGGGGTGGAAAAAAAACTCTTGCCAGCTTCTTTTGCTAACCATTATCTGTCTCAGTTGCATGGAGCTTATGTGTAAATGCAAATTTGGTAGTTATTGTTTCTTGAATTATACTTGGTTGTTAGTCATTGCTGAGATTCATAATGGTGACATTTTGATAAAGTCACAGTGTGCAGATGTGTTCATCTACTTCCATATGAAGAAACTTGTGTTCTTCTGAGTACATTTAAAGGACCTTTCTTAATTCAAAACACCATTGTGTAAAAGGTTGCTGTGAAGCTAGTTATTTTGTTTTCTTAATGTAATTGCACTCACAGCCTTGATTTCATTTCTTCCTATAGTTAGAACAACTGGGTTGCTGATGGGTTAAACCTGTAGTGCCCTGGTACTGTAAGTCTCCTATACTGAAATTAAGGTGAGAGTTTGTAGTGTTTATCAAGAGGATCTTCAGTTGGCCTGGTGGGATGTTGCATTTCCACTGCTGAAAATCCTCAAGAGCTGGGATTTACTCTGCAACTTACTCTTGGCAGCTGCTATGCAAGAAACTCCCGCTTTGCAGAGGTGTTTTGGATTTTGTCCATCAGCAGCTTCCAGATGGCTGCTTTGGGAAAGTAGATACCTGGATAGATGACTTACGGTCACCCACAAATACTGGAGCTTGCTGATTTGGAGGTAAAAGTCTTCGCCAGTGTATGCAATGTAATTGGAACCTTGCCTTGTAATTTCATATATTGATTGCTTGCATATGTTGGCCAAGCCTGCAGCATACCTTTACTCACCTGATGTTCATAGCCCCTCGTCCATGGTGAAGCTGTGCAGATACGCCATCCTCGAGGGATGGTGAGGTGTAATAGGACAGGGGTTGACATACCAGCTAATTGACCCATGCTCTCCTCTTCTGCAGTTGCATTGTGATGTTCAGGGTAGAGCGAAAACATTTTTAACTTTCTGAACCAGAACTTGCCTTAATGACGTAGCACATAGTTTAAAGCTTTTTAGCCAGGGAGCGTGCAGGTGTTTCAAGAACTGCTGATGTCGCTTTGCATGCCCAAACTATTCTCTGTAGGTGAAACCAAGGAAATGCAGCTTATGGCATCGGTCTTCTGAGGTTGTCCAAGCAATACTCTGTTTCTCTAAGTAATGTTCTAGGTGGTATCTACAAAGAATTTGATGTGAAAAGGAGCTAAATTTAGTTATAAACTTTCCAGGTGTTAAAATAAAAGCAATGATCTGAGGGAAGTGTTTTGTTAATCTGGTATTTGGGGTTTAATTATTCTTTTGAGCTCAGTATGTTCTAGCTATTTGCTAGGTATACTCTGAGCTGGGCAAAGTGGGGCCAGTCTGTTCACATCAAATATTTGTCTGCGCACTTCCTGTACCTTTATTTTGTATGTATGTAGGTGTTGACTGATAGTAAGGAAAACAGTGGGTAAACAGTTCAGGCAAAAAACCTTATTTATAAGATATTAATATGCATCTAAGAAGAAACCTCTGGCACGGAGTGGAATAATGAAGTTTACACAGGCACAGTTTCAATTACAATTTTGGATGAATGCTTATTGATGATAGAAAGAGCTGCTTCTGCTAAAGTGCTAGTGCTGCCGCTGCTAAAGGACATGAGATGTGCTGCTGTTTCTACAGAGCAAAATAATCTGCTTCCTTGCTAGAAATCTGTTTTCACGTTTTCCTTTTTTCTTTCCTGGAGCTTTGTGCATGAGGAAACTGGGGGAATTATCCTCTGCTGATAGTGTCTCCAGCTTACCTCGGCATTGCCTGGTGAATCCTGCTATCCTGTTGTCACCTGTATAGTTATGAAGATGTATGAGACGCCAGCCTCCATGTAATACAGCTCTGGGCAGTGGTGGATTTTCGCTCGAGTTGCTTTGCACACCAACGCCAACATGTCAGATGCAGTTTACAGTGTTTGAATGAACATCAGCCCTCTAGCAGGAACTTTTAAAAACATTACTCAATAAAATTCAGTGCAGAGTTGAGATAGCGAAGATAATCCTCCATTTGCTTGTAGAACAGGTGTATGTTATATAAACCAGGATAGCACTGGGGATGGTTTTTGAGGCTTACGGTTGGGAGGGAAAGAAATTTGCATCGTAGAGCGTGTGCTGGATTTCATTGTCTTGGGCTAGAATTGAGCTGAAATTCCTGTGCGCTTTCGGGGGAGGGATCTGCTCTGGTCCCTGAGACTGTGCTACCAGTTTTACAGCTCAAATACCAATTCCTGGTCCTCACGCACCTTTTGACTTCTGTAAGCTTTGAAGAAACACAGTTTGTAGAAGTGTAATTTCTCTTCAGCTCTACTCGAGCTGACCCAGCCCCCTGGTTAATTCGCTGCATGCTGTAACATCAAGCCTCGTAAAACTCAGTATGGTGAGCTCTAAACCTGCATTTGCTATCAGCCCTAAAAGTCAAATCAATAATTTGAAGATCTGTAGCTCCTTATCCAGAAGGAGATGCTGTGCTGGTGCAACATGCCTCCTGGGCTGGAGAGAGGAGCACAGCTGGGCAGCCCTGTCTTGTCCTGGCATTTTTTTCGGCTCCCATCACAGCTCAGGAGAGGGTGGCTGTGCCGTAGCCTTTCCCTGCGGGGAAGAGTGCTCCCCAAAAGAGAGCTCTGTCTTGCTCCATAATAGGGAGATAGCAAAATATAAATCCAACAATGCATCCTTCTCCTGCAGAGTCTACTCCCCCTTTACATCCATCAGCCTTACTGGGCACTGCTTCCCTGCCCAGTGTCATGACCTGGTCTTCTGTAAGGTGGTTTTCCCTATAATTCCGGGGAATGATGTTGTGTTTTTCCCAATGGCGAGCGTTTGACTGAAACCTGAGCCAGCTCTTCTGATATGGATTGTTTGGGTTTGGCTGGGTGCATCTGGGCAGGGAGGAAGGTTAAGGCTGTGTTTGGGGGCAGCTTGGAGCTGCGCAAGAAAATTCATTAGAAATTTAAATACACAGAGATATTTGGAAATGAAAAACTTGCCAGTGCCGGGGAGGGAGAGCTGCCTCCCGCACAGGGCTCTAGTGGCCGCAGTTTTCGGACACAACCAAATTCTTTTTCCATGTAAGAGCAGAGCCACAGAGAGGTGGTTTCTTGCATCGGTCTGTACGTGCAGAGATGTGGATAGCAGAGCCTGCCTGTGAAGGGTGGCATGCAGAGGGGTCTGAGGTTAATGGATGGTATGGATTTATGGATAATTATGGTTACACTGGCCGGTTTCTGGGTTCAAACCTCTTGCCATTAAAAAGAGACTCTCTTCCATTTAGCTTGAAACACATGTACTGTGTGGCCAAACATTAGGACAGCAGGTGACAATGCTATCGTCAGCTCATAGACCATCAGTCAAAAAAGATTGTGCTTACATCATTAGATGTGAGATCATCGCAGAACAAAATTGATAGAGGAAATTAATTATGCAGCTTTTATATTAATCCAGATATATCTGGCTGTGATGATGAGTCTACTAGCACACTTATAAAATTTTTAACATATGATCTCTTACCTCATTGGAGAAAAAAGTCTTTTGGAGTGTTTTTAAATTCTGTTGCCTTGACCACTGAAGTCTGATAGCATGCTGGGCTGTCCATGAAGCTGCATTTTGGGAGGTTTGTGTTTTTGGCACTAAGTCATTCATTAGTGTGGCTATGAGCCTTCCTCTTACTGGGTGGTTGTGTGATTACTGGAGGCTTTTAATTTAAACTTAATACAGGAAAGTAAAGAAATATTGAAGTATTTACCAGAAAAATTATTCATATTTTTGATGTAAAGTTATTGCCATTTGAACTTTCCACAAACTTAGAATGATGGTAAGAAGCACTGGAGCACGTAGACAAGCTTTATGTGGTGACTGGGAGAGGCTGAGCTTCAGTATCTTCAGTTTGTGCAGCTTCAGCATCTTCAGGCTGGCTGACAGATGTGGTGGAGGTAATGGAGTGAGATGGAAGGCTGCAACAGAGTCTGTGTTTTGGTATCCTTAAGTTTAGTTTCCATATGTCTAACCATTTTACTTTTTTCCATGTAATACAGCACTGTAGAGATGTGGAAAACCCATCAGGTGTCCTGTGGTGGAATCTGTACTTAACAGTCTTCTGTAGTTTGAAAGAGATTTAGCACGGTTTAGAATTTTTCACAGCAAAGTAGATCACAGGAGCTGTTAAGCGCATGAAGGAATGACAACTTCAGCAAGTGCCTGTAACGTGTACACAGTGTGCATGTAGGCGGGGGGGGGGGGGGAAATCTCCAATTTTACGATCGACTTGTTTCTGCTATGTTTTAAGAGGATATAGATGTAGCATTATGTGAAAAATAACGTACCTGTTTATTCATTTTGGAATTCAAGGTCTACTCTGAGAGACAGGCACATCTAATCTAAATGTGTTTGCAAAAGTCAGAAATGCAAAGGTACTTTTTCCTTAGGTGTGGAACATCACATATTTATTTCATTGTTTACTCCTGTGTTGATAGATGCTGCAAAAGCTTTAGGCGTGGAGGTGAGGTAGTACTTCTTGTTCTGGGTCTCTGGGGTGTCCAGAATCAGACCTAATTTTATTAGAGGCACTGTTCTTTTTAAAGCGATGACATCTGAAATCTGTAATTTACATACACACACAGCTTTCATGCTGTTCTGAGACCCCAGGCAAGGCTGTCCACCGTTTCCCAGTGTTTTAAAGCCTCTGGCAATAGCCATTAGAAAAAATGCATCACTAAGAGGCGTAACTGTGGGGAATGGATTATACAAAACGCCTTACTATGCCGATGCTCTGGAGAACTATTGATGGATACAGAAAACATGGACGTTTAGCTAGTGTTAGCAGATGTATCTAAACGCTGTGCCAATAGAATGAGCTATTTAAGGAGAAAAGTTGCTGCTGTTTGTTATTTCAGGTGAATGCAAAAGGCAAGTGCCTTAAGATAACTGTGACGGAGTGATGGTTTTGAGTATGGTGACATTGATGATGATGCTCTGTTTTGAGAGAGAATGTCCCCGGTGTCACGTTGGGGGAGGTGGCCAAGCCATGCATGGGGCTGCAGAGTCACCAATATTTGTTGGTTCTGGCAGTTGTTAGTTACTGAAATAAAAAAAGAATAAAACCTGAGCGGTGCAGAGGGTCACGGCGTGTGCCCAGTGCTGCGTGCAGGCTTCCCAGTGGGACCCTTGGCGGCTGCAGGTGAGCCACCTCCCTGGCTGCGGGAGCAGGCAGCGTCCTTCCAGCTTTGCTTTGCTACTTGAAAATGCTTAAGAACAGCAGCACTGCAGCTGCAGCCCCGTCCTGGCACCTGCTGAGGAGCACTAGACAGGCCGGGGAGACCGCTTTGTTCCCTCCAGATATGGCGACCGGAAGAGCGAGGACTTTTCTCCTGAAAAATTGCAATTTTCCAGTCTTCAGCCAGCAAAGAAAGAAAAGCTCTTAGGTCATTATATCTGCAAGGAGATGAAAACAAGGAAATCCACTCTTTTCCGTCCGTGGTCTTGGACTGGGACAAGAGGAGACCCCTGCGTCAGATACTAACGTGCCCATAAAACGTAGTTTAAAAAGAAACCCCAAACTTGAGTTAAGCCCTAGTGTCTCCTGCAAAGGGTTCCTGGCTTTTTATTTAGTTTCTGGAACAGCTTCACCTACGCTCAGAAATACATTATTTTTTTTTTTTTTAATTGCGTGGAGCACGCTGTGCTATGAGCTTTGAGAAGACCTGCCCTTCTTGGCCACCACTGGATCTGTCTCATTCAATTAAAAGGAAAAAAAGAAGTGTGGGAGATGTGTCGGGAGCAGTGTAAGGCGGAGGAGCTTGCGCTTGGATGCCCGCCGGTGCCAGCTGAGCCGGTGCAGCTCTGGGTCTTGGGCAGCGCCTGCCCCTGCAATGGGAGTTGTGAGAAAGGGATGCGTTCAGCCGCTATCGCCCGTGTCGGAGTCTGCCCTTCGCTCCAGCAGCATGAGGTCATAATAATGAACACAGGAGAAAGGCGCTGAGAGTGAAAGTGACCTTGTGAACTTTAATTGCCGGCCGATTTGCATCGGCTCTGATGCTCCCTGAAGGCTCTGTGGCCAGGTGGCTGTTAGTAGAGGCATCCTATGGGAGGGTCTTAACCTTTGTTTCCATAATTTGGGTATCAGGCGCTCACATATAGCAAAATATTCCTGGTCACCTTGCAGTTCCAAGTCCTTTTCCTTCCTTTTGCTCTTGGATTGTACTCACTGCTCTGACACGCGCTTCAATAGCAAATGTTATTCTGTCTGGGCACGCTCATTAGGAAAATGTTGATGGTGGAGTTAATAGGAAAAGTAGTCTAATGTTTGAGACTAAGTCAAGTAAATTGCGGCTTCATTCTTTGTACCAACCCGCAGCATACTGTTACATCTCTGAATTTCTTCATTTGCATGTTTTATATGTATTTTTTCTCATTATGTTCATTTTTGTGAAAAGAAATACTGTGTTACTGAAAGACAAAGTAAATTAAATAAGCTCGGTACTAAAATGGTCATCACAGAACATATCAGTTATGTGCACTAATGAGTACCCAAACCTTGGATGGTGCAGAAATAAATTGCTTGCTCTCTTTATTCATTCTTTTGCTTTTATTGGAAAAGTAAAATTGGAGATTGCCCTCCTTCCTTCTTTGCACCCTGCTTTCCTTAAATAAAACCCAAAGCAAGATGTGATTTCTTTTCCTATTCTGGTGGAGGCTTGGGTAGCCTTTTTCAGACAGGTTTGCCAGGATCTATTTTCGGGGCAGGTGTCCACTGGACCCTTAGCGGGAGCTGAGACCTTGACATATAGCGGAGCCGCTTCGAAGAGGTGGTGCTTGCAGGCAGCCGCTGTTCCGCTGCCAGCGTTCACAGCTGATCAATTCATTACTCTGCTGAGTGCTTAAAGAGAATACCCTTGTGGCTGTTCAACGTGGCTCCAAAACAAAAACATATTTTGCTCATTTAATAATTGAAAATATGTTATTATGTAAGGTTTCATTGGTACTTCACAGTGCTAGAAGAGCTATTGTTATTGGGCTTTAACCCCATATTTAACTCCCCGCTCTTCTGCAGTCTGATTGAAGATACTGCTTAAAATCCAAGCAATTTTAATGACTCTGACCAACTTCTTTATTTCTTTTTTTTAAGAATCAATTATGAATCTTGTCTAAATATGTTCTGTGCTCCCTCTGCTGGCTCAGCGGCAAGGATTAACGCTTTGCCTGCCCTCCCCATGGGGAGCAGTGATGGACGTGTGCCCACAAAGTACGAACACAGGAGCAGGAGCTTCATTAAAATTGCAGCAGGAGAGACCTCAGTGTGTCAGAAAAGAGAAGGTGGTTTGGGCCAGGAAACCCGTTTTGTATGCAGTGATCGCGTCAGGTTTTACTAACAGAGATAGAGCTATAATTTGAAAATAGTATGTCAGTAAAAAAAGAGGCATCTTTTCAAGGTAGTTAGCTTTTTCAAAAAATAAAATAGAAAGTGGGTGATATTGACAGGAAAATAACATTTTAGTGGTAAGCTTGGGGAAGCTGAAGTTTGTACCAGGGTAGAATCAAGCTCTTTACATACAATTAAAAGAGCAGAGGGAATTAAGTGCATTTTAGGTATAATTTGATGCCTACAGTTTCTTTTTCCTTAGAAACCAATGAATATGTGTTAAATTTATCTTGGTGTATGAAGAAGATGTAATGACTTGTGCTAACAAGATAAAGGAGAAGGCAGCACTTAATTTCCTAGGTAATACACAAAATAAAAATGATTTGCATGCCTTCAGATGATTATGCACAGCCTCGTTAAATGCCCTGCAATACAAACAAAGAACAAATGAGTTTTCCAGGTAGGACACATTTTTGTGACTGCAGAATGCCCATAGAGGGACACGAGGCGCAGGACTCGTTCTCCACTGGTGCTCAGGTTTTTGATAATCATTGCTGGCAAGGCAATGCATTGAGAAACACAACAATGTCAAGAACATAAAACGGCGATGAAATGTCTGTGTGATATTTCATGGTTACACGGTGATGCTTTGGTTAAGGATGTGCTTGTTCTCTGAATTTAAATTGTCTGAGTTGCTCTCCTCTGTACGTTTACTCCCCGATTTCTGTGTGAGATGCAACCCACTGGTGATGCTTACAGCCCTGCTGCTGTTTTCTAGGGACTCTCCTAGTAACTTGACATTTTCTGCTGGTGTTTAACAGGCAAATTGCGCTCTTTGGGATTCCAGAGGGCACTTGGTTTCTCTGTAGACTACTGTAATGTGTAATGGCCCTAGGAGCAATAGTGGGTAGTGCTGCGTATATTGACTGCTGCGGCACTGTAATGAGGCGTGGAGAGGAGCTTTGTGCCCAGCTCGCTCCGTTCGAGTTGTCAGTCACTGCTACATCATGGTCGAAACGGTTTATTGGGTATGACTGCCAAATTTTACACAGGTGCCAGATTAATTTTGATATATTGTACTTGTGGCAGTGACTCTGGACAGTTTGCGATGTCTCTGCTGGAAGACGGTCAATGGAAGTGTATAAGCAGTTGGCTAACACATCGATGGTGCTGTAAATAATTTCCTTTAGTATTTTCAAAACATCTCAAACAGGAAATACATTACAGAGAAACAGGGAAGGGTTCCTACTGTAAGCTAGACTTCTCTTCAGTTTCAGATTGCCTTTTAGATGGGTAAGGTCTGTTCGAAGTGTTGCTTTGCTGCTGTTCCTCAGCCCCTGGTGTGACAAATCCACTCTGCTCTGAGTGAGATGGGTATTTGGATATCCTGCGTCTTCTCTTGCTAGGGTCTTTGTCTCCCAAAACCTCTTCACAGTCAAGCCCTGCGATGCAGATGCTTTTTCTTTGCGAGGTTTGGAATTTGTCGTCTTCAGCTTTCTTACATATTCCTGTGATGCACAAATGCCTCCCTCAGAGGTCCCACCTGGAAAATGTCCTTTCCTCCTCTTCCAACCCACCCTGCTCGCGTTGTTTAGAGGAGATTGATGTGCTGATGTGCCACAGTGACGGCTCTGTCAGCGCAAAGCCTGGGATGCTGCACATACTGGGCAGTGGTGCGGACCTTCCGTAAGCCTGTGCCGGTTTGAGAAGCGTGGCTGTGGGGCGGTGGTGTGGCTGCTGTGCTGCAGTCAGGTCACCACCGTAGGTCGGGTACTGGAAAGAGCGCTGTAAGCTGAATCTGGATTGAAGTGGAGTCATGCTATCAAGGCAAACATGGGCGAGTTAGTTTGAGGTAGAATAGGTTGGGTTGAAATACAAGAGAGTTAGTTTTGGTGGTGCCAGTTACCAGTAATTCCTGGAAAAGTGTGCTCAGAGCAGCGCGGGGACCCAGACTCCTGGCACCCGACTCTAGTACTGGACTATTAGCTTTCTTGCTTAAGAAGCAATGTAGCAGGTAATTCCAATCCCTAGTGTTGCTTCCTTTTTTTTAAATGCTCAGACTTGTATTCTCTCATCTCTTGAAGTGAAGAAAAGCCTTTGAGCCCACTGTCTCTAGACTTCCCAAGTGAGAGATCCTGGTTTCTCCTGGGAGCTGTATCTTGCTTTCTGCAACTGGTGTGTCACGATCAAACTTAATGACTAGTTCAGACCTCTGGATGTCGAGTCATTCACATGGTTTCTTCTGCTGTTGCTGTTGTCTCGCCTGACATCCATGCACAGTTGTGTTCCTTAATTATTCAGCTTTTGGTGTGCTTCTAGAATACAGCTGTTTTTTCTCTGCCTGAGTAGTTTGGGGGGAAAAATACCCAACCCTAATTTTCCAGTGAGTATTAGCCATGTTCAAAAGCTGTTCTTTAAAAGCAGATTTGAAAAATGGCTTCTACTAACCCAGTGTGATGTTTAAAGCAATCTCTACTGACCATACAAATCACGTTAGTTACTTTACTAGCTTGCTTCTTGCCTACTTTTCCATGACTTTATAGCAAGGCATATTGATGAATCTTGCTTTTCAGTAACAGCCTTCCAAGAATTAAACTATTACTGGAAATTGATCCAGCTTTGCTTTCTTATTTTGTAATCATATTCCAGTCTACAGTGGAAGTTTGTTTTATCTCATACCTTCCTGCTCTCCCTGATGAGGTAGCCTTATGGTAAATTCATTAATTTCCTCATGATATTTCACTGAAATTACTGACCGGTTTCGTTTTCTTCCCTGTTTTGTTAAAAATGGCAAAGATTTCTAATAAGTTGAGGAAGCATTTTACAGAAACTGTGCTCATTTTATTTGTAGTCTAACTTTTGTACAGGCTTTGTAACTTGGCAGTAAGTAGCTGTATTGGATAGGCGATGAGGAAATACATGGTGGGAGCAATCTGGGGACAGGGTAACCTTACAGGTTTCTTCTGCCTCTAACTTCTGGGATTTTTTTAATCTTCTAGCACCACCAAGAAAATTCAAGTAAAGTCACAAAAAAATATCATTTTCTGGAAGTAGTAATTTTTCATTTTTTATTACTATAGCTTTATGGTTTGCTCTTAGGCAAAAATAAGTGAAAGAATAGAGTGCTGATCATGTAATTCTCATGCAGCCCATCTTTGGGACAATGCAACTACAAATCTCAGGATTATTTGTAGGCTTTTTACAACTGAAATGTATGGATTGGGTAATATTCTTGGCTGTCTGTGAAGTATCGTTTTTTACTGTGGGCCCTGATCTCAGCTGGAAATTTTGGTAGTGTTTCTGTACTAACAATCTCAACGCCCCAGACCGATTGTTCACCCTTCCTCTGGGAAAGTGTTTTGGGTGAAACCAAAGGTGGTACTTGGGGTTAATCCACACAAGATATTTGCGTAATATTTGTAGGGCCATCTGACCTCTCCAGGTGTAGTAGATGGAAACTGAAATTTTTTTCTTATTTGCTGGGGTTCTGGATATATCTAATAGCGATCGTTTTCAGTTGAATGACTACAGTTATTTTGTCGCATCAATAGCAGTTACTATATGCAGCTAAAGATTACAAAGCTTGTAAGAACAAAAATCTCAGTCTCTGTTACCCTTACAGGGGCTGCCTTCATGTCAAGACAAGTTTTATGCAGGGATTATGCATGACATGTCGTAAACGACTCTGTTGCGGAGCAGCTCGGTGGAGAGTCCCTGCGAAGAGATTCGCGTCTTGGTGCAGTTGGTTTGAGGTGGAAGTAGAGTAAAGCCACTATGACAGTGGCTGTCTTGCACTCGATTTTAGAACAATAAACCCCCCATCACTGTCATATTCAACTTCTATAATGACATGAAAATTATGAAGATAAGAATTCCTTCTCTGTTCTTTTTTCCTTTGTAAAAGAAACAGCTGAAAGTTTAAAGTGGCCGCAGGATGCACGGTGACTCCTTAAAGACAGTGGTGAAGAGCAGACTTACGCCACCAATAAAAAAAAAGGGTTTTTTTGAAAGGGGAAAAGGCAATATTGTCAAACCAAAGAAGATTACTAGAAGTAAAAAGACACTTCTCAGAAAGAGGAAGCTGTCATAAAACAAGGAAACTAGAAAAGGCCATGAATTCTGGAAAGCTGAATTTAAGAACAAAATAGGAAAGTCTGTTTCCGAGACTGAAGATCACCTTATTAATGACTGTAAGTAAAAGCCACTAATAAAACCTTTTCCAAATAGATTGGCTTCCAGGTGTAAAAGGCGCACTTGAGAAAGACAGGAATGCAAATGTAGAAACTAAACTATTTCTTTGCGTGTGAGAGGATTGTAGGGTGAGTTGTGCACGTTGGAGCCTTTTTCTTCCAGAAGGCTTTTCTGAGGAACTGTCTCAAATTGAAGTGTCAGTGGAATAGGATTTATAATTAATTGGTGAAAGGAACTGTAAGAAATCATCAGGACCAGATGGTATTAAATCAAGATTTCTAAAAGCATTTGAATGTGAACTTGATGAGCTGCTGACTCTAGTGTGTAACCTATTACTTAAGTCAGCCTTGATGCCGAAGAATAGAAGATTACAAATGTGATGCCAGGATTTTTTTCCTTTTTTCTTTATTTTTTTTTTTCTTTTTTCCTTCAGAGCTTGGTGAGTGTTGCAAGGAGCTGCAGACAGCAAATGTACAGGGCATATTGATAGAAACTGTAATAAAGAATAGACTTAATGAAAACATGGGTAAGAGTCAATATTAGCTCTTGGAGAGGAAAGTTGTTTGAAGGAGCCCGCAAGTATGTGGGTGTAGGCGAACCGGCTGGCACGGCAGGCGTAGCTTTCCAGGAAGGTTGCGAGAAGGTCCCTCACTGAAAGCTCTTAATGTTTCAAAACTCCCAGGCAGAGCCTCTGCTTGACCAGTCACAGCTGAGGAATACGCTCTGCGCAGTTGAGGAACATGGAAAACGGGGTAAGAAAAAATATTATGATTTCTTGTAATTTCATGACTCCTGTACTGTCACTGAGGTTCTCAGACAGGGGGTTTGAATCTGCCGGCAGGAATACTTTAAAACTCATCGCAGAGTGGTCAAATGTTCAGAGTGAACTAAAGGAGGATGGTTAGCGCCTATTAAATCCCAAGTTTTACATATCACCTGCAACTTGGAAAATCGCTGATTGACAGTTGTTAAAAAACTGATACAGAGGGGTTTTTAAAAACCACTACTGTTTTTACAATTCACTTGCTGTAGCCACTACCAGAGCAGGGAGCTTAGCTGAGCTTTTGGATCTGATGTGGCCACGAGATACTTTTGGCTGGTTTACGCTGGCAATAATTCAAATTATTACAGCAGCGTTACGGAAAGGCATGGTGGGCTGTACTACTGTGGCATGCAGATATATAAATACCTATTTTCTTACTAAGGGTGGAAAAGAGAACATACGGGTTCACCTCTGGGTATTGTAGTCTAACTTCAGGTTCTACAGCGTTTGAGGTTATTTGAATAAAAATATTTAAAGGAAAGAATAGAAGCCTTTCAGAACATGCGAGTCTTGTGCATTAGGACAAGATAATGAACATTTAGCTTGTTCAAATTATTCTTTGTTGCTGCCACCTTCATCATGGTGAAAATAAAAATGTTCAGAGGCTACAGAGAGGAGAAGAAACAAAGATATTATGCTCGAGATCAAGACTGCAGATTCCCAAGGTTACCTATTTTCTTGATGTGAGGAAGGGAAAATGAGTTTGAGCTGCTTGCCCAAAACCTGTTCTGATGTTCTGGCGATAGCTGTATTTTAGACAGCTGATGTCCTGACTTCTCTCCCTTGCTTCCCATTATGGTTGAAATCTTGCTTTTGGTAATCATTGTATTGGCCACATAGCAGTTCCTTCGGATGCGTGTGCTGTTCGTGTTGCATAGCAGGGGTGTTACGCATATTGTTACTCCTATACTGGTGTGTGGAAGAGGGACTGCAAATGCTGGAGTGTTTATTACCATTCAGCAGCACATTCATTTGAGGTTTGTGATGGAATTTGCCAGCTCCTTCAGGACCGATCTTACTTAGTATTTCTGGCAGTGTATATTTGCTTTTGTTACAAGAAAAACTCCAGGAAAGCAGTAGCATGTTTACAAAATGAAAAGTGTTTCATCATGGTGTCTACACTTATAGAAGGCTTCGGGGACCGAATGCGTGCAAGTCTGTGTGTGAAGCAACCTTACCTTGAATGGTCTATATCAACCCAGGTTGTCCGGTTTTTTTTTCTTCCTCCATTTTCTGACTCCTGACTCCACCTTTCCTGTTCTTTATAGGGCTTGCTCAACCTGGGATGGTTGCTGGATTAAAAAAAATGTTTGGGGGAATATGTTGTTCGATAAATAGCAATTAATGTAGATTATTCCTTTTTTTGTTTGTATGCAGTGTAAGGACTTTACTAACTTTGTACTGGAAATGCATAATTTTTGGACAGAGGATAATTATATGCATCTTTTGCTCATCTCAGATTGAGATACAAAAGACTTAATAGCTCAATTTAAAGGGCTTGCTTTTCCTTTTCATCAGTGGAACTTCAAGTAGGGTTATTTCTGAAAGGGAGGAGAACTTGCACTACTTACAATTAGGAAAAGAGAAGTGGAAATAATTTTTATATATATATCTATCTGTGTATAGTGTGTGTCTGCTGACATACTTTAGAATTAATAAAGTGATGTTTACATAGTAATCACTTCATTTCTGGAATTTCCTGCAAGAAAGATTCAGGTTTTTTTCCTGCCTCAAAAAACCCCGACCCAATAAAAATATAAGGATATGATTGCCAATAGTAACAGATATGCAGCACAGGATAATTTTAATGAGCTCTCATTTCTTTGGAACATAAGATTGCTTGTTTGAGCAATCCTATAGATTGCTATAGAAGAATCCTATAGAAGAACAGGAGCCTGTTCTTCCTATTGCCTGAGTCTAATATTTTGCTCTTCACTTATGTGCCTTTTCCTCGGTTTTTAAGTGTGGGGCACACTAGTGGCTTGCCAGGCGTGGCTTTGGCCACTGCAGCAGGGTTTGTACATGTGCAGGAGGCCATCTTCTCTCCTCTGCCTAAGTGCGATTGTACAAACTAGATTTTAGTCCTTTATAAATCCATTAAATCCATTTTAATTCCTGTTAGGAGTTGCGGAGGCTTGTAGGGGCTAAATAACTCTTGTTTTACTAGAGGGATGCTGTTATGTTTATTATCTTATTATCAGAAGCAAAAAAAGTCAAAAGCAATGAATTGTCAGGAATCCACATGTGCTAAATAAGCCATCCGGGCTGCCCTGGTGTGGTTCCCAGCTGCTGGCCTGTGAGTTTTCTCGTGCAAGGGAAGTATTTGGTCGCCTGATCTAGAAGTCGTTAAAGCAGCCTGAGTAAGGCAATGTGAGTGCCATGGTTAGTTCTCAAATCAGTTATCTGTTGGAGCACTTGCCTCTGGCGTGAGGTTGATCTAAGAGAAGTCTCCATTGGACTAAAAATTTGTTTCTAAATTAAAAACAGTAATTTAGGCATGAACTAAAATGCGTCATTCCTTGTGCCCTCATCTTCATGTTATTGAAGTACCTGTAGCGAAGTTCATGTTGAAAAACCTTGGTGAGGTCTACTTTGGGAGCTAGATTTTAACTGAAGAAAAACGTTTTGAGAAGAGTGTTTATTAGTGAGTTAAGAAATACTTCTGACCTTTCAGATCTTCAGAAGTCATTGGGTGACACCAAAGGTCCATCTTTTCTCCCTGTAAAGCAAAACAAATCCCCTCTTGCTGTTCGTATAACCCTGCTCTGTCTCTTCTTTTTATGAACCTTCTTTTAAAATGAAACCAGTGTCTGAACAGCGGTTCCGATGATGCTTTATGAAGCGAAGAGAATACAGAGAACCGTCTACTCGCTTGCCTGCTCTTGGGTTCCTTCACTCTAGTTGTCCTTCCTGGTTTACCAGTACCAATTTTCTTTCACTCAGGTATGTGCTGAAGAATTTGCTTTTAAAGAGAAAAGCAATGCCAATGCCACTTCAAATTTTTCCTTGTATTTTTTCCCCTGGTATGAATACACGTCACATCTAGTCCACTGCTGTCGCAGGCAATTGCATCAGGGTCCTCCTTGTAATCTGATCAAGTACCACTTCAAAAATTTTTTTTTTTTTTTTTTGTGGCTGTTGCTAGCTGAATGGGCAAACCATTTGTATTAAAAAAAATTCCAGTTTCTAGCCTAAATTTGTTTAGGGATCATTTGTCTGCAGGGTCTTGTTTTGGAGGAATTGTTTGTGAATAGGAGTGACCAGGGCTGCCTGTGAGGCTGTACTGAGCCTCGCGTAATGCGAGCAGCAAAAATGCTTCTCCGATACTTTTCTCAGAGCTACGTCACTTACCTGTCCTCCATCTAATGCACCAGGATTTTTCTTTCCTAATCATTTTCTACCTGATTGTACCAGGTACAATCTTCTTGTTTTCTCCTTGAGTGCACGATGTTGTATGTGATACTAAGTATTTGGGTCTATATTTGTTACCTGTCCTTAAAATTATCCTGTTCGTAGCATATGACAGATGTCATCCTCTACGCTGACATGCAGCAAACTTAATTAGTGTTTTCCTTTTTTCTCCAAGTCACTTTCATTTATATGTATACATATACACATATGTATAATTAAAATACATATATATCTCTCAGGGTAATCCCTTGGGAAAAAAAATCTATTAGTAACCACTACAGCCTCATTTTTCTTGTTCGTGTTTGACCTTTTGACTTTAGCCTTTTTCCTTATTTATCTTAGGATTCTTACATTGTTTTTATTTTCTCCCACTAAATTAGTTATTTCCTACATAACATCGCAGTGTTGTTTTCTGATAGCCGGATAAATGAGACCTACTGCGTTATGTTTAGAGAAATCTCATGTTTTATTTGCAAAACATACTGGGAAAATGCGGCATGAATTATTGCTGGTTAACCCAAGTTGTGTCTTATCCTGTTTTTTTTTCTCTTTCCTTCAGGTCTCTAATTATCTGTCTTTTGAAATGTTTTAAAACATTTCATTACTCTTGAGATCAAATCAGCCAAGATTTAGATAACAAAATTAGTTTTTCCTTTTTTTTTTTAAACAGATATTTGCATTTGCTATTCTGGTAGTCTTCTGGTACCAGTCTAGCTTGATACATTTCCTATCAGACCTGAAGTGATCACACCCCATACGAATGTTTTGAAAGGCCTTTTCTGGGTTCCTGAGCTGCAGTGCATTGAGTACCGCAGGGCTGGGCTTCCTCTTTGGTTGCAGTAGTTCCCGTGTCCATCCTGACTGTCTTCAGCATCCTGCCTTCATCCCACCTTTCTCGCTGCTATTGCCTTCACTGAAGACTGGGGCAAACTATCCGGGTAGTTTTGGATAATTTTTCCATGCATTCAACGACCCCATTTTCCTCCAGTTTGCTCACAGGGCTTGAGAACCTTTTTTACTCAATTCCCGTAATGCAAAAGAAACTGAAACATTGGTGATTGTCATTTTGTTCTTAGGCTGCTTATTCTTCACCCATCAGTCCTTTTTTCCATTTCTTTTGAGCTTGTTGCTTGTTCCCCCCAATCTTTGTGGAACAGCTCTATTTGCAGCGAGGTGTGGATCCCTTCTTTCAACAAGTTTTTCTCTGGTGATTAGGATCTGCATTCCAGCTAGCTTTTACAGCTTTGTGCTAGAGAAATGCCAAGTTTTCCCTTAACAGAAAAGTCTGAGTAAATTTGCCTTTCATGCATGTACATGTGCATACATGAGTACGTGTACAAAATCATGAGTGCTGCAGAAGACTAAAATAAAAACACTTTAGTCCAAATGTGCTACAAGTAAATAAAAATGACTTTGGGGTAGAGGACACTTATAGCCAACCTAGTGTTGATTAGTGTAGCTTGGCTGCTTAAAGTTACCTTTCTCATGGTTGTGCAAATGCTAAACTGGCAGAAGGACATGGACTTCCTAAGAATATGAACTGTAGGTTTAATTAGTTGGAAGCAATGAGCCTACATGAGAGGAGCAGTTCTCAGGATGTTTCTTGGTAAGTTAATATACTGCAGATTGAACCTTTGAAGCATGGCTCTACAGAAAGCCTCCAGTGAAAATGTGTTCGTAATTGCCAACTGCACTGGTTAAAAGGTTGTCTAAGCAATTTAATGGCCCAACTTCAGAATAGCTTTAATATATTCTTGTCACCCCATGTGAATAAATTCATATACTGATTAAGATAAAGCTGCCTCATTATTCAAATATTGATAGTAGTTTTTTTTATATCTTCTCTTTCTTTCTATTTTATATCCTTTTGTACTGCTATGTATATTCATATTCATGGCCGCTCAGTGGGAATAAAGGACCTCAAGAAGGTCTGCTTTTTCCTTGACCAGGGAAGTAAATATTTGGTAACTTCAGATGAGCAGGAGATAACAGGTTATTTTATTTTCATAAAGAATGAAGACTCCATAATTTAAGATTATTTTTGAAGCAATGCATACCTTGCCAGCAGGCTTTCAAGGCATTGGTGTAATCAGTAGTATTTGGCTGGGTTCCATGTTACATATATTTTGCTCAAAAACTCGGGTTCAGTGTATTACAAATTATGTTTTTTGGAGGATGAGCATTCAGTAATAAAAAAAAATACCAGAATGGAGATTGTAATCACTGTATAGTCTTTACAGCTGCAGGTCTTCATGGTTATTTAGTAAATGGTGGGGTTTTTTTTGTCTCTCCACCTGTGATGTTGCAGTGTCAAGGTTTGTTGTCACTGATGGTGGTTTTCATTCGGTGGTGACCTTACTCGTCCTGGAGACAGAGGTTCTACGCTGCAGCATCAGCCTTGGACAAGCTTTCAGCTTGGATTTATGGGTTTTGGTTCCCTCCATCCCCCGTCATGACATGTGGCAAATGCCATTACTAGCCCTTAAACAGAATCTGTTTTAAACGGGAAGGACAAATCAGTCACAGTGAAGCATGGCTTTCAGAAAGATGAATGTGGTCGTGGAAAATGACTTGAACTCGTGGTTTGTTTTGTTTATTTATTTATTTGGATCCAGTTATATGCTTTGTGTGTTACAAGTTATATTGCCGAATGTCTTACTGCACCAAATATAAGAAATTCAGTATTTATTACTTCAGTTTTATTGAGGTGGTATCCAAAATGGAAGACCTCTTGTCCCAATGTTCTCCTAGTGCGGAAGAATCTCTACAAAATGGTTGGTGGTGATAAGAAACGAGCAAGTATCGCAAATTAAATCTGCAAATTTAATTTGCAGATTTAAATCTGCAAAGGAGGAGTAAGACGAGCGGGCAAGGGTGTTCATAGAAACCCGTGGTTCCTTAGATTGCTTTGATGAAGAGGCAAATGGCCTTTAGTTAAGGCAACTAGAAACCTTGGTGAATGTAGTTCTTGTTGAAAATGCAGTGAAAATGAGTGGTTAAAATTCCCCCTTTCTAGGCTAGATGGACCTTACTTGCCTTTAACTAAGGACCTTTGTGTTTTGGCAATATGGGAATAGCTGAACAAACCAAAAGGACTTCAAGGACTTATGTGAGTTCTTGCTGCTTGATCACTTGCAACAATTCCTTTTCAGTTGTTCTAGAAAATGGCAAGAATGGTAGATGGCTTATTACTCCTCTGCCACAAATTGATAATGTTTAAGACTATAAATCATATTACATAGTACTAGTTAAGGTTCAGGTTTTAAAGCACTGTAGCTACTTCTCAGAACTACTTAAGTATTTACTCCTTAAAAGGACTCCTATGGTAACTACTACTAATTATCTTTATTTGCTCCCTGCCTAGAGGGATTTTTCAGTAGTTAAAGAACTAAGTAACTGTACCTTTAAGTTGATGACTTCCCACTCTTCTCTTCCCTTGATTGCTCGCTGTATTTCTTTGTTGCATCTTGTCTATATTAGATCATAACTTCTTCAAGACAGGAACTGTATGGTGGAGAATCCAGGATCAGGGGGTATGATCTTGGTTTAGGACCTTCAAGCAATATTAAAATACAAATAACTATGCTTGAAAGATTTTTAACATATGATCTAAACTGTTACAGGGCAGCAGTTTACATTCTGTTCGAGCTTAGCAATACACAGTCAAGTTCAAACAAGTTGGAAGCTGACTGTCCTGAGTTTTAGTGCTTGCTCTGTGATTTATCTGCTTCTCAAGTCTTAACCAAGCTCTGCTATAAGAAAATGAAGCACAAACAGGTATGCTAATACAACATTTATTTGGGGATTTTAGTTGCAGGAAAGCCAGATAATTACAGTATTTCCAGTAGCAATTTTTGCACCGTAGTACAGCTCTTCACAGTGTGATTTTTATATGCAGAATATGCAGTAGTGCACATTGAGATGCTGTAAAAGCAGTAGATCTTTATTTAAAAAAGAGTAATTTCTTCATAAGGGTAAGCACTTAAAAATTGGACCACAACATTCCTTTTTATGCACATGTGAAAGCGCAGTATTCAGTGGCACTATTGCATTCAGTTTCTCAGATGATCAGATAATGTAATTTTTAATAACTTGTCAACTACCAGTAATATGCAGCTGTGTGCAATTTGCACAGGATCGATGAAAGTCTTCAAAGTGGAAAAATGTACAATAAACTGTCTGTGCAACATACGATGCGTTATTTAACATCATAAAGTGTTGTAATGCTGAAAATTTACAGCTGTCTATAAGCCATGTTAATAGGCTGGTAAGTTACCTTTGCAATGAATATGCCTTAAGTGGGAGCCTCTCCGTGCAGCTGCAGCCGCCTGTGCCTCCTGGCTGTGCGTGGTGGGGTGCCAGGCTGAGCCTGCTGGGGAGCACCTGTGGAATCGAGACACTTCAGGGATTTTTGCACTTTAATTCATTTCTGTGTCCACTGATGTTGCGGTGATTACAAATACAATGAAAAAAAAATCTGAACAGAATTGAACAACCTCCGCTGGTGCAGCTGGTTGCCCTTAGTCAAAAGTTCATTTTCTGTTGGTTGAAAGGTTGTCTTATCAGGAATTAAATTTTTTGGCTGAGGAAGCCATCTGACTGGAAATGGAAGAGAAATAGTGGGTTAGGGTTAACTGAACTGTTGGGAAAAAAAAAAGGGGGCATAAAAGCATTCTGTTGGCTTTCCTTTGGGAGGAGGAGGGTCATCACTTGATTTGCATGGGAAGCATTTGGTGTGCTGAATGTTACTGGAGAAATTACTGAGTTTGACAAATTTTTATGTTAGATAGGGTTGTGTGAAGTCATAAACAGGAGACCGATGAAGGGACATCTAAAGCTGAGGTTTTATGTGAAATTTAATTTAAAGTTCCGTAAAATGGACAGCTACTAACATGCAATTTGTTCTTGCAACACTAAGTGTGTCTTTATGGTGAGCCTAATTGGTTTGGAGATAGGTTGCTGAGTTTTAATACTGGGGGAGAAGGTAGGGTTATTATCAAATAAACCTGATGGAGCGGCAGTGAGTACTGCTGGTGGTTCCTGGCTGTGATGGAGCCTCATTCATACCTGATGGCAGGGATGGGGTTTTTTTGGGCTGAGGGTTTGGGACAGAGGACCCCTTTGCCTGCTGGCCATTTATCAGAAGATAAAATTGAGCTGTGGGGTTTTTTGGTGGTTCTTTATTTTTTGTTTTCTGGCATGATTAGAAACTTTGAGAACTGAGGGGCTTTTGTGCATGGGAGTTGACTGTTTTGAAGATCAGCTTTCTATCTAGGGTTAATTCGGGGAGCCTGTGATACCTGAGGGCAGATGGTCCTCTCTGGCCTTGATATGCACCACCTGTGGTGTCTGGTGCACCTGGGAATGACTTGTTGGGTTAATACTTTGCATTTTCTGTCCACCCTACTGGGGTTTTTCAGTACTTTTTTACTATCTCTTCCTTCTCCTGAAAGTCTGGGAATGGATGAAAACAAGTTGGATGATAACGGGCAGCCATGAAACAAGGTAGTAAATATGTAGTGTCTGAGTGGGGCTCGTACATTAGGACAGACTGCCCCAAAATGAAGTGTGGGGGAGGAGGGATAGTTGGGGACAGGTTACTGATTTTGGGAGAAGTCGTCTTGGTCCCTGTGCCCTGGCAGGGGCCCGTCCTGTCCCAGCAGTGCTCTCAGTGCCAGCCAGGAGCCCATGAGCCAAAATACTGAGGTTTGGGGGAGTGGGGAGTTACTCCCCGCTTGGAAACTCCTCTGATGATCAGGGTTGTTTCTCTGACACTTTTTAGACATCTATCCCAGGATTAAATTTCTGAATGACTGTATAAACTATCCTCAGGTCTCTTTTAAGGATGGAATTACATAATAAAAGGTAACTTGACAGAATGTCATACCATGTTTATATATATAATATATATAATTTCCTAAATGTGATTCACCCGGGGTATGAATACAGCTGTAAAATTAATCAAGTAGATAGCTGAATAGTTTAGCATGAATTTCTGTATTCTGTCACAATTAAAAGGAAGCAAATTTTGGGAAACTGTGGCTTATTAAGGCTTGATTTTGGTTTGGATGCCATAGCAATCATGGATGTTATTGGAAAAGCAAGAAGTAATAGGGCCGTGGGAGATCTTAAATGTGAATATCAGTGGCATGTTTCTGGGTTAAATCCTGCAAAAATGTGAGCTGTGTCTTGGTGCTACTCTGTAATTGCCCCTTTGGCTATCAAAAAAAATTTCCGGCAGTGTTCATGAGTAGTTCAAAGTGATCTCACAAAATCTACTGGGAGAAATCACGGGGCTGAGAGTATTACTTCGGCCTCGCACGGTGCCTAGTTTGGGCTCTTTCATTGATATGTTTGCTTTTTAATAAGTAATTCACTCTGGGAAAGTATTTCTCCAGATTTCCGCAATTGGTGAGTGGAAGTCTGAAAATTAGGTGAAACTAATATAAAAATGTGAAATTGATGCTGAAACCTAATATCCAGAAAGGCTCTGTGTTAGCATAGAAGAAACAGACTTAAAGCAAATTGACTTTAAAGTTGTCTAAAGAGGGGAAAAAAATTATGTGAGTTTCAGCAGCACCACTTGGATAGGCTGTGTTTGAGAAGAAGGGTACCGCTTGTCCTTTGGTCTTCTTCAGACTTTGAAGACAAGTAATTTCTAGATAGTCTAGTCTCTGCTGAAGTAGACTACTTCCAGGTTATTTCCTAAAAGTACAGGGCAATTTGTATGATGTGAAATTGTTTATTTGCTACTCTTGTTGTTAAACTTTGCTTGTATTCAATAACTAGATCCATGTATGTGAACAAAAATAGCCTCCCTAAAATACTGCCTTGTGATTTATTTTGAACTTGCATTTGCCTTTTAGATAAAGTAGCGAGTTTGGTGAAAAAGTTCTCATCAGTGTAAGCTTATTTAAAAAAAAAAAAATCTTTGTTGAATACCACTGTGCTGTAGATCATGCTTTTTTGGTAATTATTAATACTAGGAAATAACATTCTGAAGCAGTAGCACACTTTTTGAGTATTGTCTGCCTTTGTCTAAATTGAATTTCTACACTACTAGAGCGGTGGGCTGAAAGACCACAGAAATCCTGTTTTCTTCCTTGCATGTGCAGTTCCTGCGTGTTTATGCAGGATTTTGGAAAACCTGTTCTAACAGCATCTAAAGTGCTGCTGGGGTCTGTTGTAAGGAGTTTACCTCAAAAGCGGCCTTTTGTTACAGAAGAAATTGGTTGCAGTGCAAAGGCATAAATATTGAGAAGATATTTTTCTGGATAGATGCTGGGAGGAAGCCTTTTAAGCCTTTCTGTTTGCCTTCTGTGTTTCGAACTGCACTGTTCTGATTGTGGGAGTAAGTGGCGGTGGGTGAACCTGGAATTACCCGCTTTCAGGTGAACACAGAGACTGGCCCCCGCACGAATAAGTTGGTGTGGCCACAGATTTGAGTGTACCTTTACAAAAAGTGAAAAACAGGGAAGCTGGTGAATGCAGACTCATACACGGGCGCGTTGTTAGAGAGAAGCGATGCTTTGGCAACCTGGTAGAGCGAGGACCACTCAGCTACCCAGTGCATCGTCTTGCTCGGTGTCCATGGGGGTTTTGATGAGGGACGGGTCTTTTGCCAAAACATGTCAACATCCATCTTCCATGGAATAAAAGCAGATGCTTTTAATTGATAAAAGAGAAGTAAGGGTGGGACTATGCAGCTAGAGCTTCAGTCTGTCCTGGAGAGTGTCCGTCCCCCATTGCGTCTGGGCCGTGGGAGTGTGCCCTCGTACGGGCACAGGGTGGAAGGTGCTACCCCATGCGTTCAACATTCGCTCTGATCAGCGCTTCTTTGTGCAAACACAATACAAATATTAAATTACTCTTTTTTTTTTTTTTTGTTAAACGTTTCCCTTCACAATGCAGACAAATTGCTGTTGGCGCAGCTATTGTCTTTGGCGTGGTTACTCTGGGGATGTATCCGACAGATCTCTATTGCAACACATGGAGGAAAATTCTGAGTGGTCTCTTTCAAACAATGCAAAAGCTTTTCATTTAGTTTCGTTGTATTTAATTAAAATAAATACAGCCAGAGGCTTGAGCAATTGCTGGATATTTAAAAAATAGAAATAGGAAGATTAAACAATTGAAAAAACATTGTAATGCACAAACTTATTATACAAAATGTGTAACTTACGTTAATAGGATGATAAAAATTCAGGGGAAAAACTGGCTTAAATATTTAAAAGTGTATATTTAGATCCATTGCCCTTTAGATCCCATGCCCTCAGGACAAAAACTAGCTTAAATATTTAAAAGTGTATCTTCAGATCCATTGCCCTTTAGATCCTGTGCCCTCTTTAGGTATTACTTAATCTTCATATTTGTATTTTAAAATATTTAGCTAATTATATCTTAATATTGCCTCGCTGAAAATTGAGTTGTATTACACAGGTCCTAATTTTTTACTGTATATGTGCCTGTTTAACTTGCGTTAGAGTTCCGCATGCCTATTTGATGGAATATTACTGGTTTTGTTTAACAGCTTTATTAGATTAGAGGGTGATGGTTATTTTGTTACTTTTTAAACAAACTATTCATAAAAGACATGGTTGCTGTTCTGCATGGCTTTTATTTAATATTACAGGTTACGCAAATTATCTAACAAAGGTGAGAAGAAAGGAAAAAGCTAAATCCGTAAACTTGTTTCTGGATGATTTGATTGCTTGATCTGTTTGCAGGTGAAAGCATCCTACCCCCCGCTGCAGAGTCGTGGTCTTCATGCCCCTTGGCCAGCGCTGCAGGTGACGCTGGCCGCCTACCCTGCTAGTGACGCAGGCTGCAGTGGTCCTTCTTGTTGAAGGTTTTTATTTATTTTTTTACTGTAGAAAACAAAGTGAATTCAGTTTCCACGGTCCTCAGTTGTCTTCTGGAAGTAGATAGGCGAGTGCTGCTAAGATGGAAGAGAGCGATGCTGGCGAGGGGGTCCACAGGCTCTGTCGCCTGTTCGCCGGCCTCGCAGAGGGCTCTCAGCCAACCCTCCTCCTTCTAGAGAGAGGATGATGGGCGTTTTGGGAACTTGGAATGAAATATTGGAGGTTTTCTCAATATAAATATTGTCAGCAGAGATCAGAACATTTCACCCTTTGGTGTCAGACGGTGGCATGCATTGAGATCTAAGTGGCATATCTACATATTTCAACAAAATATGTTGCCTTTCCCGCCTTCACATTAACTTTTTAGTTTCATTGGCAGACAGATTGCGTTTTATGTCCTTTCTCTGCACATTATGCCAGAAGGTTCCTTTGCAAAAAATAAATTTATAGTCGCTAGCTGATAAAGGTCTTTCCGTAGCGGTCTTGCAGGAACATCTTTGATCTTTGGAGCCATCCTTGCCGTTGCGGTGTCATCGCTCAGCTGTCTCTCCCAGCACTGGAGGTGACAGCCTACCTGCGGTATTTTCTGCTGTATCTTTCCGTGGTAATTTTCCAGACCACATCAAGGAGAAACTGAAATTTTAAATGGAGAATTCTTGGATAACTTGGTCCAAACTATTCTGCTGACTTCAACTATGTGGTCTCATAAAAATGCTTTTTTCAGATAGGAGCTGTCAGGTTTATTTGATTATGGGCGGCCTTTGTATGTGTATTCAAATGCATACATGTGCGTGTGCGCATACATATTTACTCTTCAAAACTGACATTCAAGCAAAGAACAAATCACTTGTGTTCATGACATGCTTGGTGCGGTTCGATGCCAATGAGTGCTTGAGCTGATCCATGGTTAGCGGTGCCATTGTGTACTGAAACCATCCCATGTTTTGATAACATTACTTTTAGGTTTTGCAGAACCGTAATCGATTTTATGTATGTAAGCTTTTCAAGTTATTTAACAGTCTCTCAAATCTGCCATTTTACATGCTCCCTTTTTTTTTATGAATAGAAGTAGGCAAATGAAAAATAGCCTAACAATCAGAAATTGTTCTTCACAAAAGGTTAGTAGGGAAAGTGGAGATGTGAAAGTACTTTTAAATAGCAGAGGTAGTCTTTGGCATGATAAAAAAAAAAAAAAGCATCACCTTTTTGTCTCACATTTGGTTAAATTGAAAAAAAAATCTTTGGAAATAATGAAAATTAAAACTGCTTTTGTCTCCCCTGTTACAGCATTCTGAACAGAATTAAAAAAAAAAAAAGACCAACAGATTTGCTTTAGTTTGCTGAATTCCACCTCTTGATATTTTGCAAGAACAGAACATTGTCTAATACTTAAGCAAGAATTTTGTCTATGCATTTATTGTGTTAATGTGGTTAGAAAAAAGTGCTTTAAGATTTTGTTGAAGCTTATCCAGTAACAAGATGTATTGAGATGACTTGCATATCTTAATAGCAAATTTCTCATCTCGTTAATAAGGAGGAAATGTAAAGAATATTATCAAAATAGTCTGTCTGACATGCAGAAAATGTTAAACTTTATCACATTGCAACAAAAATAAACTCATTCATGGCCGCACAAAAAATGATTGTGCCTTGTGTTTGCCTGCTATAAATTTGATTTATTCCTGTAGTAATTACAGTCGCTGATTCCGTAAAAGTTGAAAACAGTTTTTTTCCCCAAGCATAACAAGACTTCTGCGTTCCCATTGGTACTGCATTGCAACACTTTGAACTTGCTTAGCAGACGTGACAAAAGGTTTTAATTAAAATACTAGTGAGATTAAAAAAAGTCATTTGTCTGCATTAACTTTGTACATTTCTCATAATTCTTTAATTCTTGTAATAAAGGAAAAATAGCATGACTGAGAGAAGAGGTTGTCCTCCTTCCTTACTCCCCCTCATCAGTAAAAGATTGTGTCGTACCTCTGGGATGTTTTGCTTAATGCCGCTGCGGGCTCTGAAGTACTGTTGAGATGTTACTTATTGGTGCACAGATGAGTAGGAGGTTCTTAGGAGACTTCATTCACCAGTAGGAACATGATCCTAGCATGGTTAGGGGGACGCTGAAATCTGCCCAAGTATCCCAGCCTTTGCATCTCCCAAGTAATTGTAAAATAACTCATTCTTGAGTTTTACCCCATCTTAATATTCTGAAATTAAAGTCTATTCTACAAAACTGATAGGGAAGCTCAAGGACCTTCATGATTTTTTCTGCCATATCCATGGCAAATTTAGGATGAGGCTAAAAATAGAGATCATTGTCAGAGTTCATTAAATCTTTCCACTCTTTTTTTGCTACTTTGTAATAAATATCTCATTCTCTGAAACATGATTTAAATAATGATGTAAATCAGGCAGAAACTTTGATGTAAACCAGTCACTTTGATCTTACTTTGTTACATTTCTCAAAGGAGAGGTTAATTATTAGTAGTTTGGTAATTATTAGATTGCCTTGATTTGCTGCTAAGTACAGCTTTTGCAGTAGGGTAACACCTTTTGTCAACATTATAAGCGTATGTTACAATGGTCTAACTATGCCAAATAAGCATTCAGGTACTTCATCTTCATATTTTTGGTAGTAAAATATTTGTTTAACATATATTGAGTGCTGAATATGTAGTTGTATTGATGTCAAAATTTGAATTCAGTTAGAATGCATGAAACAATCTTAAATTGTTAACTACGTTTTTCTTAAATTTACGGGGTACATAAATCAAAAGCAAACTTAACTGCATTTTGCTTTTTGAATTGGTAAGGGAGTGCTTTCAAGGTTTAAAATAGTTATGGCATTAACTCTGGACAGTGACTGAAAAATGGTTTTGGCACTGGAGGATTTTGTAAATCATAGATCTCATCCTCTTGCACTTAATGTTTATTTCTAGGTTGGAAAATGAAAACAAATCTTCATGCTATGTTATTTCTTAATTGATTTCTTATTTTGAGCAAATCAAGTCATTGAATTGAATTAACTGAACAAACTGAAATTAGGAAAAAAGCTATTTCTACATCAGCCAAAAGGTCAATCACTATTTAGAGTTGGTTTAGTGCATTACTTTCAGTTGTTTAGCCTGGTGGTTTGCCTCTCTTGAAGGCATGGGAAGCCAATGTAGGTTTTTTGAACATATATTAAATTTGAATACTTTAGATAGAAATTCACTTTAATGTTATGCGTATTTATAAATATATAAAATATGTTGTAATGCTTTAGAAACATAAACCTAATTTTTATTAAGTACTTTAAAACATTATTTAAATATATGTTAAAAGTAAACATTTATTCTGCTTCTCAAGGAAAAACCCTTAACAATGTGAAAAATTCATGTATCTGAGAGTTTCTTTTCTTCAGTGTCGTTTGTATAAGCATGTTACAGGATTACAAGAAATTACAATTTTGTGATTACAAGAAATAAGAACTCTTAACTATCCAAAGTTGGTCATTGTGGTTACTGTACCATTTGGTACTGTTAATATACTTCTAAATATGTAGTGCTGATACAGCCTTTATAATTAATGTGGAAATCTGTGTTGTAGTGCGTTGGTTATATTTGGTGTCACATTCAATTTTCTGTGAGTTTCAAAAGACACAAATATTTCAGTGCATGACGGTATAAAGGTGGAATTGTGGAGCAAAATGGATATGTAATGCATTTATTTTACTATTATCAATATATTCCTTTTTTGTTGCTTTATTCACATATATAAAATTGAAATACAGGCAGCTCTGAGGCAGGATTTTGGTTTATTTTACTAAGCACAAAATAGTGTATTGTAAATAACTTTTTAAAGTGCTCTTTATTTTAATACTTTCTGTTATAGCAGATCACTCACTGGGGATTATAAGTCATGATAATTCTGGTATGGGAGTGGGGAAAGCTGTTTGTTTAAAAATATGCTTGTCTAGATTTTGTGAGTATATCCATCCACGTTTAATATGCATCTATAATAGATGCTCTATACTAATGGATGTGTAATATAGGAAGTGTGTTCATCTATTTTCACTTCAAACACGTGTATTTTCTTTTTAAGCTGCAGCTCACCTTTAGTCAGTTGGCAGGGATTGGATATTCCAGTCTGAATAATTATTGCAATTCCAGCTCTTATCTGGGACCGTAGCGTTGCTGCTGCTGAAAGGAAAACTTTTTAGGTTCATGCAGATTGATGCTATTTTATTTCTAATTTTTTCTTACCCTTTTAAAGGAGGGGAAAAGAAAAAAGTAGTGTGTTTTGTAGAGGTGTTAAGAAAGCTTGATTATATTTAGGATGAGGTTTTGCTGGTGGTAGTTTTTTACTGGTTTGGATGTTGCTGCTAATTCTCCAGCGTTAATGCATTCTTATGGGTCTTTGGGCTTTGTGTCAAAAGCCTTGTAGAGAGACAGATAAACATCAGCTTTTCAGTGCAATGGAGGACACATTTCAGGCAACACTAATGTGAACTTGATCTAATAGTTCCTCTGAAACTTTCCTTCATGCTGTTTATTGCTTTTCTTGGATTTATGCTGTAGCAAGATGTTAACGCTAGCTACTTGAAGATTATCCTGTTGCGATAGTCTGATGCCATGAATTGCAATGAATTAAAAAGAAACAAACCTTTCCATTGTATATTTTTGCATTAATTTTGTAACATTTGTTTATCATAATATAAAAATCTTTTTTCCATTACAGTCAGAATTTACCATCCTGTGGAATAAGGCGTTGGGCAACCAAAGAAGGCGGAGAGCCACTAATCCTCAAAGAAAAACCCTAGTCCTAACTTCATGCTGTCTGTCTTATCGGTGGCACTCTTGCAAGTTCCTGTAGTAGAGTAGTTCTTCGGGCGTTTTATTACCTCAGATTCACTTCTGTACCCCTATGCCAGAGGTGTTCTGCTCTTCTGGTGTTGACAAGATACCACTATGCTCTTCTCTTGTTCTAAAAAACTTCAAAGCCCTCTAGACTCCCTTAAAGTCAGTTCTGTACAGGAGTCTGCTTGATGTGGGGTTAAAACCTTGCAAAAGAGGAGGTGGGGAACTGCTGAGTGCTCCTTTCTAGCTCATCCTGGGCAAAGCAGCAGTAACCGTGTTCTGCTCCTTCTCTCTTTTCCAAACTAGCTGAATATCAGCACAGGTTTTTCTTGGACAACGGTGTTACCATGGCTTATACAACGGTGTTACCATGGCTTATACAACGGTGTTACCATGGCTTATACAACGTGGAGAGCTGGGGTTTTGAGATCTTGTGTATAGAATGAAATATTCCTTCTGATTTACCCTTGGCAGACTCCAATGGTGGGGTGGTTGTTGAGGGAATGGATGCTTTGGATGAAACGAGAGCTGTTGCTGAAGCATCCTGTTCAGTGCTAGATATTCTACGTGCAAGAAAAGACACAGTAGGCTGATGTGTAGTTAGTTTCTTGTTAAAAAGAATAACTCTAATCCTAAATCCTAATAATTAGCTACTCTTAATTCCTAAAACGTGTCTTTATCCCTTTGATTACTCAGTAGCTAATGGTAATTTGTATGCCTGTCAACCTTGTCTCCTCATTCCTTAAACCTCTGTTAAGTTCTTGGAGACACCATTCACATTACGCATTTGTTTAAAAGCTCAGTACTCTTTGAGGGGGGAGAGGAGGTGCTATGTGGCAACCCGTATCAGAAAGGTGGTTCCTCCTTTCCTCCTTATTTTAGCACTGTGATGAAGAGGGTAAGTGGATGAGTCTTTGGGGGAGTGAGAGAAGGTGGGAAAGGAGATTTCTAGTGCAAATGAGTCTGTTCCAGGGAAATTGTTCTTCTTGTTCCAAGCTAGAGCCTTGTTTTGCTTTGCATCTTCTCTTTTGAGAGAACAGCCAAGGAGAAGTATAGAGTCATATAATAACTTAATAAAAGCTTCTACGCCACTAGAAGGTGAATGTGGCCTACGTGTGTTTGACTGCTGAAAGTCCAGTCTGGTCTCTTTGGCAGAGTTTGACAGAGACTATTCCTGTTTAGTCACCGAGAGCACGGCTGTCGTGCTGTGTGTACAGGAATAACACAAGAGCAGAAAATACATAGATATTGCATCAGCTGCGTGAAGAGCTTCAGCCACATCTTGTTTTATCAAGCTGGTGCCTGTATTGGCCTATCAGTCTGGCTGTGTCAGTACCGCTGAAATAGAGAAAAGCCTTTAATCTGGTACATCTCTGAACAAGATGACGTAGCTGCTGCCCTTCAGTACTCGGCAAGAACTGTGGGCTGCGTATCGACATGTACCTCTACCCCTGCAATGCAGACTTGCAGTTGTTCCTGCTCCTTTGACAGTATTGGGAACGGGGGTGAGGTGTTGAGCTGCGCTTGGATAAAATGGTAGCATGTTAGTTGGATATATCTGGAAAAAATTTAGGCCCCCTCCCTCCAGCAGTGTAGACAAGGTTACGTCTTTGACTTCAGCACTGTTTTTGCTGATCAATACAGAAAGCACTGTAGGAGTTATCGTGTTATAGTAAAAATGTAGCAAGGAAAACACAGGCAGGGACCTTATGGGCATCAGAAGTAAAATTCCCGGTCAAACCTTGCATTCCCCAAGGCAAAATATTACGCCTACTGAATATCCCAGTTGGGTGCAAGGACACAGTTAAACAGGTATCCTCAGTTTGCAGCTCTGGCTGCTGGTGAACTCATATGAGAAGTTTTGATACATTTGACCTTAATAGGCATGTGGGGCATGCATTTTTCCCCTTGCCACAGGATCTTCAAAGAAGATAAAACATATAAACAGTGTTCCTAGATTTCATACAGGTGGGAGTAGTGGAGATGTCATTTCTCCTTGGAAATCCTTGTAACTTGTTCATCAAAATTAGTCATGCTTGGCGCGATATAGGTAAGAGAGATTGTTCAGAATTGCAGTGTCTTAAGAAATGTTTTGGCTCATGGTGAGATGTTTGTTTGCTTTGTGCCCAGAACTCACATTTCCGCATTCGACCTGCTCCCGAGAACCTACTGCCAAAATAACAGATAATCTTTTACAAAACATTACCAAGTAACCGAATGTTTATCAGCTCCTTTCCTTTGTTTTCCAGAAGAAAGCTGTGGAAGATTAGGCAAAGAAGTGTGTTTATTTTAATAGCCCTGCTTTAGCTGAAAAAGTCTTGGGTGTTGGTGGTCTTTCGGGTGGTGCCGAGTGCTCATCTGCCTTCCATCCTAAAGGGATCTGCAGCTGGGAAGGTCACCAGTACATCAGGATGTAGATACTTGGTGCATCTCTCTGGTTGTACTGGGTCTTAATCACTTAAGCCAAGCACAAAATGCCAACTCCTCCAGCTCTAGGAATGACTCAGTATGGTAAAGGGCCTTGCAAATATTGGCGCAGCGGTGCCAAAAGGAAGGACATGTTGTTTCTGCCGCGGTATTGTATTCTTTCTAACTTCCTTAGTGTGTGGGGATGCTGTGTTAGATGGCTTGGAAACTCCAAGCCTGTTAGTGGGCATTCTTGCTGCAGTAGGCAGGAGCACAGTTTCTTCTCGGCCACATGCCTAGGATTTTTCTAGTGGAGCCCTTTTGAGCACTTCTGAAGCACGTGGGTTTCCTCTATACAATCATGGCTTGGTTCTCCATGGTCTAACTAACCCTTCATTTGAATCGTGCATTTTGTTGTCTTTTGTGTTTTGTAGACATTGAAGTCTGAAGTGATTGCTGAGCTGAGAGCTCCCTTGTGACCCAGAATTGCATTTTCCATAGAGATAAACTGGCACTTGAAATCATAAAAGGTGGAATTTTTTTTTTTTTTTAATTGTTCTGTCCTCCTGCCCAGCTCCGTTTTACACTTTGGAGAAGCCATGATATTCTTTAGATATCCATGGAGTTCTTGAATAAATAATGTACGAGTCGGGGAAAAAAAACCTCACTTTGTACTTTAGTATCAAAGCAGAAGAGGCCTCAACACTAACTCTGTCTGCATAGCTAAGACCAGTGTAGCTCAGACGTGTGCAAATCAAATGTTTCCTCATTTTCTTAAATGAGTTTTCTCACTGATTTGCAGAATATCAGCTTGGTTCTTTATTATACAATATACAATTTCTGAAGCCAGCTATTCACCAAAGGTAACATTAGACACTGAGCAAATAATTGTTTCCTGTCACACTGCATTAGTAACTGGGAAGAAAGTGTTCCCTAATTTGTATTTGTGCAGAACTAAATATAGGTCTAGTGAAGCTTGACTTCAGCTTTAGCCGTTCCAGTCCCTAAGAAATTCAGCACCATGTTTGTCAGTTACTGGGAAAATGACTGTAGACATTCTTGCATGCTTCTTGCTCTCCTACTTGTGAGTTTTACAATCTCAGGAACTTGAATGTGAGGTTAACCAAACTCTCAGAAAATCCTCATAGTCCTGGGTTATTGCTGTCTGCAGGGACTATTGCAGAGTACTTTTTCCTAGTAGCTGTTTCAGGATAGCAAGCCCTGGCTGCAACTCCCCTGTTCCGTATTTAGCCACAACAAGGTTAAATTGTCCTATAGTTATGTTTTCCAGCAAAAACTGCTCTGATTTTTCACCTTATTTATTACTTGTACTACTCTGTAGCTGATGGCATGATGCATAAGATCTTAAAAAAATCTGTTAAGAAGTATTCAGATTGGACTGTACCAGTGAAATCATGCTCTGTACCTGGTAAGAAAAATCTGATGTTGTAGAAAAGTGTATTGAACAGATTGTGTCTCCTCCCTGGGAAGCGTACAAGCCTTGGTATCAAGTCTGTCAGCTGTGGGATAACAACCTTCATGCTGCATCTGCACTGGAAAGCAGCACTGCTTCCTAAGACGATGGAAATGCCAAATGCTGGGTTTTGGAGCTTCAGTCTTTTGGCTGGCGTCTGTGAGCCTGGGCTCAGGGAGCTAGTCCCATTCCTTTTTTTTGTTTGTATTTGAAGTCACCAAGATAAGCTTGTTCTCCCTCGTCTCTGCTTGAGAGCGAGCAGGATGAGTGTGTTTCAGAGGTCTGAGGGGTCTTACATGCAGGGTTCATAGAGAGACCAAGACAGTACTTACTCATTCATCTGTGTCACTTCTTCAACCTTAAGCGTGTTACCAACTTGTGCATTTTATCAGTGCTCTGCCCAATTTCATCAGTGCTCTGCCCAACTTTCTCATGTTATGGGTGATGCATGTAATTACGAGGAGGAGGGAACGTGTTCGTCGTCGTTAGTGGGGAGGAGGAATCCTGTGTACCTGGCATTGGCTCTCTGCCTACACCTGTACCTCTTACCTTCAGAGAGATCCTTTGAGGAAGTGATCTAAAGAAATCCAAAGGAAATTTCTTAGGTTTGTAACAGCTTTCCTCCTGGCAGACTCCGATTTATTTGTACTGTAGGATGTGACAGGCAATTCCTGGTGCCTCAGCTCTGTCTAAAGCGTGAGTGATCTCTGGAAACGCGAGTGATTGCATTAGAAGCTTTCCTCCCTCCAGTGGAGAGAGTGTTTGAGCTTGAACTCTCATTGGGTTCTTCATTGAGATCTTTGAAGTTTGGATCTTTAAAACCGTTCTCTACTCCAAAGACCTACCAGTGCAGTCGTCATCCTTCCCATCTGAGACGGGCGGGACCAGGCTCCCTTCAGAGGCCATTAAAGCTGCTCGTTTCATCCTCCAGAGAGGTCAGCAGAGAAAGACATAAGTAAGTAATTATTCTCTGCCTTTCCTCCCAGTAGCTGAGTGAGCTGTGGAAGTTGAAACATCATTAAATCTCTGAGCAGCACGGAGGGGCTGCAAGCCTCCGCAGCCAGGGAGCCTCGTGGCACGCAGCAGAGGGGAGGGCTGAGTTAACAGGTGGTATTTAGAAACTAATTAATATTTGTGAATAACAGTGCGCTATTGGTACGAAAACAAATCAGTCTGTGTGTGAGTATTTATGATGATGACTTTCAACACTGCTTGGATCGCACAGTTCTTTTCCAGCTGCCGCATCTCCTCTTGTGTCACAACATTTCACACCGGGGTGAAAACCTCCTCCGCTGTGCGGAGCCATGCTGCGGGGCGGCAGCCAGCCGAGCAGCGCAGCGGCGTATACGTTTTTAGAAGAATATTCTCACCGGTTCGGTATTAGTGGGCCACTAGGTCCCAGACATTTAAAGTATTCTTTGCTGGTGGAGTAAGCCATGCAATTTAGCTTGAGATTTCATCCCATTAAGAGCGAAGCATGCACAGAGATAATGCTATGTTTGAAGAGAAAGCAGGTGTTAAAGGTTGTTCTCCCTCTTAATGTTGTGTGCGAGTGTTTTACAGTAGATCAAACTTGCCTAATGTAATCTTCATAATGCTTTCATTTAAAATGCTCCCTGTGGTTTGTATTTGTGGAACTGAAAGAGCAGAATCTACTTTGTACCTTGGTGGGGCGGGGTGTTCGATTGAACATATGTTCGCACTGTCATTTGGGAAAGATAATAGGTTTTTAACCTCTGTCAGTGTAAGACTGAGGTATTTATGGAGCTCTATTAAAGCTGTGCCTAGGCAGCTAACCTTGCCATACAGGTTTTTCACAATTTGCCATTTTCTTGTGATAAGTTGCGGCTTTTCTTGGCCTCTCACAGTGCCTCTTGTTGTGTCAACCAGCGTGGGAGCTTACCAAGAAACAAGGAATTCCTTGCTGTTGTCAGTGCTGCATGAAATGCTCGTGGCTACTGGTATTGTCTGTTCAGTAAATACTGTCACGTAGATTGAAAGAGCAGCCTTGAAGAGTTTCAGAAAATATTCTTCTGGGCTGGACACATGGAAACTGGCAAAAACTGTGGTGGTAGCACTCGTGCTTTTGGTTGCAGAGGTGTCCAGGTGCAGCTGTAGGTGCCGAGCTCTCGTTGCGGGGTGCTGCAGGGGGATGTGCAGCGTTGCCCTGGCTGTGCACGGCGGGAAGCTCTCGGCAGCCTCTGCGGCTCGTGCTGGCCTTGAGTTTAACTTGGCGGAGGGGAAGCTGGGTGTGTTTTGGGAGTTGTTTGTTTTAAAGGGGGAAGGTGTAATTTAGTGTGCTAAATTCTTATTGGTATGGTCTCTCTTTAGTCACTTTGGGCTTCTAACAATGTAAATCAGCATGATGGAGACTGCAGCGTGCTTCACGGAGGAGGTTATCTCCAGTGAACTGCCATTACCACTTTCGTCACTGCTGATTAGATTTTTCTGTTAATGTTTAATCCTCAACAGTAAATGCCTAATGTTTATATGCCCTCTCTCTGTATAAGCAGAACATCTCTTTTATAAAGTTGGCTATGACATCCAAAACTGAATCAGTGTACAGTTTTACATATGCGTGTCAGACAAACAGATGCAAAGAAATTTGGAGCGTAAGCGATCACTTCAGTGCGCACAGGTCCCGTTGTGGCAGGGCTTTCCAGGGGTCTTAAATTAAACAGTGCTTGGTATGACTGAGAGTATTTTCTAACCTCATCTTAAAATTCTTTTTCCTCTGTCTTAATATTTCCAGTGTAGAAAAGACTTTTTTTTTTGGTGGCGTGTTTCCCCTTCCTTTTCTAGCAGTAGTGCCACTGTGATGTAGCTGAGAATAGTCGACTTGTACTGCCCCTACATGCAAATGCAAAATCTACTTACGCTTTTGGGAGAAAGGAGTTTTTAGTGAAATACATGCATGTGTACCGTGGACGACTGCAACTATGTGTGTTAGAACTATAGGAAATTCCATAGGGTATCCAAAGAACAAATTCAAAAGAAATGCATAAAAAGCGATATAACAATTAGCAGCAGAAATCAATATGTTTAAGGGAGGATATTAATTTAAATTGTTGGCTGTCGTGGTTTAACCCCAGCCAGCAAAAATAAACGCCACGCAGCCGCTCGATCACCCCCCCCGGTGGGATGGGGGAGAGAATCGGGAGGGCACAAGTAGGAAAGCTCCCGGGTTGAGATAAAAACAGTTTAATAATTGAAATAAAACTAAGTAGAACAGTAATAATAACAATGAGAACAACAACAATAACAGAATACACAAAGCAGGCAATGCACAACACAACCACTCACCGACCACCAACCGCGTGTCACAAACGGGGGGCGAGCCCCCCCCCCCCCCCCCCCCCCCCCCGGTTTTTATACTGAGCATGATGTCACATGGTATAGAACACCCCATTGGCCAGCTGGGTCCACCACCCCGGCTGTGCTCCCCCCTCCCGGTGCAAGCATCACCCAGCAACAGCCAAAGCACCAATGGGCCATCAACGCTCCTTTCACACCGAACCCAAAACACAGCACACCCCCCAAGCTACTGGGAAGAAAGTTAACCCTGTCCCAGCTGGAACCAGGACATTGGCTTACAGAAATTTCAAGTGTTTTTATGCATTTAAGAAAGGGTTGCCATTTAAGTAGCTTAAGTATCCTTCTCTGGATACAACATGTCCTGGGATTTAACAAGCCACTTACTGCTGGATGGATTCCACTCCGATGTGATTGCCATTCTTGCCACAAAGACTAGCTGATGAAGAGAGTGAAAAGAGCCTGTACCGAAATGGTCATCGTGTTAGTTGTGGGGGAGGGGAGAAAACAAATTTGTGTTATCTAGCTTCTGTTCGTTTAGTATGTTAGTCTTGTCATGGGCATCAAGGTGGATGTGTGCGTGCCTAAAAGCGGGCTTTCCTCAAATCCCAGGGAGCCTGGTGGGAGGTGCCAGGGTGCTTCTCTAAAATTCTGGCCTGAGGGATGGACGCTGACAGCGTGTGACAGCTGAAGGTGGGTATTGGTGACCTGGCAGTGACTGAGGGGTGCTGGGGTAGAAAATTGGGACCCTGTACAAGACGGGGAAAGACTTAGGACATGTTGTGGACAAGGGAGCTTGCAGGGACAGAAGAAAGAGTGACAACATGGTCAAAGCTATGAAAAGTGTGTTGGGGAGCATTGTGCGTAGATGTTGGCAGGGTAGGACCTCTGAGTTTAAAACAGGAACACGCTCTGAATGACTGCAGCGAACGCTGCCAGTGTGTGCCAGAAGTAAATATAGTAGAGTAAGCACTGCTCCAGAGTCATTGAAGTCAACGCTGCATAACATAAAATTGCATAATATATTTGTTTGTCAAGGTTATTAGAGCACAATTTTAAATGGATCCGAGTCCTTGGAAAGGTGACTGTATTCTGGGCTGAGGTTTCCGATACGTCCAAGTCTGGTCTGGCGGCAGACTGCCAGCAGAAGGGGTGAGCTTGCCGTTCCCCTCCGACCAGCTCCGGCGCTTGTCCGACCGGCTCTCGAGCCGGTTCCACTCACTGTGCCGGGAGGAAGGGAACTGCCCTCTCTCCCCAGAAATGGAAAAAAGTGAAGGGATGTCTGTTGGCCGGGCAGCTCAGGTTGTGAGGGGACGAGAGAGACTCTCCAAGGGGTGCGTGTGTGAGAGGGTAGGTGGGGGGTCTGGAAGTGCGTGGGGCAGCGGGCGGGCAGGCTGCCTCAGCCCCGTGCCCCACCTCAGAGCTGGAGCGAACCGCGGCGTTCCTCCCCGCTCCCGCCAAGGATGCGGTCGGTGCGTGACGCAGCAAGCCAGAGACCTGGATTTCAGGGCACTGTCACGCTCTCCGAAAGAGTGCTGGAACCGTTTACGAAATGAGTACTTTGTAAATGATAAAGACTAAATAACGCATTCTATGCATTTGCATAATTTTGAATCACTTATCCTTCTGAGGGCTGTAGTCATTTGGCTCACGTTAAAGAACGCTTAACGGTGTAATTGAGCTCAAGCTGTCGGTTGCGGAGCCGAGTTGACACTCAGGATAGGAGGTGTGTTCCCTGTAATGTCCCTGGCACCATGGAGCGGTGCCCTGAGGGCCCGAAGCGCTGCGGGTGGGACAGGTGGGAGGCACGGTCAGGGCTGTGAAGGGTCGGGGTATCTTTCAGAAAGAGCTGGAGACCCGGAGCAGTGGAAGTGGGACGTATCTCCGTGGTGATAGCCTGCAGGGTCATGACCGTAGGAGGCATTAGGAGAAAAAAAACTTTTTCTCTGAACTGGGTAGGATGGAGGGGGTTACCAGCTGGAAGTGCTGGAGAAGCACATCTTTACTTTGCACAGTCGCAAGGTGACAGTGAACTGCAAGGATGGCCCTGGGCAGAAGAAGGTGAAGTTGGGGTGACAGGGGAGGTAGGTAATCTCAAGGACGGGGAGTCATCTGAGATGAGACTTGAAGAACTTGCTTGGCTTGGGTGGTAAAATGAGCCCTGACAGGGAGGTGGTGTAATTCATTTTTATCGTCAGGGAAATAAACTTCAGGGGTAGGGAAAAGCTGTTTAAGCTGCTGGATCAATGTTGGCATGAAAACAAATGGATAAAAGCTTTTCAGGAATAAATGTTAGGCTGAAAATTAGAAGTTTTTAAACTATTGGAGGAACTCAGTTCTGCAGTAGGTATTGGATATGGAGACTGAGGAAGAGCATTGTCAGTGTGTTGGGGTCCGTCACTGTGATCAGCGTTCTTGGACATGATCCTTGTCATGGAGGGCCTGAGCTAGCGATCTGTAACGGAAACACCTTTCCCATCTGCATCTGTACGTGCTGCTCGATTATCACAGCTGCGTCGTGTCCAAGAAGGAAAGGGGAAACTGTCCCTTGCTGTCAGGATTTTAAAAGCATCGGGATGGGAATATGTGCTGAACCGAACCGCTTTTTCCCCAGGATGAAGAGTTCATGTCGTTAAGTGAAGTTTTAACCTTTGCTTTACATTTAATCTGTGAATGTCTCTGCTATTATGGTCACTTATGACACTTATTTTTATGTTTGTTTTTTTTCCTAGGTATTTTTATGGCCTCTGTCACAGTGGTGTCTCAGTGTCTCCCAGGCATTTATGGATTTATTCTGAGAACGTTCCTGTGAGGTAGGGAAATGTTATCACCTGCATTTTACAGACTGAGAACTGAGGCACAGGGAGATAAAGGTTGCAGGAGGAGTCTGTAGTATAGCCAGCGGTCAAACGCTGATTGCCAGCAACTTCTTTATTGTCCTAATCCCAAACCCAGCTACCTGGCTTTGGCTTTTTTTCTTTCTTTCTTTCCTTCCCTCCCCCCGCCCCGGTCTGAGTTTTAGTAGAAAAAATCTGCAAGGGGCTGGGAGGACCTGTGGAAAATATGATTAGGGTTACTGGTGTCCTTTTTTTAACATTGTTACTTATGAGTTGAAATGCCTTTCTAAAAATATCAGCAGATCTGTTTATGTTAAATGATTAACATGTTTAGACTTTCAACAGATAAGTTGTCATGCTTTTTTGAGTCAGTAACTCCTTTATCCTACCTGTCTAGGCTTGTGGCTGTTGAATTCTTACCCTGCCTAAGCTAATGCCATCCCAATCACCTAAAGCAATGCCAAGAATTTCATCATCCATGCAAAGGTCTGATTCATGTCAAGACAGGTGTAAAGTTTCTCAAGCACACTTATGTATAATTACTCTTTAACTTTATTTTTCAAAGGTCTTTCCAAGCCAGCTAAAATGTTCAGCTTTGAGCTCCCAGATTCTCCTAGAAATTGGATTTCAATGCCTGATTAGTGATGCTGGTCCCTTTCAAAAGTATTGCAAAGTTCCTGACACGTGTGCGCGCACTGAATTACAATTTATATCATAAAATCAAATATCATGAATAACAGCTTGAAAAATGTCTCTTTTTTTCCCCTTCAAGGAAGGAATTTTTAAGATAGGTTTCCCTTGAGCCTTTCTTTCCCTTCAAGTCAGTATTTAAAGTGTGACTTTTACTACTTAAGGAATTTTCTTAGAGCTACAGCAACATTATAAATTATGAAGACACCAGCAGGCTCTGACAGTTAAATATTTTTATTGTATATTAAAATAAGCAACATTATTAAATTGATAACATTGCAAAGAAACATTTAATGCCATCTTTCTAATTTCGCAATCTGTAAAATACACACATTGGATTACATTGGTGCTCTTTATTAACGTATATTACCTGTCTTCGTGTCCCCAAGAATGAAGCCCCAATGACTCATGAACTGTCTCAAAGTGTACTAAATAAGATTAAAGTGCTGGCCAGTGACCTTAACAGTCAATTAGGCTATGCATTACTCAGCCCAGTATTTGTGGAGTGTAGAAGGGAAGCGAAAACTCATTAGCTAAGATGCTGATGCTTGAAACAAACAAGATTTCTCTAACACCAGGAACTGGTCTTGTCGCTTAACTGGAGATCGAAGCACTTACAGTAGGTACGTCTTTGTGTATGTGTGTTTGAAAGTACTGCTGGTGTGGTCCTGGGGCGTGGAGAAAAGCCTGCTAGTGAGCTTTTGGGCTCAAAGCCTTTTGGAATAGATCCTGCCAGGCATGGATGGCGTTGGGTCGGGCTATGGCAGGTGCAGTAGGAGATGGTGCTCAGGTTTTGGGATGTGCCATCCGAGGGGTTAGGCAAAGACAGCACAAATGGGAGGGCTGGTTTCAGAAACCTCGTGTTTCACAGAAATAGCAGGGCAGGGAAGAACGTCTTGGCGTGGCGTATTGCATGCTTGGTTTTCCTCAAAGGTGAGCCCAGGGTTGGCAAGATTGTGTTTGGATGCGCGTGGGAGTGTGAGCAGGAAGGCTCTGGGCTGCTGTGCCCACTGAAGAGCAGAGTTTGAAGGCTGCATCCCCTTCTCCTGCAGCTCAGGAGAGGGGAGATGAGGGGTGCCGAGTACTCAGAGGTACAGCCAGGTCAGATCCCCTGTTCCCCACCAGCTCCCCCACCCCTTGTAGGCTCACCTGGCCCATGGAGTCATCAGCAAGAAACCAGGCTGGCAATGGGCAGCAGGGCTGAGTGCGTCCCAGTGATGGTTAACTCAGTGAGATGCAAACCCGGACAGTATCTGAATTACCGGAGAGTCTCTGTCATCTTTAGGATGACAAGAACTAATGACCTGCGTGTAGTTTTATATTGCGTACAGAAGCATCTTAGAGCAGTCCTAGGTTGGAGCCAGCCGCCCCCCTGGGAGGACACTACGTGGTGACAAAACTGAACCAAGAGCAGCGACAACATTACACAGGAGCTGAGCCAGCAGATTGGTCATGCTGCTCCTCAGGAAAACAGTGGTCCTTGAGGGCTTCTCAGTTTTATAGCTCTTCTTTTCTGGTATGTGCAGTTATGTATGCTTTCAGCTGACCCTGAGAAGTTCTTCTATCATTCTTAAAGTAAACTCAGGTTTTAGGAAATGAAAGATGACAGGCTCAGTCCATACAAAATGTGGCTGAAAGTACAGTTTGAGTGGCATGCAATAACATCTTCCAAAATAAATCAATTTTTTTTAACATAAATTGGGCAGAATCTCCCTGATCTAGGTCATAGTTTATCTGTAGGGTTTTCTTTTAAAATAGTTTCCTTAATAAAGTCCAACTGATTTGGGGGGGAGGGGGCAGGGGAACCTGGGGAAAAAATGTACTTTTGCTGTTCAGATGAATGGGAGAAGAAAGAAAAGGAAGCCCTTTCAGTCATGTCAGGCTGAATTTAAAGCATCAAGGAATGTTACAGGAGAACCCCTGAAGATAAACTGTAACCTAGATTAGCAGAATACAGATTAAGTTTTCAGGAGTTTGGAGACTGCAGTGCATCCTGAAGCAGTCTTTTGATATTCATTGAAATTAAATTTGTTTTATGGTTGCTCTTTCAGGGATATACAAAAATACGTAAAGTTTCCACTTGAATGTTACCGTCCTGAAGTTAATAAATTTATTAAAGTGAAGACTGCTTGAAAAGATTAAAAAACGCAAACTCAGGATTTTCCATTTGAACTGGCTATTGCTAGGGAAATATTATATATCTATGTGATTATGGTTTGGGGGGGTTTTATACATACAATGTTACCACTGAAAGCTGGACACTGGAATCGCAGTTAAAATTGAGACTTCTGCATGATTAGTTTTCTTCATTCTGACTTTAAAGTATAAACCAGTTGTCATCAGGTCACACTGTCCTCTTCTTTAAATAGTTTTATTTTTTAATTTATTTGCATTTTGGAAAATGTGTTGTGATACCATGTTCTAATTTAAGGGGTGTTTTCTGTAATACAGGTTATGTATTTCTACAAAATTTTGGCACAAAACTTACGTGATTCAAAGTGATTTGATTGTGTGTTAATGCCACATTGGCCGGAACATACTAATACTTAACTCAAAACAGCAAGTTACCTGTTACTTTTCACTGTAATATGGTGAACAGTATTTTCTGGCTCTATCTAAATGACAGCCTCAAAAGGGCATTGGCTGAATTCCTTGGCATAGCTCAGCGTTCTTTATGTATGGCTTTTTTTTTTTTTTAAGTTTTTTGGTCTGAGTCTTTACAGGTCCTTTTATCTTTCAAATGAGGGGAGTGCCTTAATACATTGGAGCCCAAAGGGCATGACTGCTGGCCATTTAGCTGGTTTCACATGGTGTGTGTTAGAGAATGCGTGTGGAGAGGGAAGGGTGGGGTTTAAAGCTCCAAATTCAGACTAGTAAAATTCCCTTCTGCTTTGAAGGTGTATGCTTTAGCTCTCTACAGGGATATGTGTTTTCAAAAACCTATTTATGAAAAAAAGCATCAGCAGAAGCTGTAGATGTTACAAGATTTAGCCATATTTGCAAAATTGAACATGAGCTTTAGCCCTCTGGTCTTTTTCATTTCCTTTTCTATTATATAATCAGTATATTGGTAGGTGGCTTTTGTTTTATCACTTTACCTATTTAACTAATTTAGCTATCTGAGGGTTATGCAATAAAGGTAGAATCACCCTAATTGGCAACGTCACTTTGTCATCCCACGGAGTCAGCTCTTGCTCGCGCTCTGGCGCAATGGGTTTGAATAGCTGCCACCCCGCCTGTGTGTTTTCTAAACCCGAGACAAGTGCTAAACTCATTAAAAATACATGCTACATAAGTTAGTGTGCATAAGGAGTTTTGGTACTGAGATCTCCTTTGAGGATACATTTAATTCTCATTAACTTGGTTTCGTTCTATCTACTATCAGCATAGGCTTGGCTGAAACCAGCCAGTATTGGTTAGACTTCTGGTTTGAAGTAGAGCCCAACGGGGTGGCGGATTAAAAACCACGCAGTTGTGACTGTGCCGGGGTTCCTGGTGCCTGTGCCAGCTCCCGGGGCTGTGCCAGGCACGAGCTCCGGCCATGCTGCTCCTGGGGGCAGAGTGCCACGCCAAGCGGATACGCATCCTGCCGTACTCTCAGGCAAAACTCTGGGTTTCTAAAGAGGCCTGAAATAATGAGGTTTGCCGAGCTGTGATTGAACAATTGCGTGATACCAAACTCTTCTGACTAAAATAAGTCTGAATTTTTCCACTAATAGAATAAGGAACAGCAGCAGAGACTATCAGCATTTCACTCGTCTGACTTTTCTCTCTGTTCATACCTTCTTTCTGTTCGTCATTAACTCAAGAATGATTTCCAAGGATTCTGCTAATTATGGTCTGTTTTTCAGGGGAGGCGGGCAGCGAGATAGGGGTTACTGATGGTTGCATTTGTAGTAAGAACAAGTACAAGCATACATGGATTGGAAATATTGGGTGGGTTTTTTTGGCCTGACAGTGTTGGAAATCAAGCTTTGTTGTTATGTCCAGTAAAGCAGGTTTCACTGAAAGCTGATTATAGTATTTTGTGAGAGAAGGTTTTCACTGTATCACTCTGGAAGAAAATACTCACAGATCCATATTCAAGAGTAGACTGCTGTATTTCATGTAACTGGAAGAATGTATGGATCTGTTGCATTTTCATCACAGCTAGCAAAAGAAAACTATTTTTTTCCCTTCTTTTTGACTAGTACTAGGGTTTCAGTCTTGCAAAAGGATTTTCTAGGTAGAAACATCAGGTAAAATGGATTCTGGATTTAAATGCTGGGGGAGGGAGGGGAGGAACCACCACCCAGCAGTTTTTGAGTGTTCATCATTTCCTGAAAATTGGACCTTTTAAAGTATTTCAGGTTGGGTACACTAGAAATTGAGGCATTCAAATCACTAACTGCTTCTGAGAATGACAGCCAGAATCTCCATTAATGTTGCATCTTCTGCCTAGGGGATCACAGAGCAGAGTCTGATGTGTCTTTGAGGATGGAAATGGAGCAGTTTAAGAAGTTACTGTGCTTCAGCTGAGATGTGGTAACAGCACACAACCGTGTCTAGTTCGTTTTGCTGAAAAACAAAATAGAAATCACAGAGGATGATCTAAGGCTGTCTGTTTGCTTTGCATAGAAGCAGAGTAGCTATGCTCCTGTAATAAGTTGCCATGTCTCAGCTATGAGGATGGTAATTTCCAGTTGATGAAAGGTAAATTATAGCTAAGACAGGTGGGTGCATTAAAACCGTCATATGCTTCCAGATACCTGTCTCTGTTCACAGAGGAGTGGGACTTGCTGTGCTGGTTTGGGCCAGTGGTCAGTCTAATTCGGTGCCCTACCCCTGGCCATGATCAGTGCTAGATAACTGAGGCAATGTACAGGAAATCATGCATTTGATTATCAAATGTTTTATCTGCTGGGGAAGTGTTGGCTTTTTTTAATGTATCAAACCGAAACAGGCTGGTTTAGTCACTGAAAGAGTCCTTTCTAAAATACAGTTAAATTTCTTTTTAAATCTTTCTTTGCAGACAAGGAGTTTATTGACATTTCTTAATGTTTTCCCTTCAGACATCTCAGCTGAAGGTTGGTCTAAGCCATATACAGTCTTTAATCTGGCTTGGGGTGGGTTTTTTTGTTTTCGTTGGTTGGTTGGTTGGTTTTTTTTAATGTTCTTTTGCGTCTCCAAAAAGCCAGAGTCGTGATAGATGAATAGTCTGGGGTTTTTTTTTGCTAACATTATAGCTGAAAGATAAAATACTAAATGGGTTTCATGTAGTTACTCTATTGCTTGAGTGTGTCTTCACATTAATTAAAATTAATTTAAACAAGGTGATAGGAGTAAAGTGCAGAGTAGGAAAAGGATAGATCAGAAAAAGCAGATAAGATAGGTGTATTCAAATAGTCAGAGCCTGATGAAATTTGCCCTAGGGTACATTAGCAACTAGCCAAGCAACCTTTGAACCATTTACAATTATCTTTTAGAAATTGTGAAGAGCAAGAGAGGTCCTGGAGGACTGAAAAGGGCAAATGCAGTACCTGCCTTTGAAAAAGGGAGATCCAGGGAATTACAGACTAGTTAGTCTAACTGCAATGCTTAGAGAATTGGAACAAAATTTTTAATCAGTTTCTAGCAATCTGGAGGATAAGAAGATGATAAGGACTGGAGGGAGCAGTACCTGTGATGTTACCTTGACTTCAGTAACTTTTGACATAACCTCTTGTGGCATTTCTGTGGAATAGGGAAATATATGTATTTAATTATATGGTAAACAAATAACTGTTTGAAGACCGTGTTTGAAGAGCAGTTACCTATAACTTGCTGTGAAAATCAGGGGAAGAAGGGGGGTGGCATGAGGAATCGTGTGAATACACCCCTGTTTGTCTTGGGCTGAGCTTTATTTGCTGTTCTCTTTACCGATGTGGACAAGGGAATACTTACTAAATCTGCAAGTAAGCCCAAACTGAGAGGGTCTCAAGCACTGTGAAGCATAGTTCAGAATTAAATGGCTACGGTGGATTGAAAAAACGTTTGAAAATCTGCAGCATATAACTTAATGAGCTGAAATGAGGAAATACAAAATGGTGAGGACGTGGTTAGGCTGCACAGCCGTGGAAGAGTGCTTTGGGACATGTGCTGGATCACCACCTATGCACAAGCTAACAGTTGCAGAGAAGACAACCTCCATCTGGAGTGTATTAAGAGGACTGTAATTAAAGGTAATGGTTCTGCCGTGGTCAGTAGTGCTCAGGCCCTAGACATGGAGCTGTGTCCAGCTGCAAGGATGTTACATCAGGGAGCGTGGGTCGGCTGAGGGCATCCCTGGATGTGGCTGGGGTCTGGAGGACAGATGAGATTTGGAGGTGGTTGGAGCTGGCTCCTATCAGCCTGTGGATGAGACCGAGTGATTGGTTGCTGTCTCGACCAAGGGATGGACAAGAGGTCCTTCCGGTTTATGGCAAAGCTGTAACTCGGATCCCACTGGCGATCACAAGTTCGATCACTTGTTGAAAAGCATTGACAAGTCAAGAAAGGTGCTAAAAACCGGAGTGAATCAGGCAGAGGACTGCATGGCTGGCCGGGGGCTGGAGCAAGAGGTGTGCGAGCAGGGGCCAAGGGAGCAGTGCTTCCCGAGCCTGGGGGAGGGAGGGTCTGACCGCGATCACCCACCCCGAGTGGGTGGCGGGGGTGACGGCAGTGTCTGGCTCTTCCAGGGGGAGCACAGGGAAGGGAAAAGAGGCAAAGTTCACTGGACGCAGCAAGGGAAGTTCCAAAATTTCAACTTGAGAGTGGAAGAGCCCAAAGAGCTTGTGGCACTTCCCTCTTCGGAGGTACTCGAAAATCAATTGGGCGAGACTCTGGACAACATGGTCTGACTTCAGAGTTAGCCCTGCTTTGAGCAGGGGTTTGGACTAGGGACCTGCAGAGGTCCCTTCCCACCTGCTTTATTCTGAGGTTCAGGAAACTACTTCCATCCTCCTTTTCTTCAGAGGGTGAAATGTTTGAATGATAGGTCTCTCAGATCGGTGGCAGTGCTCCTCCAGGTAATGTTAATCAACGGTTCAGAAGGGCCAGGTATTACTGAGTTTGCTTCCCTTTCAGTAGTGTCTCTTAATAACACAAAAACGTTTGTTTTCTCAATCAGGCTTCAAGAGGAAACACTGCAATCAAATGTTTAAATTTCTTCAGTGCTTCAGCATTTTCTTTTGTTAGAAGCATCAGTGTGTTTTCTATGATACAGGTGTTTAAATTCATAGCCTTTAAGAAATCTTTGCATCAAGCACATGGACTGGATTGGGTGCTCAAAGGAGATTGTTGCCTTGTAATATAATAAACATGTACCTAATCAGAGAAGCTGATTATTCCACATCACAATAAATAGAAGACATATGATCAGTGACTTCAGCATCTATTTCTTCTTAGTGTTTTGCAAAAGTAGTAGCTATGAGCTTGTAATAGTGATAGGCAATCTCTAACATGCAGTGGTTAAATATTAATATACATTGGCTATGTTTAAAGATCAAGAACAGCTCTTAGGTAATGAAATGTTAACTCTCTCTTAAGCTCCATCAAGTTTTGTGACTTCTAGAAGGGGAGTGTGTTGCTGTTCGGAGTGGTGGTCTGTTGCATGAACCTTAGCAACAATTCAATGCAATTGTTTTTCTGGGTTAGAATATTGAGAAATCCCCACTAAGGTTTCTGTCAAGACCTGATTTAATCACTTAAAAACATAGCCAGGCTGCTTGACAGGTGACCACATAAAGCATTCCCAAAGACTATTGGTTTGTCTTGCTCATCTGTCCCTATTTCCTTAATCATGCTAATGGGTTTTTTTGTTTTGGTTTGGTTTTGAACCAGTGCCATTAAGCTGACAAGGCCACCTTGTTCAGAGGTGCAGCGGGCGAGGGGTTATTTCCCATGACGGCTGTGACAGTCTGTAGGTCACATAGTTGTGGAGCTGCCCCATCCTCCTTGTTGGGAAAGTCTCTCCTGGCACTTGCACAGTGGCACGGAGACTTTAGGCTGTATGTGTAATCTCGGTTAATTGTGTTAGATATTTGTTCTCCTCGTTTAATGTTTGTTAAAGTCTTGTAAATGAAGTTGCTACAGTGTGAAATTTTATGGTGTCCGAGTTTGAAATGATCCCGCTTATCTTGTTGACTTTCTTCCAAGCTATTTCTTGTGGTGGTTCTGCTTTGCTGGCCAGCATGCAGGAGTGGTGAGCAGGGCTTTCTCCCGAGTTTTACTTGATAGTCATTAACTCCAAATGGCAAATACCATTTTATGCTGTTGTAAAAGGTATTTTGTTCAAACAAAATTCTGTTTCACATGCAGTGGGGTTGAGTTTTTTGGAAGTTTCAATTTATCTGTTTATCTCAGGAGCACGAATTATCAGCGTTGCTGGAGTTGGAGACCCTAACTGATGAGGTACGCAGAGAAGAAGGGCTGATATAACGTATGCTACAGATGTTATGACAAGAACGTCATATTTTTTGCTGGATAGCAGAGTGACTGATTGGCTGTAGACATTCCTGACACTGCCTGACAGAAAGGGTTATTTTATCTGAAAACAGTGCAGTTACAGATGAGAGAGCTCCTGAAAAACATCACTCACTTTTACTAGCGACATCCATCACTTCCTAATTATGGGTGCTTTCAGGTGGAGAAACAAGTTCTTTCCATTGCTCCTCCAGAGCTTTTCTTGTCACTGCGGCAGCAGCGTGGGGTTAAAGTTGGTCCTTTATCCAGGGGCAGAGGGACCTGTGGATTAAATTAACGCACATCTGTGTCTGTATGTGTTAGATGGGTATCATGTTGTTAAGGAATGGCAATGGCCAGCGACTACGGAGAATGAATAACTCTTTGTAGCTTAACCACCTGCTTTGAAGCACAGAAGATCTGTTAAACTTTTTTGTTCAGAAGTTGTGAGTTTTCATTGCCCTTTGAAAAGCTGAATCAGATCAGAGCAAGTCATGAGTCCAGTGAAGAGAGAAAGCCGTAATACCTGTTCAGAAACAGGAGAGAGTCTCTGAATCTCAGTTTTCCAACATCTGCACTTATTTTTGGCGGCAGGAGCGCGGCTCCCCTGGACGATCCAGGAGCTCTCACCCCTCTGGATGTCCCTGGAGCTGCCTTGGCCATGGTGCCTTCCTCCCCAGCCCCTGCTGGCTGCTGACTCCTGCTGCCTCCAAGCATGGGAGAGGGCAGGGTCTTCCCGCACCTCCTGGCCCGACAGAGCGGCTCCTGGCAGAGCTGCCTGCTAGCCCTAGGGGCTGGGCTAGGGCCACCGCCAGGACAGAAGCTCAAGTGGGGTTTTTCCAAAATGCTGAATTGGCCTAACTTTTTCCCGCTGAATTTGTTGGTCCTGGTACCATACTTTACACTTTCAGAAAGCCGTATACATTTTTTGGAAAGCCATATACATTTTCAGTGCAGTCCGTAGCACTGCCTAGAGATCTAGTGCTGATTCCAAACCCTCTGCTGCTTCCTGGCATCAGAGCAGATGTTGGCAGCTGTGTCCATTATACAATGGCCTAACGGGTCGGAAGTCATTGTATCCGCGGGAGCCCTTTGCACGGCTGGGTGTCTTACACTCCGGTTTGCTTCAGCCCACCTTCTGTCTGGGGCTCGGATTTTCAGCTGGGCTCTTAAGAAATTTATTTTCCTTTGCAATGCTAAGTAATTCTCTTCTCGTAGTCTTACAGCAAGAGCAGGGCAGGAGATTTACTTTCTCTGTATGTTACTGTTTACATACGGATAAAAATAACAGTTGTTTGAAGTATTGTTTGTTTTTATGTATATGTGCTGTGTGCTCCACCCATGAGCGTGCCTCTCTGCCTAGATATCTTTGTATTTACTTTGTGTGGCCTGTCCATCAGACCACAGGTATGGAGATGCTGAGGATACTATGGCGATATGGTCAGTGTAGGTGCCTGTGTGTATGGTGTGGTCAGGGAGGAATAAATGCGCATTTTCAAAATCGTTGTTTAATTCCAATGACTCGCCAGGTGGCGAGTTGCTGCATTTACAGTTGCTGGAATGATCTGTGCTGTCCCGCGCTGCCCTTTCTCTTTGAAGAGTAGGTGCCTTGCAGCCCTTCCCTGTTTGCTGGTAATAGCAGTAATTAAACACACCTGGTAATGACAACAGACCTGATGCACCTTTTGCTGCTGAGGACACTGACATCCTGAGGTCGTGAGTGCCCATTGCTGTTTCATATGAGCCCTCAATTTAAATGCATGCTCAAGGTTAAAACCACAGTCCGTAGATAAGGTGGGAGTGGATGGCTCTGTTCCCTGAGTACATCCCTGGCTTCCTCCTTGGAAGGGGAAGTAGGACGGCCAACGTCCTGTTGAACTGAGTTGGTATTTTATTGTTTCACTTTTGTCCTTAATTTTGTCCTGCTATAGCAGAGCCTCTTTGCAAGAAGACCCAAAGGTATCATCTGTTACTTCAGATATAAAGAGGGAGTGCAAATGAGATGAAAGTAATTTAAAACAAAAAGTGTAGGCTTGGTGGTGCTGTGGTCCCCAGACTTGGCAAAGCTTCAATGGCCAAACACCCCAGCTGCTGGCTGTGGATGGGCATCGCCCATGGGTTGGCGCTTCAGAGTTCTGGAAACAGCTCTGGACATCTAACACATTGAGTAAAAACCCCAAATGTTATTGAAGTTCTAGAGAAAGAAGTGAGTTGCGCTGATGGCTAAGTTTACCTTTTCCTGAAAGTATGAGTCAAAGTTTAATTTACGGGGGGGGAGGGAACCAAAAAACCCCCACCCCAACACCTGAAATACCCCATGCCCACTTTTTTGAGGTCTGAAAGACTGAAATTGATCATTATCCATCAGCTCCCCAAAGACTACTTTGTGGGGAATGTGGTGCCAGCGCAGAGGCTTTTGCAGGGGAAGTGTGGGAGAGCCCATCTGTCAATATTGTTCTTGCTGCTTTTCCAATGCTTTTACAAATTGATAGTCTGGGAGTTGTCTCTGCTGCACATAAAGCCGGTTTCAGGCCCTCGTGTGCTGATATTTTATTGAAGTGAGACGTGAACACTCCAGGGGAAAATGGCATTGTGAGATAAAGGGCTCTGATACATGCACATAGCTTAAATGTCATTGTACAAAAAAAGAGATAAAGCAGATGTTAATTGTAAAACTGTACTTCATGTACATTTTTTTCTTATTAAAGTTATTTCATCTAATTCAGCGTATCTGAACACATGACTGCTGTGTTTATCCATCCTAAAAATGTTTCTTTGAAACCGTTTTGTGATTATGCAAATACATAGTTTTAACAGAAGAGAGAGTAGATTTAGTAGTCTCTGATTAGAGAGAATATTTTCTTCCAAGATTAAGAGTCTGAAGTAACAGTCGATTTTATCATTTGTTTTGAAGGAGAGAATTGCAGGTACACATTTTCTTCAAGCATTAGATAAGCGGTCTGACTGGAATAGCAGTTTTAATCTGTTTTAATGATGTTTTTCCAATATGAAAGGGGCCAAGAGATGCATAAGTCTAAAGGTCTACTGGTAATTGTCGAAGTGATGGGAGTTGTTTACAGAACATACAGTGACTGGATGGTTGCCTCTTGCTAAGAGCGTATAGGCGACCTTTGTTCTTGGTTTAAAGTATAATTAAGGAATACGCGCCTCTGTGTATTTAAAAACAATAAAGCCATCCCATTTGCAGACTGTGAGGTATTCAGGGATGGCAGATACGGATGAAGCATTTTGGCGAGTGCTGGTGTTAACTGTTTTGTTATTTACTGATGTTGTGATGCCTTTCTCCAATGCAGCTATAATGAGGTCAAATCAAGTCTTTCATTAGGCGTTACTCATACGTGTGAGGTAATGGCTTGTTATCTTATCTATGTAGGTAAAACTCTCTTCTTTTTCAGGTGATCCCAAAGAAGAAACTAGGCCTAGCCTGCCTTTTGCCTACAGTGCGTGCCAACACTTTTGCAGACTTGTTACGGAGATACTAAATAGGCTTTGCTTTTTGTCTTGCTCTGCTAGTAAGGCCATGTGCTTTCAACATGTATCCAGCTGTAGAAACCTCAGAGGGGAAAAACTGTAGGCAATTCACTTCTGAAGTCCTTCAAGACTGACTCTTAATTCTTTGTATTGTTCCTTAATGCCTGAAATTTCTGGGGCTGTCAGGGTTAATGCTGGTCACCTTGTGACAGACCTTCTTTCCTAATCTGTTGGTTTGAAATGTTACAGCAGAAGCTTTTTCCTGCTCCGGCGTTCGATGCCGTGTGTCTGCAGCCCCCTTATTATGGGTGGGAAACGGAGGAAATGTGTGACACGTGGCAGTGGCAGGTTTGAAAGGAGCAGCTGGAAGCTGCTTGGAGGTTTTGAAAGTGAAAATCTTGCGTGGTAGGTGCCTTTCACAAAGCGGTGCTGTTAGTCCGGGATCCGGAGGAGAGAAGCGCTTTCACTACGCCCAGGGCAGACGTGAAAACCGCTGGCAGGGCGCCGGGGTCAGCAGGTCCCAGTCCTGACAGTCTCTTCCCTTTGCGTGCCCAGCTTGCTGCTGACCGCTGCCTGGAGGTGTATTTTGCCCTCACCTGGACGTCAGCGCTATCTCCCTTCATCCCTCTGTACTGCCTAGCAGTAGCGTTAAGAGCTGTGTGGATGGGTTTGATGGAGAAGGGTATTCACCACTGCTCAGGCACTGGGGTGGTCCACCTGTGCTGGTGCTTAGGTGGGGTGGGCATGCAGGAGAATTGCTGGTGAAATGTCCCCATCCTCAGGCCTGGGCTCTCCAGCACTGTGCTGGCTCTGCAGCAGCTGAACCGTGGCGACCCATGCTCTAGATGGGACAGGTTTTCTTTGTCACAATTGAATTAATGTAAATATTTCTAATAATGTGTGTATGTGCATAAACACGTATTTTATTTAGCAGCTGCAGTGTTTGAACCACAAACTGTGAAGGCAGTAATGTAACACCTTTTAAACAGAGGAGGCAAGCAAGGGAAATTTCTGAATTTAACCTCTTTTAGCTGGATTGTGAAGCCTGATAAACAGCTGCCTTGGATTATGGGAGGAAAAGGACATCACTAAATAGGGGAAAAAGACCTGAAAGCAAATACCCTTTCTCAGTCATCTTGTAGCAGAATATCAACTGGAAAGAAATCTAAACTCTTTGTAAGAGGTTAAGCAGTAAAATTGTAAGGAGTGGGTATTTTTTCACCATTCATACAGCCACGGTTAGCTGACGACATGAGAAAAGGCCTCTGGTATATAAATGTCTGGTTTTTTTCCTTGTGAGGAAGGAACTCAAGACCTGCTGTCAGCACCGTGCATTAGCTGTGGTGCAAACCCCCCTTCCTAAGGGTTGGTAATAAATATAAAATTGACAACTTCAAGAGAATTGATTAAAGAGGAAATATTTTTTTGTTAATTATATTTTTTTGACCCACTTGGAGAGATGAAAATCTAGCCAGGGATCTTTCTCATCTCTCTTGTTACTGCCTAAGATTAATGCCCAGACCCTTTTAAAGGCCATTTTGTAGGAGGAATAGAAGTTAAAAGAAAACAAAGTCTCATTTTCAGTCACTTTCCCAGTTATTCATTTTGGATTCAGCAAATGAATGACTTGTAGTTCGCTGTGGGGCTGAGTCGCGGGATCGAGGCTACAATGGAGGCATTGTGGTCACCTTTCTCTCCCTGCCACCCTGCGCAGTCAAGTTGAAATCCTGCTTTTTGGCATCCGAGCTGTTGCTTTGGTGACCAATTATGACTCCAAAAGTATACATTGTGGTCTCGCTGAATAGCTGAAAGAGTGTAAGGAAAAAGATAAATGTGTTCAAACACAGCTCTGTTTTGCAAGCCTTCAAGGTGATTCAGAATAGAGTTGTTGGCGTACTGGATTTAACGTGGTGTATCAGTGTAGTGTTAGGAATTCAAATGTCAGTGTTACAAATCCAGAAAACATAATTAAAGGTGATTTAACGCTCAGAATGCTGTGCCCTTTACATATACATTATAATTATCTCTAATTTTTAGTAGTATGGAGTTCTCAGTTTCACTAAGCAGTGCTGTTTCTCTGCAATTATTTAATATTAGAAATAGTTATGTGTTAACCTTTCAAACTTTTGTTTTCTAGAAACCTAAGATGCAATCTGTAATTCTGGGTTTAGTGGACGCATCTTGTGCTCCTTGGTCTTATTGATGGTCCTGAAAGTCTTCATGTGAACCCAACAAGGTTGTATAAAGTATTTCTAGAATGAAGAGGGAGCTTTATGCCAGTGACGTAGTAGGCATGAGAGAATGAGAAAAATGGTAAATTCTGTAAACACTTGGATATAGCAGCTCCTTCACAGGTAAAGGAAGAAAATTTGCCAAATTAGTGTTCAAACAGAAGAAAAATGTGTAGTTTCAGGGAAAAGAATCACATGTGATGGTTAGGCAGAATTTTCTCTTTCTTTGAACACTTTCAGCAGTGGCGTTTGCTTCCCATGGCACTTAGTCTCCTCTGCTCTGCTTTGTGTGGTTGGTGAGGTCCTTGGGTCAGTGATGTCTTTGTGTTCAGACACGCCTGTCCACACCACTCGTGCTCACAAGTGACAACTGTAATGATGTAATGACTCTCTCTCCTGTAACGTGCTGATACCACAAGTTACTAATGCTCCTCATGAGCTAATGAATGTGTCCGTTCTCCACACTGGGTAGATTGCTTTGTTTGTCCTCCCCAGAGATTAGTGTTTATACTCCCTTTATAAAAGAAAAAGCACTCCAAGCATGCGTTCAAAGTGAAAACTCTCGTAGATCTGGCAGGCAGTACAATATCACTAATAGCAGCAGACCCTTAAGTAGCCTATATTCATAATCCCACAGGTAGTTGTTAAGAGCATTTTCTCCTACTGGGAGAATATCTAACCTTCTGTTGAACTTCTTGTCAGCTATCACTATATTTATGACCTTAATGGAGTTTCCAGCAATCATACTAAGATATAGCAGGCCCTGTGTATACCCATATTTCAGTATTTTATGTTACACCTAGTAGCACCTCATGTTGGTGTAGATGAGATACTTGGGTCGCGTCTGTACTGGTAACACAGACCTTTCCCATGCCCTCATAAATGTTCCTTCCTTGGTGTTGATTTGTACTAAATTTAGATTAGCTTTGTGTTTGCATTTTGCTCCTTTAAATGAGACTGTTCTCTTGGGCTAGATGGCATCTGCTACTGAAGTAGTACCTAGGGCAGAATTAGTAAATCAGCCATTTCAATGCGTTTTCCCAAAATGTGGTGTGTGGAAGAGAATAGATTGACAAACCGGTAACTTCTCACTGGGGTTTGTGGAAATTACCAAGTCAATTATATAGTGCAGGAAAGCTGTACAGTGCAGCTTGTTTTCTTTTCCTTGTGTAGTTTTTAAATACATTGCAACAGTTTTGAACTGGGAATAGTGTTTTAAGAGGAAGTACTTTGGTGCCGCTGTAAGCACAAATCACACGGTGCTGAAGAACCAGATTGTGTAAGGAGGATTTCAGAAGCTGATAATAAAGACCGTACTCATTGGTGATATAGGAATAACAAGTATGTTGCAAGTCAGATTATGATCTCATTATTTCAAAACAAAAGTTACCTGGGATACGTATTCTTATCTTGATCAATAAGCCAATCTAGCAAAACGTCAAAGTTTTTGGCCAAAAAGGACTAAGCCTTCAGAATTAAACATCTGTTGCTGAAATCTGAGCCTCTGATCCCTCTATCTAATCAGTGGGAAAAGGAAGAGAGAAAGAATATTCTCCATGTTTCTTATTGTACCAAATATCCTTTTTCCACAGTTGCATCATTTTTTTTTTTTGCATGTCGACCAGTAATTTGTAGGCTCTAAGAGGTGGGATGGGGGCAATAATGATGGTGACTTTGTAACATTCTATTAAAGCTATATAAAAATAAGTATTCTGGTAGGGTACAGCCTTATTGCCTTGAACACCTGTTGTCCAGGAAGCATCATCTAAGGACTGGATGCAAAGCATGTGCCACCTTGTATTGTTCTCGTCAGAGTCTGCTGATGAACACTTTGCTCTGAACCAGAATAAATGGGAAAATGTTTAAAGAAGTTTCAAGAATATAATCCACTCCCCATGGGCTGTTCCCCATTGTTTTCCCCAATTGTGAGGGAATTATAGGTCCTATCTTGCCTCTGCGCTGCCATCAGCTGTGATTCCCAGGTCAAACGGTATGGCAGGACAGCCTTTGGTCTGGCTGAGAAAGGAGACAAATCCTCAAAGGCATCTTTTGAAAGAGGGGCTATCCTCATTAATAGATCTTTATCAGCTGTAGCTGTGCTGCTTGAAGGAACTTAGTCCAGGTGAGTTGTAAATCCTGAAATCTTCAGTCTCCTTATTCAGTAAATCTCTTGTAAAAGGTGAGGAACCATGTGGCAGCAACGCTGATCCAAAAGAGGAGTAGAAAGTCCTGAGTGCTGTGTTGAAACACAACACTTACTAGAAGATTCTCCTTCTGAAGAGCTGGCAAAGGCTTTAACCTCCTGGAAATTTTGATGATGAGGGAGGAGCACTGTTCTGGCTGTGAAAGAGTGCTGGTGCTTTAAGAATTTTTTTCTGATGTTACTGAAATATAACCATAGACCCTGGGTGGGAGATTATTTTGCAAAAGAAAATCAATCAAAATACTGCCTTGAAATCTTTTTTTAGGGGTTAATAAGTACTTTACAGTATGAAGTAATTGGGCTGCCGTGTGTAGTTAAATGTTTCTTCCAGAGACGGTCTGGGCTTCACCAGTCTCTGCCCATCTCCTCCTGCTTGCTCCAAATCTGCTTTGTCACTACCAGGGCAATAAATCAGGAGTTTGCTTCAGGTGAAAGAGAATTGTGTTCTTTTTCCCCCTCCTGTTTACTTTTAACTCATATTGGTTCCCTGATCCAATCCACTGCACAAAACTGTATTGACGCAGCCGGGGAGGTGACTGGACTTGGGCACCGTGACTGCTTAAGCCATCACTGTTGCTGAAAGATGTGCTTAGCAGATTACAGCCTCGGTTACAAGAGACGAATATATTATGTTATGCTAGAGGCTACTGTGAAAACTTGGTCTATGTACGCTGGGTAGCGGTGATCCCTGTTGATGTGCAAGGATCCTCTACTTTTAAAAGAACCTGCTATGGTTTTGAAAGGATTGAAGTGAAAATTAGAAGTTTTCTACTATCTTAAAGCACATGGTTACACTCTCAAAGGTGTGAATACTAGTACTGACCTATTTTACTTGAAAGTTTTGGGACTATGAAGTCAGGTCTTTTTAAAAAAAAAAAAAAATCCTTGGTTTTTTTCTGCTTTGTAGGTATTGGGCAGTTGGCTTTCAGTTGTGTTCTCAGTGGCTTGCTAGTGATGTTATCACCTAAAGTCTTATTCATGAACTCTAGATTTTTCTTCAAAGTATTTAAAGTTTAAGTGGGGATAACCTCAAAACAGATGGATATACTGGCTCCGTGGTTGAAGGCTTGCGACTGATAAAATTTTCAACTTGAAGAAATCTTACAGCTACTTTTTCCACAAAATGCATTCACTGGGGGCTGCGTTTAGATCTTATTGCCAGTGTTACCCAAGGAGACAACTGGTCATTCCAGGAACAGTGCTTTAGTGTTTTGAGATGGACTGTGAAGAGTCTGTTGTTGTCATCCATTAAATCTCTTGGAGGATATCAACTTAATTTCTTCTAGAGGACTGGAAGATAATGGGAGGTAGTTAGATTTTTTTTTTTTTTTTTTAAAACGCTTTAGTTTGAGGAATACTTTTCATTTCATTATCGAAATTGGAGTGATGAATAATGCTGAAATCATGTTTGTCATATTAAATGGAAGCTGGCTGATTGTGCCCTACTCTTGAAGAGGAAGTAAGGGGCATGCTTTTTTAACTTCAAGAGCAGACCTATGCTGAATCTTAAATGATTAGACTCGTACACATGAAAACCACCTGGATATAGAAATAGCAATTATTTTATTCTGAAAATTTCCTAACAAAAGTAAACTTAGTCTCATAGCTACATTTTTGTCAAAAATTTCAAGAAAGAAAAACCACCTTATCTTCACCAGCTCCCCACTCCCTCAGCACAGTCATGCTGCGCTTGATGCTCCTGATGGTGAGATTTATCATTAAAAGGTGATTTTTAAGTTGTTTATATGAGAGATATCCTGCTGTACTCTTTTTACTTACCATCTCCCATCCAAAGATCTGAACTTGCATGGCAAAGTACCAGTCGTGACTCTTGTTTACAGATAGCGGAGCTCAGGAATGCAGAAGTGGAACAGCGTGTTCAGTATTAAGGCACGTCTTCAAAGACCAACAACAAAAAAATTTTTAAAATTCTGTCTTGTTTGGGGTTGGAGGGTTGAGACGGTGCCTGGCACAAAGGCATGAAATCTGTCTCCCTTGGGAGGAGCCTGTGGAGCCAAGGGTATTGCCACCGTTACCCATCCATTATCTTCTTCACAGTATCGCTCCATCCCCCTGAAAGGATGGAAAAGGAGGTTGGGCAATAGTGTTTGCAGGTCAATAGTGAAATTATCATTGGTTTTCCTATGCGTTAAATGCAGGGGAAGACTGTTACATATTTTAGGCCTACGTTATTATAAGCCTGGGTAATATCAACACAATCGCATCAGCCAAGAGCTAGTCGGGACATCAGCTGCAAATTCTGTATGCAGTGCAGGAATGCCGGCGGGCTTTGCAGGAGAGAGCAAGGGGGCTGTAGCCATCGCTCCCTGCCCTCAGACCTGGGGCTTTGCCGCGCTGCCGGCGCTAGCACAGAGTGCAGAGGTGGGCTGTGCAGCCCCTCGCATTCAGGAGGGACGGTGGGATGCAGTTTGTTTGGTTCAGTTTGGTTCAGACACTGAACTCTAATGTCCAGGCAGTGCTGGTGTTGTTGAAACAGCAGATTTTGTAGTAAGATAAAGGTACACAATTTTTTTTGTTGCTCAAAAGAGGCTGTAGCAATTCCATGTGAGACGTGTGGGAGGAATGGGGGAGAATCAACATTTGCCAAACAGAAAGGGATAAAATATGGTGGAATAACAGAAACTTTCTGTCACGCTTTGAGAAAGGCAATAAATAAAAAATGAAAACCCCCAAACCTGAAGAAATTGGCAGGGGAAGAGGCGAGGAGAGGAGAAGGGATGCCATGGCATCCTTTTATATCTGAAGTCAGTTCACCCAGATCAAAAGTGTGCTCCTAGAGGCCACATGAGTGTCTCTGAATAATGTGTCTCTAAATATTCTGATTATTAGATTGCTCTTTTGTGTGTGTGCGCATATAACAGGAATTTTCCAAAAGCGCTTGGTCACCGAGGCATGCAGGCTGTGCAGCGGCTTGGCAGTAAGTGCTTTGGTAAGTCAGCAGGCGAGCACTGTACTGACATTCGAAAGTTTTTCTCCTCTCTCAGCCCTGGATGAAAAAATTAACTTGGTTGTGGGGCCCAGGCAGTGTAAAGGTGTCTACAAAGCATTGCTTATAGTTTAGTTGGTTCATTTTTCAGTGCATGTCAGAATATGTTTGTTCTTGTAAGGCTCCGTGACATCATCCACTTAGCAGGGAGGTGTAAGACAGCAAGATAATGTACAAGGCCAGTTCCAGCTGTCTGAGGGGTAAGCATTTTGCTAAGCAAAAGTGGAACAAAACCGGCTTTAAGGGTGGTTGGTTTTTTGTGTTTCACTGGAGGAGACGTTAAAAGTCTAAATTACAGTTTTCCTGGTGGCTATTTGAGCAAGGGTGTAGCTGAGAAGTGTGTGTGTGTGTCAGCGGAGTATTGGTAAGAGAGCAGCTGCAGGAGCTCAGAGGGCTATTTAATTCTTCTCCTCTTCCATTAGCCGATGAAGCAAAACGAGTGGGAGGTCTGTGAAGCCACATCAGTGTTGATAAGGGAAAGCACAGTTCCCAATGCAAGGATTTAAAAACGCTCTTTAATATAGCAGCGAAAAGCAGAGCAAGGAGGTGTGGCTGGGTGCTGGAGCCAGCAGTACTCAAGCTGGAAGCCAAGCACAGCTCTCTCGGGGTCTTGTGAGAGGGCAGAGAGGGAGGAGAAGTAGTGCATCCCTCCGTGTCCTGATGTCTGTCCTGGGCACCAGTCTGGATTCCTCCCGTACTGAATCCAGTTGTGCTTTAGTTAAACAGGCGTTGGGCTCAGGATCATGGTAACTGGATGAAATGTAATGTCCCTGGGGTTGCAAGAGAGGCCAGGCTAATAATCCAACTTGTCTTCTGACCTGGGATGCTGTAAATCTGAATTTGAGGGCTTGGCAACAAGCGCAGTTGCATTTGCCTGCCTAGATCACGGCAACGCTGCCCCGGGCTTCCCTGTTACAAAACAGGGAACTATAAAACAGGCAAGTTGACAACCCAAGGTTTTCGTCTGTGTGTATCGGAGATAGACAGAGTGATTGGGATGCAGATGTCTCTGGCGTTGTTGTTAGAAGAATAGTCTGATTTTTCTGAAGCGGCAGTCATACAGTGCAGTAAAGATCTGGCTGGTGCGTGGCTCGGCGTGCGGTTTGTTTCCCTCTCCGAGGTATCTTTGTTTCTGCTTAGTATTCTGCACACCGTGCTGAGACCTGGGTCTTGTTTAATCAGTTTGGTTCTGATTGCTTCCTTGTATCCATGGGTCGCATCTTGAATTCAGTGTTTTGCATTACAAATCTGCTCTCCAGAGATGGGCAGGATATATAGCTCCATCTGCCACATCCAGTTTTAGCCCTTTTTCACGCAGCCCTGTTAACAGGTGACATGCACAGCCCAACGAGATTCCAGCTAATTGTTGGTGTGTAATTAGGAAGACGAGTGCTGACCGGATCCTCTTCTGCAAAATGGAGGAACCGCTGCAGGCTGCAGAGAGATGGGGAGTATGGGCCGGACCTCCTGGTGCAGCTCCTGCTTGCTCCGTCCCGGAACCTGCCTTGGCTTTGAAGGGTGAGATGAGTCACGGGAGCTGGATTATTCTCCTTGTGTGCCAGCTTCTAAATGCCAGAGGAGACACGGGGAAGTAGATTTCTCACAGGAGTATCATTTGTTCTCTTTTGTTTTGTGACATTTGGATGGCAGCGTTTCTGAAATGGTCATTTCTGCTGTGAGAGAGAGGTTAGTTTAAAATCAGTATGTGAACGTGCTAATAAATACGGTGTTTATGCACTGTCAGCGGCTAGATGACCGTTTTGATTTCTTATCTCATTGTTCTTCTGCTAGAGTCAAACCGCTGTTGTTACAGGGTTGTAAGAGATAACCTGTATATTTTTAGGCTTTTCTTAAGGTGGAAAAACTAGAATTCAGATGGTTTGCAGCTTTTCTCCAAAGTGGTGGTATAAATTGTCATACTAAAACTAAAGGTTTAGTGGAATTTTAAGAAATGGAAGAATAAAATTAGTCCAGACAATGTTTGCAAGATAATTTTTTGTGTGTTTTTATAGAAGCCTGGTAACTGGAGAAAGCTTCTGATGTTTTCAAGATAGCAGTATTTACTCTTCAGAGTTTCATAATTCTGGTTTTTTTTGTGTGTGGTTTTTTTCTTTCTTGTTTGTTTGTTGGTTGGTTTGGTTTGTGGTTTGTGTTGTTTTTTTTTTTTTTTTTTAAATCTATTCTCACAAAATAGTGTCAGGGAGGCAGAGTGCTATCGCTGCTTCTATAGTTGGGGAATGTAAGTCACAGGAGTGAAGGCACTTGGCAAGGCCACAGGAGTCCTTGTGCTAGGAGGCAGGGTTGGAGCTCTGCACCTGCCCGGCTGCTGAGAACACAGCCCTCTGCTCCGCTACCTCCGATGTAAAAGCAAAGCACGATGGTGGTGTTGGAGCTGTTCAAAAGAAAATTACAATGCGTGGACTATAAAATACATGCATGGTATCATCTTTATAGAAAAACATGTGTACAAGTGTAAAATATAGAATGATAGAATTGTTTAGGTTGGAAAAGACTTTTAAGATCAAGTCCAATCGTTAACCTAGTACTGCCAAGTCCACCACCAAACCATGTCCCTAACCACCACATCTACACGTCTTTTAAATACCTCCAAAGAATGGTGACTCCACCACTTCCCTGGGCAACCTGTTCCAATGCTTGACAACCCTTTCGGTGAAGAAATTTCTCCTAATATCCAATCTAAACCTCCCCTGGCACAACTTGAGGCCATTTCCTCTTGTCCTGTTGCTTGTCACGTGGCAGAAGAGACCGACCCCCACCTCACTACAACCTCCTTTCAGGTAGTTGTAGAGCGCGATGAGGTCTCCCCTCAGCCTCCTCTTCTCCAGGCTGAACAACCTCAGTTCCCTCAGCCACTCCTCATAAGACTTGTGCTCTAGACCCTTCACCAGCTTCGTTGCCCTTCTCTGGACACGCTCCAGCACCTCCATGTCCTTCTTGTAGTGAGGGGCCCAAAACTGAACACAGGATTCGAGGTGCGGCCTCACCAGTGCCGAGTACAGGGGCACGATCACCTCCCTACTCCTGCTGGCCACACTATTTCTGATACAGGCCAGGATGCCGTTGGCCTTCTTGGCCACCTGGGCACACTGCTGGCTCATGTTCAGCCGGCTGTCAACCAGCACCCCCAGGTCCTTTTCCTCCGGGCAGCTTTCCAGCCACTCTTCCCCAAGCCTGTAGCGTTGCATGGGGTTGTTGTGACCCAGGTGCAGGACCCGGCACTTGGCCTTGTTGAACCTCATACAGATGGCCTCGGCCCATCGATCCAGCCTGTCCAGGTCCCTCTGCAGAGCCTTCCTACCCTCCAGCAGATCAACACTCCCGCCCAGCTTGGTGTCGTCTGCAAACTTACTGAGGGAGCACTCGATCCCCTCATCCAGATCATTGATACAGATATTGAACAGGACCGGCCCCAAGACTGAGCCCTGGGGAACACCGCTCGTGACCGGCCGCCAACTGGATTTAACTCCATTCACCACAACGCTCTGGGCTCAGCCACCCAGCCAGTTTTTTACCCAGCGAAGAGTAGGCCCCTCCAAGCCATGAGCAGCCAGTTTCTCCGGGAGAATGCGGTGGGAAACGGTGTCAAAGGCTTTACTAAAATCTAGGTAGACAGCATCCACAGCCTCTCCCTCATCCACAGAGTGGGTCACACATTCACAAATAAGGTGTGAATATGTGTGTGCATCATGTTTAAAAGTCCTTTAGAAAGAAACCCTTAGCAGGTCTATATTGGAGTCAAATAGAAGAAGTGAGATCTGCTTGCAAAGTAAAGTCTGGAGAGACGGAGCAGCTGAGACTGTGACGAGGATGTTTTACAAGATCCCTTGCACTGGCCAGTCCCTGCTTTTAGGGAACCTTTTCTGAGGTTTTTCAGCCCTGTGATGCACAAAATGTGGTCATCCAGTCTGGGAAAGTCCCAGGGAAGGAGATTGTGGATTGTATTTTGAATGCAGCAAGTAGGATTGTATTTCCGCCTTTAAGTATGCATTTTCTTTTGTGTGCTTGATGACTTGGAGAGTTGAAACGAAAAGCTTCCCTTGAAACAATATATTGAGAGATTAAAGTTTTGAACAAGGGCTCTGGCAGGTAGTTCTGAAACACAAATGGAGTTTAAAGCTGTTCTGAAACAGCTGTAATGACAGTAACATCATATATTGCTGTCAGAGAAAAACACAATTTCTTCCTCTGTGGGGAGAGGGAAATAGCTGGTTAACAGCTAGAGACTTACCTCTCGAGATTTACCTTTTTAGATGAAGTGCTAAGGAAAAATGCATGGCTTTCTTACCAAGTAGGTATTGTAAGCTGTATTTATGTTGCTTTGCTGCCAGGGTTAATGAGGTGACTAGAGGCCAAGTAAATTTAATGTATTCATAGGTAATGGTATTAAAAATGAAGCCTGAAAAGGCTGGCTGGCTGGCAGCCAGTCTGGGGTCCCCTGTTTCTCTCTGTTCAGCTGGGAGATAAGCTGTGAAGAGGAGCATCTGTGAAAGATGGGAGGTGAGGCAAAAATTTTTAAAGTTGTAGCTTAGTATTTACTTTCCAAACAACACCAGGAGTGCAGGTGCCTGTTTGGTAGTTTATTAGGGAGCGTACTGCCTGTAAAGTTGTTGCAGCACAGGCAGCTGCGGTCCATCAGGGTTGCACTTACCGCTCACCTCCCCCGGCTCATGGAAGCTGGTCTCTGACTTGACCCTGTATTTCTGCTGATTTTGAGTTGTGCATAACACTTTTCAGCAAAAATATAAATTTATCATAAAATTGGATATGGATTCTTACATAGAAACTTGATGCACAAAATAGGTGGGGTGAATTTTGTTAGTATTCATATTCAAAAATGTTCATTTTAGAGACTGTAAAGAATAAGAAGCACACTGTAGTGGGTTTATGGTGTTTCATGAAAAAGGCACCTGCCTCTCCGTTTCTAGAAAGCATGATGTTAAAGTGCGCAGCTTTTACATTATTACTAAGGTTCTATTGCCATCCCCCTCGTTTCTGAGGTGTTGCTTTGTGTTTTTAATATATGTTTTTATTTTGATTCATTCTAGTTTCACAGTTACAACCTTAAGTAATCATTCTGAATAAAGCAAATCTGTTTTCGTTACATCAACAGGGCATTTGATATTCACACAACTGCTAATCATTCTTCAATTTGTGCAATTAGAATAAAGCTCAGGTCATAAGTGATAGAAATATGAGAGAGTCTGAAGCTGCTGTGCTATCGTCTGCTCTTGGCTTATGTGCTACAGAGGTGATTTTAGTCTGCTCCTGAGCCGGGGTGTATTTACTTCAGCTTAATTAAGCACCAGTCCTCTCCGTGCTTTGCCTCCTAGTGCAGTCAGTGATCTTGATTCATTGGTTGGTCTGGAAGAAGATACAGCCATGGCATAAAGGATGGGGTGTTTTTTCTTGCTGGTATGTACTCATTACTGCTAAGTGCTTCCATTGATTACAGCAGCGCGAACACAGCTGAAAACAACACGGTTGGTGGTTTCTAGGAACGCTTGCACTACCGTTTACCGAGCCCTCGCCTTGTTGCTTGAGGACTTTATTTTGAAACAAAAGTGGAAATGTCAGGCAAACATGTGCAAATGCTTGCGATTGGTGTTTGGAGGGGCTACCTGCTGGCTCCCCACGGTGATTTCACAGCTGTATGTACCGAGCATCCCCAGCAGGCAGCCTCTCGTTGCTGTTGTGGTGTACTGGAACCAGTCTGCAGAAGCAGAGCAGGTACTGGCACAACTGGGGTGTCTGCGGTGGGTGGGTAGGTGAATGCGGGTGTAGACTGTGCTGCAGTGGTTGTGTGCATGTCATGTCATGTTGTCCCTAACTTGTAAATGGCAGGTGAAAAGCTTCAGCTAATGCTCCTTTAATAATTAATTGATGTGAATAGGCACATCTTAAAGCCATTTTCATTTTATATAGTATGATAGACTTTTGATTAATTACCCTAGCTTGTAGAGTTGTAATAGATTAGTGTCTTACTTAAGGGAAGGAAAGGCTGTACTTCTCTTGTCATTGACCAAATACTAATGGATCAGTTAGGGGATGCAGCCAGCTGTAGTACGTGCATCCTCATGGACGCACAACTCCTCTACCGTGCGGCATGCAAAATGTGAGCCTGTCTTGAATGCATCTCTTTCTCTTGTTCTGTGTTTGGAATGGACACACCACGGTAGCCACTGCTGGAATAGAAATGAATTCATCTTGCAAAGGTGCAATAAAGTAACTTGGAAGAGTTAGGCCCCTTCTTTCTTAACCATCTTGGCTACCTCCTGTTGTGCTAAATTGATATTACAAATGACATCCTTTCCACTGTCTTGAAACACACTTGCACACTGGGAAATGTGTGAGGAAAGATAGCAAAGGGAGAAGAAATGCAGATGTAGGCAGTGATGTATGGGACCTCTGGAGCTAGACCTACTGCCAGTCAAATTGCCCATGTTGGCTTTTTGAATATGCTCATTGCCTGGATCGGGGCAGGGCATGCTCTCAACAAGGTCTTAAATGTTGTAGCAAGACCCCTTGGTGCTGCAGCTGTTTAATCTAAATAACAAGTGTGTATTTTTATTGAATTTATATGAAAATGATTGATATAGTAGCTTCTAGGGCACTCTTTTGATATAATTTTGTACATAAAAATGGCTTTTCTCTCCCCTGTTGTTTTTTGGTGAATACGCAGAGTATGGACAGCCCTTTTCAAAATAATGTTGAGCTGGGAGTGTTTGCAGTTTGATCTTGTGACTTTGTCCATCCCCTCTAGATACTATTTGTCTGAGATAACTGGGCACTGCTTGGCATCCTTTCGTCTACGGCATACATACGGCCATCCCTGAAATGCACCCGTTCCTCTGAAAACACGTCAGAGTCAGAAGACAGCTTAAAAGTGTGTTTTAAATGCGTTCTTCAGTTGTTTTGTAAACGGTGTCCTCCACAGGTAGGGTCAGAGAGCCTGGCCTGTATAGGGCTGTTAAAGGCTTCTGGGGCAGGAGCGGTACAGATGCTTTCAGCAGGGGTTGTTATCAAGCACCTGAGAAGATCTTCTGGTAGCACCATGCTGGAGCTGGTCTGGTTCTGGCCGCTGTCGTTCCTCACCATTCTTCAGCTGCGTGAGTTGAGATGAAAGGGTTCGTTATCTGATGTTTTCTCCAGGAGTTAATAAACTTAAAGGACATTTTTGATTCTCTCTGCCCCCGGGTATCGATTGCTGAGCATGGAATGGTTCAGAAGACTTCATATAGTTGAGGATTCAAAGCCACTTGAATAAACTCGGGGTTTAATAAACAAAAGACGGATCAGATGGTTTGCTGTTTTTCCCTGCACATTTGCCTAAGGCTTTCAGCTGTCCAGAAAAATGACAAACTACATCAAACAGAACCAGTTATTGGTGGCAGGGTTGTTTTTTAATATTTCATTTCAAGAAAGTTGCTACTAAGGTCTCGTTTTCTAGCTTCCGATACACTCTATTGGCAAAAAAAGGCCAAAAAATCCTATTTGAAAAAGAGCTTAAAAAATCTGTGATGATAATAATGAATTTACAAAATCCCTCGAGATAGAAATCTTTCTATATTAATACTAATTGGAAATGTTTTAAAGGTAACATTTAATAATATCTTAGCACTGTTTCCTGTAGTAGGATTTTGACCTTTTCATTGCCCCTGTGAGCCCGGCATGTTAATCAGGGAAATTGCACATGAGACATGAGGAATGTCTGAGATAATTTACCAAATTCTGCAGGTCCTTTCTTGTGGACAAAAATACCTAAAACTTGGACTTCTTTAACTTGTAGAGGAGCTCAAATTACAATAGTTGTACATGGTGTACACCTTAACTCTCGGCTTGCTAACATTTCAGAGATTGCTGACTGCTCTGAAAGCTTAGGAGGATACGGGTATGTGCGTTCACAAACTCGGAGGGGTTAAGAAGGCTTGTAGTTAATCCAAAATACAAAAATGCTGCAGCAGCAGAATTGCTTCAAGCTCTTTTAAAAGTCCTTTCAAGTTAAGATGACATTGCTTTTGCTTTAATATCATTAATTCAGTAAAGCAAGAAGGCACTAGCTGTTCTGCTTGTTCTCACTCTCTGGTAAGGAAAGAGGGGCTTATAGGATTCTCGTTCGACTAAATAAATTTTGAGTTGCACATAGTGTGATAAATTCAAGTAGAACGCTTTCAAAGATAAAGAGCCAAGCATCTGCAGCTTTTGTGTCTCCAGTAACTTGCAAGAAACTCTCTTGGACAGTTGATGGAAAAGGATTTGGGGATGGTGGGCTTTCCCAGGGCAGTTGGTCTGTTTGAAAAGAAATAATCAACTTTGCCTGGTTCATACAACTGGCTGTCAGTAGTTATTCAGTCTTGGTCTTAACGGCGGTCGCTGCCTAAGAGTCTGCTGTGCCAGTAGTTTCGGTTGGCCTTCCTGGTGCATCGTCACTTCAGGCAGTGGTTTGATCAGCTTTTCTGTTCCTGTCTGCACAGCGAAGAAAGAAAATCCTGCTGGCCTCTCTCGCAGTGCTAATGCTGCTCGGCAGCGAAGGCTCTCCAAGAGGTCACAGGATGGGCGCTTGCAGCTTGGGTAATGGTGTTTGCTAGGCCCTTGAAAGGTTACCCTCCTCCCAGTCACGTTACAGAGTTGGGATTGATCTTGCAGCAGTTCATCCACCATAACGCCAAAACAGGAGTCGGAGCACGACACTGCCATGTGCAGCCCTCCTGGGAAAGGCTGCCAGGACAAGCATGCGGGAAGCGTTGGTCAAACTTCTGGTGGTCAGTGGTGAACTAATAAGTAAAAGAAACCGCTGTGTATCCAGAAGCTTTGCCGTGTAATCAAGGGACATGGTTTTCCGTGTTTGCTAGCGGAGAAATGTGCAGGGGGATGTTTGTATCTTGTGAAGTCCCAACTCTCCATTTCAGCCCCCGCAGAGCTCTCCTGTTGCCTTTGCTCAGGAAGGGTTTCCATTTTCCAGACATGATCAGTTTGCTTCAGCTAGCAATATGAGTCTTAACTGTTTTTTGACTAACGCTGTCGAGGAGGATGCATACTTCTTATTTCATTATGCATTTGTAAAAATTCCATCAGACAGTGCTGACTTCCTTAGGAGATGCCAGGTTGCAGGCACAGGACACTCCAGTTTGGACGAAGGCAGGTTGACTGGACCGCAAAGTTTTCTGAAGCCTGTAAGTCTCAGCTGAAGAGCAAGCCCAGAATACTTTTGCACAGAGATCTATACCACTGTGGCCCATCTGGTGTGAGGCTTTAGTGCTTCTGCAAGCGGGACAGAAGCGTGACAGAGTGGTGGGGAATCTGCAGCGCCTTAAGCAGCCCTTTACTGCTGGTGCCCTCAATATGACGTAGAAGGTTAATCTGTCAGGAATTATCTCTGCGAGCTTGGAGGACAGAATAAGCTTTATTATGAACTGCAGTGCTTCATGAGGAAAAGCTATTTAAATTCCTTCATGTATTCCTTTTAAAAGGGCTGTAAACAAATTGTTTCTCATAAACCACCTGCGTGCATAAAACACATTTTCTATTGCCAGCGTCTCCCAGAGCTGGATTGCTGATTTAGCCCTGACAGTGCCCTGAGTACTTTGTTCTTCTGCTTAAAAAGCCAATCATTGATACTTTTCCAAATGTTTCCGTGTCTTTAATGTTAGTTCAAAATATCTAATGCATTGCTCCTGCAGGCAGAGAGGATACCAGCTGTATCAGGCGAGTTCCTGTTCTATTGCCTCCTCTCCTACAGTTGGGAATGGCCCCTGTTCTTCCTGGGAGAGGTTTGAGATTCATTTTCACTAGAAGACGGGGAAAAAGTGGTAAAGGGAAAAACAGAAGACAGATACATGAGTCTGTCACAAAGCCCTTTTCAGAAACCTTCTCTTCCCTCTGAGAAAATTACCTGGTACATTGCATATGATTTAGGCTGAATTTTTTTCCCCTCACATTTCAACTCCAAAGAACTTTTCTTTTAAAAGACCACAACTTAAGCGCAACCTGTCAGCAAAGGGTAATGCATTCTGAAGCAAAGCCTCTGGGCTTTGAATGTTTGCCAGTTGCCCCCTAAAATGCTGCTGGTGGGGTACTTCTCTGCTATAGCTACTTTTGAAACACTTAGTGGATGCTTACCACGTAGAAAGACTTCACTTATTAGCCAAGGAGTGAGGGAGCAAGATTCTTCCAAAGAATTTCTGGGACAGCATCCAGGTCAGTGGGAAATGTCCTGGAATTTCTGACCTGAAATCTGTGGCTCTGTCCGCAGTATCAGCCTTCTTCCCGCTGGTAGATGTTGGGTAAATTTGAAGTGTTACCCATGCCAAGATGAACTAATTTTTTTTCAAACAGCAGGTGGGCTGCCTTTGCTGCAGGGAGTTTTATAGCTTCTGCGTGAAGAAGACAGACTCCTTCATTGCTTTGTCCTCAGCTCATCCTGTTTTGGGATCTTTGCTACCTGATGGGTGGGGGCATTTGCTTTTGCTGGAGCTGTTCCTACCTTCCTCACCAGTGGCACATGTCACTTCAAATGAGCTTGTAACTGGTGATGCGTATGCTATGACAAGGATCCAGCAGTACAGCAAGTCCTGTACTTGATGGGTGATATTCCCTACGGTTTCTAAAATGTAGTGCTCTGATGCAGAAATCGGGGAATGAGTGCCTCCCAAAGAAAGCCTGGCGTCCCTTCTGCAGGGTGCACACTAGGAGCTCCTTTTGTAGGACTGTCCTGACCTTGTTTGTTTTGGACTTAGACACCATAAAATAGCTTGTTAATTGCTGCTCATTTAGAATTATAATTAGGTGTTACCCGATGAGTTCTCTAATACTACAATTAAAATGTTATAAAAAGTTTTGTGGTTTTTAATACTTCATAAATTGGTTAAAATTTAATTCAAAGTACACTGATTGCAAGCTCTCTGTGTATGTGCATAATTATTAAAACCCACAAGGATAAAACCAAAGCAAAGATCTTTCATAAAGAATGTACCAGTAAAAATAACTGTGTTCTTTGCATCATATTGCTGGGGAAGGTTTGAGTAATGCAGAATCCATGCACCAGCTGAAGGTCAAGCAACCGGGCATGAGCTCCAGCATTGGGTTTGTTCAGTAGGGAGGGAAGGAAAGTTGGGGCTCTGGTTACCATCCTGGGGTACAGAAAGAGAAGGTGTCTTTGAGAGAGAGGGTGTCTTTGTGAGCAAGGTACAGCTGAAACCGTTTCGGGTTTGCTTATTGCCTCTGTGAAGTGCAGGGTGCCTTGCATTGAGAAAAGCTCTTCAGCAAGTGACAGCAGATGCCTTGAGCCTTAGAAAATCCATTATATTCTGGGTCATGTATTACCAGATCAGGACTACTTTAGTTCATGTGTTGCAGAGCGCGGTACTAGTGCAAGCATAATCTGGTGATTCAAATTAATTCAAAACATTTTGAGGGGATAACTTTGTCCTGCCTTCCCATAGCCAGACTAAAACATAGAACTGGCACAAACATGATGTTGTGTGCTCTAGCTAATTCAGTAAAACCACCCCTCTGCTCATGCCTGGCTCAGGTCCGCTTTAACTAATGGGCTGGGCACACGTCTAGAAGCGATGGACATGAGCTGTGGTCTCTGAGCAAAGGAGCTTTCAGAGGGAATGTCATCAAAACCACTTTGATGCATTAGTCTGCAGGTAAGAAAAAGCTTGGACATCTGGTGGCATTGCATATCCAAAAGTAAATGCTTAAAACTTGGAGCATGTTCCTCATATGTCGCTAAGGGCCTCAGAGCCGTTGTTTATTGGCAGCTGAGGAGTTGCTCTGCACTGCTCTTAATTTGATATGTTTGGATTTGATGAACAAGGTGCTGCATTTCGTCTTAGCCCCATCAAAGCATCAGCTGTGTGGAGGAACAGGGGCTGTTTCTTTCCCTGGAGCTGTACTTAATCGGGTCCTGCTTAAGCTTTCCTTTGTTTTTCATCAAGCTAGGTAACGTCTTTCCCCTTTAAAATCTGTTCTGTTTTTCTGCTGGAAGCTTTTTGCCTTCAGGATTTTACATTCTGGCAACTAACAAAATTAAAATAGCTTTCCTCCTAAGTACTGTAAAACGTACATTGAATCTGATTTCGATGCCTCCAAGTATGCATTTCAGCACACTAATGTACGAATGGATTGAAAAAACAGCTAGCAGTAATTTTCTTTCCTTAGGTTTTACTGAATGATATCCCAAGTAGCTGCACATTATGTATTATCCTCTTTGTGTTTTACTCAAGGTCATGTAAAGGTGGTGGCCTGGAAGGAAAGAGTGGATAATTTCAATAGTAAAGCTACGAAGTTGCTGCAGACGGCATATGGGATGTCTTATTTTTCAAAGGTCTTTCCATCTGCTATTGGCAGAAGTCTCCATTACAAAAGGGCAGTTTTGTGCAAGGTACATAATTTTTTTTAGGTTGATCTTTTATTAGGATTCAGGTTTATCTTGACTCAGACCATTAGCATGGGACCATTCCTCTGGTAAAGGGAACGCATAGAAGTTGTAAGATCTGAGATGCAGAGGAAATGCTCTCAAAGTTTGAAGAAGAAAGAATTTTTAAGATTGAATTATAAAAATCAAAAGCAAGCTACCATTTTGTGGAAGCAGAAGTGTTATGGTGGTGGTTTTGTTTGTTTTCCTTTGAATACCTTACTTAAGGTTGAATTGCAAAACTTGAAGCTTCTAGAGCTATAGGGTGGAGGAGAATTATGCTGAAGGGTGAAGAATATCCTGTATCTTTATGTGCTGTGCTGAATGTAAGACCTGATCTCTCCTGCTGCCTCTTGAGTCTAGAAATGCCAAAGCCATTGAAAGTAGCTACATAGCTGCCATGCACTCAACACTTTTGATTAGCAAACATGCATTTTCTAGTAACCCCAAAATTGCTGGGTATCGAAAGCAAAAACCCGCATACATTTAACATAGATTTTATGGTGGGTGAGGGTCCATGGGAGGTACAGGATCACACAAGGTGCAAGGAGAATTGTGCAGGGATGGTGATGTGTCCGACTTACCTGAGAGGTAATGTTGTTTACTTTTGCTGTATGGTTTGGATTTTTTTCTGAGGTTGGGAGAGACAATCGTTGCAGGTTCATTAAAATGTGCAGAATATTTTTAGCCTCCCACCTTTTCTCATTTTTCTAATCCAAAGCAGATGAGGTTGCGCACCCTTGATAAGGTGGCAGGCAGCATGGATCTGCAGCCATGTGGAGCCTTCCTATCTGTTGCCTCTAAGTTTTCAGCACTTGTGTGTGGTCCACACATGTGTGTTACTTGCAGAATGTGTGCATGAAAATGTGAGCGTGGAAGCAAGTTGTGGCCTGACTCTGTGGTGTCCTGGGATTTGCTTTTGGTGCAAAGGATGGAAGATGGCTGGTCTGTCCAGAAAGTGTTGGATTCGTGCAGCCTTAATGCAGCTGTTATCTAGGTCCCTCTAGCCAGGAAGTAATAGGAAGCCTACTGCTTTGATCTGCCAAACAAAGACGACTTGTAAAATATATTAATTGATTTTCTTCCATCAAACTGTTTTTGAACATACAGCCTCAGATCTGAGCGAGACAAAATCTGATGTGTAGATGTTTTGTGTGTCTTACGGTACAGAATGTGATGCAAGAAATCAGAATTTAATTTTTGGCCTGAAGTGCTACTGAAGGAGAGAAATTGTATTTTTGGTCTGAGTCAGAGTTAAGACTGACTTTGCCACCATTAATTCAGGATTTCTTAATTTACAGACCTTTTGGTTTCTTCATCTTCAATAAGCATATTACACCTAGGGCTTGATTTTTATTTACATCCCTTTAATATGGCTTGGGTACTATGTAATATATACTACCTCAGAGGGTGTTTTCTTTTGCCAAAGCAAGGGGGCCTTAGTAGAAGGGGAGGGGGAAAAAAACCCATAATCATAAATTTAGCATCGTATTATAATAAACTTGATTGCATCTTGGTTTGTTTATAGGTTACAGAAACAGTTTTCATTTTTCATACAGAAGGCAATTGCATGAAACTTGTGCTTTCATAGTTCCCGCTTATTAGTTGCGAAGGGAATTTCTGGGTGCTGTCTTCCATCGTAACAGCCAAATGCCTCCAGAGCCAGAGGACTGCAGGATGCTGGGGGCGTTCTGCACAGAGAGAATTCAATTTAATAAATGTAATAAGCCCATTTACCCTACCGGGCTATGTTAACTACCTGCATATAAACTGAGCATACATAATATTAGGGCAAAGGTTAGAGAAGCAGTTTGTAGGAAAGGCTAGCTCCAGAGCACGCCAAAGCAGCAGCTATTCTTATTTTAGCCCTCAGTAACACACACAATAAAGGGGTTCAAGCGGTATCTGTGGTTGAGACAGTAATAACAACTATGATATAATTAACTTCAAAACCCTTTAGGAGAGAATAATTCCAAAATCTAGCATTGAAAATATTCATGGTTTCACAAGATGAGAATTACGGAAAGTTTAATTGGATATATAAACCCTCCAGCAGGGCATAAGTTGTCTGCTAAACGATGGCGTTGGGAAGAAACCAGCCCTGTGGTAGCCTGCCGCTGTCTTCTCCTGCATGGTCTTTGAGCTGGCTGACACGGGCTGACTGGGGCTGGGATCCAGTCTGATGTAGTGGTGCTGCTCCCATACTGGTGGTGACCATGTCTGGAAGGGACGGCAGCCAAGATGCGTTTGTGAACTTGCTGCTTCGCGGGTGCTTGGTGGACCTGTGGAGAGGGATTATCATCTCTGTTAGCAGGATCAAAGCAGTAAGTCCTTTTTACTCGATCACCACAGGTGACAGCAGCTGTGAGACAGTGGGTGGAGGTTTTGTCGCCAGCGTGTCGTTGTGGTTTAACCTGGCAGGCAGCCGAATACCACGCAGCCACTTGCTCCCTCCCTTCCCCCCCCCAACCCCCCCCCCCCGCAGTGGGACGGGGAGAGAATCGGAAGGGTAAGAAAGGGTAAGAGTGAGAAAAACTCATGGGTTGAGATAAATACAGTTTAATAAAACAGAAAAGGGAAAATAATAAAAATGATAGAATATACAAAATGAGTGATGCACAAAGCAATGCTCACCACCCGCACTGACCGATAACCAAGTAGCGATCGGCACTTCCTGGATCACGCCTACCCTTCATATACTGAGCATGACATTACATGGTATGGAATACTCCATTGGCCAGCTGGGCTGGCTGTCCTGGCTGTGCTGCCTCCCAGTCTCTGCTTGGTAGCATGGAAGCTGTCCTTGACAGGGTACTTAGCAACAACTGAAAACATCAGTGTGTTATCAACATTCTTCTCATACTAAATCCAAAACACAGCACTAGGAGGAAATTTAACTCAATCCCAGCCGAACCCAGGACACACATGCATGCTTTCTAGAGCCCGCCTTAAAGTAGCTCCGGAAGCGAGTAGTTGCTCAGCATTATTTATTCATCCATGTATTTGTCAAGCTGCTGCTGAGTCAGCAAGGTTAAAGTTGTTTGGAGGATCCTCACGTACGTCTTCACGAGTGGCCACAACTACAGTGCGCGTAGTGCATGAGTATGGTCATTGAGCTCAGAGGGGCCAAGAAGATGATCAGAATGTTGAGAATGATGCTAAACTTCAGAAATGACAACTTAAAAGAAAATGAACAAGTTACCTGAAGCATCCCTAAAATTAAAATGGGAGAAAGTAAGAGTAGAAAAGAAAAAAGCGGGGTGGGACGAGTGAACTTGATGTGATTTGAAACCAATAGCGGAACATAAGAAAGCAAGCTGGGAAAAGCAGTTAAATTAGCAAGGCTGGAAATAATTCACACTAGCTAGATGGCAGGTTTGAGAAGCTGTTTGAGATGAAAATTTGGAAACCCAACTCCTAGGTATTAGTAGTAGAGTTTATAAAGTATGAGTATAAAAGGAAAATTAAAAGATCCAAGGTGGGCTTTGAAGAACTAATGACTATACATAGAAGATAAATAATTTAGGCAAATCAGTGCCATTGTCTTGTGTGAAAATTGGGCTTACTGGATGATGGGAGGTTAAAGATGGCAATTAAGGAAGAGAAGGGTACTGCTAAAAAGAGAAATTATTTCTTTGCATCACTTCAACTGTTAAAAATGTTGTGGAAGGCTTAGTAGTAGTATTGTGCCCAGTCTTTCTAAATATAAAAGATAAGCAAATTTCAGAGGTATTGGCAAAAGCAGCTTTGGAATAAGCTATTAATCTGAAAAGCATTAAGTGAGCAGACCCCAATAGTATGCTATGTTACATAAAACATAACTGAACTTCCAGCAAAAGTAAGGGATTTTTCATTAAAAAGAGCCACTTTTTCAGAAGAAAGTTCTTTATATACCTTGTCCTTCGGTTGAAGTAAAACTTATTGAGAAAATAACAAAACACCTGGAAGATCATGTTCTCGTAGGGTCCGACTTCATGGATTCTGCAGAGGAAAACTGTTCTAGTGGTTGCTTGAAATGCCCAGGAAAAGCTGCCAGAGAATGGGCTTACATCCAGGAGGTCTCTGAAAAATCTCTACACTGAGGCCGCTAACGAAGCTGAGCAGACATGTGTATAGAGCAAGGGGTTCTTACAAATAAGAAACTGATTTAGTTTGATTTAGGATTTAGTTTGATCTCAAGCCAGTAGACACCATGCAAAAATCCTTGAAGGGAAAGAAGATCAGATTTTCCCTTACCTGATCAATCATTTGCATTTGTGCAGTTTTGGTTAAAATTAGTTTTGGTGCTCACTGGATCTTGTATCTGCTCCACTTTGCCTGTTTTATCAGTCTGAGAGATGCAGAACCGGCAGGTTTGGCATTGCTGGAGCCAGATGCAGAAATAACAGTACCACAGCTGTACAGTAAATAGCAGTCAGCTGCGGTGTGTTGTAAGCAGCAAGCCCAGAAGGACCGTGTTTCTCGGCTCTCCCTCTCCTTAGTTTAAAACCTTCTGTTCTACATCCTGGATGTGCGGAACTTGATGCCAAGGAGTTGGGGTTTAGAGGAGAGGAACCTTGTCATTTTATTCTTTACACCATTTTCCATTGTGCTGAACACAAGCCTGTAATGGCACGATCATTTCTATTAAGAGTATATTGTCAAGTGTGTAATAATTTCTAGAAGAAGCACAAGAATTCTTGCTTTGTGGAAGTGGGTGACACATGAGCACGTTCCTCCACATTAGTGGAGTTTGCTGATAGCTAAAGAATAGCTGAATTTCTTTTTGATATTTGTAGGATTTTCTGTTGCCCTGGATCTTTAATCCATGCATCTGGTTGCACTGCTGGGCCTATTCTGTAAATGTAAAAGACCTCTGTTGAAAGGGCAATATGCAATAGTTTACTTCTTTTAAAGAGACTTTACAGCAGGCATTAAGAGCCTATACACTTGGGTAGGATGATCTACAGTGATCTGTATTTAGTGCTCACTGTGAATGATGGCTGTGAATGAGGCTCAAGGCTGATCTATATTTTAAGTGGACGTTTGACTTATCACTGTAGTTATTTAACAGGGCCCTTCATAATCCTTGTTCCAGTGGAAAAAATCCTCCTTTTTATCTAGGATTGTCTGCAGGCAATGACACCTTCAGAAATTAATATCTTCAGAAGCAAACGTAGCCAATAAGGCTGACAGGAGTATCCAAGCTGTGCTCACACCCTGCTTAAAAGCTTCTCTTTCCCTCTGCTCCTCTCCTTGGGTCAAGTTGTGATTGTGTGTTCAGGATCACAAAGATCTGTAGCTGGGCCAGCTTGTTGCTGAAGTCTTCACACTTGTTTTTTAATGCTTTGCCAAAATAAGGAGAATCTTTCTGAAGTACTTCTGAATCATTCTTGCTGTGTATTTATTTTGCCATACCGATCTGCCTCTGTTAGGTTTTTTTTTTCCCTAGGTTATGGGATATTTTGGGGTGTTTCTTTTTGGTTTTTTTCCCACCCTGTTTTTAATTTCCATCCAAATAGATGATGAAACATTTTCCTGCTGGAGTCTGTTCTCTCTTCTGTTGTTTGTTTTTGGTTTTTTGGTTTGTGGTTGTGGGGTTTGTTTTTTGTTGTTTGTTTTTTTTTTAAGAGAGTTTACTGAGAATATTCAACATACACTTTCTTTTGCTCTGTCTCATTCCATTACTCACAGTTATATGCCTGTGCCTAATTATACTCCTCCACTCCTTTCTTGGTGTTTGTATCCTTCATGTACTTACAGATGGTTATCAAATCCCCATCTTGCTTAGCCAGTCTGTCTAGCGCTCACGACTTGACAGAGATTTTTATCCTTCCCAGTTCTTGAATTGCTTTGCTCATCCCTTCTCTCCAGATGGTTTGAGATGCTCTAGGCCTGCTCACACCTAGGTCCTGGAGGTGATACCTTTGCTTATGTAGCAGTCGCTTTAGCTTTTGGCCTTTTACTATATTGCAAGTTCATATGAAGTTCCTCCCTAAATCTATGCTGGTGTTGCCGTCTTCATATATCTCCCCACTGAATCTCTCTAATACGTTCCCTGCATGTGGGAGTTTGGAGTGAAATGAGACTCATTTTGTCTTTTTTGGCCATATTGCTGTACTCCCCAAGTCTCTTTATATTATATTTCTCGCAGAAAAGCACTAAGAAATCTATGCTAAAGGAATACTAATGTAGTGAAGTGAAACATTCAGAAGTCATTAACTTGTGTGTAACTGTGCTTCTACAACTTTTAATGTGTGCAGTATGATGATCTTGAATTATAGGGTGCCTCATGGTTTTCCTCTTCCTCCTTCAGAGCACAGATGAGGTGTTTTATACAGAATGAAGCAGTTGAGCTGTAGCCAATTATTGTTCTCATTTTTAATACAAGAAATAGCTGCCTCATTGCTCTGTGTGGCATGTGTCCCCTCCTTGCTTGGTCAGTTCTTAATGACCATCTTTTGTGCGACCCCCCAAAGTATTGTGGTGATTGGGTCCCTGTGGAACACTGGTTCCCCTTCAGGGTACTTGTGTAAAGTACAAAGTTGTGGGTAGGTGTCCAGAAGGAAAATTGGGTTTCATTATGTGTTGCACATGTGGTAGACTTTGGAGAAGCTGATGCAGTTTTAGCCCTTTCTTCACTATCATCTGCGTGGCATCCAGTTGGTATCTTCTGACCTCCATCCTTGGGCTCACGTTAAGAAGTTTAAGAAGTTTCCATCTTGAAAACCAAACATGATTGTTTCAGGTTCCTTTATGAAAAGATACTATTATGTCTGCAGGTCAGATAAGGACATTGCTTATGCACTGGGCTTACCTTCCTGCCCTGTAAGTTTCTGGAGAGTCTCTTAACCGTGTTTCACAGCAAGCGCAGTGTCAGTAGTCACACACACAACTGAACCTGGCAGTTCTGTGGATGTACAGGGCTTCCTGGAGGGGGCGTTTTTGTGCTGACTTCTTAGATACTTCGGGCTGCAAAGTAGCTTAAACTTAAATAGCGGTTTTAGTGCAGTATTTTTGTCCCTGGTTTGGAATGGGCAGGCTTACTTTGGGGATGCTTTTTTCACCATGCTGTTCACGGGTAGTGACCCACGTGACACTTGCTTCAGTTTAGCTTCCGGGAGAGTTCATAGAGAACATGAGCTATTCAGTGCTGGTTTGAAATTCCTCTCGACTCTTTAAAGTTTTCTAATCTCTTTGCTGTCTCCTGTGGGACGTACTCATTGCCAGAATTTCCTAGTACCATATGAGCTGTTGGTATTCTTGGCTCTGTTTTAAATGAGTCCAGCTTTTTCTGCTTGTCTGAAAGAATCAAACCATGTAAGTTTCAAAAATGTTCTCCAGACTGCCTCTTCTCCATCCACCTGCCCCACGGCAAAATCGCGTGTATTTAAATGAAGTTTGCTATTTTTTTTTTGTTGTGCTTTCCCACTTTCTAGTTTTCTGCCAAACTAGCACTTGGTAGTTCTAACACTGAGTTTGGAGCAGAGACAGGAGTTTAGCTTGCTAAGCTGCTTTTACAAAGCCATCTGGAGTGCTTAGCCTCAGCCTCCTTTTGGGTTACGTGGTCTAGAGTTTATAGTATTGCCAGGACCAGATGCAGAAGTAGCAATGAGAATGTACGTGTATTTTTTAAAAACCTTCTACGGTGTCTGGGCTCCCAAATGCAATATTAATTGTGAGATGCTAGCCAAAGCAGTGCGATTAAAGGCGGCCTTCAAATGAAGGGACTTGAGGTCATCTGGTGCACAGGAGATAATTCCAGATGCAAGAGAGAGCAGCTTGAAGAGGCATGAGGGTTTTGGGACCAAAGAAACACTAAGAGTCTTAAGAGCATTAGTTGGTTGGTTGCTGTTGGACTTGATTTTACCAAAGCAATACTGACTCTGTATCTCTTCAGCTCGTTACCAAAATCTACCAACATTATTTGGTTTATAGCTACTTTCTGTCTTAGGCGGCCTTTCTGCCCCAGGAGAGGAAGCCTTTAGCGTTGTTCAAGATGGCTGTTCAAAACTGCCAAAGTAACACTGGCCTTCTAAGGGTTAACTGAGCTTCAACTAACACCCTGCCACCTTGCTTTGAATATTGGGTTGTCTTGTTGGGGGAGAGCACCTCGCTTGTAAAAACAGGAGAGCTGAGCCACTGGGAGAGGCTTTTTCATATTCAATTTCAAAAGAGAATGACAGCTACTGAGATTTATAAAATTTTTAAAAATTCCAATTTAAAGGGCTTTAAATATTGAATGCAGACAACTTTTCCATAGGCAGAGCAACTATGGAAAGAGGAAGCAGTGAAGTTTGATCCTGTTAAGGGCCAAAGGTGCTCTATTAACTTTGGAGGGACAGACAGCAGTCTTGCATAAGAAGATCTGGCTTTTCTACCAGATGGTAAATTATTATAGAGCACTAAACGGTTGCAAAAAGATCAAGTCTATAAAGCATCTGGTAGGGTAACTGACAATTCATCAGTTTTGCATGATGCATGTTGTATGTATCTCATGGGCTTGAGAGGAAAGTTATAAATCTGTCAAGCTTGAAACTGGAGAGAAGCTTGATCACATTTGCTGAAAGAAGAGAGAAATCAAGGGACAGACCTATTTTTTAGCTGAGGTTTTTGTGTTCCTGAGAGTTACTCCTGAATGAGGGCTGTAGAGGTGCTATTCACATGACTTCTGAGCAATCTGCACTCAAGATACACCATTAGATCAGGCACTTTTGTTGTTAATGGAAGTGAATGAAAGAGGAAAAGCTCTCTGAAAGCTATTCATCCCCAATCTGGTCTGATACATACCTAAGATGTTTTCAGCACCACCTGTAAAACTTGTTCTCTGTCCTAATCTGAGAGAGTTTGACACACATCATTAGTTTTGACACAGTAATTTCAACCCTTGGTGGTTCCCCCCGCGCCCTGAAGAGTAGCCTCTTAAGATTCTGGCTGCTGTTGAGCTAGATGTAATGCTGCTTTAAGTGTGCTTCAGTGGGTTTCCTTCTCTGGGCTGCACAAATTAACACCGTACATGCAGGATTTAGAGACATAATCTTCACTCTTAATCCAGGCACTTTTTCCCATTCCCATGTGGGCCGTATCTGGAAAGCTGGCTAACACCGGGAAACTGCTTGGGGACTGAACAGGGTTTCCCATTGGAATAGAGCTTATGCAGCTATAAAGATACAACTGTCTGTATCTGTCTCTGTGGTGTAAGACATGTTAATGGTGCTTTTAGTAATTCTTTGGCGAGAGATAAATGAGGATATGGAGGCTGGAGAGCAACAAAGAGGACTGAGTGTGCGGCTGGTACGAAGAGCCTCTTTTGCAGTATTCAAAATCTTGATGCTGAGCTTACCTGGATTTATGCTTTCTCATTGAGATAATAAAATCAGGATGAGATGATCAATATTCTCTCTGCATCTAGGTTAGAACTAGGTTATTTTGTAAAGTATTTTCAGACGTCTTGGCTGTAGAAGACATTGAATAAATAAAGATTTCTCTGTGTTGTGTGATATTGTAACGCGTGAAAAGATTTACTATGCAAATACAGTAACAGAACGGAGTAGAATCATGATCTGCTGTTTGTTAGTACGATGCGATGTAAATATTTGCCTAGGTAGGTTCTCTTGAGATTTCTTGCTGATTTCCCTCAGCACTGTCATTGCTGGCATTCTTTGAGCGCTATGTTTTTGTCAGAAGTAAACATGTTCCTAACATGTGATACTTACTTCCATGCAAAGCTCAGTGATTCTCAAAAAATCTTCCTCTTCCAAAAACCCAGCAAAATGCAAAAATACTTTGTTAGAGCAGTCTTGAACATGTTTTTGAAATGTCTGCCAACACGAATAAGAGTGGTGGGTAGTGCCACATACAGCCTGTGCACTTGCAGATACTTTGCTTCAAGGATACTCATGGGGTCCACTCAGGCTGGCATCTGCCAGCATGAGATTTTTTCACTATTAATGTTGTGTTGCCAACTTTTGGTAACTCTTGCAACTTCGTGAAGGAGAATCTCGTAAACTCTTGAATGACTCCTTAGCTTGTGTCAAGATGTCCATCACTGAAAGAGCCCCTGTCCCTGCCAAGCGTTGTCACTTTGAGGGAATGGGGCTTGCTAACTCTTTTAAAATCGGTCTTAACAGGCAGACCTTGGACTTTCAGGTGAAAGTAAAATGAGTATATTCTCATGAAAAGATAAAGAAGGCAGATATACAGAAATCGCATTCTTTTTAAATATCTGCCTTTTTTGGTTGGGTTTCGAGGAATTTTCTGTATTTCTATATCCAAGCAGATGCCCGAGTTAAGCCAATTTCCAAGATAATTTGCTTTGTTTTGGAGAAGGAATATCCAATCCTCAACCCTTTTAGGCAGTTGTCCTCTCCATTTTTGGGAGGTTGCAGCTTAGGTGTTTGCTTTGGGTAAAGCTTCTCTTTATAGACACTTTTCTTAATAACCTTCTACTGTGACTCTGGTAGCCCTGTGAACTGACAGCTGGTTCAGTTCAGCTTCTGTTTCTCCTGCTTGGACCCGTCGAGACTTGTCTGGTGTACACCAGCCCAGCTGGATGGGCTAAGCTACATGTAGTTGACCGCAAACCACCCTACATATGCAATCAAGCATGTCTCTCTGGGGCAGATGGATGAGGAGGAGTTACATGAGCCTAAGACTATTTCTTGTATTGTAACATGCAACTTCAGAACTATTGGTTGTGAATAAGAACAACTAAAGGATGTATTAATAGGCCATAATAGAGACTGAACATGAAGATAAACTTGGGGATGGCCGTGCATTTATGCCTCATGACTCTGGAAAACAGCTTATTGGATTTGGGGTCATCAATGTGGAGCCCTACTGCTCAAGCAAGAAAGATAGTTAAATTTCACTTTAAAAGTATTTGTAACGATGTCTTTACAATGTAGTTTGGTATATCGGTAGTTAATCTGTGTGTCATGTTTGATCATTTTCCTTTTCTTCCTCTCTTGACTTGCAGCAGTAAGTCTGTGTCTGTAACACTGGATGTACTGACTACTTGCCTCAGACGGAAGAGGACTTGCTCTGCTTTGGAATATGGTGCCTAACTTCTGCATCCCAGTACTCACTGTGCCAGCGGCCATCCTCTGCTGCTTGATGCTGCCTTTAGCAGGAGCGGACAGTAAGTAACATTCAGTTTCGTAAAGCTTGAATACCTTGCAAGATTTCTTTCAAGAAATATTAAACCATCTTGGTTTGTACTGGAAATACTGAAGACTAAGGGATAAGCGATAAGCCCCCTGCAAATCTCTTATTTTCCAATGTGCACAATGCAGATAAACACTATGTATGTGACGAGGCACAAGTAGAACTAAAAAAGGTTGACAAAATTTATTCAAGTGCAGGAAGAGTTTCTGTAGTAGGTGCAAGATCAAAACCTGACAATTCGATTTCTAACATGTACAGATGAGAAAAGAAAATTGGGGGCGGATGAAGAGAGAAGGATTGGGGTCACAGTAATCCCCATTACTTTATTTTCCGTGTTTTTATACCAGCTCTCGTAATTTGTGTAGTACTGAGACATCTCTCCTGAGTCAGTGGGTGGTTGAGAGCTGTTGGGGAAAGGGTGTGAGTTTTTACCTTCTGGTGTAGCTCTCCTACACCTGTATTTCAGCAGAATTGGAATTGAATGTTTCCTTGTGCTCGTGCTTTAAACTATTGTGTCCATGCCTGTTGTCCTGATAGTCTCACAGTGCCGCTGTGACTGGCTTTGATTAGCCCCATCCAGGCCAAGGAGAAAGTGCACAAAACGCTATTGTGGACAGACAAGAGGAGAGAAACTTGGCTGATGGTGGTGGGCTACTGAAAATACCTTAAAAGTAGGAATTTCTCATCGAATGGGTTATGCAGAGTGCAGGAAACCTTGTGGGTTCTTTCATAGTCTTGGTTTTCATAACTCGTGTGTATTTGCTAGGATATCCCCAAGTATTTGTGCAGCCCCCCTCCCCTTTTTTTACCAGTTTTTCAGTGTCCAAACGTTTGCACATTTGTTGCAGACTCTGGCAGTTGTGAATACTCCATGCCTTTGAAAGCGCCCAGGGCTCCTGGGATGCTTGAGGTGGAGCAGAGAGGTGACCATGATGCACCTCCTGAGCTGCCACCAACCATCTGCTTCTCACTCCAACTTCAGTCACCAGGCTTATAATTAAGGTGTAATTTTGTGAAAGTTGAAGGAGATCTTGATACATGTTGGTAGGAGCCTGGCTGAATGGAGAAGACAGACTGGGGGTCCTAGATGTCCTTAACTGAACAGGAAGGAGTGAATTTAGAGAAGCTGGCGAGAAGAGTGAAGGGGGAATGTGAAGAAAGACACAAATTCTCTATTTTTGTTGTCACTAGGGTTGGCTTGCACAGGTAGTGGATTAGCGTGTAGTCTGTATGAGTATGAGCTGCCCCGTTAAACTGGGGGCAGAAGCTGTCTCCTTCCTCAGCTTTCTTCCCTGGCTGCTGGTGCTGCTGGAAGATGCTTATTCAGCTCACTTTATGTCTACACATTGTAGCCCATTTTGGAGCCTGGCACAGAGAAGTGTATGTTTAATGTTCTGAGGTGTATGAAAATTCCCCGAGGTTCATTATCTTTTCCCTGGCCCCTGCAAAGGAGAGAAGCATCACTTCATCAGGTATGCAGAAGCTGGTGGAGCTTGAGATGTCCTAGGACAGTTCTTGGCCTGAGGGATAATTTGCAGTAGACAAGGTTTGCGAATTTTGTGGAATACTTCCACATGCTTAAATTTAACAAAATTGGCTCTGTTTCACAGGCCCAGATCCAAATATTGGTGCCTCAGATGTGGAACGCTTCTGTGTTGAAAGCAAGCATATCTGTATGTATGCCTTCTTCTCTGGCACAGACTGACTCTGAATTACTTTTTCCTAATCTGGAGGCCGGATCTGGAGGACAATGACCTTCTAACCGCCACAGCCACCACGGATTAACCGAGGGTTTCCTAGGATGTAAAGTGTTGTTCTGTGTGTTTTAGCAACTCCCAGCTTTTTTTTATTATCATACCCCACTGAATCTTGCCACCGACTCTCAGTGGCAGGGCGCTGTGTGAAAGGACCTACTCTGCGCCTCTGCAGGGGGAAAAAAATCATCCCCAAACCCTGCATATTTCATGTCCTGCCATCAGTGATGCAGATGGGCAAGATATGGTAGTGAATATGGCATTGGGGAGTCCTGGTTCAGGACAGCAGTGAAGGGCAAGGGGAAGGTATGATAATATATGCACACTGGAGCTTACTGTAAAAGCTAGAGAGGGATGCTGTGAAAGGAGCACCCCATATGCACGCTCTTCAGTTTCTTGGACCCCTAAGCATCCTCTTGGCTCCAGTCAAAGACCGCTTATTTATATGGATTCCTGATGTAGTACGGCTGTTCCTGAGGTTTCACTGTGATTCTTCCTTTTCCCCATTGCAGTGCTGCTTGGAGGCAGTGGAGGGATGGGTAGGCTGCGTATTGGCCAAGCATTCCTACATTTCCCCAATTAAAAGCAACGTGACAATGGGAGCAGGGTTATCCCTGGAATCAGTCCCCAAAATCGCTTTTTATAGGAACAGTGGGGATCGAGGGCTGGGGATGGGCGATGCTGCATCCCTGGCAGCAGGCTGCCCTGTGGCTCGTGGCTGGGTGCTCGGGGAGCACCCACAACCGGGGCTTCCCTGCCTTCCCTGCTCGCGCTTTGGAACTGCTGTTGTCGCAACAGCGTTACTGCTGCAGCTTCCTGACAATTAGGCAGCTGGCAGATAGCTAGACGTTAATGCCTCAGATAAAACAGATTGAATATGTATCGCCTAGCAGAATTAGTGCCGGGTGTGCGCCACGATGCCTCTGCTGGAATTGAGTTCACAGGAGCTATGGATAAAGTCAGTGCTGAGGAATTGGAGGGGCATCCAAAGGTTAAACGTGTGGCAGTGGGTCAGAAAAAGAGGGGCTGCTGGCTGCCTCCCTGCCGGCAGGACGGGAGCGGTGGTTTCCCAGCCGCTCTGGTGGGGTGCTGGGAGGAGAAAGTGAGTGGGAAGGGGCACGTACACGTGAACGGTCGATACAGAAGTGCTAATTTGGCAGAAAGCACTTTCAAATCCTCCCCGGCTTTTACCGACTGCAGTAAGAAATTATTAAATTTTCTCTGTGATCTGACTGTGTTTCTGTCAGGGTGACCCTAATTCCATTAAAGCAGCTCGGAGCTGATTCAGGACGGCTGTTTTACACTTTCTCCCTCAGCTTGCTTGTGTGGTTTTTTTTTTTTTTTAATGCACTCTGTGCTTCTCTGTCTGTCAGCTTTTTGATTGTGCATGGGAAAAATGGCTTTGCAGATTTCATTTAATGTTCAGTTCAATTGCCAGCTAAAAGATGCTCTTTTCCAGCCTTCGGAAATATGTCATTTACTCTAATAAAATACAAAAACAACAAAAAAAATCCCCTCTCAAAACAAAATGCAGAGAAAACAAGAAAAAATCAATACTGTCATCAGAAATCATCAGCAATGTGTTTTGTTGTTGGCTTTTTTTGTTTAAATTAGGCTTTGTTTTTGATGTCCTGGGCACAGCTTCCATTAGCCAAGGGAAGAGACCCATCCAAAGTATTTCCTAACCGAAATATGTCTTGGTTTGTCCTGCACAGAATTTCAGGGGGCTTAAGGAAGAAAACGTCTTCAAATGTGGCCTTGTAGAAGAAAAGAACTAAGGCAGTATTAGGCCAACAACTTGTGAAGTGATACGTGGTAAACAAACAATTTGCACCTTTTGATTTCTAAAGATAGAGCAAACTTGGCTTTTGTTTGAGGGGGTGGAGGAAGCTTGCAGCAGTGAGCTGAGGCTGGTGAAGGCAAGTCTCTGCCTCTCACCACCTCCTGTGAGCAAGGACCCTAAGTCTGAAGTGTCTCAAGGCTGCCCTGCCTCTTGTAAGAGAATAGTTGCTTTATATGGGAAAGGTATGCATGTCATACAGATACTTTTTTTTTTTTTTCCTATCAATGATGTTTCTTGGATGCTAATAGGGTTGAGGAGACACATTGAAAAAGAAAATGGGAAGGTGAGATGTTGATACTTGTGAAGGCTGGGAAATGGAAGAGTACTGATGGTCTTTCTAGACACTTGGCTCCAGGTGAGCTCTGTTTTGCCAGGGATTTTGCCTTGCATCTGAAGTGCTGTCTGGAGGTTTTGGACAGAAGAGCACTGGAGCACTTGTTACAGCGCTCGATTCTCCTTGTGCCCCAGTTCTGCTGTCTACCATTACTGTTTTGTGTCCTGGGACCCAGGAGTAGTGAGGCAGGTTTTGACTCCCCGATTCGGCTCTGCCCTCTTTGCTTCATAACCTGAATGATGCCTCAACAACAGCTCAGCTCCAAATACAGCTGCTCTAGGCCACCCTGCAGGACAACACCCTGCTGTTGTGCCCTGGAAAACAGCTGCTTTGTGGAGCTGGGCAGAGGGTCCCATCCCAAAAGCTGGACCTGAGGCTTCTCCACTGCTGCCTTGCATCTGTTTCTGCTTCCTGGTTTCTTTGTTTGCATGCCTGTCTCCAAACACTGCATGTAGTGATTACGTGTAATTGCTACGATTGAATCCAGGTATTGCAGCACAGGTAAATACTAATTTTCTGCAATTCTACCTTGACTAGCTTGACAAATTCCATCAGTGAAGAGAACACGTAAAATATTGTTTAGGAAAACCCCTGTACCTGAGGCACTGGGGTTGCATTATTAAGGGACAGGTTGAAATATTAACCACAGTTATTGTGCAGCTTTATTTTTGGTGTCCTTACTCATCTCATATATTTAGGTACAAATGGATTCCTCACTTTTCCTTGAAATATCAGAATGCTGCCTGCTTGTAACTGAGTGTTGCAGACGTCAAGGTAGGAGGGATGCTGTGAGAACAAACACCGTGTTGAGGGTAGACAACAGATCTTTTTCTGTGTTTATAGCCATGCCCCTTTTAGCTCCAGCACTTGAAGGGATCATATGAATTTGTTTTGGTAGCTACCTACAACAGGTCACAGCATTGTCATTTGTCTTTTTTATTTATTCATAAAGCCAACATCACTCATCAATCAACATCAGCTGCTAGGTCAAAGGTCTGCTTAGCCCCAAATCCCTTATCCAGCAATGGTCAGTACAACGACCTATGGAAGATGCAAGAACAGCGTGAAGATATAGTGATCCCTTCCTGGTGTCATCTTCTAGCCTTCAGGGACTGGTGGCTCCTGAGCCCAGAGAAGTTGCATAGTAACTTCAGACAGGATCGCTCTAGGGTTTGCTCTCGGGCAACTCTGAGCATGTTGTCAGTCATCAGGGGTATCCTGGGGCCAGCGGCTTGCATGAAGACCACAGTGTAGGCTCTGACTTTTGCCTCTACACCATGGCTCCTTGTTTAATCCACTTACTGCTGCTCTGCAGGGCTAAGCAGTCTCACTTGCCGTTCGCATCATTCAGACTCAGCTGTGTAGCCAGAGTTACTCTCTTGCCTTCACAAGGGAGTTCCTATGTTTCAGTGTCCGTGTAAGTTATCCGTCACAGTGGCAAATGTTGAGGGGCTGATACATTTAATACACGTTCTTCGAAAGAGACTGTGCTTATTGGCTTGGTGATACAGAAAAACAGTAAAACTGCCTGCTTAAAATTTTGTCTTCAGTGTAGATTCATAGATTTTAAGGCCAGAAATCAGATCAGTGTAGTCTTCTACTCTGACCTGCATAGCACAGGCTGTATAATTTCAGCTAGTAATTTCTGCATCTACTTTTAACAGCTGTGGATGAGCTAGCACATAGCTTTTAGGAGGCTATCAAATCACGATTTGAAGGCTAAATGGTAGAGAATTTACCCGTCTCCTATGTGATGTGTAAAAATGGCAGGTAATCATTACTTCTACAAATCTGTATTTATTTCAAGCTTCATTTATGTGTTTTTTGGGTTCAGACACTGGATTTTGTAACCTGTGTCTGCTAGGCCGGAGACTCCTGCGATTTCATGCAATCTCCCTGAGAAGCAAGTTAGAGTGCGGGAGTTAGACAAGCTGAAAGTTTGTCCTTTTTGTTTTAGAAAAATAGGTTGGTCTTGATTCTTCTGTTCAGAGATAACTTTTATAGTTCTTCTCTAATCTTCCAAACTTTTCAATATGTTTTTTAAAGTCAAGGGACCAGGACCAAGAAGAGAAGTGGCCACATCCTGCCACAGCACAGTGGCACTTTAGCCCTTTTGCCCATAGCATTGAGCTGAGAAGCATGGTCCTCCACAGTGACCTCCGATTCCCAGGATGCAAATTCCCATTTAATTAGCGTGACTTGGGTTTTTGCTCATGAATATCTGCCCTTAAGTACATTAAAATGCATTTTGCTGGATCCCAGCTCATCCAGTCATCCGAGTAATTCTGTACAGATAATCTTCCCTTGCTGTTAGTAGCTGACTACTAATCTTGGTAAAGCTTACCCTTTCCTTAACAAATCTAGTTGCAAGTTAGTTGCATTTATTCCTAGATGTTAATCAGTTGTGACTATTTGCAGAGGCTGCTGTGAGTATTTTAAGCGGATATTTAAAATATCCTATAGTAGTGATGGTAAAATTCTTTGCAGATGGAAAGGAGTGCCAGGAAACTGATAAAACAATATGGTTTGTCGTGCTGCTGCTTGCTACTAGTAGTACTGACGTCAGATGGGGGAAAAGTATGAGGTCTGCTGGAGCTTTCAGTGTTTTAGCTGAGCAGTTGTAAAAAGCAATGAAGTGGTAATAGGGATGCTTTTTTTGTTTCTTTGATTATCTGTTCGTTATATTGGTGCTTCAGAACGATACTGTAATATAAAATGATCAAGCTCATTTTTGTGAACAACCAAGAGTATGAAATTTGTTTGCTCAAAATGTTAGTCAATCTTTTTTGATGGTGAACATGTTTGGTTTAAAAACGGGAAAACAAAAAAAGCATCTGTTTGTGGATGCTTTTTCTCTGGTAGAATGTCTATCTTTATGTATCAGTAGCTGAAAAGCAGTGGTGTACCTTTAATTGAATGCTGTATTTAGCCCCTTGTGAGAATCAGTGCTTTGTCTATGCCAAAGACAAATCTCATATTTTTTTGTGGGTGTGAAAACACCATAGGGTGCTTACTGAAAGTTTTAAGTCATAGAAATGGCTTTTGCCTTGCACGCTTCACTGACATATGATTACTGAATTAAACCAAAGCACATTTTACAGTGAACGATGGCTTTACATTTGTATATGAATTGTAGCCTGCAGTGCTAGACCTTGCCCTGAATGTCAGTTACGTTTGGGCTTTCTCTGATGCATCATAACATTAAGCCTTCACAATAAGGGACACTCGCATGGTATTAAAAAGAAATACCGGCCGGTCATGAGTGGTCTGGATGAGGGGATCGAGTGCTCCCTCAGTAAGTTTGCGGACGACACCAAGTTGGGCGGGAGTGTTGATCTGCTGGAGGGTAGGAAGGCTCTGCAGAGGGACCTGGACAGGCTGGATCGATGGGCCGAGGCCAACGGTATGAGGTTCAACAAGGCCAAGTGCCGGGTCCTGCGCTTCGGCCACAACAACCCCAGGCAACGCTACAGGCTTGGGGAAGAGTGGCTGGAAAGCTGCCCAGAGGAAAAGGACCTGGGGGTGCTGGCTGACAGCCGGCTGAACATGAGCCAGCAGTGTGCCCAGGTGGCCAAGAAGGCCAACGGCATCCTGGCCTGTATCAGAAATAGTGTGGCCAGCTGGAGCAGGGAGGTGATCGTGCCCCTGGTGAGGCCGCACCTCGAATCCTGTGTTCAGTTTTGGGCCCCTCACTACAAGAAGGACATGGAGGTGCTGGAGCGTGTCCAGAGAAGGGCAACGAAGCTGGTGAAGGGTCTGGAGCACAAGTCTTATGAGGAGCAGCTGAGGGAACTGGGACTGTTTAGCCTGGAGAAGAGGAGGCTGAGGGGAGACCTCATCGCGCTCTACAACTGCCTGACAGGAGGTTGTAGTGAGGTGGGTGTTGGTCTCTTCTGCCAAGTAACAAGCGATAGGACCAGGGGAAATGGCCTCAAGTTGCGCCAAGGGAGGTTTCGATTGGACATTAGGAAAAATTTCTTTACTGAAAGAGTGGTCAGGCCTTGGAAGAGGCTGCCCAGGGAAGTGGTGGAGTCACCATCCCGGAAGTATTTAAAAGACGTGTAGATGAGGCGCTTAGGGACATGGTTTAGTGGGCATGGTGGTGTTGGGTTGACAGTTGGACTGGATGATCTTAGAGGTCTTTTCCAACCTTAATGATTCTATGATTCTGTAATTACAGAATATATTCAATTTCATGTAGTACAGGCTGGAATGAACTCGCAGTCCTGCTGTGCTTTTCAGCTGGCCCTTCATTGCATGTATTACTCATTATTTCCATGTTTTTTCTCAGTAATTAACAATACAACTTCCAGGAATATATTTTGTAAAATTGGATTGAGACATGTGGATAGTACCTGGTCAAAACCTGAAGCAAATGGAAATGCCACTATTTTCCAATAGAGGTTCGTGGCACCAAGGGTGACTGCTCTGAGTTGGTGCTCTGGATAAAGTCAGCCTGTCAAGAAGAGGTTTGGACTTCGTTTGTCTCTGCTACATGTGGTTATTCTACTTGAGCCAATACTGGATTCTCTGGAAGTAGCCGTGGTCTCATAGAAAGGACCATAATCAGTCCACTGTTGGCACTGGTTAATTCTGCGAATTTAAAAGGAAGATTGCACTCAGAATTCTTCTTGCTTGCTTTTGCTGCTTTTCTTGTATTTTTTTTTTTATTATAAACTCTGTCTACATGTGATGAATTTGTTGGTTCACCTCAAAGATAAGTGATAAAAGCCCTTGCAAGTTAATTGTCATGCAGGGAGAAGCAGCCAATGACTCTTGAGCCTCTGTACTTAGATAACAGTGCAGAACACCTATGTGTTTTCTTTGGATTTATTTTTAGCAGAATTCACTTCAACTGTTAGTGCAACTATTGTTGTGTTACTTCAGTTAAAGGTTGTTTTGAAAAAGGGGTTTTAAAGAGGCCAGGAAATATTCAGCACCTTTACTCATGTAGGTCTTTTGCCCCTGAAAAACTCCATTTGTAATAACCGTTTTGAGTCTCGGCATTACCACAACTACCATTAGCCTGGCAGGTAGGACTGGTTGTTTTCACCCGCTTGTCAAACCCAGTTGTGGGTGGGAGACGTGAGCAGGTCGCCAAGCTCTTGCTTTCGTTATGGGGCCGTACGTAAGGCAGAGACAGCGCTTCCTTCGTTTTCAAACTTGAAACTGAAATTCCCTCTTTTGAGGTAAATGTGAGAGTTGCCATGCATTGGTTTCAGAAAAGATTTTGATCTTTGTATTTGAAAAAAACACAACTTGGAAGAGAGAAGGCTGTAGGTATATTGTACTTACAGAGTGTTTAATTTACAAGAGGGAAGATTCGTTGGAAGAACTGAATGATGAGTGGTGAAAATCTTGTGAAATGCCGGAAACAGTTAAAATACTGATATGATGAAGATGGCTGTGTATTTTAATCCTATTTAGCATCAAACAGAAGCTTTCAGTAGTTTCGGGATGCAACCTCAGCTAAGTGAACTTATCTCCTGCATTCACCACGTTTGATTTATAGGGCATTTAATAAATAGGGGGGTATGCTAGCAGGGGGAATCAGTAAAATTTGAAGAGGAAAACAGAAAATGCTTTAATATTCCCACGTAAAGGACTGGGATGCCTTGTCCTGGCACAGTGTTCTCATTCTTGGCATGCTGAATACAAAGAGTTTAACGTGGCTCTCGGGAGGATGATGATGGTAGTCCAAGACCTGGAAAGGCTCCCTTGCTCCTGTTTGGTGTAACAGGTAATGGTCTTGGCTGTTTACTTGTCGTTTATAAATGCTGTATATAGACCTCCAACGTTCTTTTTTATGCTCCATTACACACAGTTTAGCAGGGGTTACACAAAGTTCTTTAGTTATAACCTGTTGTTTTCAGCTTTTTACGAGTTTGTTTCATGGCTGAAATGTGCCCTGTTTGGTCTTCAGCCAAAGTTCAAGTTGGGGGGCTGTATTTTATGAGTTGGACATTTGTTTTTGGATCTTTCTGCAAAAATTGTCCTTGGATGCTCTTAAAAATAGAGAGAGTGGAAAAATACTTTTGTACCTAGTAAAACAAATTTGTGGTGTTACAGGTCTCAAGTCTAAAATGTCTATGAAAACATTTGATGTTACTACAGATGCGCTTCCGCAGTTAAGAGAAAATGGAACTTGATTTGTGGAAGGGAGTGACCCATAGAAAAATAAGCTGCTGAATAATATAAAGGGGATTTCATGCTAAGTCATTAAGTGCATGTGAGTAAAGGATGCTGTCTGAGCTTGTGTGTAACTAAATTGCCTGTATATTCATTCTGTGAATGTAGCCAGAGCTGCTCTTGTCTCAGCCTTTCAAAGACCCAGAGGTGCAGAGCAGAGGCAGTTCTACAGATCCTACAGCACATAGCCTGTAACGTGGGCAGAGAGAATTAATTCACATCGACACTGTGGAGTTCGTGTTCTAGTGCATTTGTCTATTTCTTGAGGCAATTGTGTAAATAGAGGGTTTTCTTTGTTGAAGTTGCTCTGTGGTTGTAATATAGGCCACAAGGGTTTGGACTTGTCTTTCTTGACGATGCCTGTTGAGCCTTGATTCTGCCTTAGTAAATACATGAAATATTTAACATATTTAACTGCCTAAGTTTGGGGTTTTTTTCTCAAATGCTAAGATATGCCTCTCTTCCTATGGCTGCAGAGTTGTGTGCCTTTATTCTTGGAGCAGAGTATGATTTTGGGGTTTTTTACACATTAAGACAGAATCCCTGAGAATATGTATTGTTCAGTCAGCATCTATGCACTGCTTAATGTCTTTTCATTTAGACATGCAGCCTTCTGTTGCAGATAAAGCATTTTTTTTCTGAGGCAAATTTAGCTAAAATTTCTGGCGTTGTCTTTAATCTGTAGTATGTTGCGTGAGAACAGTTTCCTATGTAATTTTGAGGAATTTAAGAAACTCCACTTAACATATGAAGAGTAATATGCAGTATACCACATGGTGTTTTCCAGGTTTATGTCAAATTGCGGAAAAGACTATGAATTATTTTGTGTAATAGTCATTGCTGGACTGCGTCAAACTCACGGTCCATTTATCCCAGAATTGCCCCAACATAAACCTCCAATGATGGCCAAACAAATGCTACATGTTTTAGGGAGGTGGAAAAAGTAAGACCCCATACTCTTGCCTTTTCTCATCCCACACAAATTAGTTCCCATTTCCTATGTAAAATTAGAAATTGTTGTAAGAAACTGGACTTTTATTATTGCTCTGTAAAGCATTATTAATTGCAACAACTCTAAATATTGTTATATCCACACAGGCAAAGGAATAATGCCCCACGTAGATTTGTCAAGGTCAGATCAATTTAATTTCCTTTAATGACAGGATAACAGGCTTTGTGAATGGAGAAGCAGTAGATGTCATTTATCTTTAGTAAAGCTTTCAGTGCTCCCTCATGAGACTTTTTCTTGTGAAACAGCTGCTCATAGGGTGGGTATTTGGCAGTTTGGTATCATCCAGCATTTGCAGTAATGATCTCTCTGATAGAATAGAGAACATGCTTATTAAATTTGCAGGCAACAACAAGCTGGGAAGAGCTGCAAGCATGTTGGAGGACACCATTAGAATTCAAAATGATCTTTACAAATTGGAGAAACAGTCTGAAAGGATGCATGTCAATAAGGAGAAATGTGGATAGATGTTTGAAAATAGGAGTAATCAGCTACATAAATACAGAATGAGAGACAACTGCCTAGACAGCTGGTACACAGAAAACGTCTTGCGGTGCTAATGGATCAGAAACTGTACAGGAGTCAACAATGCCATGCTGTTTTGAGCGGGACAAGCACCACAGTGGTATGCAGAAATGAGGAGTACCATCTTGAAGACACATTAGATAGTCTTTCTACTCTGCTCACATCGATAAGGCCTCCAATGAAACGACATCTCATCTTGAGCATCCCACTGCCAGAATGGAAGGACTAATTGAGGAGAAGTCAGTCCTCCCAGTCCAGTGCTAGGAGAAGAAATAATATGCTTAAAGTGCAAATGGGGGGTTCAGGTCAGGCTTGGTGACATGAAGAATTGTTGAGCACTGAACTGAATTTCCGGAGGAATTTCTGGAATCTCATATACAAACAGAAAGTGTTCCCTCATATAGGTTTTGAATTGCCAGTGTTCTTTCTTAAATTGAATGTTTCTTTGTCTTCATTTATGAACCAGGAAGGTACAGGCTCCCAGTCTGTCTGCTTTAGGTCGCCTGATACTCTGATATTTTTATCCTGTCCTTTTTCATCCTCCTCTCAAGTGACAATCACTCTCTCCCATCTGACTTTGTGTGAAAGTGTTTTCCAGGCCCTTAGTCCTCCTTAGTGCCCTTCTCTGACTTTCTAGCTCTCCTCGAAAGGAGCTGATGGGGAGAATACAGGGGAGACTATGCCACTAAGGAAATGAGACTTAAAAACATCCTTTATATGTAGTTTCCTCATGAATCCTCATAGATTTGCTATCATTTTTGCCCACATCTGTGCACTGACTAAAGGTCTTTCAGCTGCCTGTTACGATGTGTTGTTCGTCTTCTGAAATCATATGGTTAATTCAGCTCTGCAAATTGTAACAGGCAGTTCTGCGTTTGGTGGTTTTTTTTCTCTCCGTACGTGTTATGTATTTATCTGTAGGTAGCTGCCTGCCCCGAGACTTTACCACACTATACGTATGTACAGAGGTCTGTGTCTGAACTTTGACGATTGCAGGAGCTTTGCTGGCCCGGCAGCCACTGCACCAAGGTAGGGAGTTTTGGTGCGTGTACGGTGGTTGCTGCCGTGATGCACAAAAGCCTGTCTTTGTCATAGCACCAAATGTCTCTGCTGTTCTGCAGTGGTTGTCAAATATTTCTAATGAAGTTGAAGTGGTTGTGTCGGGCTGTATAACACAGCGCATACTGCAGCAGAGCAGGTTGGAGGGTCTGCCTGTTGGACCGCTCCAGGAGAGCGATGCTGCTTGCTGTCGAGAGCAGCACTGACCAGCAGCCCTTGCGGGGTGCACTGAAACAGCTTCTGGCAGCTAAAAATGCTTTGGGGGACAACTGCAAAGGATGCTGTAGGTCTTGTAAGACCTTCTGACTAAAATCTGTCTTAATGCCTATTTGTGTGTATGAAAGGGAAAATGTATTCAAAATGTGTGTGTTTATAGAATGCTTTTAATGTCAATGGTGGAAAGGAAGATGTGTAAGGCCTTTTTCCTTCTCCTGCCAGTAGTTATTCTTCCTGTGAATAACTATGCATCAACCCATGGACTTCCTGTCTGGTGAGTGGAGTCCCAAGACTGTATGAGATGGGAGTGTCTCACGCTTCATGTTAAAAGATTATGGTTAATTCACTGCGTATTTGTTTTGGATAAGAAAAAGCTATTTGCCCACCTAAGCTTCTCCTTTCATATAAAAGCCATGTACTTCTTGGAAAGCTTTCTCAAAAACAGATCAGAGGGAGTTTGTCTTTTTAATTAACTGGTTTAAATCAAGATGCAGGCCATTACGTGAGTTCCTGAATTCTGGAAACTCTAGCCATTATGTTGGGGTGTTTTTTGCAGTCAGACTTTGGCTTCAAACTGCAATTATTTTTCACAAGACCAAGAATGAAGTCTGTTGCCTGTTATGAATAATAGAGTATGGTAATATCACAGCTATATATGCAAACTCTGCAGACTGGCGGCACAGCTGCTAAGCGTTACGTTTTTAAAATATGTACAAGCTTTTGTCAACAGAATTAAAACCAGGAACATTACATGGTTTGTTTCTGCATGAGGGTGTTTTGTAGGGAAATTTAATGATGAACTGCTCTACATTTTGACCTTTAAAAAAATTTTCTGAGGCTTTGCACCTTGTAGCGAATTGGGGAGATTCTCAAATTAAGACATGTGGAATCCTAATGGCCACCCTGACATTTCCTAGGCCTGGCTGGATACCTGGGCTTGATTAGTTTTCTAATGTACCCACTCTGCCAAGCTGGAGAGGCTCGCACACTCTGCACTGAGCTTTCTTTAAAACGATTGCACTGTAAAGCTCGTTCCAATTAAAAGCTGATGCTGTTCTGGTAATGGAAAGTTGTTTTATTGTTCCTCTCCCCTGATATGCATGCGAGTGGAGGTGTTGTAGGAAAGTGTTATCGCTGTTGTTTTTGTAGTTCGTTCTTATCTTCCATCAGTCTTCATATACAAAAAAGTGAGAAATGCAGCATGCCCAGCTGTCTGAGGGCGAATGTGAATCAGCAAGATAAACCTTCAGAGGGTGTAATGGGCCTGACTACAGATGATCCTTCAGCGCTTCACTACCATTCTGTAGCCTTTATCGTGTGTTGAACCACAGGCAGCAGGAGAAAACGGGTGGAAATACAGCAAAGAACCCACGGCAGCCCATCATTTTTGTGCTGAGAAGGGAATGATGCACACTCAGGCCATCTTCTTCTACTTTCCTCCTCCTACCTATGGAGCAGGGAAATCAGAGGGAAAAGCCCAGGAACGTGAGAAAGTAAGAAATGAGTAAATGTGAAGAATATAGTACACTTAAGTTTTCTGTCCCTCACCAGGAAAATACTAGAACAGGCTTTGGAGTCCTGCTGCTTGGGAGAAGATGCAGGTCTCATGAAATGCCCCAGCAGCTCCTCGGGTGTTCTGTGCTCTGTTTCTCTCACATGCAAAAAGAAACGCCACCATTACCAGATCACTGATTGTGTCTGTGCTGGCAGAGGGTCCCAGAACTGATTTATAGCACTTGTTCAGCTTTCAGCAAGCGGCAAATGCATTGCTTAATTATTCATGGCAGATGTATTATTGCAGGAAATTAAGACATCAAGGAAACAAGTAAAAACTATTACTGAATAGAGCTATAAACAAGGCAAGGTGGAAGGAGATGCAAGGGGACAGCGCTGAGCTGTTAAAAAAACCTCGTGCTCAAGAACATTTCACACCTTCCAAAAATAATTGGTTAAATTCCCAAATCTTTAAGTGATCATTCATAGTATGTAATTAAATATTCTATTAGCTAACAAGTTGGGTTTAATTTGTTACATTTGTCATCTAGATTATCACATTTGTGAATGTGTGAAACCTTCCTATGGCTTGTTTCAGCCTGTCTATTTACATACAGACACAGTTCTCTTTATGTCTTCGACTCTCCTTGAAAGATTTGGTGCAGGAAGGTTAAGGCAACCTTTGGCTTTCTGTACCAAAGAAACTGGTTTTGGGTCCCTAGGCTACCGTTCTGCCTGGAGCAATGGTGTAGGATGCTCCTGCAGAGAGCGGGACCCGAGTCTGAGCTGCTGGCACTAGATTTCCGTTGTCTGAACCCACTTTGCAAACAGGCATGTGTGTGCCCAGCTCTTACAGATGGTACTGTCGCTTTAGTCGAAGATTTATTCATGTGTGTTGGTGACCTCTGCCATGAACCTGTCCTCTAATCTGCGCCTAATACCCCATACTCACACAGAGGCCAGTGCTGTTGGCTTTGAAGAGCAGCAGCACCTTCTTGCTCATCAGGTGGCACTAGGAGGTGTCTGGTGTTTGACCGCTCTCCTTTATGCGTGGAGGGAGTTTCTCATTTATTGTTGCTCCAAGTTCCCATTAGCTTTAAACCTTGCAGATTTCATGACAGTTTTTCAAATATGTAGTCAGTAACTGAGCAAAACTTACTGAGAAGGAAGTGGTTTAAAGAAAACCCTTTCAACTTCTCTTTTTAGAGTAGAATTATTAGCTTTAGTAAAAAATTATAGGGAGCATCTCTAAGTTTGTGTGTAACCTCAGGCTTCCAAGAGTTTCCATTTCATTACTGTTCATAAGCTCATTATTTTGGTACATCTGTAGTAATTTTGGAGCCCTTTACTTTATAACTTCAATTATGTAGTTTGAAATGTAATGATATTAGAAGTCCTGTTATGGAGGACTCGGAGCAATTTTAAGACAAGCAAATGGGTGATTCAGCACCGTATCACAAAGAGCGTGTCTACAGACAGGGTACTTTTAGAAGTGTCTTTTCTGTGGTGCAGGTATACAAAGTGGCAAAAATTCAGAAGTTGTCATTATTCATAGTCTTTCAAATTTAGTGACAAAATAGCCTCATGGAGTTCCATTCCTGTGATGGGAAGTGTTGGAGTCCATTTGCAAACTTAGACTATTTTTTGTGCAAATATGGGAGGTGAAAGGAAAATACTCTTTAATTTGTCCTATAAGGTTAATTTTCCCGATTCTCGCAAGCATGGTATATGCGGAGCGCATCTACGAATATAACATAAATCTTGCAAAAAAGAGATCTTGCAAGAATCTGACACTAAATCGTAAACATTGAGGAACATGTTCCTAATTGGGTTTTGTGAAAACTTGCTGTTCTGTACATGTGCATCTCAGGATAGCCCAAAACAGAGCTTTGCTTGCAGACCTAATCAATTGGTTCTCGAGCTGTTTAGCTTTTTTAATTACTCTTGTCAAAGTGAAAATTATGTGAAAGGACTTGACTGTGCAATTAGCTGCTGAACATTTTCTACAGCAGTAGTGGGAAGACAATACCAAGTCCCAGAATAGCAGTAGCTACAACCATAGGAACAAATCTGCTTCAGCAAAGAAAGAGGTATTCTAGTAACTAATCTGAATGAAAGATAATTTATTTTTTAAATATGCATATATTCACAGATGCGAGCAGAAAAGGCTGTTTGTGTTAGAAACACCTGTCCCCAGCTGAATGCCAGGTTAGTTATCACTTGCTGATTTCCCCCTGATTTGAGGGCCCTGCTCTTCACAAGCAGAGGCTACCGCTCTGCCCGCAGTCAGGGCTGAGCATGTTGTAAGAGGTGCCAACTCTCTGACCTCCAGGCTGCCAGGGATGGCATGCATGTGGCTAAATTTTAGGAAAAAAGGTTCATCTTTCCTGTGCTGCAGCTGTGGGAGAGCGCATGGTGAGTTTCTTCTGTGGGCTGCAAGAGCCTGGTTAGTGTTCATTCAATGATCTATAGATCATCTGCTCAGACAAATTATATCTCTCAACAGCTTCACACTAAACTAATCTAGGCATTTAAAAAATAAATAAATGAGGCAGTGTCTATAAAGAGCTCCTGTCTAGTGAAGTGGAGCAGTTGGAGCCTGATTAATGAATCCCGTTTACCAGCCTGCGTGTGTGTTCACCGCTCCCCTCCACCGAGCTCTGTCATCCAGGACAGCCCTTGTCGAACCACGCTGTGCACCGCCAGCCCCTCTGGCCAGGACTACAGGCCACAGCGGTGGGGACAGGGCTTTCACCTCTGTGGTCGGTGCGTGGCCATGCTACAGAAGACAAAGCTCACGCGGGATATCCATACCGCTGCTGGTGCATCGCGGGACCTGCGCCGTCCCACTCCCGGCTCTGCCGTGTCCAGGACCAAAGTGTAGTGGCGCGTGTTGGGGGAAATGTGGTCTGATCCGTTCGGTGCCGGTGCCCCTCAGAGGTGTAATGTGTTGGTTTTCACCAAGTTAAAACAGTGTTTTTACAAACGTGATAAAAAATACAGTTTAGATTTACTGATTGTGTTAAATCGCTGAGCTGATGGAAGGGACCTGTGCCGGCTGCGTGCCGACTGACCGAGCCAACTCTCTTTTCCTGAGAACACGGCAATGAGGGCGGCTCTACAAATCCTGGTACTTGTCCTCCTGTGTTTGGAAATGCTTAATAGATTCCAAGGCTCAGAATTTTAATGCAGCTCTTTTCTTTATTGATAGAGGTCTTTGAAGTCACTTGAACATTTTACTAAGCGTACATGCTAGGTTTTAGGTTATTTGTAGCAGGGTGCTTGATGATTCCTGATCTTCATTAGGCTGTGTACCAGAAGGTCAGCCTGCACACATACGCACATGCCTAAAATAATTTTTTCTGCTGCCTTTTAGTGCCTGCTGCACCTGGACATGTTACTAGAAAAGGAAATTGCTTCTTTTGGATGGTGAATAACAAATAAAATTTCTCTCAAGACACAGCATTTTTACAAGGACTCAAGTTCCAGGACCATACATAGGTGGGATTTTTTTTCCCCCTGGAGGTGATGGGGCCAGACCCAGCAGCACCGAGACGTCTATTTCTTGTGGAGAGGTTTGAAAGCAGGTGAAAGGGCTCAGAAACCAACTATTTATTGGGTCTGAAATAGTCAGCACATCAACTGCTTTTGGATTATAGTTAGAGGCAGCAAGATATTATGAGGATAGAAAGTTATTTTTAGTGATGTAGAATACATAGCCTGGGTATGTGTGTAAGCTGGCTACCGTGAAATCAAGGAAACCCAACACATTTCAAGCTTAATTGTGTTTTTTTGAGCAATTGGAGAACTCTTAATTATGCGATAGCAGCTCCTTTTTGTGTATAATACCTGTTTCATTCAGTGCGTGAGACAGAAGGGCTTTGGGAATGAATGGTCTGTGTGTGGGGGAAGGACACTTGTGGTGTGAATTACCAGTTTTTCTTGCTGAAGAAGCTGGAAGGGATATAATGAATGGGACATGGGACTCTGGGAGGGAAAAGTCTCATGGTAAAAGCAGTTTTTGGAGTCCCAGAGGTTTGAATTCCAGAAGGCATGGAGATGCCCCTAATTGTGAAAGGGGACCAAATCTATAGAGGCAGTAAATTTTAAAGGAAAGCGATAAAATGTAACCTAAATGCAGAAGATGGCGCCACTCCAGTTACATCATGAGAGCATTTACAAAAGGGACAAAACCACATAACTTTTCAGATTACAAAAAGTTCCAAATTGCCTCTAGTGTGTGCCCTCGTGTGGATGTTAATGCTGAGGCGCGTATTACAAATCCCTCAGAAGAACAATTGAGAGTTGCTTTCTGTTCTGAGACTTGATAAAAAATATGGAGAGATTGAGACTGGACTGTGAGCATCAAGGTTTTAAGCTCCAAAAAGGGTGAATAGGAGGGAAAAACTGCATCTGCCTGGGGAAACTTAAATACCTTTTCTCAACACGTTTGCAGATAGATCACCTTACAGGTATGTGAGAAATGCTTGCATTTTTGAGCTCCCAGAGGTGCTTGAGACATGCTGGTTTTCACTTCCCTCTTCCACCTTTGCTTCTTGTGATTAAATGTTTTTGAAGTTCTTTGGGGAGTTATATTTTGTTCCTGTAATAATTTTAAAATTATAAATTATTTTTATAAGCAAGTCCTCTTGACTGTGGATCGGCAATCTACGTAAATTGTTTGGTGGGATACTTAATTTGAAGTTTCTTCATTGCTTATGACAAGATGTTTCTGCTGCTGTCACTGTTGATGATTCATAGCTCAAGTGAAGTGCTTAGCACTTCAGAAAACATGTAACTCAGGCAGTCCTACTCATAAAGTCTTTCCATCCTTAAAAAAAAAAAAAAAGAGGAAAAAGGTCCCATGAGAGCTGTGGTGGACTGTGCTGAAATGGTGTGTGAGGCTTGTCTGCAGGACTGGCTCTGAAATGTGGAGGGGGAAGCAGGGGCCCTTCCTGATACCGAATCAGAGGAGAAACTGAGATAACACATGTTCTTAATTCCTTTATTTTCTCCTGAGCATGTGTTATGAGCAGCCAGGGGAGTTTCAAGTCTTGTTAATGTTTGTCTGCGTGCATGGGGACAGGGTGCTCGGTGCAATCCCATATGATTTGGGGCGTTCTGCTTTAACAGCTGGGCTGATGGCACTGTATTGCATGTTCTTGCCTCAGCCATGGGGTATCTGGGTGGGTGATTAGAAGGAAGTGGAAAATGAAGAGGCCTTGCACTGGTTAGAGGAAAAAACATAAAATGGAGTATTGAAGTACTGGCACCATCTGGATGTGGCTAATACTGTGCTCAGTGTCTGTGTCAGAGCAAAAAGGGATTCCTATTAAAATTATGCAGACACAAACCTTTTAAGGACAGGAGGAGGGAGTGGCTGGCTGCCTAAATTCCTACTGTTTTGCCATTACTGATGTTTTCCCTGTAAGAAGCTTCAATGAGGAAGCCTGACAGATGGCAACAAAGGGAGCGGTGCAAACAAGGGCACTCCTGCAAAATAAACGTTGAGCTTTAACTGTTTCACTGAAGTGTTTAAAACACATGTAAGAATTTGGGCAGAACTACACAGGCATGTTACAGTGGTTAGATGAAATTTCAGAAAAAAGCAGTGGCGGCTGTTTTTTCCCCAGCCAGGCTGAATTCCAGGGATGCCACCGAGAGCAGCTGCGCACCCTGAATGCTGATGGGCAGCTGGTGCCGGTTGCGCTCCCCCACCAACTTCCTCCATGTTTCAAGAAAATTCTCGTGTTCTTATTTTGGGCATCGCATTATAGGAGTGCATTTGCAGCTGTATGAGTTAAGTGAAAAGGAACAAAATCACAAATGAGCTGGAAGAGTTTAAGGGGAGGGAGTGGGGGGCATCTGCCTGGTTTGGGCAGGTGGTGTTTGAGGGCTCTGTACTGGCAGCCAGTTGGTGGTAGAGCAAATTCACTCATTTCAAATAGTTATTCCAGGTTTTGGTTGGGTTTTAGCTCTTTGACTGCTCTTGGTCTCATGGAAGGATGGAGGAGACTGGGGAATTGAAGGGTTTGTTGCTGGAGCTGGATGAGGTAAACGTAAGTGAAGGAAACTTTAGATAAATTGAGATGTGGGCTGTTTATAGACTTGTGTCTTTTAAATCTAAAGCAATGTCATAGCTGCTGTATGTTTGAAAGCACTTAAGGTTTGAGTGGACCATAAAATGTGTGCAGATGTTCTTCCTTCTCAACTCTCAGCAGTCAGGATATTCAAACCACTGCGGTGGCTTTCTTCAAAACTTGTTTTATGGGGATCTCCACAGTATTTTAAAACCAAACCAAGACTTTCTCTCCAATGTTTAACCTTCTCTAGAGAGACATGTAAAAAAACACTCCAGTGTGTGTTTCTGCAGATATAAATTACATTATTTACATTATAAAGAGAAAGCCTTTTTAAGTCAAAAGCAAAAGGAGGTGGAGTGGAAAGGTGAGCTTCTGCATCTCCGCCTCATTACCTGATCTCTGAATGCTGGCTTTCTTGCCCAGGCTTTGTGCTTGTGCTGTGGCAGGCATGAGTTCAAGCTGAATTTATGCTGTGTTTGACTGTTTTTTTTTGTTTGGAAGTCACTGGTGTACTAATGAACGCGAGCTCAATTTAGACCCTCATAGGACCTTGTGTAGTGCCTGTTGCACGTTTGTCTGAAATGCTGACAGAGAAACTAATCTTTTCTTTTTTAATATTAAAGAACAATAACAGCTTATTTAACACTGGTTAAGAAAGAGGCTTCAGCAGCAATGCACTTCAGTGAAATAACGAAGATATTTCTGTGAGCTACTCTACATCAAAGCTTATGGAGCAGGATTTCTCTGCCACGATGTGACCTCTGCAGTGCTTCAAAGTGCCGGTGCTTTGCCCATCAGCCAGCTCCATGTTTTCACTTTGACTAGTCGTGTTTTTGCTTAAACCACAGAAAAGGACTTTTACGTAAGCACTTTCTTGGGAAAACTTTTCTTTAAGTATACGGACTTTAGAAATCAAATGCCACAAACGTTTTTTCAGTTGCCATAAGAGCATACTTGGCAGAAATAGAAGAAACTTGAGTATAGGGGAGCTTCTTAGGGAAGAAACTCTCCCTTTTGGTGGTTTCTGCAAAACGGAATGCATGTTCTTTCAGTGGTATTCATTTTTGCTCTTTTGTAGTTGTTGCGTGCGAACTTGTGTGGTTTTGATGTATCGCTAATGTTTTAGCATTCTTACCTGTTAAGGAGCTCTGTCTCATTTGTACATGAGTTGTATTTCTGTGCGTGGTGTCATGGAAAGTGAGAGTAATTAATTGTCTCTGAGTGATCTGGATCAAAGTTCTCTTGAAACCTCCATAAACCCGAAATAGGCAGCCCGTTATCAGTTAATGCTGGCCAGTATCAGGCATTTTCCCTACAGGAAATGAAAATGTTCAAGCATTAGGCCAGGGGCCTAATCCAGTTTCCTTCCCATTCCTTCCTTATCTCCCTGTTTCAGTCATGTGTTGCTTTGCACTGGAGACAGTTTGCATGCTGTACAGGTTGGGTCTCAACTTAATGTGCAAACCTGTTTGTTTCCTGTGGAATTTTACGCATTGATGACTTTCCAAAGAGGTTGGTTCAACCCATCAGCCTCAGAAGGTGTTCCATTTTGGTTGGGATTCCCCTTGCGGTGGACTGCGTGGTGGGGTACCCTTCTCCATGTGTCCTTGGGAACTTCTTCCCTCGTTGCCCTTTCCCCAGGCATGGCTCCAGGCACGTGCCCATGGCGTATCACAACGCCTTGTCTCAAACGCAAATGAAACCATTGGTAGCCCACCTATTTTCTTCCTTGAAGAAAGTAAATCAAAACCAGGAATGACAGTTCGCGGGGTCCTGTGTCGTGCAGACCCATTTTCTTCTTGGAAAAGCCAGGAAGAGCCTCTAAAAGCAGATGAAGCTCTGGTGACATTGCTCCAGCTGGGCGTGCGGGGAGGTTTGGATTCTGCTTCCCACTCTGCTTTTGGCTCTCTGGGAGGAGGAAGGACTGGGCAAGGATGCTTAGTGTGGCGCAGACTTTATTTGTCCTTCCAGACATGGGAATTAAAATGCCTCAGTGTTTATGGAGGAAAGTAGTTACCACGGCTGGTTACAGTTAGTCTCCTTATGCTGATTTGCTTATTTTTTTTAATATGTTTTCAGCTATAGCTAATGAATTTAAGAAAAAAATTGAGTAATTTTTGCTTTAATTAAGACTAATCTTGTGATTTGAAGTAATATGTTATTTTTTTGCTATGCTTTTTCTGTTTTAAAAGCTGATATGGAGAAAAAGCAGCTCAATAGACCATTTAATGAAGGATAAAAATGATCAGGTCATGTATTCTCTCCTTGTATTGTTCGACCATAACATAATATATATCCTGTCATTATTCCCACCCCATCCATTAGCCATCACAGTTCAGAAATAAACAAATTCCCTGCTCTCTTCTCCATTAAATGTAATTTTATAAACTGCATTATAACAAAGCTAACTGAGCTATAAGTAGGGAAAAAAGACCTTAGTTTTCAATGTAAATGGCATAAATCTGATTGTGTGGAGAGGATGTGTGGGAAGGTATTGTTGCTGTAAGGATATTAGATGAATAAATTAAAAAAAAAAATTAAATCAAAGAACTGTTTTAGATTTCAATAGTTGCAATCAAGAAGTAAAAGTCTTTTGGGGGAAAATGGAAATGCTTCTCCTCCTAGAGGTGTGCACTGAAAAACAAGAGTCAAAAATCACAGGTTGCAACCAGGATGATACGATTGGTTGTATGGAGAAACTTTTTGACGGTGAAAGTGGTGCCCAGTTGGAACAGAGTACAAGAGAGGTTTGGGTGTCTTCATTTGTGGAGATATTCAGAGCTAAGCAGGACAAGGGTCCTGAGCTACCTGCTTTAAACTTTAAACGCTACTTTAAAATTAGTGTTTCTCTGAGCAGGAGGTTAGAGTAGCTGACCTGCGCATGTCCCTTCCAACTTAAATTATTCAATACTTTGTGCAATGGACTAAGACACTTCACATAAGAAATTTGGGGAACAACTTTGTTGATGCTGTGAGCTTCTGTATGGCCTCTACTCAGAGCACATTGCAGCAGCGTGAGAGGTGATGTATTTCCCTGATACCCTGTTTACAGCTTCTGGAAACATGTTTGTGAAAAAAGCAGGTGTGTTGGAAATGCAGGAATAAAGCTTTCTAGCTACAAAAGTAGTACAGAATAGAACTACCTTAAATTTCACCTTGGTTTAGGTGTTGTCTTCCTTTTTGGAGGGGGAATGGGGGAGATTGTTTTCTTCTTTCTCAGCTTTTTGGCCATACTTCCTTTTTATGGGGATGGCAAAAGCTGATGCATAAGATTATTCAGTACAGCATGCGGTATGCTGTAAATGAGTGTTGATCTCTCCTTTCTGGGCTTTGCATTATTTATAGATCAGCCTCTACATAATTGCATTTGAATACTAGTAACTAGTCATGTTTGCCATAAAAATAGAAAATGCATATTTTAGACAATTTCTTTAGAACTGTTTTATCTTTTCCCTTTGGTTGTCCCTGTTGTTCTGAACTCTGCTAGACCCCAGCTCCTACTTGGTCTGCGTTCAAGTGATAGCAGCTTTCCAGAGTTAGCCTCCAACACTGTCGGGATATCCACGTTCCTGAGCTGGCCTCAAACACTGTTGTTTCTTGTTCTACATCCCAAAAACATTGTGAAATAATGGGCTGAGCGTTGAGCTCCTGGTGCCCCCTTGGGCATCCTTGTCTTCGGTGATCCTGTGCCTTTTCCTGGCTGCTGGTGCCAGGTGTTGTGGTGATACCATTGGGCTGACCTTGCCTCCGACGGTGGGGGAGTCACTGGCCCCAGTTTATTTCTGCTCTCGTTTGAGTCACCCTGAAATAAAGGTTTTCCTCTTTCCTGTTGAGCGGAGGGAGACGAGCTGATTCTCTCAGCATAGATTAGTGTTTGTAAGAATTCAATCTTGGAGAATCTTGGAGCGAATTTGGAAAAAAAAAATCTGATGTGATAGTCAAAAGTTCAAGTGAGAGCTGTGGGGAAGGTTGAGGTTGCTGCAGAGTGTTTGCTAATTAGGAAGGGAGGGCAGCGCTCTACCACAGAGTCGCTGGAGAGCTCTAGACCTGCTTCTATCTTCTATATGGATAGATATATCTTCTATATCCATAACGCCTGTTGATCTGAAGGGATGCTTCAAAGAGTGCGCGCCTATGCTTCTGCGGTGGCGGTCTGCTGCGTCGGGGTGCCACTTTCGTCCTCCTGACTGATCAGTTTTGTTTCTGTAATTGGCAGGCGGTGATGAATGCAGTCCTTGAGCAAGTTGCTCTTGTTTTTCCTGTGTTTAAAAATGTCAAGTGGACACATTAAATAATGCCCTCGCCTTCCCTACTGCGCTTGCAAAAGTAGCAGCCGGTGTATGGAGAGTGAGTCAGGTGGCTTTTTGTCTCCTTTCAGCAGCCCATTCCCTCTTAGGAAGGCATGGTAGGTTCTCTGCTAATTCTCTGCTAATTTTTTTTTCTTTTTAAATCCCTCCTCCCTACATCCACCCCCCAGCCCAAGCCCCCGGCCCTGCGCTTGTTGCCTGTGCTGGGAAGGGGCTGGCTAGGGAGACTGTCAGCATCAGCCTACAGCTCAGGCGGTTGCAACACTTAGATGTGGGAGCTGATTATCATTTCAGGGGCAGAAGACAGTCAACATTACACCTAATTATAAATGTGCTTGTTTAATCTCTTAACGTTTTTCGTTTGACCTGTGTCATGCCTGATCCTTCGAGCCTGTGTAAACGGTGTCGAGGATTGCCGCCTCCTGTTCACTGCGCTTTGCTGCTGGAGTGTCTTGGCCGTACATATCTGTGTCAGTCCTCTCCTTTTCAGATTGAGGTTAAATCCATTTAAGGTAAACAGATTAACACATTTTCCCATGTCTAACGTGAGAGCAGCGAGTCTGTCATTTCCCTAAAAGCATTGCATGCGACAGGTCCCAGATGCTGAGCTTTTCTGGGCAGCTGTGTTATTTGCTTGACTGGATGGGTTTTACAGCTGGTGTCCGGCTGTTCTTTGTTATGTTTATCTGCAGTCTCTGGGGCTAATCAGATTAGCAGATAGCATAATCTTGCTAAATATCTGATTCCCTTCTGAGCCCCAGGGTGTCAGCTTTACCAGTCTCTGTGGTTTCTGCGGGGAGCTGTGCTTTTGGAGGTGGCAGAGGTCGCTCAGAAGTGGCAGCTGCATCCCCCTGGTCCTGCACTGGAGCCCAGTGTAGGCTTGTTCTGGCAACTTCTGTTACGGCTTTGTGCAACAAGTGTGTATGTGAGGATAAAGTCAGCTAAAAGGAATTAGCTTGGATGATTTTGTCCTTTCCAGAGGATCTGTCCTTGGTCCATGTTTCTAAGTTTTCTACTGCAGGTTCTTCAACCCAAGTTAGTGTTGCTCACTTGTGAGACAGAGGCTGTTGCGCTTCCAGAAATACCACTGGTGGCTTGGGCTGTTCAGAAATGGCAGTTGGACCCGACACCGTGACTTCTCCAGCCTGGAGAGCCCTGGTGTGGGCTGCTTGCATTGCTGAACATGGCTGTAAAGATGTTGCAGAGAGTAGGACTGGGACAAGGCTGCTGGTGGGTTGTGATGGAGCTCGGCTATAAAGTGTGTTTGATGGAGAGGGCAAAAACAGAGGAGATGGGAAATGAAGGTACTACAAAATCCGCTCTACAATTGCAGAAATTGGGGCTTTTGGCATGTTTATGACCTGCCTGTAATGTGCCATGCGCTGAAACTGAGCATAGCACATCTCAGCCTGAAACAAATTATTTAGTGGCTGCAAAAAGAATCAGTATGGCAGAATTATACTTTTAAAGCACATCCAGCACATGCAATGAGTGTATATAGAATATTATTTGTTCTGTATAAAATATCTTTGATTTTTCTTTTTTGAAGAAGTGTTTCATGCTATTAATATAGTCTAGAGCTCTACACAGGTTGAAACTCATGTGTTTTTTTTAAAAAAAGCTTTGGCTAACAGCATCCAAAGTTGCAAAAGCCCTGTTTGTACTGGTAAAGGGTTTTTATTGGAAAGTCCTGCTGAATATGTCCTGTACTAACTACTTCTGCCCTCTGTGTAAACCAGGACACATTTGTTGCCCCTTTGAACAAGCAAAGCTTCCTGGTAGAGCACGGTTGCCTGCCTCCTACCCACTGGAGGAGCACGAGCAGGTGAAGTCGTCTCTATTCTGTGTACTTGATCTCTCTTAACAGAGCCGCTGTTTGCAGACTTGTCCAAAGTGAGAGAAGGCTCACCAAATTGTTGATAATCCATGATAGTGCATAGGTGAAATGCACTGTGGATAGCCGACTTTAGGAGTGTTGCTTTTGAAGAGACTCTACCTGCTGTCTTTTCCCCTTAAAATGATGTCAGCTTTCTTGTTGGTGGACAGAATTTAAATAGTTTGTGGGCTTTCATGGCATCTTAGGGTTTGTTAGTTTTATTCAGTTGTGTAGAGGTGTTGCTCAGGAACCTAAGCTGACTCTGTCTAGCCCTTTCCTAAAGCCTTGGGGTTTTCCGAGGAGGAAGGAGGGCAGGTGCCAGGCTCTAGTCCTGTGGCTCCCGGGTACAGACTCGTGCTGGCTCTGTTGGAGTAGCAGCATCATCTTGCCTGTCTGTGCTGACTCCTGCCAGCATTGAAGAAACCACTCAGTGTCCGTCACAGATGCAAGGATCCTTTTTTCCCCCCTTGTAGCCTTAGGAGGGTCTGTATGGAGCTTAAACAGAGAAGTGAACACTCAGAGATTAAACCTCAACATTTTTTACTATAACGAATCTAACAGATAAAAGTAATGGAAGGCTCTGGCTAGGAAAGTACGGGATTTATAGACTTCTTAATGCTGTCAAGGGTTTCTGCTCATGCTGCCTCCAGGACTGAAGTTTTTCTTTCCCATATTGATGAACTCCTTCACTGCACAACAGCAGTAGGAGAAAAATCAGCAAGCCCAGTGAGATCTCCTGAAGGAGGACACAAGTTTCATACTCAGGATCTCTCCACATAAAGCACATAAATGCACTTCATGATGCACATATCCTATACATATTTAAATACTTCAGCTAGTCCAGCCTGTAGCTTTTGTAGGAACCCCACTGTTTGGTGTTGCTACTGTTTACTCCTTTATCCCTCCACGGTGCCAAGACTGATCTTCTCCATGCCATGGATCTCTGACCGAAGTGGTTGCCTTTTAACTTGAACTGCGTTTTTGAGCATCTGTAATTCTGGGGGCAGATGGTTGTTGTTTATTAAAATGGATTCCGATACTGGTAATATATTCCTGAACTGGCAGTATGCGCTGCAGCCCTTTCCTTACAATGTTGTTTAATGAGCCGGAGAGAAAGTTCAGCATTTCAGAGGCAGCAGAGTGAAGAGGAGGGGGTTTCCCTGCGCAATGGGCCCTGATGAGCAGGACTCAGTTGCTACTTTGGAGGTCAGACTTGACCTGTTCCAGGCCCCTCTGAACTGAATTTTGCCTGTGCTTCTTGAAACTTAGTTTTTTCATTGACAAGACTACTATTTAGGAAAACAAGCGCAGCGGTGCAATAACTTGCGTGGTTGTACATTGTCGTGACCAAGTGCTTTTCCTGGACTTGCATCCTGCCTGAGTCCAGCAGGGTTTTCTCTGCTTTGGCTCAGGGAATGTCAGGCAGACCTGTAGATCAGGCACCAAAGGGGAGCTAGCATTTTTAAGCACTATACTGTTTTTCTTTATCTGATAGCTGTCATTAATATCTGAGGATGCAGTTTCTGCTGCTTTGGCAGGAAATCTGCTTTGACAATGTAAATGTGGCAGCTTTTGTTCTTGACTAAGAGGTGTAAAAGTGCTGGATGTCCCAGTGTGTGGTTCCTTCCGCTGCTGGGCGCAGGGGTAGAGGTGGTGGAGCAGGCGCAGATTCTCTGCAGCTCTGGGGTGCGATACAGGAATGAGCCTCCCTCTCTCTTCCCTCCTTCCCTGGAGTTCGCTGGAGGGGCTTCAGTTACTGCTTAGCACTTAAACAGGGAAGTAGAGGTTTTTTTGAACGGTTTCTGCCACAGAGGTATCAGTCTGAAGAAGTGCATCAGAGTAGGAATTGCTGCTCTTCACTTCCATAAAACCCATAATGAGATAGAAACCATTGGAAACTAGATACTTATTTTTAAAAATAAAATACCAAGTGTCAGGTTCTTATTTTATGAAAGGATCCCTTTTGGCTGGATCTTAATGCTTGTATTGAGCCATATTTAAGCTATGCAGTTCGTGAGAATTAACCTTTTCCAGGAAGGGGTCACCCAAAAGCTGAATCCTGTTAAAATTAGAAATACAAATCCTCCTTTTTTTCTTTCAGTGTCAAAGAGGTGAGAATAATTTTTTTTAAAAAAAGTTTTTGTTTGTTTCCTGGGTATTTTTGGTCCAGAATTGATTAAAAACATATCATGGCTTGAACATACTGCCATTCCAAAAGCATTAGCTAATGGGGAGTGGTATGATTCCATCATCTGTAACATTAAAATATTGCTGACTTGCATCATGCAAAGTCCCACACTGCATTTGCGGGTGGCCTCATAAAAGTGCAGCGACAGCCTGAAATGAGGGGTCTGGAGAAGGACCGAGAATGTGATTTCCTGACCTGCTGCAGGCGCTTGGAGAGCGTTTTCCATTTCCTGCCTCTTGGATTATTTGACGCAACTGTAGGGTTTATTTCATTCCTGACACTCAGATCTCAGCTCAGTGCTTTATCACCAGATCTGGCTGAGCCAAAATTTTCATTACACCCTCCTTACAGTCCCTGTTCTACAACGGGGAGCTAGTTCCTATAAAGCAGCCTCTTTTGACCTGGCAGAGAAAAGCCTAACAAGGACCAGAGGCTGGAGGAGCTGGCTAAAACACATCCTGTGTCAGAAGGGAGGTCAGACTGGATGATAGAGTGGACCATTCAGTCCTGAAAATCTATGAATATTAATATGCATCTATTATAGAGTACAGTGAGGTCATTGATTAATGCCATTTCTGCCCTAAGCTGTTGCCCTGTAAGGGGATTCTCCAAGTCTCCTGCTTCTGCTGCTGCTCTAGGGCACCTCGCTGACTACAGGTTAATTATCTGTTGTGTGGCTATTAAAACAAAAGACTTGCTGTTTTGAATTTATCACTTTTACATTCAGTTGTACTACTGTTTTTCTTGCAAGTACGAAATAGGAGCACCCAGCTCAGTCTTTTCTCGGAGACAGTTCTCTAGAGTTTTGTCAACCCCATTGTCCAAGGGCAAAGTCACAGTTGATGCAGGTATTAGATTATTTTGCCTTAGAAATTCTCTTGCCTTTTTACAACTGTATTTTTGTATTGTTCCATATCCATTTCTATGCACTTCCTAATGTTTAGTTTCCTTTTATGAGTGTGCCTGTGCTGAGCAGCTCACTGAAAACATCTGCTTAGGTAGTTATGTCCAGTGCCTTCCCGAGTGGTTACAGTTAATTTAGAATCCAGAAAAGTGTATGATTGGTTCAAATTATTCCCTATGAAATGCATTACCTTAAATTAGACAGTGCTGACTTTTATCTACCTTCGCTGACCATTTATGCGGGTTTGTTACCATGGATTCTTATATGGGAAAAAACCCCCAACCCTATTTTGTTATAATTCTGATTTAGTTCCATCTTGGAGAACTGGCTGTCCTCATGTTCGCCCTCTTTTCCTGATGGAATAATAAGCTTTAGTCTCAGGTCAGAACTTCAGGGCACTACAGTGTTGGTCTTTCTGCTATGCTAAAAATTAAATAGATCCAGGTCATATTGGGAATTTCACCAAGTAGCAAAGAGGCCCTGAGTTAGCCTCATGAAAATACTGCTCAGAGAACATGGCTACTCTAACAAAATCACAAAAGCAGATGCTGCTGTGCCTTTTGTGGAGGACTCGGAGGATTGTGAGAGGGGAGCCCTTCCTTAGGCATGAGTGGGAGGGAGTCGTGTCCTGGCCACCGCAGGTGACAGGCCTTTGCTGCTTGCTGTCATGGGAAGCTGCCCTTGGTTCATCCAGATCAAAGTACCCGAGGTTGGGGCAAACCCAAATCGATCCAGAGACTGAGGTTATGCCGTAGCAGCCTTAAAAACAAGCAATAATGTGGGCAGTGTGAGTTCCTACAGATGGAGTTCTTCATATGTTGATGGCCACCGCTATGGTTAAGAAGACTTAATCAAATGGTTTTTCTTTTCTCTGCAGCAGCTTTCCAGGGCTTCACGCAGAGCAGCAGTGTTAGAGGCCAGCACCATTTTGTGTAGCACGCCACCTTGATGGGGTACGAACTAATGCTGCTGGGGTTCAAACAGAAGGAATTGGTAGCAGAGTCAAGTTTTTTATTTTTTTTGATGCTATCTGGTTTAAAACAGATTAGTTAAGAAAGCTGCTGTTCAGAAATTTATTTTTTTCATTAAGCTTTCCATGATTGTTTAACCAACAAATCAACCAACCAACAAGAACAACAAAGTTTGAGACCTGCAATGCTATGAATGTCTTTCAGACATGTAATGTATACCTAAACAAAGTTTGTCTGTGCCAAAATTTGATTCTAAATGTCTTGAAAGCAGGAGCTTTTTTACTAGGCCTGAAAGGGTTAAGCTATTGCTGTTTTTAAATTAAAATGATAGGTACTTTATTTTTAAGATAATCAGTAAATGAGTGGTCCAAAATATTACTGGTTTAAATGCTTATTTTTAAAATACAGGGAAGCCTTAATGTGATTCCTTGCATTAGAAATTTTTTCCCTCCGGCCCAATAATGTCTTATGCTGCTCAGGAGTTTTACCTGTGTAGTTTATAGATTTAGTAGTCTGATACGGTGCTGTGAATTCATAAACTGTTCCTATAACCTAGTATAAATCTAAGGTTGTTTTGGCTGCAGTCTGTTTAAGCGGGAGGCAGGCTGCCTGCAGACGTGCCCACAGGCTCAGTGCAGAACTGCCCTTTGCAAGGGGCATTGCTGAGCACGCGGGTCAGCTCGGGCAGCTCGGAGGGCTCTGCAGGCTCACTTGGCTCAGGGCTGGGGCTCTGTCATCTTCTGGAGCAGGTCAAACAGATAAAAGAATACCTGACAATATGAGGGCATCATTTGTCAGTGCCAAATATTTTCATCCCCATGGAGCAAAGGGACACCGGAGTTTCTGGCAGCCCTGTATCTGCAGGAGCCTGTGTTTGCTGTCCTGCAGGTATGTTGCAGCCCAGAGGTTACAGCTGTGGCCATGACTAAACTTTTCTGCAAAATTTGAAATAAAACTAGGGTTCTTGAGCTTTGAAAAGACTTCTACTCGTAGCAAATAGTGGCGGAAGGGAATTTTGTCCCTCCTTTCTCTACTCAGATGGGATTGCTCTAAGCTGTTCACCACAGATGTTTGTCTAGCGTGTTCTTAACTGCTGGTGAGAGAAGAGCCCACCATTTCCTCAGCAAGCTGTTCCAGTGTTTAAATGTCAGTACATTTATACCATGAGAGTATGGTATAGGAGTTTAACCCAAACATATTAACCTTAAACTCCCTTTCAGCAGTTTTGTGACTATGAATTCATGTCCATTTGCATGACACACACAAAAAAAAAAGTTCCCTTTTCATCTCGCAGTTTTGTTCCAGATCCTTGAAGGCTGTTCTCATGTTCTCCCCCTCCCTGCTGCCACTGCTCCTTCTTTCCTTCCTAAGCAGCATGAACTTCATTTCATCATTGTTGTCACCTTGTTTTCCTCCATTCTCATCCAGCCTTTCCTGACTGCTTAGACTCTCTGTGAAACTCTCCCTTCTGGTAGTTTCAACCCCCATTCACATGAGCTGTCTCCCATGTAGCTGGAGAAGTTGTTGGGTGTTTTTTGTGCTGCTCGTTTGCTTTCACAGGGTAGCCAAGGCTTCCAACACTAAGCAGTGTTTGTGACAGTTCCTAGCAGTATTGCTGAAAACAGTGTGTACGCTTGCAGTCCAACATGATACAATTTACTGTTGGGGACACTGAATTCCATTAGAAACACAGGGAAAATATGGGAAGATAACAACTGACTTGATAGGAAATAGGAAATTCAGAGGATTATACAACTAATGCGCCTTGGTTGTTGCACCTTGAGCTGTTGTTCACTTCTCTGTATACACAGGTAATAGACTGTGACTGTGTTACCTGTCTGGGATTGCTACAGCACCCCGTATATCTCCTGTTCCCTTCTCCCCAGAGACGCAGGAGGGGCAGTGGGCCCAGGCTGTCTCCTCCTCACCCCTCCCACCTGCAGAGCCTGCTGCCTTGCTGCTCCGTGCTCTTCAACTAATGGATGTTAGTTACGGTGTTTAGCTGCATATTGTGGGTAGGCTTTCTGTCTCTAGTGGCTGACCTTAAAACTAGATGGAATGACTTGTCAGGGTAGAAGCTTCCTCAGGGCGGGGGTGGGATTGCCATGGCTGAAGGAGTATTGCTAGGAACAGGCTCCCTCATTTCCCTGCCTTCCAGTGAAGCTATTATACTTCTTCTACAGTTAATATTTTTCTTTTGAGAGGGCATATTTCTTGACAGTTGCTCATTCCTTCTCCAGGAGGATGCAGCAGGTGAGAAAGGTCCTTTTTTGTGCCATGTCCTAGGTGTTTAAGCACTAGAGGAAAAGGATTTGCCCAGCCTGAACGCTTTCGTCATCTCTCTCTCCAGCCAGCTGGTTCTCAGTCTGAGCTCCCAGGCTCAGCTTCAAAGAGGCTAAACCTTAGCTGCTCTGCTGGTCTTGGTAACATTTCTCTCCACCTGAAAGATTTAATAACCCCTTCACTTGCACCACAGAAAGCAGGTTGTCTTAGGGATCCAGGCAAGCAAGGTACATATGTCCTTCTCCAGCATGTAGGTTATTACCTAGAGATTGCAGATGGGCACTTCTGCTGTCTCTGCAAAGCCCCTTCCATCTTCCAAGGAGTGAGCAGTTAGCCATTGTGAGAGAACAGCAAATACCGATACCTGTACACCCTGATGGATGGCTAATCAAGGAGGACCTTTCCAGCAAATGATAGATTTCATTAATTCTGCCTCATGTTACCATTTGGAGATCTCAGAACTATCGGGAGAAAATCGGAGTTCTGAGCACAGTTGATGGTTACACATTGACAGTTTCTCTTCCTGTCAGTGCTCAGACTTGAGTCCTTGTCAGTCTAATCGTTATCTGCTGGCTTGAACACAAACCTCCATAAAGGTTTCATTGTTCCTGGTGCTCCGTGTTACACAAAGTGCTAAGCTTTCCCCTTATGCCATGCAAAGTATAATCAAAGTGGCTTTATCAAGTTGATAAGTAGTAATATTTCAGCCTCTTCAAGGAGAAGTTTAGAGCCGTGACCATTAAATGCAGTTTCTCTGAAAGTGGGGAGAAAAAATGGAGCAATGTTTTGGTTTTGTTGGTGCTGTTTTAATACCTGTGTCAGTGCATCCTCCTCCAGATGTTCCTCTAAAATCTCCCCCATACTGAGGCTAGCGGGCCAGCAACACTACTACTTGACAAACTGGCAAGAACAAGAACGTCACGTGCCTTGTGTGTAAAGAGCGAGGAACCAGTAACTGCTTCTCATTGCTCGCCTGCTTTGTTGATACTAAGAGATCTGATGGTAACAAATGCGGTTTTGAACGTTTACTCCCCGGTGTCCATGAATTAGCTCTTGAACCTGCGTGTAAGTGGGAATTAGGAATGTCTGTAAGAGCTGGATACAATGGAAAGTGAAAGAGCACTTGAGGAATCAAGAAGAAAGATCTGTTTATATAAAATACATATAGAATATATATTTCCCATGGCATTAAGTTCTTATGATGGTGCCAGAGTCTAAATAGTTTAGTTTCTCATGGACAAAGTTAAAGTAATTCTGGGGTTAGAGAAAAAGGCTGTCTGCTGTGATTGCTGCTGGCAGCAGAGCCTGCTCTTTTCCTGCTTCCACGGTCGCCTTGAGTGGACTGGGGAGTTGCTGAAGGCGGTTTCCTGAAAACGGAGGCTTGACAACAGTGGGCTGTACATGCTGCTGCTGCTCTTGTTATTCACTGCATGGCTATTGATAGTCTATGAACAGTTAAAAGTAAATAGAAACATAGTAATGTAAAAAGTCAATGGAATCGCCAATCCGGGATAGTGGTCTCCTGCTCTCATTTTGCCATGTCAGAACTCATAAAGTTTGTTGCAGTCATCACTCCCTTTTGATTAACTGATACAGCCTGCTTTTGAACATTTTATGTCTCAGATGTCAAGCTCTCTTTTTGCAGTGACAAAGGGCTGGTTTAGAATATCCAAAAAAGGCAAAATCTTTTGTTTGTGGCTCTAAAATGCTCAGTTACTTCATTACTTAGTGGAAGTTGCAACTCGGATTCATTTGGTACATAGACTAACATAATAACTGAATGTAAATGGAGGTGATGTGTTGAAACGGAAGTGGAAAGTGTCTTTGAAAGTATTTTAACGTTAGTAGTGTAGCAGTCCTGTGTAGCAGGAGCTCTATTGAACTGCTTTTCTTTTAGAGTGCCGGCATGCGATGATTCAGAAAGAGTAACGATACCCCCACATTTTGTGGTGCACTTCACAAGCGTCAACAAGCACAGCAGAAGAACTGTTTGTCTCGCAATCGATGGGGAGAGGGGGAAGTAAATAGTGGAAATCTGATTTAAAAAATTAATTGAAGGTGGACTGTCTAGCTAGGGGTGTGATGAATATGACAAGCACCAGCTACTTGGGAATAACAGTGTTCAGGGGCTTGCCATTCCCTGTGCTAGTGTTGCAAGATGTGAAAACATTTGAAATAATTGTAAGTGGAGTTAATTTGGAAGGGCTGTAGCTGCTAGTCAAGTAATATTTCTGTGTAAGGGAGATAAATTTGCAGGTTGATATCCTGCACCGTTCATATGGTCTTGGAGGTGTTGTAAGAAGTCACCTTTCATTAACGATGGTCATACTTTATGCTTACAGCAGATAGCTTGTAGATGCTTATGAACTCTGAGCCACGAACTGAAAGATAGGAGAGGGAGACTGACTCCTAAACGCAGCCCCTCCTGTTTAAGGCAGGTAGCAAAGAATACCATCTTCTGAGGAGGTGATGAGGAAACGATTTGCAGCATCATGGACTGGTGTACACGAGCACGCAGTACACTGGTACTGAGCTGGTGAGGGGGCTCTGGAGCACCAGATGTACCAGGAGAGGCTGGGGGAGCTGGGTTTGTTCAGCCGTAGGAAGAGATGCCTTAAAAGGAGACCTTACTGCTGTCTTCAACTGCCCAATGGGAGGGTGCAGAACGGAATTAGTCAGGCTCTTCTGGCAGGTTTGGGGTGATAGGATGAGAGCCAACAGACATAAGCTGGAACACTGGGAAATAGTGATAATAGATAATGATTTAAAAA